>NW_026988507.1:5510000-6170000 GCF_030222135.1 Aotus nancymaae | reverse complement strand
CTCCCCCCTTTTTTTGCACAGATTGAATTTTATTTATTCCTTTTCTCTTTCTATCCCTCATTCACTCCTCTACTAGGTTTAGAAAATATGTATTCAATATCTACTATTTTAGTGGCTACTGTTGATCCTTTACTATGTATATTAGAAAACTTGGCTATTCTACAGCTGATCAATATGTTAATCATCTGCTAAATAATAAAAGTTCTCTAGAACGTTTTAACTTTAATCAACCTCTTCTTCCATGGGATTTCTGTTCAGTGTTCTAGTTTTATTTTTTTAACTCCACAAAGTAGACGTTAATATTTGTATTATTTTATACAAACAATATTTGTCTAGATTTGATACATACTTACTAGTTTCTTTTATCTATCGCCATTTTTTTTTCCCTCAGATATTTCTTCTGCGATCACCTCTGGAATTAGATTCATTCTCCTTTAAGTACTTTTAAATGAAGGTATATGGGAGTTATACTCTCTCAGTTTTTGCTTTTTGTTTTTTTCATTTTTAAAATCCTGTGACAATTGTCTTTGAGTGGAGTACTTAGTCCATTTGTAGTTACGTAACTATCAAATATTTGGGTTTAAATATATCATTTTACCGGGTTACTTTTTTAATTTGCCTTCTCTTTCTTTTGTTCTGTCCTCCTTTTTGCTTTTCGTTGGATAAAATATTTTTAGTATTTTATTATTACTACTATACTACCTTGTTAGTTATACATACTTCTATTCATTTAGTGATTACCCTAAAGAGTAAACATACATAATTGACATTAAAGTCTACCTTTAATTAATATTGCCAACAATTTCCAAGAACCTTATAGCACTTACATTTATTGACCCCTTCTGCCTTGTAAACTATTTTTGTCATAAACTGAAATTCCATGTTTTAAATTCTAAATGATATTATTACTGTTGTTTTAGTCTTTAACAGCATTATTGAGGTATAGTTGACATATAACAAACCTCACATACCTAAGTATACAGTGTTGTAAGTTTTGATATATATATGTATAACTGTAAAATCATCACCACAGTCAGGATAACTGTTTCTGTACAAGCTTTTGTAACTTGCTTCTCTTATCCTTCCATACCTTCACACAATCACTGTTTATTTGCATTTTCTAGAAATTTATATAAATGAAATAATATGTGCATATTTAACTGCTATTAAATCTATTCATTGGTTATTTCTTTGGTAAAATTTGTAATCTTTTTATGTATTTCTTCGAGTGTGCTAATTGTAGTTATCTAACTTCTATGTTTTTAATGCCAATCTTTGCATCATCAGTCAGTCTGCTTATGTTATCAATTTTTTTTTCTCCTGGTTTTCAGTAATTTTTTATGTCTTGTTTCCTTGTGTGCCTAATTTTAAAAATTGAATATTAGAGATAATATGTAAAGAATTGGAGAGGTTCATGATGATACAATCTTCCCTGAGAAAATTATTTTCTTCTGACTTGCATATAGATACTGGGTTTCAGCTTTGGTTTGATCTGTTTCTGATCTGTCCTTACCCCTATGATATTGCCTTTCATGTATCACACCCTAAAGCCTGAACTCTGCCCAGAAATCTTCTACTTTTATGTTCTCTGAACTGTAATTTTTGTTTATTCAGCATTGTGAGACTAAAATTTATGCTTAGTTTTTTCTTTTATCAGCAGTTCTCTGCTTGGTCTTACCTCTCACCTACATAGTTTAGTAGGTGTCAGCAAATGCTCTATGGGAGATTGTATTAGAATTTTGGGTCACTTTCTGAGTTTCCTTTTTTTCCTGGTATTTTGGTCCCTCATGTCCTGATTGCATTTGTAGACATGAATTTCGGTTTTTATCTCTGGCCCAGTGACACTGCCTTAAGCTCTAAGCCACAGTTTTCCATATGGTCGCTATGGCCCTGAAAATCAGCAAATCTCCCAAGAGGAAAAAGATGCAATAAATTTGGCTCATCTAAGTGTATTTTGTTGCTGTTGGGAAGTCTTCTATCAATGTAATTATTGTTCCTTTCAAATAATCTGTCTTTACTGTCTGATTTTAAGATCTTTTTTGTCTTTTAAGATAAATAAGCCCTGCAGTTACTCCAGCTTACAATCCAAAAATCTCCAGGGAGAGTTTTCTGGCTTCATTGCAGGAAGGAGGAAATCAGGCAGAGGCCAGTGTCTTCCTGAATGGAGGAGACAGAGTTGGGTGTGTGGGGAGGCCAAGAGAGCTGTTTCAGACTGCAGAATACCAGCGTGGAAAAGGGAGCACAGAGGAATAGCCCTAGAGATCTGCAGATGCCTCTGGGGTCTTCAGCTGAGTAATGATCAGCACAGGATGTGAGAAACCACCCAGAGCTGGGCAAGGTATCACTCAAAAGGAACACAGGAAAAATTCTTAGAGCTCACACAGGGCTAAGAATAGTTTGTGTCCCCACAAGGCAAAAACATAAAACCTTGTCATGTATGTGCCACCAGGTAGAGTACTCAGAACAATGGAATTGGGGCAAAATTAGCCCTACAGGCTCCTGCTGCCTAACAAAGTTTAATAGAAATATTCAGTAGCACCAAACTATTTCCAAGTAATTCAAATGCATCCAAGAACAAAACTCAACAGTACTTACAGGCATACAAAAATATCCTGCCCCCAAGAAGGCGAAAATTCACAACATCAGGCATCCAGTCAAAAATTACCAGGCACACAAAAATGCAGCAAAATATGACCCATAATCCAGAAGAAAAATAGGTCAAAAGAAGAACCCAGAAATGACATTGTTAACATAGTTAATCACAATGATACCAAAAATTATAACTATATTCCATGTGTTTCAGAGGGTAGAGAAATTCCCAAGTATATTAAATTGAGGCATGGCATATTTCAAATATTGGTAATTTCAATGTTTAAAGTTCTTGTATTGTCTAAAGTTTTATTGCTATTTCTATCAACTCTCACCCCTGGTAACATTTCTTTTTGAGTTTAGTGAATTTTTATTTTGAACTCATATTTTAATAATATAATCTATCTAAATTCTGAGGATTTAAATAAAGCTCATTTTCCTCTAGAGAGTATTACATTTGCCAAATTTGGAATCCAAGAGATACTATAGTTTTAGGTGAATTTTATGTTCTTTGGAGGATCCTGATTTGTGCTGGGAGACCCAGACTCAGCATCTCCACCTTGCAGTGTCCTTGGGCTTACTTTTATTTTATTTTCTCAGCGTTCTTATGGGTGTTTGGTCCAAACACCCATAGATTTTAAGTTTGCTTACTGGTACTCTTTGAATTTTAGCTGACTATTCTTGCCTCTAGCCCTTTTGATGCGCCTGAAAATCTATGTATGTTTTCTTTCCCCTACTTACCATCATATCTACAGTACACAGCACTGGGCAGGCACATGGTAGGCACTCAACAAATACGTAGTAAATGAGTGTTTTTATTAGGAAAACATTATCAACCAAATTAAGAATTTGCCATATGAGCTACTGTCATTAACACAAAAGCCTGTAGCATTTAAAATTATATTATTTATTTCTAGATTTTTAAAATCTTAGGAGTCTAGATAAAATAGAGAAAATGACTACTTATATAAGAATTTATGCAAAGTAACTTTTGTTAGATTTTTAATAAAAATTATTTGGTAGTCGGATTTACTTTGCTTTGATTTTATAAAATAAGATTTTTTTTTTCAAGACTGGATACTTTTTGTTTGAACACCTTTCAAACACCCTTTTTGATGATGATCACTGAAGTGATTCCTGAATCCTGTTCTTTTGATTCTACTTTAACTTGGGCTTAGATAGTTACTGGAGAATTGTCCAAAAGATCCTTACTCTTGGCTTAAAAGAAATGATGATTGATAGATTTGTCCTAACTGACCTTAAAGTACATCAAAAGAGTCCTGGACTCTGCCTTCAAACTGTTGTGTGACCATTGGTGGGTTATTTGAACTATTTATACCTCAGCTGTCTCATTTATTAATCAATGAAGTTGAAATACATTATTCTTGGATATTACTAGGGAATTAAAAAGCATAGCAACTATAATCAACACCTCTCTGATACTCTTAACCTGTCATTTAAACTTGTATCTTATAAATTATTAATATATTTAGTAAATCTATAAATGGAGACGATAGTACATTTGCAAGTACAAGACACTAGTCTGAAAGATTTAGAGGACTGTGGAAAGCCATGAATGAAATCAAATTCAGGATAAAAGGGAGAGTGAGAGAGATCTGAATGCATAGATACAAATAATAGGAATAATGTAAATGCAGCTGACATGGCAGAATCTTGGCCTTGGCCTGTTTATATCTGGGAGGACCAATCTTCCTTTCCCCTCCACTCTGCCTTTTTATCAGGGAGCTGGCATCCACGCCTTGTGATTGATCAAGATTGCTTAAAACCATGGAAATCGGCCTGTAGGGGATTTTTGAAAATTTAACGTTCCTTTCTTAATTGCATTAATATAATGCCTGAAGTTAAAGGAAAACCTATTTTAAAATTGTTAAGTATTCTTGTTTTTTAATGTTGATATCACTATAATGATAAAGGTGTAAAAATTTAATAATGGTAGGAATATTAATTTTTTTTTTTTTTTTTTTAGGAATATTAATTTTTAAGAATTGGGAACTATACTTTCTATCTCATTGCCCGTTTCAAATACAGAATTTTTTTTTTTTTGAGACGGAGTCTCGCTCTGTCACCAGGCTGGATTACAGCTGCGCGATCTCGGTTCGCTGCAACCTCTGCCTCCTGGGTTCAAATGACATCCTGCTTCAGCCTCCCGAGTAGCTGGGATTACAGGTGTGCACTACCATGCACAGCTGATTTTTGTATTTTTAATAGAGATGGGGTTTCACCATGTTGACCAGGATGGTCTTGATCTCTTGACCTCATGATCTGCCTGCCTTGGCCTCCCAAAGTGCTGGGATTACAGGTGTGAGCCACCGCGCCCAGCCCAGAATTTCAATAGGGACAATCTCTAATGGTTCAGAAAATATTTTGTTTACTTTTACTAGAATTATAAAAATAGATTAAAAGAATTTTGATTATTAAATGTTGAAATAATGTTTTTAATGTAATTATTGTAAAGCTATTGTAGCTAGTTATGTCTTATTAGGTTAAGTGATATAAAATTGCTGATATTTGATGGGTTTTGACCTTAAAAATGCTATTTGATATGATTTCACTTAGTATATATTCATAATATATAGGCTAAATTGATTCCATCAAAATTACAGAACATAATATGCATAAGTTAAGTGTGCTGATAAATCTTATCTTGGGCTACAAGCTAATATGTAGTATTAATTCAGCATTCTTTTTATTCTATGGCTACCTTTTCCTTGAAAGGAAAACTAATAGATTCTAATAAATATACCTTTATTTTCTCTTGGAGTCATGCTTTTTTCATGTTGAGCAATAAGCAATTTGAGTTAGTTAAACTTGAGGATGGTTTAATGGAAAGAGCCAAATTGTTGTAGTAAAATAGAATATTTGGATTCTCTCAAATGGAAGGTTTATTACTGTGTTACTGAGAATAATTTCTGTCAACATGTGTTTATTTAGTAATTTTACTAAATATTTATCTTAACATACACATTTTTGAAATTGACATTAAACTTTAGATCTGAACACACTATTATTTATGCTGTTTCTAACAATGCTTTTATTTTTTTCTTTCTAGAACCTCTTTTGAATTTCACATTGTAATTTTTTTTAGTATTATATGAGATTATATTTCAATATTCAGTGTCTGATATTCTGTCAAATTCAGTGAGTAATAGACATTTCTTGAGTATACTCCTGTTCATAAGAAGGGATGATAACCATCTGCTCAAAGTTTTTAAATTCTCTTTGTACACTGAAATAAGATTTATCTGAATATTAATGTAATGGTACTTCCAGAGCACAAAAGTTTTATGATCTTACATTATTATATAAAGCCATGTTTGTCCAACTAGACCATCCTAACCCCCATAATGATACTCTGGTGTAGTTTGTTAGATAACTTTGTTGATGGCCCATTCATGGAATAATTCTCATAATTTAGTTATTTTTATTCTGTTACCATTTTTAATTTTTTAATTTTTAATTTTTTTGAGACAGGGTCTTACTCTGTCACTCAGGCTAGAATGCAGGGGCATGATCATGGCTCACTGCAGCCTTGACCTCCTTGGGCTCAACTGAATCTCCCACCTCAACCTCTGGAGTAGCTGGGACTGCAGGTGCTCCACTATGCCTGGCTAATTTTTTATTTTAGAGACAGAGTTTTTCTATGTTGTTCAGGCTTCTGTTACCAGTTTTTAGTTAGTTAATTTAAACAAAAATAGTCATATCATGTTTTCATAAACTATAAATTTACACAAGTTTGTGATGAATTCTTAATATACTTATTTTAGTCTGACTGGAAGTGACTTTCAATTAATTTTCAAGTGCTGTGATCAAATTTCATTTTATCTTTTATTCTCTTCTTCTAGCCATAATAAATAGGGATTACATTTATTGTCAAGTATTCTAACATTCGAAATGTTAAATATTAACTTGGCCTTTAAAGAATGTTATCAGTGTGTTACTTCAGGTTCATTTTATATGTTAGAGAGGCATACAATGACAGATAAAATATAAGGAGGAATAATTTTTCTTTTAGTGGGTAAGGATAATGTATATATCTATATATATACATAAATATATATATATATATTTAACTAAGTCTTTTGAATTAGCAGATTTTGAGCTAATCTCTCACTGACAACACAAATCATAAATCCCAGAATTGGACTGGATCTTAAAAGTCATGTAATCCAACCCTTTAAACTATGCCTGGCCATTCCTCCCTGTCTGCGCTGAAAGGAACTTACTACCTCCTGTGAGAGTCCATCCCATAAACTCTTTCTATAATCCCAGATATAAAATATTAACAAAGAAGATGACTTCCTAGAGATCATTTCTGACCTGTATTTTATACTTTATATGAAGTAGAGCAGTTAGTTGAATTATGGCGAAGCAGAGGGTTCAGTGTGAGCGTAGAAAATGCAACCTGCTTAGTGTTGGTGGAAACAGAGTGAAAGGAAGGGAGTGATGAAGGAGGAGAGGAAAGTACGGGTCAAATCAAGTCATGCCTTGTATACTGTGTTAGGGAGCTTGCATTTTATATTAAGGGAGAATGGTAATTATTAAAAGATTTTTTTAAGTGAAGGGGTGACTTGGCCACACATGATTTTAGTCAGATCTGTTGGCTCTGTGGAGGGTGGATTTGAGATGGAAAAGGCTGGAGTAAGACAGGCCAGTTGAGAAGGCGTTGCAATAGGTCTTATCAAGAGACAGCGAGAACCTAAATTATGAGAGAATAGTTTGGATGTAAGGACATAAAATGATATGGCCATTGATTGAAATGGAAGGTGTGAAGGAAGAAAAAACCAAGAATGAATTCTGTCTTGAATTATTTTGAAAATGATAAGATATTAAATTCAGAAGTAGGAATGGACTTGTGCGGGGGGGATGGGTCAAATTGCAAATTTGGGGCGTATCATATGTTGGGGCAGAGGGTAGGGATTTTGCCTTTGTTTTTGTATACTGCATTTGATTTGCTGATAGGATATTTAGGACTATAGTGGGCAGCCAAATTCCGTGTGAAGCTCAGGAGGAAAAGTTGCTGCTGGAGATACTGGATGTTGAAACCATGAGAGAGGATAAGATCATATAGAGATATGATAAAGACAATGACTGAGGACAGACCATGGAACATCATCATTTATGGGATAATTGGAAGAAGGGATGCCTAAAATGGTAACTGAGATAAATCAGAAAAATAGAAAAAGAATGGCATATTTGGTGCTAGGGAAGTTAAGGAAGTAGTGTCAAAAGAGATGGAGAACAACTGTTAGGTCAGATGCAGCCAGAATGTCTTGCAAATTAAAGACCAATATATTTCGTATGGATTTGGGAGTGGTAGAGGTCATTGCATTTGCCAGGACAATTTCAGTAGAGTGTTTGCAAGGCAAGTAAGATCTCGGTGAGTGGGTGTGATAAAGATTACTCTTTCTTGAAGTCTGGATGAAAAAACAAGGAGAATGAATGGAAGTTCAAGGACATTGTTTTTAGGATCAACTTAAGAGCCTTCAGAGGTGGAGAAAAAAGAATGAGGAGAGAGAGAGATCAGATATATAAAGGAGAGAAAAGATGGCTGGACCAAGTCTCCCAAGAGAGGAGAGGGTGTGGTTTTAAAAAGGCACAAGTAAGGTCTTCTTTGGGAGGAGTACTGCATCCTCTGAGGAATAAGGGAAGGAAGTTAGGTTAGTCATGAAGGTAGATAAGTAGGTGAATGTGAGCAGGTAGGAAGTTGAGGGAAATCATGTTTGATGGGAAGGATGTCACCTTGAGGTTGGGACCAAAGCCATATTCTAAGAGTGAAAGGGGCTTAATAGGAGCTTTGAGTGAAACTTGAAATAGATGTTGAGGAGAACAGGAAAGAGAATTGACAAGGACAGGAAAAAGCACTGATGCATTAATGTGCAGTGCTGTGATAGCAACTAAACTTGGAATCATGATTACATAGTGGCTTCTCAACTGTGTTGTGCAACTTTTTTCCACAGTAGCCAAAATTAGAGAAAACAAATTGTAGGTGTACATCAGAGTTGGGAGCTCACTGGGGATGTGTAAGACAAATATAGGGTACATAGAAAATGGTGGTGTTGATGAAAAGGCTGATAAGGAAGCAGGAGCTTGTTCATTTATTTGTATAGCCCTTTATATTTTTATCCATTGGACAAAGACTTAAGACATGTTGTATGCCAGGTACTATGCCATGGGGACATAGTGGTAAAGAAGATCAACCTGGTCTCTACTGTGCTACAGTTTATAAACGGTATAGCACACATATAGTAGACAAAAATTATACAAATCTGTGGGCCTTAGCATTATAGACCACAGGCTCTTAGGCTCCCGTGCAATAGAAATTAACATAAGGCCAAGCAGATTAGCCAGACAGGGCTTTATTCTGGGGCTTGTGCTCGAGCTCAAGGGAGACAGTAGAGGTATAAGGATTCTCTGACTGGCTCCCTGAAAAGAGCCCGTAGGATTTTTTATTAGGCAATGCACAGGAACTGACACTAGGGATAGGGTGTGCACACCGGGCTGGGTAAAGCATGTGATGGCTGGGGTATGCAGGGCAGCAAATCTGGTTGTGATGGTTATTTTGAGGTAATATGCCACCTAGTGGTCTGGCTGGGGACGACAAGGCTATAAATCAGTTGTTCAGCCTTCCTTTTCAAGGTGAGACACCCCACAACCTTGGGTGGATATTTGGATCTCCTAAGGCCAGTTTCTGGAATTCTTTGAGTAAAAGGCCTGTTTAAACATTATGAGAACACAGAAGAGAAATATAGAATGGCTATTTTCTTTGTATGATTAAAGCCTCTAGGTTAGCAGGTATAGTGTCAGCAAGGTAGTGGTGTGGGTTTTGTGATCAGCGGGACAAGAGAAGAGAAGAGGAACCTTGTGAAGGAGAAGCCGCATCCCACTCCCACTATGTCTCGTTAGGGTCATTGCCAGCAACGTGTGTTTTCTTCATAGTTTACTTGAATAATTTTTCTTTTGGAGGACTTGAGTGCAGGTCTTAATTTTCTTTCTAGAATCTTCCCATCAGTATTTCATTCAGTAAAAGTATTTTATTATGTATTATGCTGAGAACTAGGGGTGTAAAGAAAGGTAAAGGAAATAAAGACTTCATGTGGGCCATTTAAACCCCATTTTTCTTGCCTTCTAAGCAGAAGTGTATCCCTCTTAGTGATGTTCTTCACTTCTATTGGCCTGTAAAGATTATTGTTACTCAGTTGTCTTCTGAAACTCCTCTAAAATGGGCCATTTAAACCCCATTTTCTTGCCTTCTATTATGCTGAGAACTAGGGATGTAAAGAAAGATAAAGGAAATAAAGACTTCATGTGGGCCATTTAAAGCCCATTTTTCTTGCCTTCTATGGGCCTCTTTCCATCAGTCATCTCTGAACCTGTAAGATAATGGTAGCTGCAGTAATACAAACCTCCAAAATGTGTGACTGTAGACCAGTTGAATTTCTCATTCACATAAAGCCCAAAACATGTCAGGCACCTGTGTTCTAAGCAGTGATTCAAGGACCTGGAGGCCTTTTGTCTGTGGCTGTCCCCTCTTCGATACTATGTTTGCCAAACTTAACTTTCATTTGGGGTCAAGGTGATGCTAGGGAACTAATTTGATCTGGCTGTAGGAGTGGAGCAGGTAGCATAGGCTTAGCTAATCCTAAGGATTAATTAAATTGCTTTTCATAACTCTGGCTAGGGTAATCGGTTCAGGACCCAAATGAGCCCGAACAGATTGACTCTCATAACTTTCTCTAGAAATGCTACAGCAGAAGTATTATCTTTTCATCCATGGACAACAATGAAGAAGCAGTCCTCAGGTTGTTATAGTCATCCTGGGACAACAAAGGGTGCGCGCGTGTGTCCTGGGGAGAAAGTAGTGGGAGCCAGTTAGGATGAGACCCCACTCTGAGGACATGGAGCTGGGAAATAGAGATTAATCAAACCTTGATAATATTGTGTGAGTGCTGGATCAGGTCTTGTTTGTAGTCATTCTATTCCTTTAGCTAAACTAGATCTGTATTATTTCTTGAATATCTATTGTATGTAAAAATTAATTATGTTTTGTTTAGGGAACAGACATGAGAAAAAAGATAAAAGATGTGAGAAGGAAGTCAATAAAGACTCCTTATAATTTAACCTAGTTTTAGTTTAGTTATTTTTTGTTTTCCCTTTTGTTATTTGCGGCAGTAATATTCTTACTGGTATGCGGAATGCCTGCTATGCTGATTTTTTGACTGTTGTATCTTTTTACTCCAACAAACTAAATATGCTCCTTTCAGTAACTGCAGATTCTGTTTGTTTCTTGTCTATATGGGTGGATCAAATTATATACAGGAGGTTTTAGAGCAGAAGACTTAATGGACAGTAGTGTTAATTTCGATTTGCAGTCTTCTCGGGGAATGAACCCCCTCATTTGTCCTTTTATATTTCCTAGTCAGGGTCTCATGTGTAATGCCACACTGTTGCCTCTAAATTAAGTCTTACTCAAGTTTTTGCTTACCAAGGTAAGCAGAGAGTACAATACTAATAATATCTCAAATCACCTTTTCTTTCACTAAGGTTTTGCAGGAGTTCAGGGCTACCGATCCTGAAAAGACTCCTTCAGCTTGTTTTTACTTCTCTACCCCTTCTACTGCTACTTCAGTAATGGTCTTCTATCACTTTGGCACAATGACTCTATCTAAGATGCCTGGAATCTACTCAGGTCATCATGCACCTAATAGAGGTGGGTGGCTGCCCTACTGGTGCCATTCCCCTGGGGCTAGCTTAGTTTGATAACTCAGACTTCCAAAGCCATGTGTATTAGTCTGTTCTCATGCTGCTAATAGAGACATACCTGAGACTGGGTAATTTATAAAGGAAAGAGATTTAATTGTCTCACAGTTCCACATGGCTGGGGAGGCCTCACAATCATGGCAGAAGGCAAAGGAGGAGCAAAGTTACATCTTGCATGGTGGCAGTCAAGAGAGAGCTTGTGTAGAGGAACTCCCGTTAGTAAAACCATCAGCTCTCATGAGACTTATTCATTACCACAGGAACAGCACAGGAAAGATTCACCTCCATGATTCAATTACCTCTCACTTGGACCCTCCCACAACACATGAGAATTATTACAATTCGAGGTGAGATTTGGGTGGGGACACACAGCCAAACCGTATCATGACCCTTGATACCTTGGCCTTCACCAACATCCATGTAGTCATCCCCAAATGAGGTTCTGCCACCTTGGAGGCCTAAATCCTTGTATTCTTTATGAATACATAAGCGCTTGGTCTATCTGATCCTCTGCTTTAACAGCTTTCCAAAGGCAGGGCTACCCACATCTCCTTCCTGGAAACACAAACACTTCTGCTCCTTCCTCTGAGACTCTTCAGTGTATTTCTTTGCACAGGCCTCCATGTGAAAATCACTCCAAAGAAAAGGGACCTAGAACTCTCGATAAAAAAGTCTGGCAGTGAGGTAGAAAGGAAATTCTTCTTTCTGTTCTTTTGGTGAAGAGAACACAGCAGCAAAAAAGCCAAGAAACCAAGTAGTTTCTCCATAATTCTCCCTGTCACAATTGTCTACCTCTATTTTCTACAACATATGTGGGCTCATTTTATATACACTTTTAAATATGCTTTTATCTCATTAATTTTGTTAGAATTTTATGACATCTTAGTGGTCCTAAACCTGTATTTCCAGAACAAATTCTGAAGTTCTAGGCCACCATTTCATCTGACTTTAGCCAGCATTCATAATCATCAATCCCTGTGCCCTCCCACCCTCTCCTGCATCACACATACGGGTTTGTGTTCCACATTAATGCTTTTGATTGCTCTAAGGTGTATTTTCTAATTTCTTCGACTGTGTTGAAGGTGACAGTCTATACACTCCAAGATGGATCTTATTAATAACATAAATACACACGCGTATTTACAAATATTACCATATCTGTGATTAAAATAAAAATCATTTTGACCATGTCAGAAACGTATCCCTCTTAGTGATGTTCTTCACTTCTATTGGCCTGTAAAGATTATTGTTACTCAGTTGTCTTCTGAAACTCCTCTAAAAGAAAGTCAGAAAACATTCTGAATTCTCGGACCTATAGGAAAATGGCACATAATTTATTTTCCAAACCAGCACACTTAAGAAAGGAAGGGATTACTATTAATACTTATGCCAGGACAAAAATTAAAGACCACTGTTGTCCCAGACAAACCACATGTATAGTCACCCTAAAGGGCAGAGACAATGTGTTTCTATCTGACATCCTCAGGTAGTTCCAAGGTTCTTGGTCTGATGACATTGCATGGGAGAGGTCCTTCATGAGAACAGTAAGCTGAGGGCAGTCTATGTGTATATGTTTCTAACATTTGAGGGTTATTCATTGAGTTAACCTATAAGTAGCTTATGGGAAATTTTTGAGATATGATTCGACTCAACACTGAAGGCCTTTGTGAGAACAGTTACCTGAGGGCAGTCCATGTATGTATGTTTCTAACATTTGAGGGTTACTCATTAAGTTAATCTTTAAGTACTTATGGAAAATTTTTATAATACATTTTAACTCAACGCTTGGGTCATACTAGTTCTGAGCTTAATATTTTGCAGCACTTTTATTCAGATGAATTTCAAGTCATGTTAACCTGCCATTTTGTTCTAACGACACTAATGGCTGAAATTAGTGGCAGATGAGGAGCTTGGCAACGACAGAATAAATAGTACTGCCACATCTCTCTTTTTCTCTTTGTGCTGTTTCCACCTGTGTATAATTCGTCTACAATATTTTATTTGCAAAGCACTGTTAAATCACCAGCGTTATTATTTGACTTTTAAAGTACATCTGTTAGTGAAATTTTTGACATATGCTTATGTTAAGAAAGAAATTCGCATTTAAATCTTGAAAAAACTCTTAATTGCCGGTCTTTTAAGTTCTTCATTATCAACTGCTGAATTAAATAAATAGGTCTTGTTCTAAAGCTGAAAGGACCTGCAGCAAAGGGACCCGTGAACAAAGAGAGTCCATGAGTCCAACGTAAGGTCACAACTCCATTAAATACTCAAATGAAAATTGACTTCAAGCACTCTCCTGCATTGCTTACAGTTGAATCTCTAGCACCTAGAACTGTTTCTGGCATGTAAGAGGCACACGTTAAATATTTGTTCAATAAATGAATACATATTCTTTATAGTGTAAGATATTTATGGCATGTGGTTTTACTCTCAATTATATCTTTTTATAATTCTTGTCAATATGTTGTGTGGAGTCTTGAAAATCTCTGGCTTTTCATAATTATTGATTCAATTAATAGGCAAGTTCTGTGATCTTATGATTTGTGGGGCTAGTATCATTTGTTGTAGTAGAAGGTTTTCCACATTCTTCTTTTAGTTATACAGTCACGTTCTCCCTGACTTTCAGTTTTAACCTTTGCTTCTCTTGTATAGGCCAAGAGTCTGTGGTGTGATGTAACCAAATCTCCTTCCCCTTTTTTTAACCCTCCATCTGAAGTTTTGGCTATGATAATATTTCTGTTAACCTGGTTGGCAAATGAAATCTAAAGTGCTATTTTAATAAAGGTGAGATATAAGGAAAAGTTCAGTAGTTAAATCTTAAAAGATTATTTCTTCTTATGCTCAGTGAGATATTGTGAGATACTGTTTGTCCTCAGAGAGATAATTTCCAGATAGAAATACATACATATATTTCATAACTGACATATCATTAAAAAAGGGAATATTTTCTGTAGTAAGAAATTTTATTGTAAGATTCAGGTCTACTCTATTTTAATTATAGTTCCTATATGCACATCATCTCCCTTATTCTTAGGAGGGAAGGTAAATATAATAGACAAAATTTATCTTGGGAGAAGCAGGGTGACCTATGCTCACTTCTTTCTTACTCCCAAGAATTTTCACCTTTCTCACCTTTCAGGGTGCTGGTGCCATCATTTCTCTTTACCATAAATCAAAACGTTTCTCTGGTTAAATTCTGATATTAGTAATTTTTACTTCAGTGTTCATCTTAATATAGTTTTCTTCCTTAAAGTGTATGCATCTTAACTTTCTGTCTAATTTTAGTATTTGTCTTCATAAATGGAATTTTAGTCATCAGGGTGAAAAATATGTTTGTCCAGCAAGTCATACCAAGCTTCATTAACACATACACTATCACCTCTCGTCTGCACTTGTGTTTGTACTTGTATGGGGGGTATGGATTATTTCAGTTGAGAGTGAGGCTAAGCTGCGTGTTTTATAACAGAGACTTAATTTTTTCTTTCAAGTTTTCATGTACCTTAAATAATTAGATCTTGTAAGTAAGGTTGGCCTTGGTTTTATCATCTGGCCAGTATTGGGAATGGATCTATAGAAGCAAAAGGAAATGATATGGGATTCATGCAACTTCTTTACCATTTGCCTTAAGTAGTTTTAGTATGAACAAAAAACATATTTGTAAAATAAAAAACAGCAGGTAACTGGGGGCTCTAATTCATCTTGTTTTCATGCTAGCATGATGAACTATCTGTGAACACTAGATTCTTGCATTAGTACTATTTAGGGTGAAATGTGATATGAGGATCGTCTTGGACTTTATGATCATTTATTTACAAAAGAGCAGAAAGAACATTATATAGTGGCTTCATTCATAAGGCAGTCCTATGACAAAGACTTCAGAATATAGTGAGACAATAGAGATTCACTAAAATAAAGCAAAGATCTATGAATTTTGAGTTACAATGTATATTAATTTTTAATAATATTTGTGTTTCAGGTCAGTTGCTCCGATTAAAAATGTTTCGAGAGGATCATGGGTCATGGATGACAATGTTCTTCAGCACAATTCTCTTTCTCTTCATATTTTCTCACATATACAACACGATTCTTCTAATGGATGGGAACATGGGGTAGGTTATATTTCCCCTTTCTACTGTGGTGAGTGTTATGTTTGAAACTCATAAGAATTTCAGAATTTTTAGCTTGTAGTAGTAGAAGTCTGCTTTACAAATATTCGATTTCTAAGAAGAAGGAGTATTTTGTGTATTTTTTCTTACCTAAGACATTAAATTTTTTTTCCAGGAAACGTATAGTGCATTACAATACTTAGATTCTGTTCCTTTTTTTTCAGGACTTTTATATAGGGTGGTGGGAGGACAGGTATTAATTTCATTATACTGACAAGAGGGTATAGGAATAAGGATATCTTATTGATTTGCATATATTCAAATGATTCATAGAGTGAGGCTAAGATGAAGGTTTCCAGGTTTGCAATTTCATTGCTCTGCAATGCCTGGCTAAGTAAAAGTGTTTGGTACTGGAGGCATTTTCTTTAATCTCTTGACAGTCCCAACAGAGAAGACCTTTGTTATAAAGAGGTTGTTTTAAAAGTGGGGCACCTTGTATTAACTCATAGCTTGTGATATATACTTATCAAATCACTAAGGCATGAAGATGTGCTAACAAGTAGGTTGTATATTTTTTCCTTTCTCCATGTCTTTCATTATGTAATGAAACACAAGGATTGGTCTTTCAATATAGTTTCCTCTATGTTTGCTCTCAGTAAGTTTTTGGGGTTTTTTTTTGGAGATGGAATCTCCCTGTTGTCTGCCCGGGCTGGAGTGCAGTGGCACGATCTTGGCTCACTGCGGCGTCCGCCTCCCGGGTTCCAGTGATTCTCCTGCCTCAGCCTCCAGAGTAGCTGAGATTACAGGCGCTTGCCACCATGCCTGGCTAATTTTTGTATTTTATAGTAGAGACGGGATTTTACCACGTTGGCCAGGCTGGTCTTGAACTTCTGACCTCAGGTGATCCACCTACCTAGGCCTTCCAAAGTGCTGGATTACAGGCGTGAACCACCATGCTCAGCCTGCTCTCAGTAAGTTTTAAGGCCAGAATATAAGGAGATTGGCTTAGTATTAAAATTAGATTAGTGACAATAATAAACCACTTTAGATATTTGTTGTGTGTTGAAATAATTACTGAGAAAGATTTTGATCTGTTTTCCCCAGTAGGTCAGAAAGCTAGGTAATATCCTTTTCTTCTAAATGTAGGCTAGGCAGATTGTTGTCCAGTTCCAATGGAAAACAATTGCATTGTTTTGATGTTACATATAGATTTTGGCCAGCATTGTTCAGTACTGAGAGGGAAGCTCGTTTAGAATTTAACTGTTTTTTTCCCTCACTGTTAAAGGAGATGAATAGCAAAGGGAAAAATACATTTCACATGTTTTATATTTTAGTCCATACCAACAAGTGATAAATTCAAGAATGTGATTTTGGATAAAATGTTCAGGCTTTAGAAAGTTATTAAAGTACTTTGTCTGTGATTATTTCTTTGACTTAGTCTTAATACCGGGTCTGTTTTGAAGGCTCTAACCTGTGGCTAGTCAAAATGTGCATCAGCCTTGGAGCAGTGCCTGTAATACTAGAATGGGTAATGATTGCAGTTACCTAACACAGCCAAAGGTTTCTCTCTGAGTTTTTTTGTACTCAAAGCATTGGGAGCAGAAGAAGAAAGAACCTATATGAAAACTACATTTTAAAAGCAGTTGCTGGAAATAATACATTATATAATACATAAAATACATGTTTTGCTCAGAAGCTGACTTTTGACCTAATTATGCTTGTTCTTCTTGTTTTTTTGTTTTTGTTTTTTTTAGCTAGAGCTAATGAAGTCTGTGCTAATCAGAAATGCTTATTCTGAGGAAGGGAGTAGATTTGAAAGCAATAAACTAAATACAATAAATAATTCCTTGCACTCTGTAAAGTACTCAGTAGCTGGAAATAAAATGAGAGCTAATAGTTGTTGAGCATTTACACCAGGCATGAATTATCTCAATTAAATCTCGCAATAACTCCATGGAATAGGAATTTGTATTATCTCAATTTTGGAGATCAAGAAACTGAGGACTAGAGAGGTTCCACCACTTTATTGTTAAAAAGAGAACACAGATCTGATTGATGGTTGAGCGTGTTACTTATTCACAGCATGCCTGTTAGCCTTTCTCTGTATTTTATTATTCAAGCTGAATTTGACAATTGAAATAAGCAGGAGATATGCTTAGGAAATAAGAGACTAGTTAGCCTAGAATTTATGTGTATCTTAACTAAAATTGAAAGTGGTCTTTTTTATTCTCAGACTAAATACAGTCTTATAGATTTTTATGTAACTGTTGAACTCTTCATCATTATGCCTCATCTTCATAGGAAAAACATCTTTTACTGAGAGGTATATGAAAGGTGCCACATTTTAGAAAAATACAAAGCAAGGGACAAATGGGTTAGTTCTGCAGAAAAAATAAATAAATCAAGGCTGAGCATAATGAGTTATGCCTATAATCCCAGTGCTTTGGAAGGCTGAGGCAGGAGGATCACTTGAGACCAGAAGTTTGAGACCAGTCTGGGCAACAGAGTGAGACTTTGTCTCTTACAAAAAAATAAAAAACTTAGCTGGGGGTGATGGCACACCGTGTAGTCCTAGCCACTTGGAAAGCTGAGGCAGGAGGATTGCTTAAACTTGGGAGTTCCAGGTTACAGTGAGTTATGATTGTGCCACTGCACTCTAGCTAGGGTGAAACAGCAAGACCCTGCCTCCAAAAATAAAAATAAAAAATAAATCACCATTTATAAAAGATGTATTACTAACATTTATGGCACACATCGTTTGATCTAGTGAGCACACTGAAGTAGGAGTGTAAACTTGGAGGAAAATCAGTTCTTAGAACAAATGGATACAGCTGTGCTATAGGGGTTGTCCTAGAAGACACCATGTTTTCTGAGGTATTGCTTCATCCTATGTAGTGCGGGGAATGATGGAGCCAGAGAGTGCCGAAAGGACGGTGAGCACACAGCCTTCACAAGTAACTGGTTTTATATCCGAGGATTTCTGCGAGTAGGAGGAATTCAGGATTCTTTACACTGAATCTCATTTGCATTATACTGAATCTGTGGGGAGTCCAGTGTGTCCTTATTTATGGGTCTCTCTAGGAATATTGACCTAGAATTATTCCCAAAGGGGTTTCAAGAATTTCCTGTATGATGGCTAGATCTGTGTTACTGCATTTTAGGATTCCTTTTCAAACTGGAGGAGTTCAGGGCTAGAATGAATGGTGAGTGACTGTAGGGTTTCCAAGAGGAAGAAGGAGTTTTCTTAGACTAGTCTGCTTTTTGTGTGAATGCGTGCCAATTTTAGGAATGGGTATAAATTTAATTTAAGCTGAGGTCTCATGATCTCTTACTATAGAGAAAAGAATCCCTAGGTTTATCTAGACCAGAACCTCAAGAGTTGTTTAGCCCAGAGTTGCCTGGCTCCTGTTTTTCTCATTACAGTGCATTCCCTGAAGTATGCACTAACTCATGGCTTTAGACACCTCTGAGGAGCCAAGCTGAAAAGCAGTCAGATGGAGCGGGAAAGTGGTAACTTAGCTGGTTGAGCTAAAAGGGACTGAGGCTCGGACAATCCGTATTTCTAGCACCATGAGGAAAAACTTTGTCCCATCTTTGACTCTCTTTCTGCACTTCAATTTCTTAAACCACTAAAATGTTGCTTATTGTAACCTCCTTTATTTATTTATTTATTTATTTTTGAGAGATGGAGTCTTGCTCTGTTGCCAGGCTGGAGTGCAGTGGCGCAATCTCGGCTCACTGCAACCTCCGCCTCCTGGGTTCCAGCAATTCTTCTGCCTCAGCCTCCCGAGTGGCTGGGACCACAGGCGCATGCCACCACGCCTGGCTGATTTTTTGTATTTTTAGTAGAGACGGGGTTTCACCATGTTGGCCAGGATGGTCTTGATTTCTTGACCTCGTGATCAACCCTCCTTCGCCTCCCAAAGTGCTGGGATTACAGGTGTGAGCCACCGACCTCCTTTATTCTTTTAATCACCAAGATGTAACTAAATTCATCATTTTATAAATGTTGAGGGTTCTGCTGCAGAGAAGGTGCTAATCCTGGGCAGAGTTTCGCATCTAGCCATTTTATGAGTTTTTTTTACAAGGTGGCAGACTGGTTAACCTGAAACCTCACCTACTACGAAATCTCGAGAACAGCTGGAAGAGATAACGCAACTTGGTAGCCTCCTTTGAAATGCATAGCTGGGTTACCCAAAGGTCAGGAAAAATCCTAGAGGTCAAAAATGCAGAGGGATCTGAAAACTGGGCAGCGAGACTGTGAACTTATTCCCAGATGCTCAGTGGAGGTGACTGAGGCACTTGAATTTTAACCTTTATGTAGGGACCAAAAACAAGAATGTGGGCTCATATTAACCGAAGAATCGAAAATAGAAGTTTCTACACAGATGGTCCCACAAAGGGCTACAGCGGGAAGGGGATGTGAGATGGAAAACATGTAACTGTTAGCAGTGAATCCATAGGGTCTGCAGCAAACTCGATTTTTGCCTCATTGGAGGAAGGAATTCAGCCAAGGGACATAAAGCAGAGTGAGAGACTGAGACAAGTTTTAAAGCAAGAGTGAGAATTTTACAAAAAAATTCTAGAGCAGGAGTGAAAGGAAGTAAAGTACACTTGGAAGAGAGCCAAGCAGGCAGCTTGAGAGATCCAAGTGCCCTATCTGACCCTTGACTTGGGCTTTTTTACATTGGCATGGTTCTGAGGTTTGCATTTCTTCTCCCCTGATTTTTACCTTGGAGTGGGCTGTTCACATGCTCAGTGGCCTGCCGGTACTTGGGAGGGGCTGCGTGTGCAGTGTGTTTATTGAAGTGGTGCGCATGCTCATTCGAGACAGTTTTCCTTTACTGGTCAAGTATTACCAGAGGAAGGTCATATACCAGTTAAACTCTGCTATTTTGTCTCTTTGTGTACATGCTTGAGCTCGCTAGCCTAACTTCTGAGATCTTATCAGGAAGCAGCGATCACCAGCTTAAAGTTTTCTATCTGTTGGGAGACTGCCTTTCCCTGGCACTGGCTGCAACCAACTATTATTTTGGAGAGGGAGTTTAACAACTGCCTATCACCTGATGTTTACCTGACATTCCTGGGAGGGCCCTCTCCTGCTCTACTCATGTCTGCCTAGCTACCAACTCCAACAAAACCACTAGCACAGGCAAGCATCAAAGAAGCTTGTACTTAAACTAGACTCGGCGGGGAGGGGAAATATCTCCCAGGGAACTGCTATCATAGGTGCGGTTTTGTGATTTTACTATACAGTTTCCTTTGGATTTTAGAATCTCAAAACATCCTCAGCTATTCTCTTCTCCCAGTTTCAGGTTCTTACTTTTTCTCTGGACATCCCTCCCCAAATAACTTGAATTCCTCTGTTTTATTATGTAGAGCCATTTAGTTCCCTTTTGCCTCAACTTCTATCCACTTTGATTTATCAAGGGCTTTTCTTTTCGTGAAAAAAATCATATTAATGCATTTTCCAATCAAAAGAACCAATATTGTAATTTGCTGCTTTCTCAGTATATGAAAGTGTAGACTTAAGAGGAAGAAACTGAGGCAAAATTAATATAAGTAGAGTTTCTTTAGGCCAAGCTTGAGGACTGCAACCCAGGAGCATAGATTCAAGTGGTCCTGGAAATATGCTTCAGTTAACAGCAGTTATAAGTGTTTTTTTAAAGGAAAAGAAGATGCAGCTTTTGAGTTGTTTACCAAGAATTTACATTAAAATAACACAAGCTGTTGATTGACTGTACAGCTGGTCAGAAACAAAATAACTTTAAACAATTGCTCCCAGACATGGGTGTGGTAGAGGCTGGGGGTGGGGTCTTGTGGGGTTGGGGGCTTTGTTTGGCTTTGTTTGTTTAAAAGTAACAATTGTCCTTATTTTTTTTATTTCTCCTATCAGTTTATCTCTTGTGGAAAAAAGGGAAGATGGGGGAGGGACCAAGATGGCCATATAGAAGCAGGTTGGGTCTGCAGCTCCCAGGGACACCAATGCAGAAGGCAGGTGGTTTCTGCATTTCCAACTCGAGTACCCAGTTCATCTCATTGGGACTGGCTAGGCAAGGGGCACGACCTATGGAGAGTGAGCAGAAACAGGGTGGGGCATTGCTTCACCCAGAAAGTGCATGGAGTGGTGGGGGGTGGGGCAGGGACCTCCCTCCTCCAGCCAAGGGAAGTGGTGAGGGATTGTGCCACCCACCAGGGGTACTATGCTTTTCATAGATTTTTGCAATCCACTGATCAAGAGATTCCCTTGTGAGCCTACACCACCAGGGCCCTGGGTCTCAAGCACAAAACTGGGTGGTTGTTCAGGCAGGCAACGAGCTGCAGGAGTTTTACATACTCCAGCGGCACCTGGAACTCCAGTGAGACAGAAGCATCCACTCCCATGGAAAGGGGGCTGAAGCCAGGGAGCCAAGTGGTCTCGCTCAGCAGGTCCCACTCCTGCAGAGCCCAGCAAGCTAAGAACCACTGGCTTGAAATCCCCATCACCAGCACAGCAGTCTGGAATCTGCCTGGGATGACCAAGTTCCCCGGGGGAGGGGCAACCACCATTACTGTGGCTTCAGTAGGCAATTTTCCCCTGACAGTGCTAAGGAGCCTGGAAGGTTTGGACTGGGTGGAATTCCCCACAGTGCACCAAAGCAGCTGTGACCAGACTGCTTCTCTAGGTCCTTCCTCACTGGGCAGGGCCTCCCTGTAGAAAGTCCACCAGCTCCAGTCAGGGGCTTACAGACTGAACTCTCATCTCCCTGGGATAGCACCTGAGGGGAGGGGTGGCTACAGTGTCAGGTTCAGCGACTTGATCTTTCTTGCCTGCCAGCTCTGAAGAGATCAGCTGATCCTAATGAGCGGGATTCCCTGAGCACAGCACACCAGCTCTGCTGAAGGTCCCTGACCCCATGCCTCCTGTCTGGGTGGGACCTCCCAGCAGGGGTCTGCAGACATCTCATACAGGAGAGCTCCGGCTGGCATCAGGTTGGTGCCCCTCTGGGATGAGCCTTTCAGAGGGAGGAGCAGGCAGCAATCTTTGCTATTCTGCAACTACTACTGGTGATACCCAGGCGAGCAGGGTCTGGAGTAGACCCTCAGCAAAGTGCAGCAGACCTGCAGAAGAGGAACCTGTTACAAGAAAAACAAACAAAAAGCAACAACAACAATAACATCACAAAAGAGACCCCATAAAAACCCCATCCAAAGGTCATCAGCCTCAAAGTTCAAATGTAGATAATTTCACGAAAATGAGGAAAAACCAACACAAAAACAGTGAAA
This sequence comes from Aotus nancymaae, assembly GCF_030222135.1. Lineage (NCBI taxonomy): Eukaryota > Metazoa > Chordata > Mammalia > Primates > Aotidae > Aotus > Aotus nancymaae. Next base: position 6,147,258 of record NW_026988507.1, on the reverse strand, counting down.
ATCCCAGAAGCCAGAATGCCTCTTTTCCTCCAAATGACCACACACCTCTCCAGCAAGAACACAGAACAAGGCTGAAGCTGAGATGGATGGACTGACAGAAATAGACTTAAAAAGTGGGTAATAACGAATTCCACTGAGGCAAAGGATTATGTTCTAACCCAATGCAAAGAAGCTAAGAACCATGATAAAAGATCACAAGAGCTATTAACTAGATTAAAGAGTCTAGATAGGAACATAAATGATCTGATGGGGCTGAAAAACGTAGGAAGAGAACTTTGTGATGCAAACACAAGTATCAATGGCTGATTTGACCAAGCAGAAGAGAGAATATCAGAGCTTGAAGAAATAAGGCAGGCAGACAAGATTAGAGAACAAAGAATGAAAAGGAATGAACAAAACATTTAAGAATTATGGGACTGTGTAAAAAGGCCAAATCTACAACTAACTGATATACCTGAAAGAGATGAGGAGAATGGAACCAAGTTGGAAAACAAACTTCAGGGTATCATCCAGGAGAACTTTGCCAGCCTAGCAAGACAGGCCAATATTCAAATCCAGGAAATCCAGAGAACGCCAATAAGATACTCCATAAAAAGATCTACCCCAAGACACATAATCATCAGATTCTCCAAGGTTAAAATGAATGAAAAAATGTTACGGTCAGCCAGAGAAAGGCCAGGTCACCTACCAAAGGGAAGCCCATCAGACTAACAGTGGACCCCTAAGAAGAAACCCTGCAAGCCGGAAGAGACTGGGGGCCAATATTCAACATTCTTAAAGAAAAGAAATTCTAACCCAGAATTTTATATCCAGGCAAACTAAGCTTCAAAAGTGAAGGAGAAATAAAATCTTTTTCAGACAAATGCTTAGGGATTTTGTCACCACCAGGCCTGTCTTGCAAGAGCTCCTGAAGGAAGCACTAAACATGGATAGGAAAAACCATTACCAGCCACTGCAAAAACACACTGAAGTACACAGACCAATGATACTATGAAGCAACTACATTAACAAGTCTGCAAAATTAACCAGCTAGCATCATGATGACACGATCCAATTCATGCATAACGATATTAACCTGAAATGTAAATGGGCTGAATGCCCCAATTAAAAGACACAGAATGGCAAGCTGGATACAAAGACAAGACCCATCTGTGTGCTGTATTCAAGAGACACATCTCATGTACAAAGACTCAAAATAAAGGGATGGAGGAAAATTTACCAAGCAAATGGAAAGCAGAAAAAAGCAGGGGTTGCAATCCTAGTTTCTGACAAAAGAGACTTTAAATGAACAAAGGTCAAAAAAGACAAAGAAAGGCATAGAGTAATGTGAAAGGGTTCAATTCAATGAGAAGAGCTAACGATCCTAAATATATATGCACCCAATACAGGAGCACCCAGATTCTTAAAACAAGTTCTTAGAGACCTACAAAGATACTTAGACCTCCACACAAAATAGTGGAAGACTTTAATGCCCCACTGTCAGTATTAGATCATCAAGACAGAAAACTAAACATATTCAGGACTTGAACTTAGCTCTAGGTCAAGTGGACCTGATAGATATCTGCAGAATTCTCCACCCCAAAACATCAGAATATACATTCTTTTTCAGTACCACGTGGCACTTACTCTAAAATTGATCACATAATTGGAAGTAAAACACACCTCAGCAAATGCAAAAGGACTGAAATCATAGCAAAAGTCTCCGAGACCACAGCAAAATCAAATTAGAACTCAAGATTTAAAAGCCCACTCAAAACTACATAACTACATGGAAATTGAACAACCTGCTGCTGAATGACTTCTGGGTAAATAACGAAATTAAGGCAGAAATCAAGAAGTTCTTTGAAATCAGTGAGAGCAAAGAAACAACGTATCAGAATTTCTGGGATGCAGCTAAAGCAGTGTTAAGAGACATGTATAGCACTAAATGCCCACAAGAGCTAGAAAGATCTCAAAGTGACTCACTAACATTACAACTAAAAGAGCTAGAGAACCAAGAGCAAACAAATCTCATAGCTAGCAGAAGACAGGAAATAGCTAAGCTCAGAGTGAAACTGAAGGAGATAGAGACATGAAAAACCCTTTAAAAAATCAACGAATTCAGGAGCTGGTTTTTTGAAAAAAAAAAAAAAAAAAAAAAAAAAAAAAAAAAAAAAATCACTAAAATAGATGGCTACCAAGACTAATGAAGAAGAAAAGAGAGAAGATTCAAATAAACACAATCAGAAATGATACCACCACTGATCCCACAGAAATACAAACAACCATCAGATAATACTATGACCAACTCTGTGCAAATAAACTGGAAATCTAGAAGAAATGTTTTAGTTCCTGGGCCCATACACCCTCCCAAGACTGAACCAGGAAGTTGAGTCACTGAATAGACCAATAATAAGTTTTGAAGTTGAGGGATTAATAAATAGCCTACCAACCAAAAAAAACTCAGGTCTAGAATTCTACCAGAGGTACAAAGAGGAGCTGGTAGCATTTCTTCTGAAACTATTCCAAACAATTGAAAAGGAGGGGATCCTCCCTAACTCATTTTATGAGGTCAGCATCATCATGATACCGAAACCTGGCAGAGGTACCAAAGAAGAAAACTTCCAGCCAATATACCTGTTGAACATTCATGCAGAAGTCCTCAATAAAATACTGGCAAACTGAATCCAGCAGCACATCAAAAAGCTTATCCACCACGATCAAGTTGGCTTCATCCCTGGGATGCAAGGCTGGTTCAGCATGTGCAAATAAATAACATAATTCACCACATAAACAGAACTAAAGACGAAAACCACATAATTATCTCAGTAGATACAGAAAATACTTTTGATAAAATTCAACACCCCTTCATGTTAAAACTCTCAATAAAGTAGGTACTGAAGGAACATACCTCAAAATAATAGGAGCCATTTATGACGAACCCACAGCCACTATCATACTGAGTGGGCAAAAACTTGAGGCATTCCACTTGGAAACTGGCACAAGTCAAGGATGCCCTGTCTCACCACTCTGATTCAACATAGTGTTGGAAGTTCTGGCCAGGGCAATCAGGCGAGAGAAAGAAATAAAGGGTATTCAAATAAGAAGAGAGGAAGTCAATTTGTCTTTGTTTGCAGATGACATTATCCTATATCTAGAAAGCCCATCCTCTCAGCTCAAAAGCTTCTTAAGCAGACAGGCAACTTTAGTGAAGTCTCGGGATACAAAATTAATTTGCAGAAATCATAAGCATTCCCATACATCAACAACAGACAAACAGAAACCCAAATCATGAATGAACTCCCATTCACAATTGCCACAAAGAGAATAAAATATCTAGGAATACAGCTAACAAGGGAAGTGAAGGACCTCTTCAAGGAGAACTACAAACCACTGCTCAAGGAAATCAGAGAAGGCACAAACAGATGGAAAAACCATTCCATGCTCATGGATAGGAAGAATCAATATGGTGAAAATGGCCATACTGCCCAAAGTAATTTATAGATTTAATGCTATGCCCATTCAACTACCATTGACATTCTTCACAGAATTAGAAAAATCTATTTTAAAATTCATGTAGAACCAAAAAAGCTCTCATAGTCCAGACAATCGTAAGCAAGAAGAACAAATGAGGCATCACACTATGATGCCTTCAAACTATACTACAAGGCCACAGTAACCAAAATAGCATGGTACTGGTACAAAAACAGGCACATAAACCAAGGGAACGGAATAGAGAACTCAGAAATAAAATCGCACATCTACAACCATCTGATCTTCAACAAACCTGACAAAAGCAATGGGGAAGGCAATTTAATAAATGGTGCTGGGAGAACTGGCTAGCTATATGCAGAAAATTGAAACTGGATCACTTTCTTACACCTTATACAAAAAGTTATCTCAAGATGGATTAAAGACTTAAATGTAAAACCCAAAGCTATGAAACCCTAGAAGAAAATCTAGGTAATACTATTCAGGACATAGGCATGGGCAAAGACTTTATGATGAAATTGCCAAAAGCAATTGCAGCAAAAGCAGAAATTGACAAATGGCACCTAATGAAACTAAAGAGCTTCTGTATAGCAAACGAACTATCATCAGAGTGGACAGACAATGTATGGAATGGGAGAAAATCTTTGCAATCTATCCATCTGACAAAGGTCTAATATCCAGAATCTACAAGGAATGTAAGCAAATTTACAAGGTAAAAACAAAAAACCTCATTAAAAAGTGGACAAAGGATATGAACAGACACTTCTCAACAAAAAGACATACATGCGAACAACAAACACATGAAAAATAACTCAACGTCACTGATCATTAGAGAAACACAAATCAAAACCACAATGATATACCATCTCATGCCAGTCAGAATGGTGGTTATTAAAAAGTCAGGAAACAACAGACACTGGTGAGGTTATAGAGAAATAGGAATACTCCCCACTGTTTGGTGGAAATGTAGATTAGTTCAACCATCATGGAAGACAGTGTGGTAATTCCTCAAAGATTTTGAACCAGAAATACCATTTGACCCAGCAATCCCATTACTGGGTATATACCCAAAGGAATTATAAATCATTCTATTATAAAGACACATGCAAACTTAATGTTCATTGCAGCACTGTTCACAATAGCAAAGACATGGAATCAAGCCAACTGTCCATCAGTGATAGACTGGATAAAGAAAATGGGGTACATATACACCATGGAATACTATGCAGCCATAAAAAGGAACAAGATCGTATACTTTGCAGGGACATGGATGAAGCTAGAAGCCATCGTCCTCAGCAAACTAACACAGGAACAGAAAACCAAACAGTGCATGTTCTCATTTATAAGTGGGAGTTGAACAATGAGAGCACATGGAAACAGGGAAGGGAACAACACACAGTGGGGCCTGTTGGGGAGGGGTCGGGGTGGGAGAGCATTAGGGAAAAGAGCTGATGTATGCTGGGTTTAGTACCTAGGTGATGGGTTGATAGGTGCAGCAAACCACCATGGCACATCTTTACCTATGAAACAAACCTGCACATCCTGCGCATGTACCCGAGAACTTAAAAAAAAAACAGTAAAAAAGGGAAGATATGCAAAGAAAAAGGGGCTAGGCAATCAACTAAATTAAAATGAGAATTATATAGTTACCACAGTTGAACTTTTGCAGTGACTATACAATATGCTGCATTATTTATATATAGGAATGAAGCCTTGAGAAAATGAGACATAAATAGAAAAGAAACCAAACCATTTTCTTCCATAGTAATGGGATTTGATTTGATTAAAAATTACTCTAAATACATTTTCTAATTTCCTCTCTTTTCAGCTATGTACCCTGAAGCCAGTCTATTTTGAAATTACCTACTTGGTATTAATAAAGAGAGTTGTGCTCCCACGTTCAGGTCAAAGTCTTTAGTGACTAGAAACTAAACAGGTCACCCAGGGCTGGGAAGGATTTTTAGGTTTTGGGTACTTCAAACCCTTTTTGAAGTTGTTTTTCTGAATAATTTCTTAGTAATGTAATTTTTACAGCATCCATAGTATAAAGCCCTTTTTTAGGAAAGGCTTGCTTGGTCTTTTCAAATATTCCTGTTCCCCAAAGGATGACAATGTATAATGTACAAGGAAGGAGGCAGTGGGGGAAGCAACGCTAGCACACCACGAGGTTGATGAGAATATTCTGAAAAGAGCCACTTGATGGCAGCAAAAGGCATGTTTTCAGCACTGATTGTTTCATTAATGAATCGCAGGAAAAGAAGGGAATCTTCCCCCTTCTGAATTTCTGAAACTTGGTGTTGAAATATTCCCCTGACGTGTTGTTAATGAGCTTTTTGAGGAAATATACATAGTGAACTCTTTCATAAGCACTTGTTATTCTGTGAAGTGCTTGGCACCTTTTACTTTATGTTCTAAAATAGGTTTAAATAACAGTATGTATAGAGACTTACATGCTTGCATATACTTGTATGTGTTTATAGACTTATTTCAGTATTGTAAGGATAAATTGTATTTAGCACTGATGGAATTAGACATTTGACTCACTGTGAACTGGAATGTTTCTGAAGAGTGCATACTATTTAGAGCAGGATATGAAGAAGCTGATGTTTTCTAGTGTTAATCACAAAGAAAAATTCCATTTTTCCTGATATAAAACCTTTCCCAGAGAATCATTACCAATATTAACTAACACATCACTATGTGTTAAGTATTTCAGAGAGAGAAATTGAGAAATAAGACAAAGTGATACAGACAATTTTGAAAATAAATGTTAGCATTCATATTCAGGACCTGAATAACATGAAGGTATGAGTTAGGTGGTGACTGTAATGAGAATGGAATAGATTCTATCTCTCTGTTCTGTTTTTGATATGCTTTAGTAAGAAGTCGCATGGAGAACTCATCTGACTGGGTACGCTGAGTACCCTCAGTTAGTGTGATCAGACAAGGACGATTGCACCAAGGGAGGTGGCAGGAGAGAATATTTGAAATGGACACTTTCCTAAAGTCTAAAATGCATGGTTTCTGTGTACAGAGTAGGCAACAAAAGCAAGCAAGGACGAATAGGAAAAATAAATGAGGGAGAGACTGGCATAGACTCGGAAGGCTGAAAGAAATTGTTCAAAATCTAATTAAAGTACATGTACCAAGCTGATTTAAGCCTTAGCCTCTGGAACTCTTTCATTTATCCTGATTTTTAAAAGAATGACTAATACGCTGGTTCATAAGTATGAAAAGACTGTCTGATTTATCGCTGCAGTTTCTGCCATCAGAGTTGTAGGTTTCAGCACATACTTTTTCTCAAGGCTGAATTATCAATTAGTGGAAAAAATCAGGGTGAACTTTTACTTCAGGCAGTAGTTTATTTTCATGTTTTAATTAAAAACTTTTGTTAAGTTCACTATTTTCAACACCTTCAGTAATGCTTTCTGCTCCCTTACACAAACTTTTTTCTTTTTCTAATTAATACTCATAGAGTAGTAGGAGCCCAAGTACACAATTTTACTGTTAAGAACTGTGATTTTCACTTCTTATTGCTTTTCAAGTAATAAGTTGGTCAACCTGCTGCCATTGTTTACACTGGTAGCTTCCTTCCAAGGAAGGAAGGAATGTTTGTGTGTTTGCTTCTTTCTTTTTAAAGGTGCCGAATTTATTTTGGGAGTTGGTAAGAAAAAATTGAAATAGTCTTTAATAAATGATAAGGGACTTAAACTTATGAAACTACTGAAGTACAAAGCTACCAATTGTAGCAAATTAAAAAAAGAGATACAATATGATTTCCAAAGGTATGTAGCTAAACACAGCATTTAGGGGTGGGTAAAGAATGGAGGACTGGGAAAGCGTTCAGGAGCTGGTGTAGGAAGAGAGCCGTCTGTATGTTTTAATGAAGTCCAGAACTCCTTGATTCAATAGCTGAAAAGCTTGATTGACTGCTCATACAAGGCTGGATGCAAATTCCGCTGGAGTGGTGCTTTAGATAATTTGTTGGCTTCACTCTTAATTAGGATAAACATTGACTTTCTTGTACGATTAATTCACAATAATAGCACAATTAATTACTAAGGCTGGGAGTAAGGGGCAAGGCTAGTTGCTGAGAATGAGCTGGTGAGAAGAAAGGCTGGAAATGAATGGCTGGTTCTGGTCAAGAGGGTTGACCCAGAGAGGCCCTGGAGATCGGGGTTGAGTAAGAGGAGAGAGAGAAGGAGGGAGAGGGAAGGGAGTAAGAGGGAGAAAGAAGACAGACAGAGAGAGAGAGAGAGAGAGAGAGAGAGAGAGAGAGAGAGAGAGAGAGAGAGAGACGACTTATTTAGCTGGAGGAAACAGCAATAGGGCACAATTTGCTGCTGTTAATACTGTTGGTTTTGCATTACTTGGTTTTGATAGTACAAAGGTAAAATAACACAGCATATCCAAATGATCACAAGTTCAGTTAGTGTTGTTTGAATTGGTGAAGTTTTAAAACACTAATGAAGACATAATCAATGTTGCATCCTTGTTACTCTGTGGGAGTGCATTATTACCTATTCAGAATGGACACTGATTTGCCACACTTAAGAGGTGTTCTGTGATCATTATTCATGGTTGTTTACTCCAGCTCTCTTATTAATTATTTTATCAGCTTGTTAGAGGGGAAAATTCTGATCTGGCAAATAAAATACTTGGATGTTAGCCCAATCTTAACTACATGAAGGCAAAAATAATATAGAAAAGTTAGATGGTTTTCTCATTTTCTAGAAATGAGTTGTTATGGGGTTATTAATATCATTATTCCTGACATCATCATCATCATTAACCTGGGGGAAATGCATGCTTCTAAAATGAAGAGGCAAACTAAATTTCTAAGGTCGCTAAAAATCTTAGTTGTCTTTGGCTTTATTTGATGTGAGAGGCAGTGTGATATAACAGAAACAGCATGGATTATTGTCCCAGCATCCTTTAGCCATGTGACTCTGAGTAAACTACACTTTCTCAGTGTCAGTTTCCTCAAGTGTAAAATGAGGATGTTAGTACCCATTTCAGGGTTGTTGTGACAATCCAGGAAGACCAATGCAAAGCAACTGGTATGATGCCCACCATATAATGAACTCATGATAAATGTTAGCAGCTATTATAGTAACAGAAAATATATATTTTAGTTGAGGCAATTTAGCTCTCCATAAATATTAATTGCTATAATAAAAACAATAAGTAATTTGGCCAACATAATGAAATGATCTAACTTATGGCAGTAACATTATTACGTTATCGTGCAATTGTAATAATTATTTTTAATTTCACGCAAAATGCCCAAATGAATACCTGGCCCCAGTAGGTCTTCAATAAATATGAATGTCCTATGCCATAGTACTTAATGTGTAATGTTAAAGATACTTATGGAGTGAAATTAGCCCACAAAATATATAGCACCTGGCTTGAATGCTGTTGGAATGCATCTTTATGAACATAAATAAGCAGTTTCTTATTTTATTTTCCATCAATGAAAAGTAGATATTAAAATCTACTATAATATTTCATTAAGGTTCACAAGTTACACATTACATTAACTAAATGATTATTTGATAATTCTTTATAAAAAGAAAGAAAATTTAATAGAATTTTGGATAATAGCATGGGAATTAATGATGCAGTGGCCCGTGTTTGTGCATGTGTGTGTGTGTATTCATTATCTAGAGACCATATGATAATGAATATCTTAGATCCATCTCTATTCCTTCTTCCCAGTGGTGAATATGTTGGAAATAATTGCTTTCTAGTCATGGAATATGATAGCCTGAGGCTCAAGGTTTATCAAAAGTTACATAGTCTGATTTAATAGTTAATAAGAGATGGCTCAACACCTTCTGAGAAAGTGATATTTCTGTGACAGATTATCCCATTTGTTATTAACTCCACAGTTATTCTTGAGGGATTGATGAAAAACAGTAAACAGAGTCCTATTAATAAAATATTTAAATATATAAATATTTCCCTCCTAAGGTAACATCAGTGACAGCACAACTGCATACGCTATCCTTGCTCCTGAGGTAGCAATATCTGCAAACTCTTCTACCCTTCCGGTACCAGGTCAGGAGGGTAATAGTTTTTTCATGGTGGACTTAAGTGAGCTGCCCGTGCTTTCTTAAGACGAGGATCGCATTAGAATTGGTTAACTTTTCTCTATTTCAGTTTCCTTTAGGTTACTACCAGGGTACCCGGACACTCTACTTTTTCTTTTTTTTCTGGAGAAGCAAATATGCATAACATAATTAAGTTAGTGTCAGAAGATGTGGGATTATGTGACTTGAAAGAGCATAATATTTATAGTAAAGTTCTTTAGAATTGGGACACTCAAAGACTGATACTGATTTAAGTAACCTACTAAATTAATATACTTACCTAATTTTAAGAACCACCACCTTATGTCATTTACAATAGAAGATGAATAAAATAAAAGCAAAATATGAAGAAAGAAAGGGGAGCATTGGATTTTAATATATATTTGGTAGCCTACATAGTTTAATTCTTCTCCTAAAATACACATTTTAAAAGATTAGGAGGATAGTTCCTAGGCACATTCCAAAGCATATATTATTCAGCACCCTATATAGTAATAGGAAATAATATGTGTCATATATAAGATGCTTATATTCTTTTAGCAAAAACAAAGTTTTTATTGCTTCGGTATTACCTCAGATTTCAGTATTGCCTCAATATTTGATTGCTTAAATATTATTAATATATCTATATATGCATATTCTGTTATTTTAATTATATTATAAATTATATTTTAAAATGTATTAATATATATACAATATATATGTATCTGTATGTGTAATATCCATTGTTAGGTAATAAAATATAGTTATGAAAGCATTTTACTTTTATTAGGGAATTTGATGTACAAACTTACAGCTAAATATCCAAAATAAATCTCTGATGATAAAAAGTTATGAGTAACAAAGAGATACATTTTGAGTCCTACAGAGGCATCTTAATCAAGTATGTAGATATACAGTTCATAAAACTGAGACATCAACATTTCATAGCATAGATCTTAAAGGAGCAACAGATGTGATATTTCTGTTGGGATCCTGTCAGGTTAATACAGGGCTCAGCAAAAAAGAGATGAGCTAGGAAATTTCAGCTCCAGTTATAGTTTAAAGACAGATTTCCCTGACATCAAACAGAGCTGCTTCATGAAGTACGTTGTGGACATATTTTGTCGTAGCCACACAATGAGTGATCATAGCTTACAAAGACAAGGTAAGAATTTAGGACTAGAAGATACAAGTCAAGGTTGGCATGATTGGAGATCCAAGTCAAGACTGTCATTTGTGGTAGTAGTCTAAATTCATGGATTATTTAGGAATTAGCAGTAAGGTGAAGCTAAAGTAAGGAGTTTTGGAGAATTTAATGAATTCTATGGACCCATTTTCCCCAGCCTCCCAAATTTTGTGTACAGTATGAGAGAGTTTACAGACTCCCAGCCGTTGAACTAAGTATCTCAGAATTAGGAGAGTAAACGGAAGACATCAATGATAGGCTCTTAAAACTAACATGTATCAGTCAGAATAGGTTAGATTATGCCTCAGTAACAAACAAATCCAAACATCTCAGTGGTCTGAAACAACTAAGTTTATTTCTTGCTCTCACTACATTTTCATAGTCAGCTGGAGGGCTCTGCCGCTGACTATGTTATACTCTCCCTCTGGGATCAAGGCTGAAATAGCAGCTGTAATGTGGAAGGTTGCTAGTAGCTCTCAAGGAAGTCTCAGAGCAGTCAGTAGTTGAACGTTTGGCCTGGAAGTGACATAAACCACTTCTGCTCACACTCTGATTAGAACTAATTACTTGGCCCCACCCAAGCACAAAGGCATGGTAAGTGCATGGGCCTGGGAGTGGGAGAACCAGAAGCATTTTTAGGAACGACTCTACTGACTACCACATGAGACCACTCCTACCCCTCAACTAGAAAGGGATGATATACTTCCTGGTCTCCTACTTCTCCTTACTACATGTAGTGACTTAACATTCTTCTCCACCTTCTAACATACAATGTCTTTCTTCCTATGAAGGAAATGTATAGACTATTTAAAAAATCATCCTATCTATGGCTTGACATAAAAGTTGTGGATGCATTTCACATCAAAATCTAGTTATTATTCCAACTGTACATGGTGATACCAGATGACTTATCAGGATAAGTGTGCATAATTGAACAGAGGAGAAAGCTATTTCATGAGGAAGGTAAGGTACAGGATTAGTTAGACACTGGACTGATGGGTGGCTAGTATGCTCTGGCTGAGTTCTTATCTCTAATTAGTGCTGTATATATTCTGATATGGTGACTACATCCATTCCGATTGGTACTCCTTATGCTATTTTTGTTCTAAATACTTTGAATTGTCTCCAGAGTTAATAGAAATAAATTAGTGAAATTATTGAATTTTGAAGAAAAGGAACAGGTCAACAGGACCTTATGGAGATATGGATAAAACATGTATAATAAGTCAGATAAATTATAAAATGTTATACCTTCTTATGTCTACAAATTTAAAATGAGTCAAGAACACAGTTGGAATCTGATCATTTAATAAAGAGGCTCCAACTGTGGCTGAACTTTTGCACTCGTCCTGGCTGCCCTGGTAACAAGGCTCCCTTTCTATGCTAGTAATGCTTCAGTGTGAGTGAGGTAATAGTTAGCAGTAGAGACATGTGTGTTCAAGTCAGCTCCTACTTCTGGGTAGTTAGGAGTTTGCTGAAGGCAAAGGATGAGGTCATGAAGGGAAGAATTTGAGTTAAAAAGAAAATAAGACAAAGAATTAAGTTGAGCCTTATCTTGAAATTTTTCTGAGCAGAGCCCTTCGCATAGCATGTATTTCTGATCTTGGTTGAAATCAGGGTAGATAGTAAATCACGTGGTTGTTTATCTCTGTGAGGTCTTCCATCACAGCCCAGAGGAAGCACTAGACTGAAAAATTGTGACATGTACAGATTGGCTTGGATTAGAGCCACTTGTTATATGGGTTACTCTGCCTCCTCTTAGCGTTACCCAGGAAGTTCTCATCTGCCCAGAAGGTTCAAGAGGGAGTCAAAACAGGCTTGCTCATATTTTTCTGTGAATTTTGTTTACTTTGTATTTGATATTGTCCTTAGGCATATTGTGTCCTTGCCAAATACATCTCTTCAAATTCTGCTTAATGGTCTGAGCCTTTTTTGCTTTCATTAAACATATGTCAAATGTACACTAGTACTTGGACTGAGATTAGGAAGAGTCAGCAATGAGCACTTCATTGTTTTTTCTTTTTATAATTTTGACTTTTACTTTAGATTCAGGGTGCAGGTTTGTTACATGGGTATGTTGCATGATGCCGAGGTTTGGGCTATGATTGATCCCGTCACCCAGGTTGTGAGCATAGTCCCCAGTAGTTTTTCAACCCTAGCCCCACTCCATCTCTCCACCTGCTAGTAGTCCCCAGTGTCTACTGTTGCCATCTTTATGTCCATGTGTACTCAATGTTTACCTCCCACTTATAAGTTAGTGTGGTATTTGGCTTTCTGTTCCTTTGTTAATTTGTTTAGGATAATGGCCTCCAGTTGCACCCATGTTGCTGCAAAGGACGTGATCTCATTCTTTTTTGTGGCCGTGTGGTATTCCATGGTATATGTGACCACGTTTTCTTTATCTAATCCACCATTGATAGGCCTTTGTTATTGTGAATAGCTGAGTACTTCATTCTTTCAATATGTTTCCTCTTTATCTAAACGTTTCCCACTAGAAAAAGAAGAGGATAAGAGGTGCTTCCTCCATTCCACTCTTTAAAGTCCCTAAAACAAAACCTAATAAAAACCAGAACATAAATAATATAATTAAAATAATATACAACGTTACCTAAAAACAGGATGGTTTTGAAATTTGATATTCAAGTGAGGACACCTTTGAAAGTGAAAGGGAGTGCTGTTAATAACAGAGAAGAAAAGACATAGATTACAATGTCCATGACTAACTTAAAAATATAGTCACCGTACTTAAAGCCAGTAGGAGAGAACAGAGAGATAAGGAGGGAAGGAAAATTACCTTGGGAATACTGTAAGGGGAAATCTTGGCCTTGATGCACACTGAGTTATCATACTCACTTGTAACTAATTTGCAGCCAAGTTCAGTACTATTAATGATAGAGTACATGAAATTATTAAGATAAAAGCTCTTTTCCAGGAGTAACTTGTATCAGGCTGACTATGTAAAAATGAGCTACTAGGCAAAAAATAAAGTCATAGAAATCCATATTCATAGTGAAGCCTCAGAAATGGCCTTAGTGATTGACAAAAGAATTGTCAAAGGACTAACTCACTAATTTGATTGTATTTTCTGTGCCCATGACAATAATTTAAGAAAATTAAAATGAGTTCCATTTTTCTTAAGGCAAACCTGTTATGCCTTGCCTCAGATTCCAATAGGACTACAGAAGAGTCCCTGTAATGTGGGAAATGACTATAACTGTGTAGTGGGCAGCCTCTGAGATGGTCTCAGTGATCCCCACCTCCTGGTGTTGAAGCCTAGTCCTTTATTCCTTTCCCCTTAAGTATAGGTTGAACCCAGTGGATCACTTCTAATGAATAGAATTTGATAAAAGTAATGCCATATTACTACTTCTTCTTCTTCTCTCTTTCTTTTTTTTTTTTTTTTGAGAGAGTTCTCATTCTGTTGCCCAGGCTGGAGTGCAGTGGCACAATCACAGCTCACAACAGCCTTAACCTCCTGCTCAAATAATCTTCCTACCTCAGCCTCTTGGGTAGCTGAGATTACAGGCATGTATTACCATGCCCAGCTAATTTTCTGTATCTTTTTGTAGAAATGGGTTTCACACGTTTCCCAGGCTGGTCTTGAACTCCTGAGCTCAAGAGATCCTCCCACGTGGACTCCTGAAGTGCTGGGATTACAGGCAGGAGCCACTGCATCCAGCCACATGCTACTTCTGAGGTTAGGCTGGCTTCTGTCTTGTACACTCTTGGAGCCCTTACTCTGGGGGAAGCAAGCTGCCACACTGGCAGTATGTCATCCTACGAAGAGGCTCATGTGGTAAGCAACTGTCTCCAGATAATAGCCAGCAAGGACCTAAGCCCTGCCATCAACCTCATGAAGGAGTGGAAGCAGTTCCTTCCCATATCAAGCCATGAGATGATTATAGCCTCAGCCGATGTGATTATAGCCTTGTGAGAGATCCTCAGCTGGAGCATTCAGCTAAATTGTACTCCGATTCCTGACCCACAGAAACCAAGATAATGAATGCTTTCTGTTTTAAACTGATAGGTTTGGTGATAATTTATTCCCCAGCAGTAGATAACTAATGCACTACATATAAAATAAAATAGTGTGTTCTGAATGATGAAAATATACAGAAACACGTGCACACATGCATAACCCCACCCCCGATGCCCCCCAGAATGGCTACAAAATCCTTATGTATGAAGGATAAGAGTTTGTCCTATGCTCTTCTCCATTCTCTGTGCTGAATTTTTTTTTTTTGCCCTATGTTTTTCTGGATATTTTCTTCTGTGTTTATGGTAGGGGGACTTTAAATAGTTCCACAGAATATTAGCAAATAATAAATAGAAGACTCAGTCTCAGGCATAGAGACCACATATGATATTATAGAGCATATATTTGGAAGAAGCACTATTGATCTTTCTTACTGAACACAAATTTTTCTTGTGAGATTTCATAAAGAGGATCCTCTAAAATGTAGAGAACCTCTTCAGTGACGTTCCTAACAACATCCTTACCGTAAACAGAACAATGAATTTGAGCCAGCTGTTCCTTTTCAGGTCTGTCAGTACAGTCTTTATTTGCAGTTTTAAGGACTAGCCTAATTGTAGCGTATGACACCCAAGTGGAACTTACTAGCCTCCAAGGAGAATATCTTGCATATTTGACTTTTTCAACAATATCAAGTATAATGATAAAAGAAATCTGCAAATTTCTTCTGCAGATGAATGTTGTTTTTTGGGAATGGTCTAAGTTCTACTTGTGACAAAGGAAAAAATAATTTGCAGGTGACACCTTTTTCTGGCTATACAGTTCTGTAATTTGTTGTCTATAGCTTAACTTTTAAATTATTTGTTCCAAAAGGTAAGTATCCAGCTAGAAAAAACTGCTGAAGGAAGATTAAATCGAGGCTACTTCTCATCTTATTCTGCTATAGGGGTAGCTAAAACCCTTTGCAGAATTAAGAAAAAAAAAATCTCTTTAGCACAGTACAAATTCTTAGAGTCATCAGATTGTAGGTGTCATATACCACATTAATTTAGGAATAATGGGGTAATGCTGTCTTAGTTATACATGAGAAAGTACCTATATTTAAGATTGTTTCCAGAATTGGCAGTTTTTACTGCAGCTTGCACATGGGCAAATAATTCTTACTAAAATCACTTAACACTTCCTCATGAGCTTTGTGTGACACGCAGATTTATGTGCATATCCTTTTAGTAGGAAATGAGTTTGAATTTTACTTTGGGAAGTAAGAATTATATTGTAAGCGGAAATATAAAAAGATATAATAAAACTGTTTCAGCTGGTAATGTCACAGCATCACTTATCAAAGAAAGCACAACAGAGCCATAGAAATATCTTTTTACTTTATAGAATGAAGTGGAAAATACACTTTAATTGCTGTCAAGAAAAGATAGAAGCAAAATATTGTTTGTGATAGATCTGTTAGTATGCAGTACAGACTTATCAACCCTTTAAAAATTAATTTAAAATCACATTTCCACCCTTGTATGAAAACCCTTGGAGGCTTCTGGCATTCACCTCGTACTTCTTCCATTCTGTCATCTGGCAACTTGCTGAATATTCTTTCCCACTCACCAGGAGGTTTTCATGCCTGTCTCATAGTCTTGGTCTTTGCTTGAAGTCTTGCCACCATCTTGGGTGTTTCTAAAATCCACACGCTCACCTAGGGACTCTCTGTCAAACCATCCAGTGGATGCTTCCCAGTCCTTACTCTACTTAACTTCTTTCTCCCTCCATCCCTTGGCATTTATCAGCATTCCCGCCTCCTGGAAATGCAGTATTTCCTTGGTTCCTAACACCACTCACTCTCCTCCTCTCTTTAATCTCTCCTCTAGGTGTAGTAATACCTCATTATCCCTGGTTTTTCTTTGCAGTTTCAGTTGCCTGTGGCCAACCATGATCTGAGAATATTAAATGGAAAGTTCCAGAAGTGAAGAATTCATAAGTTTTAAGTTGTGAGGTCATCTTTAGTAGCTTGATGAACTCTTGTGCCATCCTTCCTGGGGTGCGAATCATCCCTTTGTTCAGCATATCCATGTTGGATATGCAGCAGGCTGGTTAGTCACTTAGCTGCTGTCTCGGTTTTCAGATTGACTGTCAGTGTACAACAGTGCTTGTGTTCAAGGAACCCTTCATGTGCAAGAGTAGTGATGGGGACATGTTGTTATAGTTGTTCTACTTTATTGTAAAGTATTGTTGTTAAGTTTTTCCTCTACCTAATTTAGAAATTAAACTTTATCATAGGTATGTGTATATAGGAAAAAATAGTATATATCGGGTTCAGTATTATCTGTGGTTTTAGGCATCCACTGGTGGACAAGAGGGGACTACTGTACTGCTTTTCAGTTTTCTCTGGGCCCTCATCACTCAGGGTTTTAATCTTGTTTTCTTACTCTAGTTAGGCTACTTGTATGACCCTATCTTCCTGGCTTGATTGACTATCTTTATGCACATTCTAAAATATATATATCTACCCTTGATTTTTTTTTCAGCTGAGTATCATACAAGCTACTAGAAACATCCATTTGAATATGTCAACAGTATTCAACCTGGATAATCCAAAATCAAACTCTTCACTTCTCTCAGCCTACTCTTGCTGGCTTCTCTGTTCCATATCAACCAATAGCACAGTTATGTACCCAGTAGCTAAGGCCAGACTTAGGTGTGTTGTTCATTCTTTTTTCCTCCTCCCTTATCTCATGCATGCAGTACATCACAAAGGCTTATTGATTCTACCTGCTAAGTATCTCTCAAATCCATTTAATTAGTCCTGCCTTACTGCTACTCCCCTTATTATTTCTTTCTTGGATTACTGCAACAGCTGCCCTTCCTAGTTCGATACGTTCATGTGATGGTAATTCTAAAACATACATCCTTGCTTCCAACTCTTCAGTGAACAACTTATCGTCTTCAAAATAAAGTCCAAGTCCTTCCCATGACTTTTACTGCTCTAAGGAATATGGCCCCACTTATCTCATTATTCTGCTCTTTTGTTATTTTTGTCCAAAGGCTGAATTCCATCCAAAGTGAGCTTCTTTTAGTTCTATGAAGAGGACTTGCTTTTTCTTACCTCTAGGTCTTAAATTCCTTCAGCGCCTACCCTTCATGCCTTCACTGCAAGCTCATACTCATTCAGGTCTCTGCTTAGACATCGCTTCCTCTGGGAAAACTTTCCTAATACTTTAAAGTCAGCTAAAATTCTTCTTCTATGTGTTTACATGGAACCGTGTGTCACCTACATCGTAACATTTAGCACACTATGTCCCTCCCACCTCTAGTACTCTAGATGAACATTATTTTTTATGTGACAGGAACAGTTAACATGAGATCTAACCTTTTAACAAAATTTAAAATATGCAATGCAGTGTTGTTAACTATAGGCACAATGTTGTACAGCAGATGTCTAGAACCTAATAATCTTGAATAACAAAAGCTTTATACTCACTGATTAGTAACTTCTCAGTTCCCTGTCCCTCCAGCCCCTGGCAGCCATTACTGCACTCTCTGCTTCTATGTGTTTGAATATTTTAGATACCGCCTATAAGTGGAATCAAGATTTTTTATTTGCCAATTCTTAATTGGATTACTGGTTTCAGGGTGGAGCCCTTGGAGGAACAGGGCCAGGATAGCATGCATTTTTAGGGCCTAATAAGCAGGCACAGTGAAGGCAAAGACAGATCCCCAAAATAAAGGGCACTATTTTATAATGGATCTTGGATTCCCTAAAGGAAGGAGATACTGTGGGAGAAGACAGCACAGTGCTTCCACCATGCATTTCATTGCAAGGCAACTGAAAGCCGATTAACTTATTTTATAATCTGCCCATCCCCAGATGTTTCCATATCTTTCAGGTGACCAAGAGCATGCTTCTCTGATTCAAATGTGAGAGAGTTAAGTATTCCTCCCTATTAGCCATCCCTTAAAGTATATTTCCTACCTAGTTATTAAATACCAAAGCTCTCTCATATGAAGTAATTTGATACCCCCATAACTCAAAACTGTCAGATAACACAATGTAAAACAGAACAGAGCCTTTGATTTTGAGAGGGAATTCTCTGCTTTTAATTCCTACGGTTTCATGAGAAAAATAGGTTTGTTTGTTTTTTTCCCCAGAACAGGCTCTGTGACACCTTCTTTGTTTTTTCCAAGGAGTCTCAGGCTACCAGAAGTTATCTTAGGGCTCATGTGTGCATTAAGAGAAGCAAGACAAAAAATAATTCAGTTGACTGAGAAGGAAAAAAAAATTCCAGAAAAATAAGATCCAAGAAGAGAAAAATATAAAGGCCTTTTAAATATACCCATAACTTGAATATCCACTTTTAATTAAGCTGAGGGCTCTTTAAGAAAATCCTTTTAAATCTCTTGTTACTTGACTTTAGCCACCCCAAGCAGTTAAGATTTTCAGCCTTTGAACTTTAAAAAAGTAACCTCACAGGTGAAACCAACAAGCCTTAATTAGGTTATGATTTAACTGCAAGTGTACCAGGAACTTTCTTTTTTTCTTTTTTTTTTTTTGAGACAGAGTCTCACTCTGTTGCCCAGGCTGGAGTGCAATGGCACAATCTCAGCTCACTGCAACCTCCGCCTCCCAGGTTCAAGCGATTCTCCTGCCTCAGCCTCCTGAGTAGCTGGGATTATAGGCATGTGCCACCATACTAGGCTAATTTTTGTATTTTTAGTAGAGACAGGGTTTTACCATGTTGGTCTGGCTGATCTTGAACTCCTGACCTCGTTATCCACCCAACTCAGCCTCCCAAAGTTCTGGGATTACAGGTGTGAGCCACTGTGCCTAGCCCCAGGAATTTTTGAAGGGGTGATAAGCAGCTTTTGAAACTGTCATTGCATTTGGTACCCATCAATGATAGACTGGATAAAGAAAATGTGGCACATAGATGCCACGGAATACTATGCAACCACAAAAAAGGATGAGTTCATGTCCTTTGCAGGGACATGGATGAAGCTGGAAACCCATCATTCTCAACAAATTAACACAAGAACAGAAAACCAAACACCGCCTGTTCTCACTCATAAGTGGGAGTTGAACAATGAGAATGCATGGACACAGGGAGGGGGACACCATACACTGAGGCCTGTTAGGGGATGGGGGGCTAGGGGAGGGATAACATTAGGAGAAATGCCTAATGTAGATGATGGGTTGATGGGTGCAGCAAACCACCATGGCACGTGTATACCTATGTAACAAACCTGCACGTTCTGCACATGTACCCAAGAACTTAAAGTATAATAGAGAAAAATAATAATAAAAAAAAGAAACTGTCATTGCATTTGGTTGAAAGTCTGAGACAAGACCAGCAGGTCTTTGCAATGACGTATATATTTCAGATTATCATATACTTACTGCTACAGGAGCCTAATATTTAAAGCTGCTACAGCAATTTGGGATTCTTGGTTTTGGACTAGTGTCCAAGATGTTCTAATTCTTGCTGGGACACTTATTGAGAAGTCTACTGTCAAGGAAACCACAGGTGAACTTCTTCGACTGTTCCTAAATCAGGATCATAACCCATTTTCATATGCCACATTATAGTGACTTTAACATCTTTTAAGTAGAAATGTTTGCTTGGTAGTGAGACTTTTTAGAAGCAAAAAATACTATTTTGTATCTTTTTTTGGTCAGTTTAGATTATGGCAAACAAGAAGTCTTATGGATTATACCAGAATTTACTTGGCTCTTTCTAGAGAACTTTTCTAGTCATCAGACCAGAGAAAGATGGCTTGATTAAACTGAATCAAGTAACTTTTTCTATACTCTTCAGTATTTGACTTTAAGCCACAGTTGGAAGAGAATAGTTTCCTGCCTTTGTCAGGTTCTGTATAGATTTGTTTCACTGCCTGTTTCTTCACCTGACACAGAGTGGTGGTGCTTTATTGTTTGTTCTCAGGGACTGCAGTGACTAGAGGAATTCTAATTGTACTTCTCTAGTTGAATCCCAATATTAAAGGCTTTTAAGAAAACTTTAGCATTTTAAAATCTGACTTTATTCAAAATTTTTTCCTTTTATAGGAGAATATTAATGTTATTTATTTAAAATTAAAAGATATATAGCTGGGAATTATCCTTTATAAAGGATAATTTTTTTTGTATGTTTTGTAAAGGGCTTGTTCTGTTTCTAAGTTCTTGTTTCTTTCACATGTTTTAAGAAAGTGCCAAATGATTGGTTAAATAGACTTTAGATTGGTTGGCACCTGATAGAAGAATGCTCCTTGGAATTTCTGTTCTCATTTCTCTTTATCCTCTTATCTAATAACTATGATAGGCAAAATTTATGATCTATCTCTCTATCTCAACTTACCTTGTTCCAGATGTACTTTTTTTGATGTCTTTTATTCCAGTTATCATGTATTTAGTATCATCTCTTCAACTTTGCTACAAAATGGAAATAGATTTTTTTACCAAAAGTTATAAAGTAGATAATTATTATTCTCCTGTGTTTATATTCTTAACATTATTGACATATCTGTTAATAATGTGTAACACTAATAAATAGTTTCCTTAGTGTTAGTTTCTAAGATGTTATAATTAACATTTCTACCTATGAAAATGTAGGGAGCCGTCTAAAGCCCAGGAAGATCAGGAAGGTGTTAAGAACCAGGATGAAGCTTAACCTATCACAATCAAAATGCCATTCAGCCTTTGCCCTCAATATCTGACATCAAATGAATTTGTCATTGCCTCACAAATGTCCTGCCTTGGGCTATCACTTGTCTGCCTTGTAACTCATCTTTTCCATGACCTAGCTCTTAACCCGGTTTTTGTCTTTAAGTTGTCACTGTAAAATCTCTAACTGGACGATGTCTTTGGTTGCATTGTTCGTCTTGTTAGTCTCAACACCTCGTATTTATTTTCTATTGTATCGAAGGGTATGATCAGGAAGACAAATTGTATTTGCTAGAGGAAAAAGAAAATGAATTCTGTGCGCCCTTGACTCTATATATTTGTAGTGGTTTTGGAGTCAGACAAACTCTGCTTCAAACCCTGCTTCTGTCACTTCTCAAACTTTCTCGTCTCGGGCTATAATAATTATAGATGATACTTATCAAGACCTAACTCTTTGCCAAGCACTAGGTTACATGATTGATGTATATCATTTTATGTAATGCTCATGACAGTTTAGGAGGAGAGACAGACCACTAACAGAGGGTAAGTAGTTTGCTGACAGTCGTGTAGCTGATAATCATGTCAGGCAGTCAGAATTCAAATGCAGCCTTTCTCACTCCAGAGAACTGGCAGTGTTAGCTACATGGAGTTTTCCTAGGTATAAAGTAAAATGATGATATCATATCTACTTTATAGGATTAGTCTGGTGATTAAGTCATAGGATATCTGAAAGATACATTCTCTTCTGTTTAAAATAAACTTTTATTCACCAAGCATTAGCAGACTCTCAGGGTACATTGCTTTTATCCGTTAAACAAAGGTGATCTTTGCTGGAAGCCCAGTGGTTTTGTGATGCGATTCATTATTTTATGCTGAAAAAAAAAAAAGCAGAAAGCATTATGGTTTTAGGATGACATAAAAAAACATATACTGAAAAGACTGGTAGCCAGATGACCCTCCATCGTATCTAACGGAGTGCCGTTGGGTTCTGGATCTGCCGGATTCCTCAGCCTGTTGGTCTTTGGGATGATGGTAAGAGACTGAGAGAAGTAGCTAAAGGAAACAAAATTACAAAATGTGGTGGATGATGTGATGGCTTGAAAGTACCTGGATTAAAATGAGAGACAACTTTAAATCCTATGCTTGTATTAAATATCTTCCCCCAAGACAGAAGTTATACTCTTAACAGAAGTTTGTTTTAGTAAAGCTCTTACAGTTTTAGCCGACTGGAGGCTAAATGGGAATCACCAGTTTGATGTGACTGTTAAAGGAGCTAATGAGCCATAGGTAGCATTGTTTTCAAAAATAAGGAAATTAATAGTACTCCACGGTATCAGACCATGTCTAGCACATTCACCACATCTCTGTCCATATTCTTGAAGGTTCATTGGCCATTTGATTATATTTGAAGGCCAGACCACTTGAATAAAGGCTTTTCTGACAATTTTATTTCAGGAATTGTTCAATCTGGGTTTTAGCCTGGGGAATATTATCACTATCTTCAAATACTTGAAGAGCTGTCATGTACAATTGGGAGTAGACTTAATCTATATAGTGCCAGAGGACAGAAAGAGAAAGGATGAATGGATCATAGTTACAGAGCTTCAGTTTGGGCTTAATATAAGCAATAACTTTTTAACTCTTAGAGCCACGTAAAACTAAAGTGCCTGTTTTGTTAGTAAAGCAATGAGTTCCTTACCAGTAGGAGTGTTTGAGCAGCTACTAGATAAACCACCTGTCAGGGAGAATATAGATAAGATTTCTGCTTTGAGTGATTGGTTAAACCTTCTGATTTCTAATGCATCTACCTAGCCTAAAATTCTTTAATATTACAAAAAAGATACAAGTATTTACAATAGAGCAAAGTATTGCCTCAAAATGAAATCCAGATGAAGAGAAAATGGGTTCTATTATAAAAACTATCTTTTCAAGAGAGATGTTCACTCATATATGGAATTGCAAAGAAAAAAAGTGTAGGTATCATGGAAGCAGAGAGTAGAGCAGTGATGACCAGAGACAGGAAGGTGAGGGGGGAGGAGAGGATGGGGAGAGGTTGGTCAAAGAGCACAGAGTTCCAATTAGATAGGAGGAGTAAGCTCTGGTGTTCTGTTGTACAGTAGGGTGATGGCGGTTAACAGGAAGGTATTGTATATGATACAATAGCTAAAAGAGAGCCTTTGAATGTTCTCATCACAAAGAAAGGATGAATGCATGAGGTGATGGATACACCAAATATCCTGACTTGATCATTATACCACATATATATGTATCAGAACACCAAATTGTACCCTATGGATACATAGAATTACAATGTGCCAATGAAAAATTAAAACATTTCTTTTTAATCTATAAATAGGAATGTGAGTTCATTATTTTAAGGTGAGACTACAAATGTCAGAGAAACCAGATGTGTGGGTCAGCTTAAATAGTTTCCCTGAGGAATACAAAATGGTCAGAAGGGTCCAGGGAGAGTGTGAATCTGAATAAGGAAAATGGGTGCACTATTGAATGGCTGATGACATCAGGTTCTAATGTATCCATGTTCACACAAGGGAGATGTCTGCTAGGCAAACTCAATCTACACCTTAGATTCATGTTAGGTACAGGACAATATGGGTCCTGCTAAGGAACTCACAATTTTTTTTCTAATTAAATGCATTAAAAATAATACTTCTACCTTTCTACATTATGTAATTATTTAATCTGCTTACCAACATATACTTGACAAATTACTGAGATGGAATCTTAACATTTTCCACTTAGCTCATACTGGAAGAAGACCTTTTTTTCCTCTTAAAAATTATCTTGTGTGCTTCTCCCTTTCAGGAAAAATCACACCCCAAATTGCTCAGTCACAATCTCTCCTGGGAGATAAACTGTGAATAGAATGACCTTCTTTTACTTGTTCTGTTGTATTGCCAAATAGAAAACAGAGAGTATTCACATATTATGTATTTTGTTTAGGAGTTCAGCTATCAACGATTTGAGCTATACAAATCTCCTGGAGAAAGTATTTTGATCCCTTCCACATGCTACCTCATTTTCCCTGGCCAATGATACCCTTAATCTATAGCTTTTCAAGCAGATTAATAGATTTGATTTTTAAATTCTTTTTATAAACTTGAATAAATACTATGCAGTTGAAAAAGTTGCATAATAAACCACCTCAAAATTGAGAAGCTTAAAATAGCAGCCATTTTATTTGATTGCTTATCTTTGGGCCAGCAATTCAGGTTAGGCTTAGCTGGATATTCTTTAGCTCACCTTGAGCAGCTGTTTTCTGACATGCTTTAAGATGACCTAACTTACGTGTTTGGTGGTTCTGGCTGTTTACAGGACTACAAGTCTCTGGGAGGCTTTCCGGGTTTGTTCACATTGTGGCAGCATTCCAAAAGTAGCAAGAAAGAGTTCCCAGCACCAAGAGGGCCAGACCCAATGCACGAGCAATTCTTCAACTTCTGTTTTTGTCATGTTGGCTAATACCTCTGTTTGACCAAAGTAAGTCCCATGGCCAAGTTCGCAGTCTGTGAGGAAGAGGACCATGCAGAGTTGTGGATACAGGAAGGTGTAATATACTAGGAGTCACTGCTATAGCCATCTATCACAGTTTGTGCATAAATTTATAGGTTGGCGCAAAAGTAATTACAGTTTTTGCCACTAGAAGAGACTCTCTATATATCTATATATATATATCTATATATCTGTGTGTGTGTACATATATATATACACACACACACACACACACACACACACACACATACATATATATAGTCTCTTCCAGTGGCAAAATACTAAATGGCCCCCACATATATGTATGTGTGTGTATGTGTGTGTGTGTGTATATCATTATATATATAATATATATACATATATGTGTGTATATATATCATATATATTATATACACATATTATATATATTGTATACACACATACATATATGTGTGTGTATATATCTTTATGTATACATTATATACACATACATATATGTGGGGGCCATTTAGTATTTGACTTTGATCAACACAATATGAGGATTTATTTTATATATAAGTAACAAAGAGTAGTGTGAACAGGAGGGAATTAATCTACATTGAGAGCTTATGATGTGTCAAGAACTTTACATATGTTATCTCATTTAATTTTTAAAATTCAGAATGAAAAACACTGAGATGCAAGGAACGTAAATAACTTGCCCAAGGTCACAGTTAGCACTTCACGTGCCAGTCTATGGGACTCAACAAGCATTAAAACATCAAAAAAGAACAGAATAAAAAATACCAGTAATGGCATATTTTAATGATAGGTACTTTTTCATAAACTGTATTTGCTTTTGTGTGTTGGATCACAATACACGATAGAATTCTTATTCATTGTTTGAAAGCCACTGTTACCCCATGTAGACTCCCATAAGCATGTGAAACCAGAATGGTCAGAACCAGAGGGCGTTAAAAGTATCATTATGCCTGGCCGGGTTGACTCACGTCTGTAATCCCAGCACTTTGGGAGGCCTAGGCGGGTAGGTCACTTGAGGTTATGGATTTGAGACCAGCCTGGCCAACATGGTGAAACCCCGTCTCTACTAAATATACAAAAAATTAGCTGGGTGCAGTGGTGCATGCCTGTAGTCCCAGCTACTCGGGAGGCCGAGGCATGAGAATTGCTTGAACCCGGGAAGTGGAGGTTTCAGTGAGCCAAGATCACGTCATTGCACTTCAGCCAGAGCGACAGAGTGAGATTCCGTCTCAACAACAACAACAACAAAAAAAGCGTGTCTTTAGCTTCCCACTCCTGATTTAGCTGAAAGGTGTACCATGACTACTGTGTTACATTGAGATAGTGTTTTCATCAGATGAGCACCTGACTCTTTCCACTGTAATTGATCTCCTTTTATCGGCATCTGCTAGCATTTCTTTGTGACTTACAGAAAATTATCATAGGGAAAGAAATAATTCTGGGTGGAATAAATTAGAACATAAATTTCCCCTATCGATAGACTCTTGTAGAAACCAATAACTAGTACAAGAGACATTTAAATAGTTTGGATGCAATGCCTTGTGTTTGAACCAAAGCATTTATTACTCAAATATTTAATCCAAAGAGGTAAAGGAAAAGTATTACTTTGCAGTCTGTTACTGTTTCTCTGTTAATCTCATTTGTCTTCAATTGTGCAAAATGGAATGTTTTAAAATCAGCCCACATATTGAAATGTCTTTTATTTGAAAAATTAAACCATGCCATTAAATATTGGAGGAGAAAGATTCTTTTAAAGAAATATCAACAAAATAGGAGCATTTCCAATGGAAGTTTGAGCTGAATTAAGTTCCTGTGCAATGGCTTTATTTGAAGCTTCTCTCTTTGAGATTTTTTTTTTCATATTGACCTAACATATATGAAGATTGCATATTAATAAACTGGAATCATTTGATAGAAAACAATGGTAGGGAAGTGTCCATAAGTTCCTACAAATCTCTAGATGCAAAGAAGTCAGACGGTTACTTGAAATTCTCAATAATGCTTTATAGATTGATTAGAGATTTTTTTTTAAAGCCTTTATCTTTTGTGCTCACCAAGTAAAGTGTGGGCTGGAAAGTTATTTTAAAGTCATTTTATTGCAAGAAAAACAGCAGGATTCTGCCAAAGCCCAAAAGCTAGTAAAAATGGAACACTGAAAATTACAAGGTCCAAGTTTTATATTTATATGAAAGTAATATTTGAACCAAAAAAGGTGATATAATTTTTAAAAAATTTGGCCTATTCCAAAGAAACACTGAAAAACAAAATGACTGGGTTGTCATTATATATATTGATTGTTTTCCCACATTTAAGACATTATTAATGAAGAGCATAACTTTTTACATGTTAATTATGATAGTTACTCATTTAAAACGTGCTTGGAAAACATAACTGTGGACTGATGATTTCTTACTGATTTTATTTTCAAATGTTGTTTGTGTATGGAACATTGTTTTGGAAGGAAGGATTTAGCAGCTTCACTCAGCTTATAATTAGCGTTGGATATGTTAATAAAAGTAATCAACATGTTGGTAAGCAAATGTTAGAAACCGAAAATGAAGGTGATGAAAAGAAAGTAATTTCTAGAACAAGCTGGGATTAACTGGATGGAATCACAGCAGGAGTTTTGCTTTGGCTCCTTGGCCCTGTCCCTCACTGCTGACATAATAGGTGATGCTGGAAGAACAAACCTTCAGTGAGGGATCCAGAGACTCACTTCAAGCTAAAGTTCTGTGCTTGTGGGTTCAATAATGCTGAGTTAATTACATTTTATACTTCTGCTATACTTGAATTCTAAATTGCAGTCCCACTTCTTGTCTTAAATTGTTATTTACTTTTTTTGGTCACACATCTTATTGGGAAGGAGTAAAAATCTGAGTCTGAATGAATGATATTTATTGTAATGGGCTCTGAGATGTAATACACAAAGAAAGAAAATTACTGGTCAAAGTGAAGAAAATGACTATGAAGTTATTCTATCTAGTCAGTTGTTTTAACAAAGATGAATATGTTCTAATTAAATTTTTTGTGTAAATGTCAATTGTTAATGTTAAAATGATAGAGGTTAAAAAATGAACTTATTACAGAAATTTTTGAAAATACAGAAAAATATAAAGAAGAAATAAAAATGATCTACAATTAATGTACTTAGAAGTAGTCATGATTAACTTTTTGATATATTTTTCTTTTCCTTTTGCCTTCTTTTTTGAATGATGATATAACTGGATATAGAATTAGAATTTGACTATTATTTTCCTTTAGCACTTTGAAGACATTATTCTGTTGTCCTGTGGTATCTATTATTGCTGATGTCTTTATAATCTTTATTCCATTGTAGATAATGATTTTTTTCTTCCATTACTGCTTTTAAGATCTCTTTGTATTTGAAGTTCTGTACTTCACTACAGTACATCTAAATGTGAATTTCTTTTCATTCGTCTTGCTTAGAATTTCTTGGTATTCCCACATTTTAGAATCAATCAATATCTTTCATGACTATTGGAAAATTCTCAACCATTATCTCTTTAAATATTACCTCTCACTCACTTCCATAACATCCTTTTTGGAATTTCAATGAGACATAAATTGAACGATCTCATCCTATTCTCAGTCTGTCTTAATCATTCTGTCTTATTCTTCACCTTTCTATTTCTCTGTACATATTACATATTATCCACAGATGTTTTCCAGTTCATGAATTCTTTTTTCAGAACTCCAAACTGAACTTATGCTGTTTAACCTACCAATTACATTTTAAAATTCAGGCTGTATTTTTTATTTCCATAAGTTTTATTCTTTTTTCAGTCATATTTTCTCCCTTCTGTACAGTTTTGGGCTAAATCATGCCCCTGCCTCCCAAATTCATTTGTTGAAGCCCTAGCCCCCAGTATCTCAGATTGTGATTATATTTGGCTACAGGACCTTGAAGGAGATGATTAAGGTAAAGTGAGGTCATATGGATAGGCCCCAATCCAATATGACTTGTGTCCTTGAAGAGTTAAGACACTAGACACAATCATACACAGAGAGATGACAATGTGAACACACACCAAGAACGTGGCCATCTGCCAATCAAGGAGACCCTCAGAAGAAACCACACCTGCCAACGCTTTGATCTCAGACTTCTAGTCTCAAGAACTATGAGAAACAAATTTCTGTTTGTTAGTTACCCAGTACGTGGGGTGTTCGTTATGGCACACATGCAGAGGGGTTTTTTCATGTGACTTTTATCATTTTTTGATCTCTTTAATTATGTTTAACACATTTTCATCTATTTTCTAGCTTTTTGTTTCTGTTATATTGTCCCTATGATATTCACATTGTCTTGTGTAGAATGTACATTTTACTGTGAATTAACCTCTACTGGTAGCTTTCAGTTAGTTTTTTTTTTTTTTCCCCCTCGGGAGTCTTATGTGCCCTGAGTCAGTTTAAAAATTGTTAATCAAATGGACAAACCATTGAATATTATTTTAATTTGCATGATTTTAGGTACTAATGAGTTAGAACTTTTTCATGTGCTTGTTAGCATATGCATTTCTTCTTTTGTAAAGTTAGTATCAGTGTTCGTATTCATCCCTGTAAAACAAAAAACAAGTACATTAGTCATGGACTACATTTTGTTCTGATGATTCAGTGTTACCGATTTCTGAGCTCTGTGATATCTGCAAGTTATAAATCTTTCTTGGCTTCCTCCAGGAAGTTAAAAATTAATATTTATTTCTATATTTGTCAGGATATTAGTGCTTATGGAAAACATGAAAAATTGAAATATTGTAATAGGAAGGTTTCATTTAAATATCTTTTTATAGTAGAATAAAGTAAGTGAAACTGTGTGGTAATAAGCCTTCACAGAACTGGGCACATTGGATTCACCTATATATTAAAACAAACATGCATATATATGTGTGTATGTGTATGTATGTGTGTGTGTATGTATATAATATATATAATGTATATAATATATGTATTAGATGCCTGGCAGCATCTAGTAAAATGAGATCTACATGTGTGTATTTGTATTATTTAACCCTTGGCATAAAAGTACCACTCACAGAAGTGTAAGTGTGAATTATACGATTTAGCTTATGTATGTATATATCACACACATTTTTCAAATTGTAGTGATCTGAACTTTGGTAGTGTTACAATTAAATTACATTCATATGGTAGTGTTTTATTTCTTTTCCTTCAGGAAAGCCATTATTAAATTGCAGCAAATTAGAATGAAAGCATGTAGACTTGAGACTATATGGACTGGAATGCATTGGAAAATTCTGCAAAGAGCATCATCAAATATTTCACAATGGTTAGCAATGGGAATTGCATGGTGATAGGTTGGGGTATCAGTAAGATTTTGTGGGTAGAATGTATATTATTTGGGTGATGGATACCCTAAAATCCCCTGATCTTACCACTCTGCAGTGTATCCATGGAACAAAATTAATGTTTACCCCATACACTTATACAAATAATAAAAACAAAATGAAATAAATAAATATGAGGTTGCTCTGAATGATAGTTGGTATTTTGCAAAACGTTGACAAGTATGTATTTAAATGTTTGCTAAATGTGATACGTAAATGAGAAACCACTGCATTTTAATTATAAGCAACTTTTCTTTATGAGTTTCTAAGTTGGAGATAGGAAATAGCTGTCACCTCAGAACACAACTCCAGTTGGTAGGTAGTGTCTAAGTGGGGCGGGCAGAGTTTTCAAAAGGATTTAAAAACCCTCCCTATGCTTGGTGGGAAACTATCATTTTTCAAGTAAGTTATGTTTACTGTGGGCAAGGGAAAAGGGAGGGGTGGTACCAGTGTGAAGCATTTACTGACTCTTCTCCAAGTGCTAGTAAGATAGCACATGCCACGTTCAGTTTTTTATTGGTTCTGATGAAATATTTAAAAAGTAGGTTTACAAATAGATAAAACTTTATTCCTTCCAACATTATATTTTATTTCTGGGACAGGTTTTCAGAATCTGTTCGTCTTGGGCGTATGTTTATATTATTCATTGCTTTCTGGTCACTGTGCTTGATTGAGACCTCCCTGGAATGGGAGGTCTGACAGGCAGTTTTGCAGTTATGCTTTCCTGATGACTCATTTGTATTTGAAATTTAGTTTTGGTTTCACAAATCTAAGACCTAGAATCTGTCTATTGCTACATTTTTTTTTTAACTGCAGCGTTTTTCTACATTCTACGATTTGTTCTACCCGTGACTGGTTTGTCTCTTTTTTCAAAGACTGGTTGGTTTCTGTGAAAGCAGAATAACATTTGGGTATTGGAAATTTCAGTTGCAGGATTCCAGTCAGATTGATGACCTCTTTTAATTCGAATGTATTTATTTTTCTGGACAATCCTGTTTTCTCTTAGGGGATGCTGCACTTAGCTGTTTAAGCCTTATGAGAATGTCAAAGCCCTTGTTAGGAATCCTAGATACATAAAATATGTCCCTATGTTCCTCCAGATAATTATTATTTTCGTTTCTGCCTAAAATTTTAACCTCAAACAATAATCTGGAATAATTAATCTTCATTTAGGAGCTTAGATCTAAAAATCTCTCATCATTTGAATGAGTGGCATTTTCTGACTCTGAAACAAATTTTTATTTCTGTGTTATTTCTGCATACCTTACATACAATGCCTTGAATAAGACAGTGACTGTATTATATATTAGCTCTCAGATGGCATTTTAGACTATATTTCTAAAATGGGAAACATGCCCTTTGGTAAGATTGAAACTAGTACATAAATCAAGGCCAGCATTTCCTAATGTGGAAGCCAGTCTGCCTTAGGAAATATTAATTATGAGAAAATTGATAATAAAAACTCTTAAAGGTAGTTCTTGGAGTGGAGGATATTAGAGCAATGGATCATCATCCTTCAGCCTAGAACTCTGTCATTCCTTGCAGCTGCTAACCATCTGCCTGCTTTCAACCCATGTGAGAAATGTAGATTAGCACAGGAATTGAGGGTCAAATAAATATGAGGGTTTTTTTCTTGCATTTTCAAAAATTAGACTTAGTAAACTATTTTATTATCCAGAAATGACTTTAAGGTAACTCAAGATTTCCTTTTAAGATACTATCATGGGACATTTCACTATCCTTTGAAGTTTTCGAAAAAGGATGGAATTGAGCATTACTGGCTTTTAATCTGAAAGGAAAGGGCATTTAGAAAGTGATCTTGTGTTTTAATGTTTTCATACTTCACACTGTTAAAGGTTTTTTTGTATAGCTTATGATATCATTGTCCATTTCTCTGAAATATATACAGTTAACGAATTTGCGTGACTCTAATTCTTTAACATTAGTTAGGATTTAATGTGCTGGATCTTTCATCCAAAGATCTCAAAGCATCTTGCCTTTCCATATTAGCTCATTATTTTTTCAGTGTGTCCCTGTGAGGTAGCTGTTAAGTATTATTCCTTATTTTATGAATGAGGTACAGATGAAGCGGAGGGAGGCATAAGAGACCTGCCAAAAGTCCCAGAGCATGTTAGTATTGGAAAAGCAATAAAGGCACAGTCCTCCGATTTGAGAGATTTTCAACCCTTCTTTGGAATATATCCCTAATCCCATTCTAAAATGCTACATTGTGAAAATTAGCATGTTATTACGTGCTGGTGCTTTAGGAAATTAAAGGGGACTTAGGAGTTTAATAAGATATTACTGTATCTCTATTATACTTAGATTAGGTTTCCAGCAAAATATGTGTGATCAGTGTCCTGTCACACAAAGCTATGTATTTCCTTTGCACAGTCTTATGGGGAGCACTGAAAGAGGGCCTCAGATATAGTAGCCAGAGAATATGGTGATTGCAAGTGTGGGTGCCACTAGTGATGTTTTCTTACTGGTGAAGAACCTTGCAAGCTCAGAGGTTTCCCTATTAATTATCAAGTCATACATCCTTTAAATTCCTTCAATTATAAAGTCATGGGAATATTAATGTTATTTGGGGCCTTATGATTTTCTGAGTAAAACTTCCATGCAATATGGGATTTTGTTTCAAAGCATCCTTGACAAATTGTCACGTAGTCTCTGTTTGAACACCTCGGGAGATAAGTTGTTTCTTTCCAAGAAATTTTGTTCCACTGGATAACAATTGCAATAACCAATCCATAAATATTTATTGATACCCATCTATTGATCTGTCTGTCTGTCTAAAATGAAAGAAATATAAGAGATTGTCTCTGACCTCCTCAAGGACCTTGGCCAAGTAACTTGATTTCAAGCTGTTTCCTAATATATATAATAAGGAATTGGCTTGTTTTGAGAATTAAAGGAGTCAAGTAATATAATGAAGAATTGGCTTGTTTTGAGGATTAAAGGAGTCAAATATAAAGCACTTAGGAAAGAGACTGCTATATAATATATGCTCAATAAATATTAGTTCTAATTACTATCTATGGACAAGATGAGAGAGAAAGAACAAGAGAGAGATTGCTGATTACATCTTATTTTATTTTCCATACTGTCATCTTAAACGAGACCGTCATCTATTCTCATTTGAATGACTGCAGCAGCCACCAATCTGATCTGTTTCCAGTCTCAGCCTTTGTGACCCATTTTCCACACTGAAGCCGAAGTGAACTTAATGCAAGTTTGGGAGGCCGAGGTGGGCAATTGCTTGAGTTTGAGACCAACCTGGGCAACATGGTAAAACCCCATCTCTACCAAAAAATATACAAAAATTAGCTGGGAGTGGTGGTGCATGCCTGTAGTCCCAGCTACTCCAGAGGCTGAGGTGAGTTGAGATCGCACCACTGCACTCCAGTACTCCAGCCTCGGTGATGAGTGAGACCCTGTCTCAAGCAAGTCTGAGCATAATAACCACTATTTTAAAATTCATTGCTCTCATTGTACTTCAGTATAAATTAGTTTGTTTTAATTTTAACTTAATTTAATTAATTTCTTTAATTTAGAGATCACGTCTCACTGTGTTGCCCAGGCTGGAGTACAGTGGTGTGATTCTAACTCATTGCAGCCTCCATTCCCAGGCTTAAGTGATCCTCCCACCTCAGCCTCCCAAGTAGCTGGGACTACAGGTGCATGCCACCCTGCTTGGCTAATTTGTATTTTGTTTTTAAAACCTGTTGTAGGCACAGGGTCTCATCATGTTGCCCAGGCTGGTTTCAAACTCCTGGGTTGAAGCAATCCTTCCATCTCAGCCTCTCAAAGTGTTGGGATTATAGGCGTGAGCCACCACGGCCAACATGAGTTGTTGGTTTATGTGACTGAAAACACTCTTCAGGATCCAGCCCCTGACTGCTTCTTCAGGCTTGTTCATACCACAGATGTCCTCTGACTTTATCTCTAGCTCTCCGTGCTCTCTCCTGCTAGAGCTCTGTCCGCGCTCTAGTTACGCACGTCTCTAGGTCTGGCCCAAGCCCCCAGCTTCACTTACTGCCTAAGCTGTGGCACAAGTTGCATTATCAGACCCTGTTTCACTTCCTTTCTTCAGGCTGTGTTCTACTCATCAGTCAAGGTTCCGTTTATATGCCAACTCCAAGAAGTCTTCCCTGAACCCTTAGGTGCAATAACATTTATGTCCTTCTTCATCTTTAAACCCAAGAGGCTTGAGGTCAAAGACTACATCTTGGTCACTGGTCTTTCCCCAGAGTCCAAATCTTGGCACAAGGAAGATACTCACTAAATAAATGTTGAATGAATAACAATACACAGCAGTGTGGAACAAATGTTAAATAGTTCAGACAAAAAGTAAAAGAAAAGCTACAGAAAGTAGACACTATGTTGGTTATGTAGGCAAAGAAAAGGTCACACAAATGTGATATTTTAGCTAAAGTCTTTTGCTTGGTCTTTCTGGAATAAAGGCATTCCAGTAAACCACTGGGGCATCAGTTAGTCAAACTAACTGAACTACTTCAATCCAAACTGAACTACTTCCTGGCTATAAAATATTGTATATCTGTAAAATGGATATTATATAACACCTACTTTACAGATGTATTGGGAGAATTTTATATTGTGAAATGCGAAACACTGGCACAGTGCCTGGCACGTAATAGATGCTCAACAACGGGTATTTGTTACACTTATCATTATCACTTGTACTATATGCCTTAGCTCAATTCAGGGATCCTTAACTCCTTCAGGGGACAGAATACATAGATGTAAGCATTTCCTAAGCCCAGTGATTGGGAACACATATATTCCCGGTGCACTAGACTCATGTTAGGGTTTGGGATTGAGAGGAGAGCCTTGGAGAAGATGGGGGGTGGGAGTGGATGATGTGAGGAGAAAATGGGAGGGAAGTGAAAAAAAATCACTACGTATCTGTCTTAGGAAGGCAGCAGATATAGAATTGTTTATATTAATGCTTAAAAAAGACCCTGTAATTCAGATCTTTTTTCTATTATTATTATTTTTTTTTGAGACAGGGTCTCATTCTGTTGCCCAGACTGGAATGCAGTGGTGAGACCTTGGCTCACTGTAGCCTCAACCTCCAGGGCTCAAATAATTCTCCCAACTCAGCCTCCTGAGTAGGTGGGACTATAGGCACATGCTACCATATTCACCTAATTTTTGTATTATCTGTAGAGACAAGGTTTTGCCATGTTGCCCAGGCTGGTCTTGAACTCCTGGGCTCAAGTAATCCACCCACCTCAGCCTCCCAAAGTGCTGGGATTATGGGTGTGAGCAGCTGTGTCTGACCAAGATTTTTTTTTCTTTCAAAGCTCATAAGAATGCTTTCATGAGAATGGAGATGTTAATGTAGACTATCAAATAATGTAGAATATTACTGAAAACTCCTTGTTCTGTAGTTCTCTCTCTGACTTATTCCTGCTAAGTCAGGGACCAACCTGAGTCCATGGAAGGTCTATAAATGTCTTCTGGTTCAGGTCAAATCCTTGAACTAAAACAATGCAAAATTTCTACTTGCACTTGTCTTTTTTTGAGGAAAGGGACCATTGTATTGACAGGTTCCATGCTCTAACAGAGGTTAAGAAACATTTTCTCTTTGTGGTTTCTCCAGGCAGAACTAAGGCAATGAGCTTCATCTCTGAGGACTGGAGGCATGTTTATTACTAATAGACCCCTTAAAATATTTGGTGACTGTAGAATGTCATGATTGAACAAGAAAGGTCTTTATCTTATATTCCTACTTCTCATTATAACAAAAAGAACTTCCTAAGTGAATTTAAGCCTAGCATTTGATGATGGGCAAAATTTTTTTCCCGTAGAATAACTTTTATGCAATCTTTAAGCTTTGTTATTTTGGAGGACCAGAGATTAGAAAGCAAAACAAACATACAAATAAACAACATCAACAAAGCCGTAGTGAAATCCAGGATTTTGGATATTAGCAATAGTTACATGGTCCAAATATTTAATAAAGTTTTTTCTTTTTAATCTAGTAGTGTATTTTATAACTACTATTTCTTTTCAATTAATTGAAAGGTTTATAAGTATCCTTTTCTCATAGGAATATATACGCTCAGGAGAAATCATGTTTTGCATTTACTTATTTAACATATTATGTTTGATGGAAAATGATCTTTGTTGGCATGGGAAGAGAAGTTGGGATGGGAGATGAAGGAGGAAATGAACTTTTGATGAGTGCCTGTTGTGTGATGGAGATACTACATGTGATAATGAGAATATCATGTGTTATCTCATCCAATCCAACAGCAATCTTTTAATCTTTTTTTTTTTTTTTTTGGAGACAGAGTCTTGCTCTGTCACCCAGGCTGGAGTGTGGTGGTGTGATCTTGGCTCACAAACCTCTGCCTCCTGGGTTTAAACAATTCTCCTGCCTCAGCCACCTGAGTAGCTGGGACTACAGGTGCCTGCCACCATGGCTGGCTATTTTTCATATTTTTAGTAGAGACGGGGTTTTACCTTATTGGCTAGGGTGGTCT
Organism: Aotus nancymaae; assembly: GCF_030222135.1. Classification (NCBI taxonomy): domain Eukaryota; kingdom Metazoa; phylum Chordata; class Mammalia; order Primates; family Aotidae; genus Aotus; species Aotus nancymaae. Next base: position 6,110,508 of record NW_026988507.1, on the reverse strand, counting down.
CGAACTCTTGACCTTGTGATCTACCTGCCTCAGCCTCCCATACTGGGATTACAGGCATGAGCCACTGCGGCTGGCCGGCAATTTTATATGTTAGAATTATTATCTTATGGGAAAATTGAAGCTTCAGAAATTAAGGAATTTGCTGAAGGCCACAGGGCTTGCAAAATTAGCCTTTAAACTCTGACTCTGAAGTCTGTGGTTTTTTCCCCCCTGAGTAGATACCTTTTGTAAAACCTGGTATCTCCTAGAGGCGATTTTAGATGCCTTAGTGATTACACAGGAATTGACATTTTTGTTACCAGATAGATTGAAACTCTCTCTTCCTGCTCTTTGAAGCACTGTAAAGAAGGCATCAACAGTAAGTACTTGTCTTCTTGATTTTTAAAATTGTTATTTCAATGGTTTTTGGGGAACAGGTGGTGCTTGGTTGCATGGAAAAGTTCTTAGTGGTGAATTCTTGAGATTTTGGTGTACTCATCACCTGAGCAGTATGCACTGTACCCAATAGGTAGTCTTTCATCCCTCACCCCTTCCCATTAGGTAATGCTAGCTACTGATCTAGCCCTTATATGATTTGTGGAATACTGAATGATCAGACATCACAGGCTATAAACAAAAAGAGTAATAATCCACACATTATTAAAACAATAACAGTAATATGATAACATTTTCAGATTGTAAAATTAACAACCGATGTGATTTTAATGAGTCATCTCTGGAAACTCCTTGTTCTATAGTTCTCGTTCCAAATAAACTCATATATTCTCTGGATAATTTTCACAATTACTGTAGCAGTCACAAGAAAGCTTGTAGAACTTTGTCTCATTCCCTTGGATTTTAACTAGAGCTTTGTATGAACCTGTCTTACGTATTGCAGAATTTAACCTGAAACAAATATAGGTAATATTAAAAAAAAACAATAATGACAACAGAAATCTTTCACTATTTCCTGCTGATTGTAAAAGTAATACAAGCTTATTTAAGAAAAATATAGAACAAGTAAAACATTTAGAAAAACTGAAAGTTATTCATGATTCTGCTACCCGAGATAAACAGTATTAATGTTTTAGTGCATTTTCTTACAGTGATTTTAGTATATATTACACTCTTTAAAGTTGAGATTGTTTCCTAGATACAGTTCTATATCATTTTCACTTAAAAGTTAATGAAGCCATTTTCACTGAAATATATCATTAAAATTGTAAAGAAACATTATTGTAAGCAGTTTAAAAATATCAATTTAGTGAATGTCTGTGGGACTTTCTCCCAGCATGATTCTTTCTTCTGTTGTCTGCTATGGTTACTATAGGAGCAGCCATCTTTTTATATAACCATATCCCATGGGCAATCTTTAGTTGGATCAGAGATGGGCACTTGACTCAAAATGAGCTTATTGGAGCACTTCCTCAGAAAAAAAAAAATTTTAACTTGGAACCTCCCTGGTATCTGAAGCAGTGGGAGCTTTCACTGGCCATATTTGTTGGTCTTAGTGAGAGGAAATCAAGTTGACAGTACAGAGAGCAGATATAAGAGTCACAAAAAATACCCAGCCACTGCCTGTTATTCCAGTTGTTTTGGAGGCTCAGTCTTAAGCCAGTAGATTCTTTTTGTTGAAGCTAGTTTGAGTTGGATTTCTGTGGCATTCTACAAAATGTTCTAATACATTTGCTTTAGCAGGGTAAAGATGAAAAATCTGAGGCCCTGAGAGATTAGGTTAGCTGGAAGATGGTAGAACTGAAGTAGAACTCAGATACATTTGACCCCAAAGCCTGCATATGCAGCCATTAAGATTCATACTCCTAAAGCAGAGTATTTCTGAACTTTTCTCTCCATGTGGTTCTCTCCACCAGAAATAGCAGGAAGAACAGGTGAAATGATGCATAGGTACCTGTTTGTTTTAGTTTTGTTTCCATTTTTCTTCTCTTTTTTGGTATAGGGACAGGAGATTTAATAAGAAACAGTAAGAAGATCTTCCTTTCTTTCTTTGTTTCTGATCTTCTACTTGAATATCTCCACTTCTACTTTCAATATAATAATCAGACTACATATTTAACTGGGACTAGTTATCAGTTTCTTTTTTAAAGATGACTGATTTCTTTCTGCTTCTTCCATTGTGTTCTCCAATTCTTCTATTCCCTTCATGTTCTAAAAATAAGAACACCTTATATAGGACACCATATATAGAATCTGTAATTTCTCATTATCATCATCATTATCATCATCATCATCGTCATCATCATCATTACCATTGGCATTGGCATTAATAGTTACTGAGTGCTTGCATGGGCCTGGCATGAATTCGGTACCTGATAAATATTCATCTAATTTTTACTATAAAGCCCTGTAGGCCCACCTCCTCTTCCTTTACTACTACGATTCTTAGTATTGATGTGCCATTGTTGTTATGGTTCTCTCCATTTTATATATGATGAAACTGAGCCTCAGAGAGCTTAACTACCTTTTCTGACCTTTTCTAAGACCTCTACCTATCAAGTGGTGGTCCCCAGATTTGAATCCAGTTCAGTCTCCTTTTAAAGCTCATGCTTGCACCCATACTAATATTACTGCTTATGCCAGATTCTGTGATAGAGCTGGTTCTTACAACTGCATGGGGCCAGAGAGGCAGATAAGCAGATAGTGTTCTTACTAGTCTAGTAGAGTGTCTGGCGGCTAGGCTAGAAGTCCAAATCAGTGTTTAAAGGGCTGTGGAATCAATTAGGGAAGGTAAGATCTATAGCAAAAATCCCTCAAAACTGGTGCAATACCTAGATTATTTTGTAGATAGGGTAGTGGTTCTGTCTACAATCACAGGACTTAAATTACTGCTTGGAAATTACAGAAACAAGATCATCCAGACATTGGCAGAGGGAAAGGCAAGGACTGGAAATGTCGTCGGGCTCCAGCCAAGAGTATGACTTTCTTTTAGTTAGTGTTAGCATAGCATGTCTTTCTCTATCCATTTACTTTTAATCTCTATGTCTTTATATTTAAAGTGGGTTTCTTGTAGACAGCATATATTTGAGTCTTGGTTTTGGATATACCCTGATGATCTTTCTTTTAATTTGTGTTTCCAGATCATTGATGTTAAAGTGACTATTAATTAGGTTAATATTTGTTACTGTTTTCTATTTATTTGTTTTGGACATATCACATTTTATTTAAGAAATCAATTTCAGATGAAGTATAAGTCTAAATGTGTAAGGTAAAATAATACAACTGAAAAATTAAAACATAGGAAATTATTTTTATGATTTTGAGTAGACAATGATTTCTTCACCAGAACTCCAACAGTACTACTAATAATGAAAGAAAATATTTGATAAATTGGACTACATTACAACTTGAAACTTCCCTTTATCAAGGGACATCATTAAGTGAGTGAAACAGCAAGCCAGGAAATAAGAGAAGATATTTGCAGAATATGTATCTAACAACTCAAACTTAGAATCAAACAAATCAGTAAGAAAAAACACAGACATAGATATATGGTCAAGAAACTTAACAGGCACTTCACAAAAGAATATTCAAATACCCAAACACATGAAAACACATCTTAATTGATCATCAAGGAAATGCAGATTATAACCACAACACAGTACTACAATTCACTCACTAGGACAGCTAAAATGAAAAGACAATTTCAAATGTTGACAAGTATAAGGAAACCCTCATACACTGCTATTCAGAATATAAATCAGTACATTTTGAAAAACACTGGCAGTTTATAAAGAAGGCGAACATATATCAATATTCCAGTCATTCCATTTCTAGAGTGCTAGAATGCTGCTTTTTTCTTGATCTGGATGGTAATTACAAGGATGTTCACTTTGTAACAATTCACTGAGCTATACACTAAATACTCCTGTTTGTGTGTCATGCTTCCATAAAGTTTTATTTTAAAATGCATATAAATAGAAAAAAATTTCTTGTGACCAGGAGGCTAAGTGCTGTTTCTTCTGACTGAGCTATTATAATTATTAAATGCTTTTGATCAAACCAGAAAAGTGTTATATATTTGAATAATTCTGAAGAAAAATTAAAATATATTAAAAATCTCACTTCTAATGATATAGATGGTTTTTGTTTGTTTGTTTGAGACAGAGTCTGGCTGTGTTACCCAGGCTGGAGTGCAGTGGCACAGTCTTGGCTCATTGCAACCTCTGCCTCCTGGGCTGAAGTGTTCCTCCCACCTCAGCCTCCCTAGTAGCTGGGACTACAAGCACATAACCATCACACCCAACTAGTATTTTTGTTCTTTGTTTTTTGTAGAGAAGGGGTTTCACCATGTGGCCAACTTTGTCTCAAACTTCTGAGCTCAAATAATACACTCGCCTCAGCCTCCCAAAGTGCTGGGATTACAGGTGCGATCAACCGTGCTCAGCTGGAAATAGATGGCTTTTTGAAATTAGTTCATACCGTGAATTAATATTAGTTATTTCCAGAATAAAGTTTGGCTCACCACCAATTATATCTCTATTTCTTATTTTCAGAGATAGTATGTTAATGGGAATGAAAGGAATATTCTTATAACAAGGTCATTCAAAATTTTAAATTTCTTTTAGAATTATATGGCACAAATTAAATCCTGAACTATCATCAGTTCTGGCCAGTGAGCAGCTGACTAATTGATGAAGTTCTTCTTCAGTTCTGTTGAAAGGAAAACATAGGAAATTATTTGCTATGCAGGATTTCCTACCCAGCCTTTCATCCTTTCCTGGGCTAGGATATTTTGAAAGCACCTTTGGCTCCTGGGAGGTGGTAAACTCTGGGGCTATGCACCCTGGTAAGCTCAGGGAAGTAGAAAGTGGTGAAAGAGGTTAGTGAAAGGAAGGAGGGAAAGACCCTCCCTAAAGGTTTCCCTTGGATCGGTCTAGGGGAGAAGTATATATGGAACTGAGGATTGAAAATAGATCCGCTTAGAACTCTTCATGCTCACTACTCCCAGGACAGTCTTTGTGTACTCCTAGAGGCAAGTGACCCTTGTTTGAAGACAGCTGACTGAGGGCTCCTCAGAAGTTGCTCCTAAGACTGCATCTCTAGAGGCCTCTCTGGGCCTTCAACACCTGTGCAGCTGCTGACTTGCGGGGGCTGGGGACTTGCAGGGACTGCTGACTTGTAGGGGCTGGGAACTTGCAGGAGCTGCTGACTTCCAGGGGCTGCTGACTTGCAGTTGTCCTCAGACTGCATCTCTAGAGGCCTCTCTGGGCCTTCAGCACCTATGCAGCTGCTAACTTGCAGAGGCAGGTCTCAGAGGTGAGGATTCTCCCCAACCATTAGAGGGAGCCCCGACTTTCTCAGAGGACTTTGGACAGGCCTGGGCAACTGGGCTGAGTCTTCCTCATCACACTGTCAACTGTACCTCTGGGACACTGGATGGATCCAACCCCTGGCCACCTCCAGAATGAAGCAAGGGCTGAGAGTGCTCAGAGAAAGTTGAATCTCCCTGGAGAAAAGTAGGTCTCTGCACTTCCCTGCTACCTTATTTCAGGCTTTTCTGTGACCTCTGCCCGTGTTGGTTTTTAGAGGAGACAGCATGCGAGATCGGCTGAATTGCAAAGGGTCAACAGGTAGGAAAATTGGGGAGACGCAGCACCAGAAAAGAGAAAAACCAGTTTACAGAGATGGTTCCTGGGTGTTTAGATGAGTTCCACCCTTAGAGGACACCAGATTCCAGAGGTCCTCGGTATATAGCCAGCTTTGAGGTTGTGGTGACTGATGTCACCACAAGGGCAAGAGAAGCAGATGGAAGAAGTGCTAGTTCATGAGTTCCTGCTTGTGGAGACCCAGAGCCAGTGCAGACCCATTGTCCAGAGGTCTTTGAGGAGACCAGGCTCCTGGGGACAAAAACGGGGTGAGATTAGAAAGACAGGCATTGGAAGCTTCCACATTGAGGGAACATATGGAGATTTTGTACCCACTCTTAATTATTGGGGCAGATTTGCCAATTGGTTGAAAATAAGGTCCAGATTAAGTTCAAATTTAACCCAAAAATGGTCAGGCCCATATATTCAGAGAGTGCATATAGATACCTAGGACTCAGCCAGCCTTTGATAGAATTACTGGGCTTCTAAGGCAACCCCTGCCCTCTGGAGAAAGTAGAGTAGAGGTGCGCTAAGACAGTAGTTCTCAAAGTGAGGTTGCTGGATCATCAGCATATGTGAGAACTTGTTAGAAATGCCAGATTTCTGGCCCTACTCCAGACCAATTGAAGTAGAAATTCTGGGACAAGGGCCCTCCAATAGGTGTTTAAGTGAATTTTGGATTTCAGAAGCTGTTCTAAGAGGACAATGTGAAGTGAGTTTGGGGGGCTACAAGGAGGAAACAGGGTGTGAGGCTGAAGGTAGGATGTGGACAGGTCAGGAAGCAATATTAGGGGCTAAAAACAAAGCATAATTGAAGACAGATTCACAGGCTGGCGCAGCAGCAGGTGTATGTGAGCTGGAACAGAGGAGAGAGGGTTGGCAATCATCTGGGGCAAGGCGAAGTAGGGCCTTGAGGCTGAAGGAGGGAGTGGGACTTGAAGGGTGTGGGAAGTGGGAGCTGTTGCAGCTTTATGAGTGGAAGAGTGACATTGTGACCATAGTATTTGAGAAAAATTACTGAATATGTGGCACAAAATGTCAAGGAGGGGTGTTTTGAGGATTTTGCCTCTCCAGGGAAATGCCCCCCGTGTCCAGCCTTTCCTGTGGCTCTCCTGCCTCAGAATGGGTAGAGGAAGAATGGGTAGAGGAAGAATGGGTAGAGGAGGGGTGGTTTCCCAGTCAGACTGTGTACAGGGACAAGAAGTGCTTCTGGAGGACATGGTACCCCCTGTTAACAGGCCAGCTCTTTCTTAAGAATTCAGGAGTGAAACCCCTGCTGAGGCGGTATCCTGAGAGAATAGGCCTGGAGCCCTCCAAGAAGAACAAGAAGAAGCCCAGACCATCCTAAGAAGGGATTCCTGGCCTTATAGGAGACAGCCAAGAGAACACCTATACCAGGCTTCAACATAGAGAACTTTTATACAGTCTTTTGTATAGTCACCTCTTTCCACTTTATTGGCTTGAGGATGCAGCTAATAACATAAATATTGTCTACAAAAATTCCACCCCTGGCCTTCACTCCCCCTCCATTTTCAGGAATCTCAAGTTTGGGGTTTCTAGTATATTTTGGTTTTGTTACTCATGAGCAGTTTACCTAGCTGAGTTGGGACATCAGCATATTGTTTCAGGCTGACTAGAGAGGAGCACCTGTAGAAAGGAATATCATTCCAGAAGGCCTACCATTCTGACCATTATTAGTGGACCTAAAAACCAGCGAGAAATGTGGGAAAACTCATTAATGAAGGATACTTAAAAACTGGACAAGTAGACAAAGCTTATTTTCTTTTCTAGTAACTAGCTGAAAGAAGAATGAAGAAAGTTCCAAATGTTTAGGAAACATCTGCTGTGGCCAGTCATTGTCAGACATGCTCACATGTGTGTATTTAATCCTCACAGCCGCCCTAGGAAGTGGGAATTATTATGCTTATTTTACAAACTTGAAAACAGGATTAGAGCGGACTCTTGGTAGAAAAAATACCTGAAGACATCTGCTTCAAAAAAGTGAACATTGGCCATTTCTGCATGATTTGGTAAAAAAAAATTTTTGTTTAATATCTAAATTTAACATGAAACATGTCATTTTCATTACAAAGTGTAATTTTATAAAAAATATATGGAAGCCTTGGCCAACATTATAAACTAGGATCTAACATAGATAGAAATCCATGCTTTCCAACTTCCATTGATATTACATTATCTTTTCTTAAGAGATAGTCACTTTGACTAACAGGGAACTAGGAAAACAAATAACATCAGAAAACAATTTCCATCTGGCTGGCCCTGACTGGTGTCATCACTCTAAGTCACGTGCCTTATTTTTCTCTAACTCTTCAGGATGTTCCCTCCTGGGTATTAGCTGTGCACCAAAGTTAAGAGTTCACAGGGCTGTCCTTGCCATTCTCAATAAACCAGTTTTGCAAAATCTCCAGGCTTTCTTGCAGAGTATTTAGACATACAGGATGATAAAGTTTGGCTGTGTCCCTACTCAAATCTCATTTTGAATTGTAACTCCCACAATGTCCACATGTTACAAGAGGGACCCGGTGGAAGGTAACTGATTCATGGGGGTGGGTGTTTAGCCATGCTATTCTCGTGATAGTGAATAAATCTCATGAGATTTGATGGTTGAGTGTCCCCTGGACAAGCTCTCCCTTTTTGCTTGCTGCAATCCACGTAAGATGTGACTTTCTTCTCCTTACCTTCTGCCATGATTGTGAGGCTTCCCCAATCACATGGAGTTGTAGGTCCATTAAACCCTTTTCCCTGTGTAAATTACCCAGTCTTAGGTATGTCTTTATCAGCAGCATGAAAACAGACTAATACATAGGGTTGTAGCTGATCAGCCATAAAGATGGGCCTCCCTTTAGTGGTATGGCACCAGTTTGAAAGCCTCCATCCAGTACACATAATGAAAGTCAGAAAAGAACATTCACCACTTCTCTGTGCTTTTTACAAAGAAACAGACACCTGGATAAGGACCAAGACTACCTCCCTCTTCATTTTATTTTATTTGTCTATGTAGACAGAGTCAACAAGAGGAGAGAGATGAAGTGCTTGCAAGGTCCCTAGGTCTGTCCTTATATTCAGACCTTTCCTTGCTACTTGTAATTTCTTGACAGAAGACATTGTTTTAGTGGGTATTCAGAAGAGAAGCAACTAGAATAGGGTACTTCTCCCAGGGCAAACATTGAATCCTCTCTTTCTGCTACAGAGTAAAGTTCCCTGAGTCCTGGGCTTGGTTGTTCATGTAGATAGAATGATAGCTATTAAAACTGTTTCTAACTTAGTAGTTCTCTTTGAGCTCCCTTGAGAGGACCCAAGCACTCTTATTTTCCATCTCTCCTGACAAAGAATAAAGAATGAGGCTAAGTCTTGGCCATTATATATCTGTCGAGCACCTGATACCTGAAGAATTATATGACTGGAGGTGAGGAAGCTTTGAATAACCAGATACATGCATATAGATAGATAGGTAAACATATCTCATACCTCTACTTTCATTTTTTGTTTATAAACTACTCATTATGTATAAGTTTTGTGCTAGGCACTGAAGATGCAATGTTGAATGACCCAGACAGCTTAGATTCCTTTCTGTGAAGCATAAGATGTACACCTCTCAGATGTTCTATCGATGACAGATTTCTATCATTGGTCACCTCATAATTTTGTATTCTTTCATCACTTCTAAGGGCAAGCTCTAAATGGTAACTTTCCTCAATTTGGAGACACTGGACATGCTTCCCTTCTGTGGAGTTTCTGGTGTCTAAGAAGGCTTGATAGCCTACTAAAGTTTCTTCTGCATATGCTACAAGTATAAGGCAGTTCACCTGTGTTCTCTGGTGTTTAATAAGGTGGGAGTTATGAATGAATCTTTTTCCACATTCATGACATTTAAAGGACTTCTGTCTTGTGTGAATTCTTTGATGTGTGTGTAGATTTGTGTCATGACTAGAGCTTTTCCCACAACATGAGCATCTGTGTGGTTTTACTCCTTGATGTGTCATGTAGCGCTTATTAAGATCTGAACTCCATCTAAACCTCCTGCCATATTGTTGACATTTATAGGCTTTCTGTTGAGTGTGAATTCTCTGGTGCTTAATAAGATCAGAGCTAACTCTGAAGCTTTTCCCACATTCCTGACATTTAAAAGGATTCTGTCCTGTGTGATGTTTCCTGTGAAGATCCATAAGTTTTGGAAGCTCTTGTTTACAAGTGGCAAGTTTCTTTCTTTACTTCCTAGGAAAAGTTTGCCATTTCTGTACCTTGTGTGTATCACCATAATATTCTGTGCCCATTGTTTTCTTGGCAATTTTCATTCAGGTCTTTTTTGATACTTTGTATCCTGGCGTTTGTATATCTGAGGCAAAAACAGATATAGGATGATCATTTCCAGTGTCATCTTTTAGCTTTAACCCTAGCGAGATGGTAGTTTCATAGATATTCTGCATTACGTCACTGTGAAGTCTTCTCAGGAGAATGCAATAATTGCCATTCTTCCTCAGAAAAATACACAGCCATATCTTCAAATGTCAGCAAACTCTGGGACTCAGGCAGGATGAGCTCAGATGCCATCTTCCAGTCTTTGGTGCTTTTCTGTTCAGAATAGGCTAAAGTTTATTGAGCATGCACAGCTCATTCATACACAGGCTGGGTTTAGTCATTAGTATTCCAGCCCAGCTATTCTTGTAGCATCCTGTATATATTCCAATATTCTTTCTGGAACATACCCTTTGGTTGGGGCTCTGCTGGTTTCCACTTGAAGCCTGCTGCTATTCCTCCCAACAGCACTGACTCCTTTCCCAGCTCATGGGCTGTGACCTCATTCTTTGTTCCACCAGGTTCTCTCTGCAAGCATTTCACCAGGACCAGAGCCTGTTTGATATTCTGTGGATGATGCTTCTGCACCAAGTTCTGGGTCTCCTTGGGCAGAATGGTCAGGAACTACTCTAACATCAATATTTCCAAGATCTGCTCTTTTGAGTGGATCTCTGGCCTCAATCACTAATGGCATAATTTCTGAAGTTGGCTGATAGCCTCAAGTGGTCCAGCTGCTTCATGATAACAGAAGCTCTGGAAGTGCCTGTGAGCACTCTCAGGCCAACATACCCTATTTATGTGCTGTATTTCTTACTGGAACTGGAGTTTTCTTTCACAGACGCATTAGTCTCCCACATAGCCCCCCATCTGGGGATTCAAGTGTACATCTGCCTTCAGCTCTGTCATCATTGTTTGCTCTAGGAACAGTTTTACTCCTGTGTGTGACACTGACACCCACCTGGGGCCATCTTTGACAAACGAGGGTGCATCGAGTTTGGTACAAAATCAATGAATATATTTTCCCAAGAGGACTTCAGTCAGCTCTGGCTTCCCTGGAGGCCACTTTCCTCTTCCTCTGCTTGACTACCCTCTCGCCATGCCTCCCTGCTGCTCTGGGTATTAAAGCCCTCCATTCCTGTGCCACTCAGGGAAGCGGTGTCAGGGAAGTGTGCTATATCTGGTTAGTGAAGCTCCAAGATTTTGGGAGCCTTGGAAGGTGCCCTGGAAGATGGGTTTTCCCATTCTCTCCCTCCACCTCCTGGAGACCTTAGCTGGACTCACTCTTCTTGGGGTGACGTCTGTCTGTTTTCTATTTATCGCCCTTGTTCTTTGCTCCTATTTTTGTGTTCTCCACTAATGCTGCCTTTTGTGGATTAAATTGAGTATTTTATATTCTCTTCTTAGAATATCACCATACTTGTTTTCTTACTTTTTAGGTGTTTGTCCTAGAGTTTACAATCTACATTTACAAGTAATCCGAGTCCCCTTTCTAATAACACTGTACCACCTGATGGGTAGTGCATGTACCTTATAATGAGATATTCCTAATTCCTCCCTCTCATCCCTTGTATAATTGCTATCATTTGTTTTACTTATACACATGAGCATACGTAATCAAATACAGTTTTGACCTTGTTATTTTGAACAAATTGTCAAAGTCTTCTACTGTAATTTGTTCTTTACATTGCTCTCCTTGATAAAGATCAGAATTTTTGATCTGTATCATTTCCCTTGTCTCTTAAGAACTTTTTCTAACATTTCTTGCAAGATAGGTCTACTGGCAACTCATTTTTTTTCTTGTCTAAGAAAGTCTTTATTTCTCTTTTACTTTTGAAGAATAATTTCACAGGGTACAGAATTCTAGTTTTTTTTCTAGAAAAAAATGAGTTTGTTTCTCTCAACCCTTTAATAAAATAGTCCCTCCTATCCATAGGGGATACATTCTAAGACTTCTAGTGAAACTGAGGTTAGTACCAAGCCCCGTATATAATATTGATATGGTTTGACTCTGTCCTATCCAAATCTCATCTTGAATTGTAACTCCCACAATTCCCACTTGTAGTGGGAGGTACCCAGTGGGAGGTAATTGAATCATGGCTGCAGGTCTTTCTGTTGCTGTTCTTGTGATAGTGAATAAGTCTCATGAGAGCTGATAGTAAAGAGGAGTTTCCCTGCACAAGCTCTCTCTCTTTGCCTGCTCCCATCCATGTAAGACGTGACTAGCTTCTTCTTGCTTTCTGCCATGATTGTGAGGCCTCCCCAGCCATGTGGAGCTGTAAGTTCATTAAACGTCTTTGTTTGTCCCAGTCTTAGATATGTCTTTTATCAGCAGCATGAAAACAGACTAATGCAACTGTGTTCTTTCCTATACTTACATATCTGTGATCAAGTTTAATTTATAAGTTAGGCATAGTAAGATATTAACAACAATAATAATGAAATAGAACAATTATAACAATAATATACTATAATAAAAGTTATGTAAACATAGTTTCTCTCTCAACATATTTTATTGTGCTATACTAAACTTCATTTTGTTGTCTCTTATCTGATAAATGAGAAGGATATTAAGTGACTAATTACATGTATAGCATATAAACATAAATAAACAGGATAAAAAGATGATTCACTTCCCAGGAGGGATGGAATGGGGTGGTGTGAGATTTCATCACACTACTTGGAATGGTGAACAGTTTAAAACTTATGAATTGTTTACTTGTAGAATTTTTCATTTAATATTTTCAGACCACAGTTGACAGAGGGTAACTGAAATCATGGAAAGCAAAACCACGGATAAGGGGAACCACTGTATTTCACCCCACTCTCTTTTTATTGCATGGTTTCCGAGGTGGAGTTGGACATATTTCTTATCTTTTTTCCTCCATATGTAAGGTGGTGTTTTTTTTCCCACTCTGGTTTTCTTTAAGATTTTGTTTCCTTATCTTTGATTGTCTGCAGTTGGAATACAACATGCCCAGGTATTGTATGCTTTTCTTGGTGTGTATTCTGCCTGGTATTCTCTGAGTATCATAGAACTGTGGTTTGTTGTCTAACATGAATTTGGAGAAATTCTCAGTCATTGTTGCCTCAAATATTGTGTCTGTATTTTTTTTTCTGTTTCTTCTTTTTCTGATATTCCCATTACACAGTTATACATTTCATGGTTCTTATATATTCTTTTTTATTTTATTTTTTTCTCTTTGCCTTTTAGTTTTAGAAATCTTTATTGATATATTCTCAGAAAAAAGTTCTGATATTTTTTTCTCAGTCATGTCCAGTCTATTAATGAGCCCATCAAAGGCATTCTTCATTTCTGATACACTCGTTTTGATCTGTAGCATTTAAAAATATTCTTTCTTAGAATTTTAGCTTTCTGCTTATGTTACCCATCTGTTCTTACAAGTTATTTTTTCAATAAAAGCCCTTAGCATATTAATGATAGTTTTAAAATATTCCAGGTCTGATAATGCCAACATTCCTGGCATATGGGACTCTGGTTCTGACACCAGTTTCATTTTTTCAAACTGGGGTTTTTGCTTTGTAATTATTTTCTTTGTAATTTCTTGTTGAAAAGAAGACATGATGTACTGGGTAGAAGGAAGTGCAGTAAATAGGCCTTCAGTGGTGCAGTGGTGGGGTGTGGGGGAAGGGGAAGCCTTTTGTAGTCCTCTGATTAGGTCTCGCACGTTTTTCTTTTTCCTCATCCCTCCCTCCTTCCCTCCCTTCTCTCCCTCCCTTCCTTCCTTCCTTCCTTTTTTTCTTTCCTTTTTGAGACAGGGTCTCACTTTGTCATTCAGGGTCATGTGCAGTAGTGGCATGAACAGGACTCACTGCTGCTGCCTCAACCTCCCAGCCATAAGCGAGCTTTCCGCCTCCGCCTCTCAAGTATCTGGAACTCCAGGCACACACCACCACACCTAGCTAATTTTTGTATTTTGCGTAGAGATGGGCTTTCACCATGTTGTTCAGGTTGTTCTCGAGCTCCTGAGGTCAAGTGATCAGCCTGCCTCAGCCTCCCAAAGTGCTGGGATTATAGGCATGAGCCACTGTGCCCAGCCTAGGTCTCAGACTTTTAATGATCCTGTGGCCCTGGGCTCTGAACTTTACCAGTGCATCACAGTTTTTCCCCAACTTAGGTGGAATATGATGACTAGTGTGGTCTGGAGTTAGGTATTTCCCTTCCCCTAGGTAGGTGAGGCTCTGATAAAACCCCAGGAGGTTAGGCTCTGGAGGGCAGGCCTTGCAAAGAACAGAATATTCTTTCTTTCGTATTTCAGATGGTTCCTCATCCCTCCTCACTGCAGAAAGCATAGAGGGGGATTTTTCTCTGATAGTCACTGTGAAGATCTGGAGGTAAGACTCATAGAAGTGTGAGGGTCCTCCATGGCTGGGTTCCCTCGGGTTTTTAGCTCCCAGACTTGTCCACACTGAGCCTCCATCACCAATTGCAGCTCAGGTTTCTGTACCCCAGCATTGGTTCCTGTAGAGGCTTCTGCTCATGAATTCCTTCTTTGGTAAGTTGTGATTCTCTGTATTTGCCTGTCTGTCTCTCCAAGTTTTGGTGCAGGGTTTGCCCTATGACCTCACTTCACTGACAGATCTAAGAAGAGTTGCTGATTTTTCCGATCACTCAGTTTTTGCTTGCTGTTAGGATGGAGTGGCAACTTCTAAGCTCCTGACATGTTGAACTGGAAACTGGAAGTTGAAAAAGGGTTCTAAACTCAACAGACTTTCAGGGGAAGGGCGTAGGGAGAACAGTAGACACCTCAGATACAGCTGTGGACTATATAGAGAGAAGGAAAGAGTTGTGTTCTTTGCACAGTGAAGCCTGGGCAGTGGCAAGCCATATTCAGAAGTCCCCCTATCTCCCACAGCATGAAAGCAATAGAACTGAACTGCCTCTAGGTAGATAGGCCGTGGCAGGTAGAGGGGCCATGGCAACCTTACAGAGTTCCAGTCACCCCACTGTGGTGCAGAGAATAACAGAATCATTTTCCCCTTGTCACTGAGGGTGGTATGGACATGCTCCCTCAGCAGACCTGAGGAAGCCTTATGGTTAGGCTGAGGAAGATAAGATGAAATTGAAAGATGAGGCCGATGACTGTAGGCAAGGTGCCTGGGGAACTGAGTTTTTCATGACTTAATTAACATGAAGTGTCTGCTTCCAGGTAGGATATCAGCTCGAGGTAGAAATAGCTGGAGTATGGCCTGAGAATTTCTAACATGTTCCCAGGTGATGCTGATGCTCCTGGATCTGGGATAACACTTTGAAAACCACTGCATTGTTTTTTAACCAAACTTCCTAACCTTCTGTTGTTTGGTGAGTATAAGTAGATCTGTGCGTGATCAAAAGATACATCACACTACCCAGTTCCACAGGTGACGTACTTCCCACACTACGTGGTTAATCGCCTAGATATAGCGAGGAAAATGAACACTGGTACCTTCCATCTTTTGGTTACTGCTATTTTTTTCCCCTTGATGTTGTGCTTTTATGTTGACACTTTTCTTCCTTCCTTCCTTCATTTTCTTTGTTCTCCCTACTCTGATCTTTCCTTACAACCTCTATTTGTTGTACAGTGTTTTTTCTGTGTTCTGTGAAATACTGTGATAAGTATGTGAAAATAATATAATTTAATTAAGCTTAAGGCACACTACCTTCTATCTAGCCTGAGAACAGCAAAGCCTGCCGTAATTTCTGTGATTAGTCTCAGGAGATTTTATTTGTTGAGAGGCATCTGAAAGACCTTAGCAAACTTGGTTCAGAAAAAAAAATTGGTGGCTACAATAATAATATATAAATCATAGATTTGAGACACAGATGATGAAGTTACCAAAGGAATTTTTTTTCCGCTTTGGCTATTATTACTACATACAAGATCTGTCCAAGAACAGTGTATCATCCAAAAGAGGGGATGCTGGACTTAAAAAAAAAGAAAAAGAAAATTTTAATTGGAAAGAAGTCTGAAGTCAGTCATTATTGTATTCATATTGATATTCTTTTTTTTATTGAGATGGAGTTTCACTCTTTTTGCCCAAGCTGGAGTACAATGGCGTGATCTTGGCTCACTGCAACCTGTGCTTCCCAGGTTCAAGCAATTCTCCTGCCTCAGCCTCCCTAGTAGCTGGGATTATAGGCATCTGCCACCACGCCCAGCTAATGTTTTTGTATTTTTTTTTTTTAGTAGAGACGGGGTTTCACTTTGTTGGCCAGGCTGGTCTCGGAATTCCTGACCTCAGACGATCCTCCTGCCTCACCCTCCCAAAGTGCTAGGATTACAGGCGTGAGCCACTGCGCCAAGCTCATATTGATATTTTTAATTGAAAAAGAACAAAACCCATTCTATTTATTGATTCTGAAGAACATATTTCCTTTGTGTCATGGTGAACAGTGATTAATTTATTGTATAATATATAAAATAAGATTTATTAGTATATTTTGGACTTAAAAGTTTTGGATTGTGTGATTCTGAGACTTACATGCATATATTCATCTCATAAGATGAAAAAGCTTTTGCTTGAGTTTTTTTTTTTTTTTTTTGGGTCTATGTTGAAATGAAAAAACCGCTAGAGGGCACTGTGGATAAACATTTGTAGCAAACATGCCTGTAGGAGCTAGAACTTGTCAGAATTAAGTTGTACAGGAAGTCCTAAATTACCCACATGTATTGATCCAAATATTTGCTTATAAATTAACTCTTCAGAATTCGCAATGTATTTTTCTAATAGAAACAATAAAATAAGTACTAGTAATTTCCCCAGTTGATCCCTAGTACTCTGTTATATATGACACAGGTTTGTTATATGAAGGTAGACAACAATGACAGAAACAACGGATAAACATTATACACCTCGCTTAGATATAATGGGATTTACCAAATGACAAATAAGACTATGCAACTCATTTAGATGTAATGGGATTTAAACAAATTTGATGTAGAGAGTTTTATTTTGGTTGGAACAGGCTTAATTACAAAAACCCACTAGCTAGGAAATACCACACAGTTGCAATCTCTGTGTCTTAAAAACAAGAATAAAACAAAAATACCCCGGAATAAACTGTGAATCTGTGTGTCACCCCCATTGCCTGGATTGATGGCAATAGCCCCCTCCTCCCAGCTCCCTTCTGTTTTTGGTGGAGTGGGCTTCGTAGGGTTCTGCCTCCCCTGTACTCCACCTGGCTGCTTTGCTTTCTGATGTCCACTCCCTCTCACTACCCTACCGCTGCTTCTCCTGGAGCTGTTCAGGGGCACGTTTGGCTTCTTTCCCTTTATTTAAAGGCAGCCAGATATCCAGCCAGTCCCAGACTCTGGGTGAAGCCATTCCTCCTAGTCCCAAGCTAGCAAGAATAATTTAGCACTGTTCACTCACAGACCTAACTTTGGGAATTCACTCAGTTCACCTCCCAGGTGGAAATGGGACCATCCTCGTGGCCACAGCAGTCTCCCTTTCTTCCTGTGTCCCACCTGCCCTAGGAACGGTTCCCCTTTCCTCCTCCTTTCTTTAACTTTCTTCCTCCTAATTTAATTACTCTTTTTAGATTATTTAATTCTTTTTTCTCTAGGGCTTTCACTACGTAAGTCTACATTTCAATCAAGGAGTGTTTTAAACTAGCTAGGAAAGAAAACATGACTTGACAGTTACGTCTTTGCCTTGATTTCTTGCTACGCTTCCCTTGATTCTTTATTGGAAATACAGAGTCAAAGTTTTCTTTCATCTTGTAAGAGCTAATGGGGATGAAGGTGGAGGTCAATGGTGAACAGAGTGCCTGAAGGTGTGTGGATGATGCAAATGATCGGGGAAGCGTCCTGAACCCCACGAACCACCTTTATAATTTAGGTTGCATCAGTATCACCTGGGGTGCCCGCCAAAAATACAGATTCTGTGAGGTGTTAGGTGGGACTCAGAAGTGCATTTTAATTAAGTATCCTTGATGATTCTGATGAGGGTGTTATTCTGGCCACAGAGATAATTTGATCAATTATATAATAGGCCCTCCATCCTTAAGCCTCCTTTCAGGCAAATGTGTCATGGATTTTAGAGTGTTTTCTTTTGTTTATGGGCTTTTGCTTTAAGTCAGCAAATATGTCACTATTACCAAGGAGATAGGAAAGGTATGATTAGTTGGTTTGTTTGGTGAGGTTGTGAAAAAATAATGTTTAGTAAAGATGAGCATCACTCTGATCTGCTCATTTAGGAGGAAACGTAGTATTTCCACCTACACTTTTCACAAAAGGAGAAAGCATTACTTATGAAGCCTTTGTGTGTGTGTGTGTGTGTGTGTGTGTGTGTGTGTTGATAAATAATTGAAAGTAAAGGTTGGCCTCACATGCCATATCAAGCCTTTCCTTTTCTTTCCCTTTTTCTTTTTAGTGATGAGACAGATGGTGTTTTTTTCTATAGATGCCAAAAAAGGAAAAAACCCAAACCCACCAAGTCTCACAGTTGTGGAAAGAAATATCATATGATTTCTAAAAGTAAAGATCAGATTCTGCTGGCCCTCCTCACCCCAAAGACCATGGAAACATGAATCACTTGCAGAATAGATTTTGCATGTTCTGAGTGTTTGTCATTAGATTGGCTAACTAGAGGGGTTTTTAGTTGAAACCAGAGCTTTCTAAGTATGCACTTGATAAACATGTAAGAAATAAGAACCAAATGTATCTAGCTGCTTAATAATGATATTACAAATATGCTGGTGTTTAAAGGGATATTAGACACTATGTTGCCCTCCTCACCACTTCAAAATATTATACCATTTTAGGCTTTATAGTCTTTCAAGACATTAAAGGTAATGTTATTATTTAAATAGAATAAAGATATCAGTTTTAGAAAGAAAAACAAGTTCTTCAGTGTGTGTTTTGGCGAGGCAAACGATAGCAAAAAAACCCTCTCTGATTCATCATTTTTAAATAGATCATTGAAATGACAGAACTCTGATTTTTTTCAGTGTTCTTTTAAACATCTGACAAGTCCAAGTACTTCTATCTACATAAGTCACATACTAATTAGTAATTAACCACTGTTATTTAATTAGACTATCTAGTTGGTGCATCATGCATTAATCACTCGCAATTTGGTATGTGCTGGCTGCTCTTGGTGACTAGGCCACTCTGCTGGGGTTCATTTCATGCTGTGTTTTGCAGCTGTGCCCAGACACAACCTTTTTCTGCCTTTGTCTTGAAGTTAGATAAGAAACATCAAAGTGTAGGGAATTGCACTAACCCTAGTTAGTCAACTAGATTTCCAAAACAGTTAAGAAAGTGAATTTTTGCTG
Organism: Aotus nancymaae; assembly: GCF_030222135.1. Taxonomy (NCBI): domain Eukaryota; kingdom Metazoa; phylum Chordata; class Mammalia; order Primates; family Aotidae; genus Aotus; species Aotus nancymaae. Next base: position 6,091,332 of record NW_026988507.1, on the reverse strand, counting down.
ACTGAATAAAGAAAGGACTCTTTCATTCAAAAACTCATTTTTTCCCTCCTTTTTTAAGCTTCAGATTTCCTTTCAGATTATTTGACAATGATATGTGTGCTTTAAGGAAAGGTCAAAATTATATTTTAGACCTACTGAATTTGCAAGTGTTTCTAAGCATGCAATAAAAACATATAAACTCCCAACATTATATTAGATGAAACATATTTGAAATAATTAGAAATGGCCATAGTAATTTAGAGACAGTTGTTTTAATAAAAATGGTACATTTCTTAGATTATGAAATTAACTTTTTGCACTGTTTATTCCATTGGTTGTTATATAAATGGAGACTTCTAATATTATGAATTCCTCGAATTGCATAATATGTCTTAAGCAACTCCTAGGACCTTAGCAATATTTTATGTAGAAAATACTCTTGATAATTAACTCCACTGTTTTTTTTGTGGGGGTGTTGGGAGGACGGAGTCTCGCTTTGTTGCCAGGCTGGAGTGCAGTGGTGCAGTGGTGCCATCTTGGCTCACTGAGCCTTCTGGGTTCAAGTGAGTCTCCTGCCTCAGCCTCCTGAGCAGCTGGGATTACAGGCTCGCACCACCACACCCAGCTAATTTTTGTATTTTTAGTAGAGACAGGGTTTCACTGTGTTGGCCAGCATGGTCTCGATCTCCTGACCTCGTGATCTGCCCACCTTAGCCTCCCAAAGTGCTGGGATTACAGGTGTGAGCCACTGCGCTCAGCCAATTAACTCTACTCTTGTAGCTATCAAGTCATCTAAGTCAGTGGTTCTCAGCTCTGGGCAGAGGCCAGGGAAGGAGGAGATTTATGTATTCAGATTGCCTATAGAGTTTTTTGCTTGTTTAATTGCGTTTTTGTATGAAAGAATGTTGTTTGGGGTGGGGCTTTAAGATGAATGGCAGCCATTTTTTCAACATTTTGGGGGCAGGTTCATCTGGTGTCACCAGACCATCATTTTCCCAGAATGTAATGCATGCAAAACCCTGGGACAAAGACCATCTCAGGCAAGTCCTATACAACAGGTCACACACTTCCCTGAAAGACTAGACACAGTCAATTCCCACTGCCCAGGAGACCCACTGTAGTTTCCCAAACATGCTCACTCACAGCAGCCCTGATAGAGTGGCAGAGGAAGAAACAGAGGCTCCAAGACAATTTTGACTCATTCAAATCTGCATCATTAATAAGCACTGGAATTAGGACCAGGTCTCAGATCTTTAGCTATCTGATCTGGGGCTCTCTTCTCTGTACATTTCTCTTTCTCCTCTTCCTCATCATCTTTTTCTTTCTTCTTCTGGGTAAAGGCATTTAGGCAAATAAGTTTAAGTTTAGTGTGCTCATTATTTCAAGTTTTATGTAATGTTTATTTCATAAATGTAATTTCTGATTAATTTTCATTTATTCTAGTTGGCAGGTTCATTAATCAGTGTAAATATGTATAGATTACAAACTATGCAAGTGGTGCCTTTAATATTACATAGATATGTGGAAGTCCTTCCTTCTTATTCTTAATTATCAAAAGATGGAATTCTGTCTCTAGAAAGTTTTAGAAGCATTCTAATAAAGGCTCTGTGAGCATGACTAATGAATCCCCCCAAACCTCTTTGATTTTTTTCTTATTCCACATATGATAATCCCCAACTTGAGAAAAAAGCTCTTTCAAACAGAATCAAAGTCTGATTGTTGATACTTTGTAATAGAATTTGGTTGGTAAAAATACTCAGCAAATAGAAATCCTCCTCCTTCTACCACTGTGTAGCACAGAGAATGGTTTAGTCAGTAATGATGTTTTCTTAGAAATTTCTAGTAATTAACTGTGCATATTAAAAATAAATTTAAAGTTCAGAACAAACCAGGATTAAAGAATTCCAGGTCTTTTGGTCAAATCCAATGATCAGGTCTATGATATCTTTGATAAAAGAAGTAACTCTTCCAATGAAAATAATATGATCTGTCTTAGCAGTATCCAGATGTTGTTAACAGTGGGTCATTATTCCCTCACAGTTATTTTATGTCTTTTTATTATATGGAGCCCTAATTGACAATGGTCAACATTCTAAAAGCACTACATGGGGCAGTGGTTATGCCTCTTACTATCCACCTTCAATGTATTCTCTTGGTCAAAGTCCATCTGTGAAGGATTTATAAAGTGGTAGCGTGGCATAGTTCAAGAACTCAGGTTGAACTAAGATTCCTGGCTTCTAGTCTATTGTTGCTGTCATCTACTGTTGTGTCCTTGGGACATCATTTACCCAGATCTGTAAATTTAAGGGACTAGCCTAATGTTATCACTTGTGCCTTTCAACTCTAAAGTTTTCTGTATTTAAGCAAATATGTTGAAAACTCTGGGCATGTGTTAAGGCTATGAATGCTGATTTAAACCTAGGGCTAGGGAGTTTTTATATAAACTTGGGTCATTCTATAGACATTCTTGAGTTCTTAATAGGGTATTTTTATATTTTAAGGAGTCAACAGTTTACCAAAATAGCTAGCAGTCAGAACTCAGCCCACGCTCTACACTTCATTTGGGGAAGATGCTAAAGACAGAATAGAGGCTACAATACATAGAAATGGCAAAATCTAAGATTGTTCTTCAGTTTACACATCCGTTGGTTAACCAAATGACATATACCGTGATTTCTGGTGCTAGCTGAATTTGACGATAGCAACTACAGGGCTTACAAAACCCAGGCATTTATTTCTTTCTGCCTGTAGTGTGAAATCAGGGTTATGAAGTGGTTTGTTAAAAATATAAAGAGGAGGAAAACCCATGGATTTAACTATTGTTTTTTGCTGTCTCACAGATTAACTGAAATCCAGTCAGTAGAGGAGAGATTTGTGTGTGTATATACATAAATAAGCTTTTATTTTAGGTTTAAGGGTCTATGTGGTGGATTGTTACATAGGTAAACTCATGTCATGGGGGTCTGTTGTACAGATTATTTCGTCTCCCAGGTATTAAGCCCAGTATCCAGTAGTTATCTTTTCTGCTCCTCTCCCTCCTCCCACCCCCCATCCTCAAATAGAACCTAGTTAGTGTCTGTTGTTTCCTTCTTTGTATTCATAAATTCTTACTATCTAGTTCCCACTTATAAGTGACAACATGTGATTTGGCTTTCTGTTTCTACATTAGTTTTCTAAGGATAATAGCCTCCAGCCTCTTCCATGTTCACGCGTATAGTATTATAGACAAGAGCTAAAGAAGGCCCTTGTAGCTTGATTTGGCCTCTCTGTTGTTTAATTCTTCATAGCAGGCTGGGATGGTTAGCTAGAACCAAACTCAAATTCTTACGCATCCAATTACTTTAAATATAGCCCAAATAAGCGTATTTTTAGACACTTGCAGCTTGCCTGTTTTCCATAGGTTGTAAATCTGCATCCAGTATCTGCTAACCTTAGATAAGACAAACTCTAGCAATAAAGATATCAAACCTTGCTGCCCTTTAATCCCTCTAATGCAAATACTTTGCTGCTGAATGACCTAACCTAGGCAGATAAGCTCCCTCTGCAAGTTCTCCTCCCCTGGAGATCCTTCGCCCTATTCTCCTTCTGAGTAGTGACCACCTGCCACTATCTCTGGAAGTATTCTTCCTGGGAGGGACTTCCTCTCTCATGCAGCCATAAGTTGCAATAAAGCATGCTCTGTGGTACAGCCTCTTGGGGGTCTTGCCTTTTCCGTGACTAACCCCCAAATCCTTGAACTTACCACATATGTATAATATATATCTATGTTATTTAAAAATAATAAACCAAGTAGGTTTGCTTCTGCCTTTTTATGAATAAAATAAATCTACATAAAGGATGCATTAAAAATTATTGTTCCTTCATGGCGTGGAATTATAATTTTGTTTTTGTTTTTACATGAACATTAAAGACAACATTACATAGTGAAACACCAAAGGAGTTAAAGTCAGAAGCCTTGAGTTTGAGCCCTGTCTACTCATTAGCTGTGTGTACTTAGACAAGTCACTTAGCCTTTCTGAGCTGAAGAATAATTATGATACTACCTGTAACGATTTTTATTGACCAAACTACAATACAGAGGTGACAGAAAGGGTGTAAAAGCAATGTAATTAAAACAGTGTAATTAAGAGAGTGAACTCTCCTTTAAAATTCTGGCCTCGTGACTTGGGTGAACAAGGGGAACCTCTGAACTTGTTGTTTTTCTTAACTGTCAATGAGAACAACGATATTACCTTGTTCATATGGTTACTCTAAGGATCAAAGGATGTCTCATTTAAATGTGTCGAATGCACAGACATGCATATTATATGTGTGCTTCAATGGTAAAATGAAGTACAAGTATCATCTGAAGCATTTACAGGTGTCGTGAGGAATGTGAGCATAATAAAGAAACATGATGTTGAGGAGGGGTGATACTCAGTTTTAAAAAGCCGTGAAGTCCTTAGGCAGTAATTCTGTATTTATGTGAAAGTGTGAAATATTAGGAAGGGATAACACTCAGCAATAAAAGTGTCCCCAAATGATCAAAATCACTCTCATAAGTTCCTTTCTCATGATTCACATAAATATGGACTGCATACATATTATACTCAAACCACAGAAATGCTACTCAAGTACAGAGATGAATGTAAAAGAAAAACAAGCTGTCTTCATTTTAATTTAATTTCTAGACAGTGGATTACATCAGTGAAATCTGCCATCTAATCAAAAACTACAAATAAAGGAAGCAGATCAATTATCAGACTCCAGTTCAGTGGCTTCAGCATAATGCAGAATGCTTTTATTCATGTTAGACTGATGAATCCAGCCCTCTTAACAGCAAAAAGCAAAGACTGCCCTTGGATGAAAACGAGAAGGTGACTTAGTCTCCTAGAGTAGGAAAACCCACGGATTTAACTATTATTCTTTTCCATGTTACTGATCAACTGACATCTGGTTATTCCACACGAAGACGGGAATTCCTTTTCAGAAGACTTACATGGTAACGTGAGATCGGAAAAGACAATGAACTGTTGACATTTGCTCCTTGTAAGCCAGAAGCATAATACTGCTAAGTGCAGCGCTAAGGAGATGTGTATAGTTGTTCTGGTGCACTGCATCAGAGTGTTGGCAGCAAAGAAAATGTAGCTAAATGAAGAGAAGTCAATTGATATATCTACTTAGGGTATATGCTGAGCAGCAGAAATGCCTATGATGGATGATGAAGTCATAAAAGTAAGGTGACCTCAAACAATGTGTAGGATAAAAATATGATTGCTGTATAGGCAGATATGAACGGGAGCAGTTCTCACCATTATAGTACTTATTTCTGTGATGAGTGGTACCGAGAGCATGGATTGAGGGCATGTACTGATAAGAACAAGTTAAGAAACAAGAGCAAGGAGATTATTTAATGTCTCATAAACTTTTTGGGAAGAAAGCAGGGTGTATAGCTAAATAAATGAAAGAAAGAAAGGAAAAATGGAAGGAAGGGAAAAAGAAGGGAGAAAGAAAGGTGGGAAGGAAGGTGGGGTGGAGGGAAGAGAGCAGGCAGGAAGGGAGGGAGGGAGAGAAAGAAAACTACAAATGGAAATGACGTTTTGAAGGATTGTGGTGATTGAAAGGCAAGTTTACTAAAACATCTCATATTAGATGTTCTTAACATAAGGAACAGTTATTTTAACTATTAGTGTAGGTTTAAAAATATGCCTTTGAATGTATACTCACACATATATATGTGTATATGTATGTATAGCTACATATATATTTCTGTGTGTGTATATATACATATATATGTATATATGTGTGTGTGTGTATATATATATAGAGAGAGAGAGAGAGAGAGAGAGAGAAAGAGAGCACGAGCAAGTGCTAGCTTTCATCCATTCGTAAATATAGGCAGGTTGGGATTGCTTGGATAAGGAGCTAGATTTCACGTTACAACCAAAAGGTAAATAAGTTGCTCCACCACATACATAATAGGACTCACTGTATAGTAACTGAGTGATTGACCTTAGGCAAGTAACTTGACTTTGCCAGGCTTTAGTTTGGAGATTATAATGCTTAAATGGTTGTTTAGAGGAGTCAATGCAGCAATGCCTGTAAAATGTTTATGAAAATTGAAGACACCATCTTGTATAATAATAATAATTATAACATAACGAAGCAAATGTCAAGTTGAACAGATACAGTCCCGGAGCACCTAATCACCATATGCAACGAGTGTGCAGCTGATTGGATTCATACTGACTTTTATTTAAGAAGGAGTTAGATAAGCTCCAGATTTGCTTAAATTAATAATTATTCATAATTATCTTCTCCTTCTGCTAATGTGGAAATAGAGTTTAAACTTACGTGGAATTTTAGAAAAATAAACTATATAGGTAAATGAAAGATATGGAGACATAGGTAAGTGTTAAAATTAAATTCTACTTGAGAAAAAAACAAGAATGTAGAAATCTATTCCTCTTTTTTTTAACTGTTGTATTGATTAGTGTTGAAAGGACTTTTTATGAGTTTAGGAACATGTAGTAATGAAATGCTGGGACAATTTGTGAATTCAGCTGTTATATTTTAGAAAAAAAATGTTGCTGGCAGCCTGTTGGAACATCTCATTTTTTATTCTACTAAACCAGTATTAAAAAGTCTTCTTTCCTTGAGAAAAATAACATTTCTAGAGAAAATTTCTGAAGTTTAAATATGGTAACAGATGGTATTTCAAATCTTCTGTCAATTACATATGTGATAGAATTCCAAATTTAGATTCATTACACAGCTACAATTCTTGACAAAGAATTTATGAATTTCTGGTATAATCAAAGGATTGTACATCCCCTCCATAAATGTATTTACAAAACCTTTTGGAGGAAATTTTAGGCAGACCAGGTCACTGTTCTTCTCATTCAAAGATGACTTCAGTTGTCAACACAAATAATATTTGTGCTGTGGACAAATAATCTTTTCTACCCTTTGCATTGGAAGCCATACTGACTGGTTTGTGGCTGTAACAGGTGACCCTGTTTTATGAATTATCACATCTTGGTCTTGTGGTTATTCTCATTCTTTAGCTCAAATGAGAAATTTCATTTCAAAGACTTGGCTTCCTCCTTGCTGTGGTTGTTTTTTAGCTGTCTGCAGTGGTATTATCTTGTTGGAACCATGTCCATATGTCCAAAATAATTCCATGAGCTGTTCTGATTTTATATTCCTGCTGCTCTGGTACCCTGCTGCCACATTTTTTTTTTTCTGTCTTTCCTTGTAAATTTAGACTGTGATTAAAAACATGGGGACCCATTTCATGACCTTCACACATGCTTGCCCAGAGGCCTCTGTGCTTTTCTCTCAGTTTCCACGTGCCTCTGAAAAGATGGGTTTTCACATGCCACCTTCTCAGTGAGACAGTCCCTGACCTTTATATCAGTGGTTCCCATTGAAACCTTCCCAGTTCCATCATTTGTTAATTAAACACTGTAGGGCTTTTTTTTCCATAGCATTTATCATGATTCATAATTATTTATTATATATTTTACTTGTTTCTTTATGTTCCTGTTATACTCATGAGAGTAGGACTGGAACATTTTATTTTCCTAGATCTCTTAATTGGCAATACACGTTTAATCATTTTGTTAATCTTTTATTTGAACTCATTTAGAACTTACAGAAAAGTTGTAAACAATAGTACAGAAACTTTCAAATATTCATATTTAGTGATGATCACCATATTTTAAAATCATATTTGCTCTATTGTTTTCTGTTTGTATCTATACCTAAACAGTCGTGTTTTCTAAAAACAAGAACATTTTTGTTTGTAAACACAAGACAGTTATCAAGATATTTAACACTGATACAGATTTAACAATCTATAGACCACATAGACATTTTGATAACCCTTTCATTAAGGATTATCCTATCAACTGAACTGTTTTACCAGCCCAAGATGCAATATGAGTTGTGTCTGGTAGTTAGCTCATTTCTTTGGTCTTTTTAAACCTCAAACAATTTCTTAGCCTTGTAATTTATTTTATTTAATTTATTTTTTATTTAGAGATGGAATCTCTTTCTGCCACCCAGGCTGGAGTGCAGTGGTACAATCTTGGCTCGTTGTAACCTCCATTTCCTGGGCTCAAGCAATACCTCTCAAGTAGCTGGGATTACAAGCGTTCGCCACCACACCCAGCTAATGTTTGTATTGTTAATAGAGATAGAGTTTCACCATGTTGGCCAGGCTGGTCTCAAACTCCTGACCTCAAGTGATCCTCCTGTGTTGGCTTCCCAGAATGCTGGGATTACAGGTGTGAGCCATCACACCTGGCCTTCTTAGCCTTTTATAACGTAGACATTTTAAAAGAGGACAGGATAGGTCTATAATATAGTAGAATGTCCCTCAGTTTGCGGTTATCTGATGTTGCCTCACGATTGGATTCAGATGCTGCATTTTTATGAGGAATACTACATGAGAGATGTTTCCTTCTTACTGCGTTACATGAGAAGGCACATGATGTCAAATTGTCATGTTTAAATCACATTTCTTAACAGTGACTAAATGGATGGTAGAGGGTTATATTCTAGGATTTTAGACCTATTGTTTGATTGTTAGGATGACTTACAAGTAGTATTAAAGAAATGTGTTAAATATAGAGAGAAGACATGAGTGTGAGTCCAGGCCCTTGGAGCCCTTATGGTAGTCTAGGCTTCAAAGACTAGACTAACTAGACTAAGAGTGTGTGTAATAACACACTCTTAGGTTTTCTGTATTTGAAATATATACTTACTATTTACTGTCAAAAAGCAGTTTGACTGAGTGTAGATTTTTTAATTTACAGATATTAAAACACTTTCATCGTTCCAGTATCTGGAACAAAGGCATGTGGTGAATGAATGAACAAATCAGTGTTTAAGCTTAGTGTAATTTTTATCAGAGACATGTGAATCAGAGCAACTCCATTTTGAATAGGAGCTGGGTAAAATAAGGCTGAGACCTACTGGGCTGCATTCCTAGATGGTTAAGGCATTCTAAGTTACAGGATGAGATCGAAGGTTGGCACAAAATACAGGTCATAAAGACTTTGCTGATAAAACAGGTTGCAGTAAAAAAGCTGGCCCAAACCCACCAAAACCAAGATGGCCTCTGGTCGTCCTCACTGCTACACTACCAACAGTGCCATGACAGTTTACAAATGCTATGGCAGCATCAGGAAGTTACCCTGTATGGTCTAAAAACGGGAAGCATGAATAATCCATCTCCTGATTAGCATATCTTCAAGAAATAAACATAAAAATGGGCAACCACAAGGGCTGCTCTGTTTATGGAGTAGCCATTCTGTTATTCCTCTGCTTTCTTAATAAACTTGCCTTCACTTTATGCTGTGGACTCACCCTGAATTCTTTCTTGCATGAGATCCAAGAACCCTTTCTTAGGGTCTGGATTGGGACCCCTTTCCTGTAACATCTTTCTGGTGACCACAGAAGGGACTATAGTGCGGAAACCCCTTATCCAAATGCTAACTTTGGGTAAGTGATGGGCTCTGGTAACATCTTTCTGGTGAACCCTGAAGGGATGATTCTGAGGAGAGACCCCCACCCAAAGGAAATAGACTGCAGCACTGATTGGACGACTTTGGGTAAGTGGGGTGCATATATCCGGGGAAAAGAATGGAATTAGGTTAGAGGCTTATCTCAGGGGAGTTAGAGTCTCTCCTAAGACAGAGAGGGTTAAAGGCTCCTCTCAATTAAAGGCAAGGACACTTGACTGACCTTGGGTTAGATGCCTGTCCGAGGAGGGTTACAGTTCCTTCTAAGATTTAGGGGGTTAGAGGCCCCTCTCAGTAAAGCCCCTCTTGGTAAAGTCCTTCTCGGCAAGGTAGAGTCCTTCTTGGCTAAGAATGAGTTTGGCACTATGGGATGTTAACTGCTATTCTCTTTGGAATAATCTGCTTTGCACTCTTTGCTTATGGCTGTGGTAAGCCTAATCCTTAGGCGTGTACAGGCATTGTATAGGATTAGGCATGTACAGGCTCATGGGACATGGAGAGCTTTATCCTTCCTAAACGGGGAAACTTTAGAACTGACAGGTCTGCTGGAAAAGATTCCTTTACTACTGACAGGCTGCCTGAACTTTTCAGTGTCGGCTGCATTGTGTGGGTCTTTCTCTGGCTTCCCTGAGTACGTCTCTTTCCCTACCCTGCTGCAAGCAATGCTTTTCTTTCTCTCTCTGCAAACTGGTTGGATGAATGATAAAAATAACTGTCTATCTCCTTTGTAAAGTTTTGATTAATGGGAAAAGGGCTAATCTTAACCTGTTGTGAATTTGGTGTGCTTTGTGTGTCTTTCTGTGTTTTATGATGGAGAGGGGCACCTTAGGATAGAACATGGGCTTAGGACACCTATAAGCCCACTTTTCAAGATGGCCCAGCAAACTGGTCAGTACAAACTGCTGCAGCTCCCTGAAAAAACTGGATGAGGTTTCCTTCTTGTCTTGTATGTCCTTGGGATCTTGACCTTGTAACCATGTGGCCAGGCTTTCTCTTTTCACAATGGCAGCACAAGTTTAGGGTTCAATTCCTGGCTTAGATATTAGTCTTTTATCTTCTGTCTGTATTTGTAGGTATATATGTTGTGTGTGTGATATAAAAGAGCTTTGATTAATTGGCTTAAAAATAAGAGCTTAAATATTTTGTTAGAAAAGTAAAAAATGTAATGCCTTTTAGTTCATGTGACTTAAGTAATCTTTGGGAAAGAAAGACAGTTTTAAGATTATTGGTGAAATAAAAACATCTTCAAAAATGTAAACATTTGGTCTAAATTATTCGGGCCTGTCATAAGCTGCTGCTTTGACTTTTGAAAATTGTTCAGTTTACCTACCTTGGAGTATTAAATTCTAGATAAAGCCTGGGGACATGTGGAGTTAGCCATGCCGTCTTGCTATTCTGGAGTCAGCCCTTATCTGCACTTCTGCCTGGTGTGTCCTAGGCTAGGCTCCACACCTAGTACATAATTAAAATCACTTACTAACCAGGGTTTTCACCAAAAGTAAAAGTAGCTAAGAGTTAACAGTATAACATGTATTTGAGACTACTAAAGAAACAGTTTTACATGCAAGATGTGTAAGAAAAGTGAAATGTGTTTTTGGAAAAGATTATAGAAAGGCATGAGAATGTAGATTTTTCTTGCCTAAATTAAAAGGTTAAAGGATTGTTTCAACCTATTTATGTCTAGTGTTCCATTATTGGATGCTAAGCTTGTGGGAGTTATTTATATCTTACTGCTCAAGGTCATAGCCGTGGTCTGATTTTTCCCCCAAAATTGCAACCTCCAGCATAAATGGGTTAAATTAAATTGGATAAAGCTGAAGGTTTAAGCAAGTTGTGGAAGGTTTCTAAGAAGTTAATTGTAAAAGAAATTCTGTGTGTGAATATGTTGGCTAAAGTGGCACTATTCAGTTTTTCCAAAATTTTTATATTGAATATTGGAATAAAAGCACAACAGGTTTTTCTTAAAGCAAAAACCTGTTTATGATCTGCTCTTTAACAAAACTTGTAAAGGGTTATAATAGATTTATGAGAATCTTACCTGATGGTCAAACTAATTAAGATTGAATACATTTGTCTATAAGGTTTTATTAAGAATTGGGTTTTACATCAATAATGCACTAATGCAACCATGACATTTGGCTTATTTGTTATAAAAATCATGCAGGAAGCATTGTCAAATGTACAATAGTGTATGGCTTTCTTTGGACTGTATTTGTACAAATGTGCTATTGATATATGTTGAAAATTGTAGGAAACTCTCATAATTCTGATATAACAGTGTATATTGTTAATAACTATAATTGTTACACAAAATCATTGTGTGCCAGAGAGGTATCCCAAATTTGTCAATCATGTTTTTAACTGTGGCTGCCCTAAAACTTTTTGCCATCCACAGACAATTGTTGTCTTGTTTTGGTCCTCTTTACAAGGTGGTTTACAGTCAGCTACTGGACTTTGACAGGTGCACTTAAATGCAGGTTTCTGATAACTTTGGAAATTGTGACATTAGAATAAAGGAAACAAATTTCAGGATTCTCATGGAGGGCTGAAATGTTCATGAATATCAAACAGGAGTTAACTACATAAACCTCACTAAAGAAGTCTGAAGTAATATTTTTAACTTTTTGCTTAAAAATGCTTCTAATACTTTGTTTTTCAGAGTTGAGAAAACTTTTCTTTTGAGCTATTTACAGCTTGTAGCAATTGAGGAAACTATACTCATAAACAAAATTTGGAGCATATTTGTTTCTCTTTACCTGATTTCTCCATAATTTAGAAACTATTTGTGAGTATCTTTAATTTATGACAATATGGTTATTGCATAAGTGCAATAAGAATCTGTTTCCTTTTATAAGAGAATGCAAATGGAAAAAGTGGTTATTTTACTAAGGCCTTGACTGGAATGGCATGCTTTCCTTTAAGGAATCAAATTTGACTTGTAGACCCAATGAAAGTCTTTTGGGAAAATGCCTCATACCTTGTCTCAACAGTTTCTGTACAGGGTTTCTGACCTGTGGTAAGTAAAGAATGCCATTTTCTAACAAGTCCAGAAGCCCAAAGTTATCTTGGGATCTCAAAAGGAGAGGAATTTACTCAACTCACAAGTATTTGATGGTAGAAATCCATGGCTATGTTCAGCTTTAAAAAAGTCTTAACTTGTGATTGCTTCTATGGAATAGAGTTCCATCCAAGCCAATTTAAAAAGAGCTTATGTGAAAAGTAATTATTCTTGCTGCACTTTTTACAAATAATCAGGCCAAGTATAATAAAGCAAATCAATCTTACCATGGTTTGTCTTTAGTAAAGATGGAAAACTGGAGATTGAAAAAATATGATGTCTTAAGAACCATTGTATGCTTGTTATTAAATTCTAGTCTCATCAGTTGTTTTTAAGTTCATTTCTTCAATTTAAGCTAATGTTGCTTATTCCTGTGAACCATCCAATGATCTCTGACTGCAGCTCAAAAGAAACAAGAGAGATAAGTAGTGTAAAAATCTGTATCACTATTCTAGTTGTGGGCATATATTGGAATCATCTAGCAACCCCATATCAGCTTGGTACCAACAGTTGCCCAGTTCATGGAAAGCCTTCTAATTTAGTTTATTTGAAATAATTTTACTTATTTTGCTTTACTGTTGTGGAATATTTTGCTGTTGTATTCTTGGTGTAGGAATGCAGGACAAGCTTATTAAATGTTTCCTTAAACACTTATTAATCTTTCATATAGCACCTTTTGTCAAAACTTGGAGTTATGAATGGCCCACACCATACTGATGCTTTTTGAATGAGTTCTTCTCTACCCTGAGTACAAGCGACCCTAATAGTTAGGTAGGAATATCATCACCCCTATTCAGCCTGAAGAAGTTACAGAAGATAGATCTTCATTCCTCTGAAGGCCTTAGGATTAAGAGTTCTCTTATAAAAGGGATGGGGGAAATTTTCCTTGTATAAGAGAACCCTTATAGACAGCACTCTGCCACTGGATGTTACTTACGCTACCTTCAGATTAAAGATGCTGGTGATCTTTTCAGAGCACAATCAGAGACCATTAATGGAGTTTGATGTTTTCTTCACTTGGTGTGAACCAGAACAACTCCATCTTGAATAAGAGAAGGTTAAAATGAGGCTGAGGCCTACTGGGCTGCATTCTCAGGTGATTAAGGCATTCTAAGTCACAGGATGAGATAGGAGGTCAGCACAAAATACAGGTCATAAAGATCTTGCTGATTAAACAAGTTGCAGTAAAGAAGTCAGCCAAAACCCATGAAAACCAAGATGGCGATGAAAGTGACCTCTGGTTGTCCTCACTGCTACACTCCCACCAGTGCCAAGACAATTTAAAAATGCCATGGCAACATCAGGAAGTTACCTTGTATGGTCTAAAAAGGGAAAGCATGAATAATCCACCCCTTGATTAGAATATCATCAAGAAATAACCATAAAAATGGGCAACTAACAGCCCTCTGGGGTGCTTTGTCTATGGAATAGCCATTCTTTTGTTTCTTTACTTTCTTAATAAACTTTCTTTCACTTTATGGACTCACTTTGAATTATTCCTTGTACAAGATCCAAGAACCATCTCCGGGGGTCTGGATCAGGATGGCCCCTTTCCTGTAATAATTTTATTATAATGTGCCAGTTTTGAAAACTGATCCTTTATCTCCATAATATGTCCTTGATAGAGTCATAATATATCCTAGCTGGAAAGCCAACAACGTCAGCTAACAGATCAAATAACAGGCCCAGGATTATGGAGTGATTTGCCAAAGGTCACATACATAATGTGATTTAGATCTAAATGTTTCTTCAATGTTTGTGTTCAGGTTTTTGGATAATTATATTAATCTGTTCAGTAGAAAAAAAATTTCTAAGTGTAGAAGCATATTTTGACATCAGCTTCAAAGTTTTTTCTCTCTCCTTCAAGGATGACTGAGTAGAATCTAATAAAAATACTTTTAATATAATGTGCCTTGATTGGCAATGGATAATGGACTAGACAGTGCTCTGCCACTGAATGTTACCCTGACTTCAGATTAAAGATGCTAGTGATCTTTTCAGAGCAGAATCAAAGACCATTAGTGGGGTTTGATGTTTTCTTTAGTTCAGTGGAGGTGGAGATGCACTGAATGTTTCTTGTGATTCTCTTCTACCTAGTCAATGGCAAAGATCGTGTATGTCATTCTTGTAGTATCCATTTACTCTCTGATACCGTTAATTTTGTAGAGCATTTTATACATTTCTAAGTCCCTCAACAAAAGAAGGATGAGAAAAACATGGAGATGGAAAGCAGTTTCTTCCTTAGGAAACAGGTTAAACTTCCTTTTTTAAATATACATTCTTGGTATCAATGTGCTTACTGTTTATTTAAGGAAGACAACAAAATCAAATGACTACAAAATACTATGACAAGTGATTGATAAGCAATTGACAAGGAGAGATGTAATTAGAATCTGTAGAAAATTATGAAACAGGGACCACAGCTATTTCAACTCGGTGTTCCTTTGTTCATATTGTGTCTCACCTTTGCCGTATTTTACTGTATAATCTTTTTTTTTCTTTTTTCTTTATTATACTTTAAGTTCTGGGGTACATGTGCAGATCGTGAGGATTGTTACATAGGTATACACATGCCATGGTGGTTTGCTGCATCCATCCCCCTGTCATCTACATTAGGTATACCTCCTAATGTTATCCCTCCCCAGTCCCCCTACTCCCTGCTATCCCTCCCCTAGCCCCCCGACCCCACAACAGACCCCAGTGTGTGATGTTCCCCTCCCTGTGTCCATGTGTTCTCATTGTTCAACACCCACTTATGAGTGAGAACATGCGGTGTTTGGTTTTCTGTTCTTGTGTCAGTTTGCTGAGAATGATGGTTTCCAGTTTTATTCGTGTCCCTGCAAAGAATGTGAGCTCATCCTTTTTTTATGGCTGCATAGTATTCCATGGTGTATATGTGTCACATTTTATTTATCCAGTTTATCATTGATGAACATTTGGGTTGGTTCCAAGTCTGCTATTGTAAACAGTGCCATAATGAACATACATGTGCATGTGTCTTTATAATAGAATGATTTATAATCCTTTGAGTATATATCCAGTAATGAAATTGGTGGGTCAAATGGTAATTCTATTTCTAGATCCTTGAGGAATCGCCACACTGTATTCCACAATAGTTGAACTAATTTATACTCCCACCGACAGTGTAAAAGCATTCCTGTTTCTCCACATCCTCTCCAGCATCTGTTTTTTCCAGAATTTTTAATGATTACCATTCTAACTGGCATGAGATGGTATCTTAGTGTGATTTTGATTTGCATTTCTCTAATGACCAGTGATGATGAGCTTTTTTTCATATGTTTATTGGCCTCATATATGCCTTCTTTTGAAAAGTGTCTATTCATATCCTTCACCCAGTTTTTGATGGGGTTGTTTGTTTTTATCTTGTAAATTTGTTTAAGTTCTTTGTAGATTCTGGACATTAGCCCTTTGTCAGATAGGTAGATTGCAAAATTTTTTTCCCATTCTGTTGGTTGCCAGTTCATTCTATTGATTGTTTCTTTTGCTGTGCAGAAGCTCTTAAGTTTAATTAGATCCCCTTTGTCTATTTTGGCTTTTGTCACCATTGCTATTGGTGTTTTAGTCTTGAAGTCCTTGCCTGTGCCTATGTCCTGAATGTATTGCCTAGGTTTTCTACTAGGGTTTTTATGGTGTGGGTCTTATGTTTAAACCTTTAATCGATCTGAAGTTAATTTTTGTATAAGGTGTAAGGAAGGGGTCCAGTTTCAGCTTTCTGCATATGGCTAGCCAGTTTTCCCAACACCATTTCTTAAATAGGGAATCTTTTCCCTATTGCTTGTTTTTTTCAGGTTTGTTAAAGATCAGATGGTTTTAAACTTCCTTTAATTACACTATGATAGATTTTGCATCTGAAAAATCCCTCCTGCTACAGACATATGGAAATGCTAAGTTAGCTACAACAAACATCATCTTACATTAGTAGCTGAGAAAGTAAAGGAAATTCACAGAGGCTAAACTATGAAAAAACAGAAATATAAATGGGGCAGTGGGGGACTCTATCCTTGGGTTCTTAGGGCCTCATAGGGAAATCAATAACATTTATCTTTGCATGATATAGCATTGGTATTAGATATAAATAATTGATATGAACAGTATAAATAATAGTTGTTAAATTAATCCAAGTAGATTAAAATATATATGTGATGTTTAATGCAATTTAGTCCATGGTGATTACTTCTAAAGTCATGTTAGAATTCTGCAAATGCAGAATTTGTAGTTTTTGGTAGCTATTTTTAGACTTCAGTCTTGAATTCAGTGTGGGCTCACAAGCTGTCCACTCAATAAATCAAACACAAATGAAATAAAAATTTGAGAAAATGAAAATTGAAAATGAATGATTCTTTTACATTTTGAAAAATCTGTACTCTTTCGGAAGGTAATGTTATTATGGTGTACCTTTTAACATTGTGACAATTTTATGCATCAGATTCAATGGCAATAGGGTGCCCAGATTAAATATCAGTTCTGAATGTGTCTGTGAGGATGTTTCTAGATGAGATTAGCATTTGAATCAGTAGACTCAGTAGATTGCCCTATAGTGTGAGCAGGCACCAATCAATCTTTTGGGGTCCTGAACAGAACAAAATGGAAAGGAGGAATTTGCTGTCTTAAGCTGGAACATCTCATCTTATCTTATCTTTTCTGGTCCTCAAACGGATTTCCACCATCAGCTCTATGGTTCTTAGGCTTTCAGAACTGGACTGAATTACAGTGCTGTCTTTCCTGAGTCTGCCACTTGCAGATGGCAGATTGTGGGACTTCTCAGTCTCCATAATTATGTGAGCCAATTCCACTATAATAAATCTCCATGTGTGTGTATGTCCTACTGGTTCTGTTTCTGTTGAGTTTCCTGATTAGTACAGTAAGAATGCTAATGAAACAACCCTGTAGGCATTTTGAGAAACTTGGATGGTCTCGTTTTTCTCACCTGTGATACAAAGGAATTGAGTAGATGAATGCTCATATATCCTGTGATTATATCTTTATTCATCCATTTCTTTTTTATTGTATGTTACTATATGCCCAATGCTGGACATTTGAAGACAAATAAAATACATTTCCTTTGCTCAAAAAAATGTGTGTTCTAGTGAGAGAAACAATAGCAAGCGAGTAATTAACCCAATATGTTGTTTGACTGGACGTATTTGTAGAATTGAGTGACTGAAGAAACTTGAAGCAGGAGACCAGCTAGGAGACTACTACGTTAGTCTAGGGTTAACAATGAACGTTGATTCTTTCTATTCATTGCTGTTTACCTCAATGTAGTGTGTTAAATTGAGTACTCTTTTCTTAAAGTCTATATTCTTTATTAATGTATTGAATCTGGGTCTTGCAATTAGCTAAATAGGTTATGCTTGATAACAAATTGATGTGTGGTTACATCAGGGAGAGAATGGGACCATGAATTTTCTGTCTTTCATTTGATTCAAGATGAAAATGATGGGAATCACACCTGAAAAGAAAGGAAGGCAACTGTAGGACTATTGAGGGCCCCTGAGTTTTCTTAATATCTTTTATTAAATGAAAGATACGGCAGGTGTTTTATGACATGGTAGAAGGACGTATCTCATTCTTTCCCACTAACTGTTTTCTAGCTCTTTGCTCTCTGATGTTTAGCTCTGTGCTTTTCTATAAAGTTTTGGGGCACTGATAATATAAAGTAGAAAAATAGAAAGTTTCTAGATCACAGAGATCATTACAGATCTCAGTGGTTGTCATCCCACATTGTCATCTCACATCGTAAGAGAGTAAAAAAAATCTCTTCCACTGAAGTTGTTATATACATTATCCTTTTTAACAATGATATATGCATTTTGAAATATATCAAGTAAATATAGAAAGGAGTATATTTAATATTTGTAAGTTTAAAGGATAATAGTGAAAGGAACAATCTTCTACCCACCACTCAGCTTAAGCAATAGAATCTTAACCAATATCCTGAAATATTCTATGGACATCTCTCTGATCTTCCCCCACTCTCCTATTGCCTTCTTCCAGTGGAAAGTCCTATAATGAATTATGTTTTTACAATTATTTATATTTCTTCATATTTCATCAGGTATAAATGCATTCGATTAATATATTATTTTTCATTTTTGAAATTTGATATCATAGTCTTAATATACACTTCCAAGACTTGCTTTTTTCACTCAACTTTATTTTGTGAGGTGTAGCAATATTACTGTTTATGACTAAGGTATTTGCTTTTATTACCATATCTACTGAAGGAAAATACCACAAAAAATCTTGTTTTGTTCTTAGTGGAAATTCTGGTTGTTTGTAGTTTTCTTGCCATTTCAAATATTGTTGCTAAGAACATTCTTGTAACATGTCTCTTTGGGCACACATTTACAGATAACAAATATCTAGGAATCAGATTGTAGGGTTATATGTTATGTATATCTTCAACTTTGTTAGATAATGCCAAATGATTATCCCAGTTGGTTGTACCAATTTATACTCTTATCAGCTGCAGGCCAGTTATTATTTACTTATATAACAGACTATAGTTTTTACCCATCTGTGTAATATGTTATTTCTTCATGGTTTTAATTTCCCTGATTACAAATGGAGCTAGGAGCTCACCAAGCTAGGGCCGTGACACCCTCTCCGGGGTTCTGTGATTCCTGGCATCTTCAAGCTTCTGAATGCTGTGGTGTTTCTCAGTGCCAGCCATGGAAGCTGCTTGTGGTACACCTGATCCAGTCACAGCCTCACAGGGAGCTGGCACCCATGTCATAACCTGGAGCTAACCACCCCATCACAGCCAGTGTGCCTGACTGTGTGCAGTGGCTGGACCCCACACTGATCGCTCACATGCACCTTGACACTCTGTGCCTGGCTTGCCCTTGACAGGCATGAGATTCAGATCAGTAGTGTGAGTCAAGCACAGTCTGCCAGTCTGAGTGGGTGGAATGAGCCCAGCAGGCCCAAGTAAAAACTTGGGCAAAGATGCTCCTAGCCACAGAGATTTCGAGCTGGTGAATCAACACCTCAAGGATCTGGCGACAGTATTCCTCTTGTGTAAAAAACATATTTATATCTGGTGGCCATTTTCTTTTCTACTAAATCCTTTTTTTTCTTATTAACATTTTATAATTTGTTTAAATGCTTTGAATATTAATCTTTTTTTCAATGCATATGTGTTCTGAATGTGTTCTGTGAATTGTGGCCATTTCAAACACATATAAAAGTAGATAGAATATTGGTATCCACTGCTCAGCTACAACAGTATCCATTTCATCAATTCATGGTTACTCTCATTTAATCAAACAGGTACTCACAATTCACCACCTACCCTCCAAGTAAATGCCAGACATCATATAATTTTACTGTGGCTTGTTTTTCATTTCTTTGATGTTTCTTTTGACAAACAAAAGTTTGTAATTTTAATGTAGTTGAATTTCTAAGTTTCTTTCTTCTTTGGATTATGTGTTTCTTATTTAAGAAATTCTTTAAACTAAGATTATGGAGATATTTTTCTAAGTTTTTGTCTATTTTGAAGCTTTCCCTAGACACTAGTTATAATAGTCTTTCCCCATTCTTTCACTAATTTCCTATGCTATCGCTGGGATATCAGTTTTCCAAATCTGTGAGATCTGTTTCAGGGTTCTGTACTTACGCTAATACCATATTTTTCTTAATCACTATAACCTTATAGTAAATTAATACTATATATTATTGCATATATTTTATTATTGTATACTATTGTATATATTACTATATTAATAATTAATAGGGCAGGAGTTCCCAACTCTGCTTTTCAGAAACTTTGACTGTTCTTGGGATTCTGCTCTCTCATGTAAATTTTTTTTTAAATTGTATTTTAGGTTTTGGGGTACATGTGAAGAACATGCAAGATTGTTGCATAGGTACACACGTGGCAGTATGATTTGCTGCCTTCCTCCCCTTCACCTATATCTGGCATTTCTCCCCATGCTATCTCTCCCCACCTCCCCACCCCGCGCTGTCCCTCCCCTATTTCCCCACAGCAGACCCCAGTGTGTAGTGCTCCCCTCCCTGTGTACTTGTCTTCTCATTGTTCAACACCCACCTATGAGTGAGAACATGTGGTGTTGATTTTCTGTTCTTGTGTCAGTTTGCTGAGAATGATGGTTTCCGGGTTCATCCATGTCCCTACAAAGGACACGAACTCATCGTTTTTGATGGCTGCATAATATTCCATGGTGTATATGTGCCACATTTTCCCTGTCCCGTCTATCATTGATGGGCATTTGGGTTGGTTCCAGGTCTTTGCTATTGTAAACTGTGCTGCAACGAACATTTGTGTGCATGTGTCCTTATAGTAGAACGATTTATAATCCTTTGGATGTATACCCAGTAATGGGATTGCTGGGTCAAATGGAATTTCTATTTCTAGGTCCTTGAGGAATCGCCACACTGTCTTCCACAATGGTTGAACTAGTTTACACTCCCACCAACAGTGTAAAAGTGTTCCTATTTCTCCACATCCTCTCCGGCATCTGTTGTCTCCAGATTTTTTAATGATTGCCATTTTAACTGGCATGGGATGGTATCTCAGTGTAGTTTTGATTTGCATTTCTCTAATGACCAGTGATGATGAGCATTTTTTCATATGTTTGTTGGCCTCATATATGTCTTCTTTTGTAAAGTGTCTGTTTATATCCTTTGCCCACTTTTGAATGGGCTTGTTTGTTTTTTTCTTGTAAATCTGTTTTAGTTCTTTGTAAATTCTGGATATCAGCCCTTTGTCAGATGGGTAAACTGCCAAATTTTTTTCCCATTCTGTTGGTTGCCAGTTCACTCTAATGACTGTTTCTTTTGCCGTGCAGAAGCTGTGGCATTTGATTAGGTCCCGTTTGTCTATTTTGGCTTTTGTTGCCAATGCTTTTGGTGTTTTGGTCGTGAAGTCCTTGCCTATGCCTATGTCCTGAATGGTTTTGCCTAGATTTTCTTCTGTGGTTTTTATGGTGTTAGGTCTTATGTTTAAGTCTTTAATCCATCCAGAGTTAATTTTAGTGTAAGGTGTCAGGAAGGGGTCCAGTTTCTGCTTTCTGCACATGGCTAGCCAGTTTTTCCAACACCATTTAGTAAATAGGGACTCCTTTCCCCATTGCTTGTTTTTGTCAGGTTTGGCAAAGATCGGATGGTTGTAGATATGTTGTGTTGCCTCCAAGGCCTCTGTTCTGCTCCATTGGTCTATATCTCTGTTTTGGTACCAGTACCATGCTGTTTTGATTACTGTAGCCTTGTAGTATAGTTTGAAGTCTGGTAGTGTGATGCCTCCTGCTTTGTTCTTTTTGCTTAGAGTTGACTTGGCTATGCGGGCTCTCTTTTGGTTCCATATGAAGTTTAAGGTGGTTTTTTCCAGTTCTGTGAAGAAGGTCATTGGTAGCTTGATGGGGATAGCGTTGAATCTGTAAATTACTTTGGGCAGTATGGCCATTTTCATGATATTGATTCTTCCTAACCATGAACATGGAATGTTTCTCTGTCTGTTTGTGTCCTCTCTTATTTCGTTGAGCAGTGGTTTGAAGTTCTCCTTGAAGAGGTCCTTTACGTTCCTTGTTAGTTGTATTTCTAGGTATTTTATTCTCTTTGTAGCAATTGTGAATGGCAGTTCGTTCTTGATTTGGCTCTCTTTAAATCTGTTATTGGTGTATAGGAATGCTTGTGATTTTTGCACATTGATTTTGTATCCTGAGACTTTGCTGAAGTTGCTTATCAGTTTCAGGAGATTTTGGGTTGAGACGATGGGGTCTTCTAGATATACAATCATGTTGTCTGCAAATAGAGATCTTTCATGTAAATTTTAGAATTAGATGATCAAGTTCTACCAAAAGCTTTTGAGAGTTTGACTGGCAATCTATGTATAGATAAATATGTGATAAAGTTACAGATTTTATGAAATGTAAAAGTATAACATATTTGCAGATTAAAATTCCCAAAATTTGAAATATTTTGGGTTTTAATCTGTGAATGTGTTATACTTTTTATTTTATTTAGCTTTATTCCTCTTTGTATTTAGGTTTTTAATCAGCTTTTTCCTTCTCAATGAAGTCTTTACCATCCAGACTATTTATAAAGAAACCTCATTCTCTCCTAGAGTATTTTTATTTCACTACCATCATTCTTAACCTCATATTTACATATTGCTTCTCCTTGATATCATATAAATGATAACAAAGAGTTTTATCTTCCTAGTTACTTCCTGGAATAGTCCCTGGCATATAGTAGGTGCTCAATAAATTAATTTTTAATTATTTTTTCCATAAACGTCTTTTACATCTTGTGATAGATTTATTCATTGGTTTGGTGATATGCCAATAAATGTTTGACAATAGGCTATCTAGGGAGTGGGAGAAGGGGAACAACTTGTAGATTTGCTCATTTTCATGCTGTAAATTCTCCTACCGTGGCCAATACCAAGTTATTGCTGTGACATCACTGAATGGGGGAGTTGAGAAGAGATGTAGTGTGTCATTACACAGTAATCCCACTAAACAGAAACACTAGATGCCAATACCCTCAACAATTTAAATTATTGCCAAATATAGTAACATAATTAGGTATTATTAGTAATTATAATTTTATATAATTTAATTTTTAATAATGATTGTGTTTGACTGGCTCACAAAATTCTTGAAAATTTAACAGTGATTTCTTACAAGCTGTACAAACTGGCTCCAGAATTCCACTTTTTAGTTTCTTTATGTTTTTGTGTGTCTGCTGTAAATATAGTTTCTTATTTTATTAGATTAAGTTTTCTAACAATTTCTTCTTGATTTATAAGAATGCAGCTGACTTTTATATTTCTTCTTATATCTGGCAAATGGGCTAAAATATTTTCATAATTTGAATAATTTATATGTACATCTTTCTGGTTTCTTTGTGGACTGGAAATCATCTGAAAAATGACAGTTTTGTTTCTTCATTTCCAATCCTTATATATTTTATATCCTATTGCTGTATTATTGCATTGACATGAACCTCCAGTATAATGCTGAATGTTAGCGGTAATAAAAAGCATCTTTTATTGCTTCTGATTTTAAATGAGTTCTTTAAGAGTTTATGTTTCTTTTTGATATCTTCCTTGTTGGACAAAATAAGTATTCTTTTATTCATAGTTAGATAAGAATTTGTTTTTATTATTCATGAGTGGGTGTTAGATTTTATAGAATGATTATTCTATATCCATCAATATGATCACATGCTATAGAACAAAAATGTTCAACTTATCAGGAATAGTTTGTGGCATACTTAATGACATAGTGTCAAAATTTAAAAAGCAATGATTGATGGAAGTAAATGGACAAATGAAAAAATAAGCACATGGAAAAAATAAATTCATGTGAACCACATGATTAGCTACCTGATCTACTGCAAAAGTACTCCATTCCACTCAATGCAATAATACATAGTATTCTTGAGCTACATGAATTATTTACAAAAGTTAACCATTTAGCAAGTCTGCTATAAAGCAATTTTCATCAAATTTCACAGAATCTGTATCATGCATGTGGTGTTCTCTGACAACAATTAAGCTGCTTGTACTACCTCTCAGTAACGTTTTCATATATGCTTTTCCTTTCCTTCCAACTTTTATTTTAGATTTAGGAGTTACATGTGCAAATTTGTTACATGGATAAATTGTGTGTTACTGGGGTTTGGTGTATACATTATTTCATAACCCACATTATTTCATTACCCAGGTTGTCAGCATAGTACCCAATAGTTTTCCCATCCTCAGCCTCCTGTGTCAGCATCATTCTGATACCAAAACCTGACAGAGACACAGTGAAAAAAGAAAACTTCAGACCAATATCCCTGATGAACATGGACGCAAAATTCCTCAGCAAAATACTAGCAAATCGAGTCCAGGAGCACAGCAAAAAGCCAATCCACCATGATGAAGTAGGGTTTATTCCTGGGATGTACAGTTGGTTCATCATACAAATCAATAAATGTGATCTGTCCCATCAACAGAATTAAAACAAAAACAAAAACCACATGATCATCTCAGTAGCCATATAAAAGGCTTTCAATAAAATTCAACATCCCTTCATGTTGAAAACCCTCAATAAACTAGGCATTCAAGGAACGTACCTCAAAATACTAAGCCATCTATAACAAACCCACAGTCAACATCATACTGAATGGGTAAAAGCTGGAAGCATTTTCCTTGAGATCTGGAACAAGACAAGGATGCTCACTTTCATTACTCCAACAGTTCTGGAAGTCCTATCCAGAGCAATCAGGCAAAATAAATAAATAAATAAAAGTCATTCACATAGAAAGGGATTAAGTCAAACTTTTTCTCATCACAGAAGATATGATTCTATACCTAGAAAACCCCATAATCTCTGCCCAAAGGCTTGTATATCTGATGAATAACTTTAGCAAAGTTTCAAGATACAGGATCTGATACACTGATCTTGTACCCTGTCCAGCTTTTTGTCATAATCTTATTTGGAGAGACCTTGATTTCTTTTTGCTTCCACAAGACATCATATGGGTCTATTACACTGATGACATTATGCTGATTGATCCAGTGAGCAAGAAGTAGCAAACACACCAGACTTGTTACTGAGACATTTGCATGCCAGAGGATGGGAAATATATCTGATTAAAATTCAGGGACCTTCTACCTCAGTAAAATTTCTAGGAGTCCAGTGATGTGGGACCTGTTGAGATATTCTAAGGTGAAGGATAAGTTGCTGCATTAAAGAGGCACAACACCTAGGGGACTTGTTTGGATTTTAGAGGCAACACATTCTTCATTTGGGTGTGAGCTGCTCTGCTACTTGGGCCGTATGACCCAGCAGATCCAATGGTGCTTGAGGTGTCCGTGGCAGATAGGGATGCTATTTGGAGCCTTTGGCAGGCCCCTCATAGGTGAATCACAGCAGAGGACTCTAGAATTTTGGAGCAAGGCCCTGCCATCTTCTGCAGATAACAACTCTCCTTTTGAGATATAGCTCTTGGCCCGTTACTGGGCTTTGGTGGAAACTGAACGTTTGACTATGGGTCATCAAGTCACCATGCAACCTGAACTGCCTACCATGAACTGGGTGCTTTCTAACCCATCTAGTCATAGAGTGGGTCATGCCAGCAGCATACCATCATCAAATAGAAGTGGTATATACGTGACTGGGCTCGAGTAGGTCCTGAAGGCACAAGTAAGTTACATGAGGAGGTGACTCAAATGCCCATGGTCTCCACTCCTGCCACCCTGCCTTCTCTCCCCCAGCCTACACCGATGGCCTCTTGGGGAGTCCTCTATGATCAGTTGACAGAGGAAGAGAAGCCTAGGGCGTGGCTCACAGATGGTTCTGCACAATACGCAGGCACCACCCAAAAGTGGACAGCTGCAGCACTACTGCCCCTTTCTAGGACATCCCTGAAGGGCAACAGTGAAGTGAAATCTTCCCAGTGGGCAGAACTTTGAGCATTGCACCTGGTTGTTAAATTTACATGAAAGGAGAAATGGCCAGATATGCAATTATATACTGATTCATGGGCTGTAGCCAATGGTTTGGGACTTGGAAGAAGCATGGTCAGGGACTGGGAAGAAGCATGATTGGAAAATTGGTGACAAATTTGGGGAGGAGACCTCTCTGAGTGCTGAAAAACTATAAAGATTTTCCTTTTTCTTTCTTTCTTTCTTTTTTTTTTTGAGACAGAATCTTGATCTGTTGCCAGGCTGGAGTGCAGTGGTGCGATCTTGGCTCACTGCAACCTCTGCCTCCTGGGTTCAAGCGATTCTCCTGCCTCAGCCTCCCAAGTAGCTGCGACTACAGGTACCTGCCACTACGCCTGGCTAATTTTGTACTTTTGAGTAGAAGTGGGGTTTCACCATGTTGGCCAGGATGGTCTCGATCTGACCTCATGATCCGCCTGCCTTGGCCTCCCAAAGTACTGGGATTACAGGTGTGAGCCACTGCGCCAGCCAACTGTGAAGATATTTGTATCCCATGTGAGTGCTCACTGACAGGTGACCTCAGCAGAGGAGGATTTTAATAATCAGGTGGCTAGGATGACCCATTCTGTGGACCCCATTCAACTTCTTTCCCCAGTCACCCTGTCATTGCCTAATGGATCCATGAAAAAATTGGCCATGGTGGCAGAGAAGAAGTTACACACGGGCTCAGCAACATGGACTTCCACTCACCAAGGCTGACCTGGCTGTGGCCACTGCTCAGTGCACAATTTGCCAGCAGCAGAGACCGAGCCCTCGATATGGCACCATTCCTTGGGGTGATCAGCTAGCTACCTGGTGGCAGGTGGATTATGTTAGACCTCTTCTGTCATGGAAAGGGTAGAGGTTCTTACTCTGGCTATGGGTTTGCCTATCCTACATGTAGTGCTTCTGTCAAGACTGCCATCCGTGGACTCACAGAATACCTTATCCACTGTCATGGTATTCCACACAGCATTGCCTAGGATGAAGGTACTCATTTTATGGCTAAAGAAGTGCTGCAGTAGTGGGCATGGTGGTTCACCCCTGTTATCCCAGCACTTTGGGAGGCTGAGGCCAGTGGATCACGATGTCAGGAGTTTGAGACCAGCCTGGCCAACATGGTGAAACCCTATCTCTACTAAAAATACAAATATTAGCCAGATGTGGTGGCGGGCACCTGTAATCCTTGCCACTCAGAAGGCTGAGACATGAGAATCACTTGAACCCAGGAGGTGGAGGTTGCAGTGAGCTGAGATCATGCCACTGCACTCCAGCCCAGGCAACTGTGCAAGACTCCGTCTCAAAAAAAAAAAAAAAAGAACAGCAGTGAGTTCATGCTCATCAAATTCACTGGTGTTCCCTATTATCCAAAAGCAGCTGGATTGATAGAATGAGGAATGGCCTTTGAAGTCAGAATTACAGCATCAACTACGTCACAATACTTTGCACGGGTGGGACAAAGTTCTCCAGAAGGACAAGTATGCTCTGAATCTGTTTCTCCCATAGCCATGATTGATAAGTCCAGGAATCAAGGGGTGGAAGTGGAAGTGGCACCACTCACCGTCACCCTAGTGATCCACTAGCAAAATTTTTGCTTCCTGTTCTCATGACATTATGTTCTGCTGACCTAGAGGTCTTAGTTCCAGAGGGAGGAACACTACCACCAGGAGATACAACAACAATTCCATTAAACTGGAAATTAAGATTGCCACCAGGACACTTTGGGCTCCCCCTACCTTTAAATCAATAGGCTAAGAAGGGAATTACAGTGTTGGCTGGGATGACTGACCCAGACTGTAAAGATGAAATCAGTCTACTGCTCCACAATGGAGGTAAGGAGGAGTATGCATGGAATACAGGAGATCCATTAGGGAGTCTGTTAGTATTACCGTGCCCTGTGATTAAGGTCAATGGGAAACTACAACAGCCCAATCCAGGCAGGACTACATATGACCCAGACCCTTGAGGAATGAAGGTTTGGGTTACTCCACTAGGGGAAAAAACCAAAAAACCAAAAACATAATTTGCTGAGGTGCTTCCTGAAGGTAAAGGGAATACAGAATGGGTAGGAGAAGAAGGTAGTCATCAGTATCAGCTACGACCATGTGACCAGCTGCAGAACTGAGGGCTATAACTGTCATGAGTATTTCCTCCTTTTTTTGTTAAAAACATGTTTGTGCATGTATACACTTGTACTAAGAAAATATCTTCAATTTATTTACTTTTCCTTTATCATGTGACATAAGATTTATTGACTTCATATCAGCATTTAAGTATTGTTAACTTTATGTCATAGTATTTTTGGGTTGGGGATTGGTGTGTTGTATGAAGGATAGTTGTATTATGTTAGGCATAATTATGACCTCATTATTGTCTTTATTTGAAGATGATGTATGATCTCAGGAGATGTGTATGGGTGTAAGTTGACAAGGGGTGGACTTGTGATGGTTAATACTGAGTGTCAACTTGATTGGATTGAGGGATACAAAGTATTAATCCTGGGTGTGTCTGGTGTTGCCGATATATATATATATTTATTCTGTCCCTCTAGATTACCCCAACTAAAACAGTTATATTAGATATCTGCTAAATGCAGTGTCATCAGTCTTTGGGCCTGTTATTTTCTGCTGTCTGCATTCTGGTTGCTTATTTCCTCATGTGTTTGATCGTATTTACATTTGAGCTCATAATCCATAGGATTTTATCTGTAGGAATTCTTTGAACTTCACATTTAAAGGGCTTTACTGCAGAGAGAGTTTGAGTTTGCTTTGTCTAAAACTGTAGGCTGTGGCAACCTTGAATTACTAGATACTAATATTTTGGCTTGGATTTTTCTGACCACATAGATACTGTGAATTTAGCCCCCAAATCACCCACCTCTATCTATATTCAAGACAAGAGATGTGTTTTTCTCTCGGTTTGTTCTGTAGGGTGCATTTTACTTTGTAGTTCACTATTTCATAGAAGGAATTACTTTTTAAAAAATTCTTGCTTTGTAAGGTATCAATACTTTCACCAACTAAATTGAATAGTCCGTAGGCTTTGCCTCTAATCCTTTATATGATTGTAGACCATAAAGCCCAAAAATGATAGGCCCTCAGAGAAAAATCCCCAATTGGTCAAGCTGCATCATTTGTTTTATATATTACTGTATATGCTTGGTTGGTATTTTGTTTAGCATTTTTGCATTTATGTTCACAAGTGCAACTGAGTTGAAATTTTCCTTTTGCACTAATTTATTGTTAGAATGTAATACCAGGGTTATACTGATGTAAAATAAGTTGAGAAAGGCTCCTTCTTTATCTATTCACTCGAGGAGTGTACAAAGTTGGCTTTGTTTTTCACTTTAAATGTTTGGTAGTATTTTCCAATGAAGCTACCTGGGCCTGAAATTTTTTGGGAAAAAATTTTAAATCACAGATTTACCTTATATAATTATTAAAATTATTGAAATTTTTTGTTTCTTGTATCAATTTTGTTGTATTTTAGAATTTTATTCATTTTCTTTACATTTTCAAATTTCTTATTACGTTACGATATACTCTTATTTTAATATTATAGATTTTGTGATGATGTCCCTTCTTTCATTTCTAACATTGTACTTTTCTTTTTCCCTTTTATTCTTTATTCATTTTGCCAAGGGATTATTAATTTTACAATCATTTTCAAGACCCAATTTTTAGCCTCATTGATTCTAAGTTTTGTTTGTTTTCTATTTCTTTAGTTTCTGTTCTTATCTTTACCACCTCTCTTTTTTCACTTTATTTGCATTTGTTTTACTGTTATTTTTGTAAAGTTTTGAGATGGATTTAGCTCATTAATTTTCAACTTTTCTTCCATTCCATTATATCAAAGGTTAAACATTTTCCTATACATTTCAATAACAGCTTTAGCTGAATCTGATAAAGTTTTCTATGTACTATCATGGCACATATTTTTTGACTACTATGAATCAAAATGGTTTTCAGTGCACAAAATAAAGGGCAGAACTGAGGCTACAGCTGAATAAATAGTATATGTTTCAGAATATGTTGAACTCCTAGTAAGTTAGTATATTCATTGCCTGAGAGTATTTTTAGCATGCTAGAGAGTAACACTGTTGGCCAAGAGAGCGTGGCGTGTATTTGTCACACTAGGTGTCATTGACTGTGAAGGTATGTGAGCATTCAGAACATGAGAAATACAAACACATATTTCTTTAAGATAAAAGAAAGCTTTTGGAAATAAAGTATTATAACAAATCAGTACTCCAAGGGAGTGGCATTTAATGCTGTAATCATTTTTGTCATTATATAACTGTATAACTCTCACTACATTTTTTATATTTATGTAGCAAGTGTTAGGAAATACATATGAAATGTTGGATAATTCTATCCTAGTTTAAATGGTGGTCAAGAAATGCCTGGGTTACAGCAATCCCATTACCAGGTATATACCCAGAGGAATATAAATCGTTGTACTGTAAAGATACATGCACAGGTATGTTTATTACCGCACTGTTTACAATAGCAGAGTCATAGAACCAACCCAAATCCCCATCAATGACAGACTGGATAAAGAAAATATGGTACATATACACCATGGAATATTACGCAGCTGTAAAAAGGAATGAGATCATGTCATTTGCAGGGACATGGATGAAGCTGGAAGCCATCATCCTCAGCAAACTAACACAGGAACAGAAAACCAAACAACACATGTTCTCATTCATAACTGGGAGTTGAACAGTGAAAACACATGAACAGAGGAAGGGGAACATCACACACCAAGGCCAGATGGCGGTGGGAGGTGAGAGGAGGTAACTTAGAGGATGGGTAAATAGGTGCAGCAGACCACCATGGCACGTGTATACCTATGTAACAAACCTGCGCATTCTGCACATGTATCCTGAAACTTAAAGTAAAATAAAAAACATTAAAAAAAGAAAGAAAGAAATGCCTGGGTTAGTCCCTATCCATGCATTTATTTCCTTGCATGTGGGACATTATGTGAGAACACCAAAAAACAAGTTTATAGTATATTTTTGTGTACGATAATGATTTTTCACTAATTACAAACCATTTATCTAAAATTATAATAGTCTGTAAAAACTATTTTTTATCCACAAGACAAATGGGTCCAATCATTTTATAAAGTGACATCAAACATAATAACCTGTGCCCTTAAAATAAAGGGCTGGGTTAATAATGGCTTTTCAATTGGAAAGAATGGCCTGAGGAATTAACTTCATTTCACCACTTTGCAAATAACAGTTATCCCAGAGCAAATAATGATTGATGGTTAGTAAATAATGAAGTTTTATTTTATCTGCCACGTTTTACAGAAAAGTTAGCTGCAGTTAGTGTTTGATTTTAATCAGCCTAGGCTATTGAGGGACAGATAAGTCAAAACAATAATCCACAATTCTATTGCAGAATGAAGGGAAATAAGGTGGTACCTCTGGAAGGCTAGGAGCTCAACATGTGAGCAGAGCTATTGGGTAGTAGGGAATCCAGACTGCAGTCTTTGTTTGCTGGGTTGGATGTTCAGAATAGCAGAGCTTTTTTTTTTTTTTTTTTTCTTCAGATGGAATCTCATTCTGTTGTCTAGGCTGAAGTGCAGTGGCACAATCTTGGCTCACTGCAAACTCTGCCTCCTGGGCTTAAGTGATCCTCCTGCCCCAGGCTCCCAAGTAGCTGGGATTACAAGTGTGCACCACCACATCTGGCTATTTTTTGTATTTTTAGAAGAGATGGGGTTTCACCATGCTGGCCAGGCTGGTCTCGAATGCCTGACCTTGAGTGATCTGCCTGTTTTAGCCTCCTAAAGTGCTGGGATTACAGATGTGAGACAGTGCACCTGTCCGAATAGTAGAGATTCTTAAACAGGCCAGAACTTTGAGGGTGATGAGCATCTTCTAGGCACTGAGAAGTTGATATGGAGATGAATCTCTTTCCTGATCATCTTTCTCAACTGTGTATCAGTCTCTTTCTCTGCCTTTCCTTTAAAAAAAAAAAAAATCTAACAGTGATGAAACAAGCATATGTTGTGGCATTGTGCTTGTTAGGTACATGATCTTAAGGAGCTTTCAATCTGGTAAAAGAACCCTTAGGAGATCTATCGCTAATATAGTTCTAAAGAGTGATTTCTTAAACCATTTTTGTCTGCCACCTTTTGTTTCACAAGGAATGTCTTATATTCCCTTGAGTTAAGAATTTACATCAGTAAAGACTGAAGATTTAATCTTACTGACAGCCCTGAGGACATTCAAGGGCAATATCACCCATGTCCTAGGAAGTTTAGGAGTAAGACTGATGGCATGTATTAAGGATATTCAGATTGCAACTTCTTCTAAATGAAAATTTATTATTTCATTATTCCTAAGACTTCATTTATTTTGGTCCTTGGGATTTGAGATAATTGAAGACAACAATAATAATCCCTTTATGTGTTACATAGTACAGAGTCATTCATTTTGAAACATTCCCAAGTGTGTTGCCGCCTGCATATAAAATTGAGAGTGGGAAGCTCGAGAATGGTGAAGGAAATGTATATAGACATACACATGGATGCCCTTGAAGTCCTGAGAGGACTTGTGGCCTCAAAATATGATAAATCCTGTAGAACGTTTGACATGTTGTAAAACCTCCTCCAACTCATAGTAGCCATGGTAATTTGATGTGAGAGGGAGGATACTACTAATAATAATGACAGTAGTAATAATATATGATATCCACATCTGTTCTACTGAACAACAGTAGCAAAAACTATACTACGTATGTATGCAAGAAATGTCAGACTTCCTTTCATTTCTCAAGAATAAATGAATAATAAAATATACTTGAAGCCCAAAGGTATATAATTAAAAATTATTGTAAAACTAGGTTCTGACAAGACCAATGTTGTAAGGAAAATTGTACATTATGTATTCTTTCACTAAATATTTCCTCTCCTGTCAAATGGTAAATCAGGTAACCATTTAAAGGCATCTATTTGAATTTTCCATGATCAAGTTATATGATAGTGGAAATCACTATCTTGATAAAGAAATTGAGATGCATAAAATGGTAACAAGGCTGTGTGAATAGGGGTGGTGCTAAGGCAGAGGTGGGAATTAGTATTCTCAATGGCCATGTCTCACATGAACCCTATTCATTATTGAAAGTTACCCCACTCATTATTCAAAGTACAAGCTAACGAACTTGAGTATATAATAACAACTTCAAAAGGAGTCATATGGGCTTAACCATCGTTATCCAATTTGTCAGTATGATTTTTAAAACCTATATTCAGTGGGCAAGTGAACATGATGCATTAAATAAGGTCACTATCTCTGGTGTCAATGAGATCTGGGTTCAGATACCAGCTCTACTCCTTGGTCATGTGCAATATTGGTAAGTAGTTTCCTTATCAAATACAAAGGTGATGATAGTGTCTATAGTTCATGTATATTAAATATGTGCAGCACATAATAAAACAGTGCATATTAGCAATAATGCAAATTTGAGGAAGATATTTATCTCATTGAATAACTAGGTTTTCTTCAAAGTATTCTATTTTTAGTTTCAGTTCTATGGAGCTTATTCACCCCTTCCCACCTTCTTTGATGAAAAACAGATCATATCTTGACTTTTCTGGCATCTTTTGGGTATAAATACATTTATTCATCTGGTTACTTTTCCTGCCCCCAAAGCAGTCTCAATCCAGTCCAGGGCAATAATCAAACCTCCCAATGCACTTGGTTAAAGCTCCTTTTTCCCTGACTCGGGCAGCTTCAGGTTGGCCCTGGGTAAGAGGCCATGGTGGGCCTCTTTATTTCACCATCTAGCACTTTGGAGTTTCTCCCCGCCTCCCCCACCCCAACTTTCTAGCATGCCTCTGGCTCTTCCAGCAAACAAAGAGAAAGGAAGAAAGGAACAGATAAAGTCATAACTGAGTGTAGCAGTCATGGACAGCCCCTCAGGGATACACCAGGCTGTTGTGGGTGTTTTTGTGGGTTCTTTGGAGACCTTCTGTAGTGTTGCTAGGAATCTCTCCCCTGCAGTTCTGTGATGTGGGTGAATAAATCTCTACTGGCTGGTCACTTACGTTTCCACCCTTATTTCCCAGACACTGCTGGTGTCTCTACCCTGTCTCAAGGACCCTCGGGCAGAATTTAAGACAACTCCTGCTGGCTCTCTTAAGTGTGGCCCACGTCTGCCCCGGGGGAGATCTCCCCACACGTTCTGTAATTGTGTTCTTCCCCCAGTGCAGGGACCACTCTTGGTAACGTTGTTAGAGAAGGTTGCCAGGCAGTCTCTTCCCCTTTAGATTTCTCAGGTGTAGGCTCACTTTCATTCTAGGAGACACATATGCATCTCTCTGATATCCCTTTCCCTGGGCTTGAGGTACAAGAAAATTACTCCCTGCCCCCAAGGAATATCACAAGCTGTTATAACTTCACACCTTTCCTCCCAGTCTCTCCAACCTCAGACGTGGTGTCCAGGTCAGGGTTGCAAAAGAAGTTCTTGATCACCTCCTTTAAGGTCTTTTTGGTGGTTCCTGACACCAACTAGGTGTCCTACAATTTAGTTCACTTCTGACACTACTGTGAGTCTGTGCAGACACCACAGGTTAAGGAGCTCAGTCTCGTACAGATGCCGTCCCTTCAGATGCCAGCTGGACATCCTGGGTCCCCGTGCTACCTGCTCTTCTGCTTTGACTACAAATATAGAAGTTCCTGTCAGGTTTAAAAATTTGCCAGAATTGATTCAGGACTTAGGAAAGTGCTAGAGTTACAATGACAGTTTATTAGAAAGGATACGAATAACAAGAGATGAAGAGATACTCGGGACAGCAAGGTCTGGAGGGGTCCTGGGTACAGAGCTTCTGTGCCCTTTCCAACTGGTCTTTCTAGCACATCAGTAATGTTTACCAACCAGGAAGCTCTCCAAGCCTTATTGCTGAAGAGTTTTTATCTAGATTTCATTTTGTGGATATAATCAGTTAAATCATTGGCCATGTGATTGCTCTCAATCTTGAGCTCCCTTCTTCTCCCCAGAGATTGAGAGAGTGAAAGTTTCAACCCCCTGATTACGTGATTGGTTTCTGGCAACCAGCCTCCATCCCGAAGCCATCCAGCCAGTCTCCCAGTCCCATACCTGTGAACCACCTTGCTAGCATAAATTCAGGTATGGTCCAAAGAGGTTTGTGTGAATAACAAAAGACACTCTTATCATTCAGGAAATTCCAAGGGTTTGTGAAACTCTGTGCCAGGAACTTGGGACAAAGACCAAATATACTTTTAAGAATGATACCACAAATGTGGAATTTGGGAGTGGTTGGTACTTATTATAAGTGGTTAGTACCTATCTAAGGGCCTCAGTCAAAAGTGAGAGGAAGAATATTATTTTAACAACCTATAACAGTGAAAATGCAACAGAACTATTGTAACATAAATGTTGATTCAGATAAGACAAATATGGCTTTTAAATTTGGGTGTGATGAGTTTTAAATGCTCGTTTTTTTGTTTTTTGTTTTTTTCACCAAGTTAGGTAATTGTAAGTGAAAGGAAGTGATGCAGATCAAAGAACTTGTTGAAAAATTGCATCCCTGATAACTAGTGACATATTATTAATGTTAGTTATAAACACCCTGGAGGTATTGCGTTTATTAAACCAATTTAGATGGAGATCCCCTGGATATCAAAGAGAGCAATAGTATATATTGAGAAGGATATTTTCCTATTTTGAAAGGTTCGCACTTAGAAAGACTCTATGTGCTTATAAATCTTAATTGAGGATTGGAAAGGAATAACTTATCTGGTAATTTCAAATTTTCAGACATGTTTCAAGGAACTAGAATGCTTTGAATTTGAAGAACACCTTGGGGTCATATTGAGACTTCTTGAAAGGCTGTTCTTTTTCATAATCTGGAAATAGATTTTATTGCAAATCTCCGTGAATATATGAACAGTCAGTTTTGAAATTCAACTGAACTGTCTCAAAGTGTTAGCTATGATCATTGTGAAAGCTGTGTGGAGAGGTTATCTTAAAACCCACATGGCACATTTCAAAACAGATGTCTCATAAATAAAATTTGAAAACGTTGGATTATTTTACAAACTGTGTTTTAAATATCAGAAGAACAATGTTATCATTTGGAGCACAACTTTCCTTTAAGTTTTTAGCTTGTTAGGTTGTGTGTGATAATGATATTTTCCTTATGGATAACAACAGGATTACTGACGTAGACTGATCTTATTCTCAAAAAATGTTCATGTCCCCAAATACTGATATAGTATCACTAGCCATTGGCATAAACTCACCTCAGTATTAATCCTACTCAGATTTTTATTAGAGAGTTACATATTTATTACTTTCTTTCTTTATAATAGGTAGGCAATGGATGATGACAATTAAACTGTTAACCTAGAAAACATGTTAGATAAGAAAAGTGTAAAAAAATCTGTGATACAAACTCTATTTTATTTTTAAAAACCCATGAAAACTGTATAATTAGCAGGAAGCTCCTTTTTCTGTTAAAGCTAAGAAGAGATAGGAAGATGCAGATTAGATAAAAATTGTATAAAAAATTTTGTATGTCTGTACTGATTATTTACATTTAGGACATTTTCATGAAAATAAAAAAATACTATGGCAAGAAATAAACATGTATCTGTTGGGAACAGTTACCCAGGAAATGCTTTTTTAAATATATCACTTTTACCATACACTTAAAATCACTTTGATTACAGTGAAAATAATACAAATTCACTGTAGCATATTAAAAATATGGATAGAAAAAAATAAACCTTAGAATAATCAGTGAATTAACGCATGGACTGTGGAGCCAGAATACTGGAGTTCAAATCCTGATATGTCCATTTACTAGCTGTGTGGTATCAGGTCGGTGTGCTTCTCTTTTTGTGCCTCCTTTTCCTCATTTGTAAAGTGGTTAATAATAATATCATTTTCTTATAGGATTAAAATTAAGATTAAATTAGTTAACATTTGTAAAGTGCTTAGAACAGTATTTTAAACATATTGAATGCTATACAAATGTATTGTGAATAAGATATACACATGCTCTCGTTTCTTTTTCTTTTTTGTTTTTTTGAGATGGAGTCCCACTCTGTCACCCTGGCTGGAGTAGAGTGGATCTCGTCTCTGCAACCTCTGCCTCCCTGGTTCAAGCGATTCTCCTGTCTCAGCCTCCTGAGTATCTGGGATTACAGGGGGCTGCCACCGCACCTGGCTAATATTTTGTAGTTTTTAGTACAGATGGGGTTTCACCATCTTGGCCAGGCTGGTCTTGAACTCCTGACCTTGTGATCCACCCACCTGGCCTCCCAAAATGCTGGGATTACAGGCATGAGCCACCGTGCCTAGCCCATGCTTTCTTTAAGTAAAAATTTTACCCTATACGTCTTGCACCTATTTTTTAACTTTATATATTATAATTATTTTCCACATCTTTAATGTCTTATTAAGAGCTTAAAGTATTTTATTGTATATGTCTACAAATAATTATATAAACTGTTAAACTTTCAGCTTGTTTTCAGCTTTTTATTCTTTTAAACAGTCATAGCATAACTGTTATATCTAAATTTATAGCAGTTATAATTTTAGAATAAATTACAAGAATTACAAATATATAGATATATGCATATTTTTTAATGAAAATTTTACCTTTATATTTAAAATTTTTCTTTCTTCCTCTCTCTTTCTCTTTCTTTCTTTCTTCTTTTCCCCTCCCCTCTCCTCCTCTCCCTTCCCCTCCACTCCCCTCCCCTTTTCTTCCCTTTCTTATACATTCTTGCTTTGTCACCCAGCCTGGAGTTCAGTGGCACACTCATACCTTACTGCAGCCTTGAACTCCTGGGCTCTTCCTGAGTAGCTGAGACCATAGGCACACACCACTACACCCTGTTGTATACACATTTGAAAGCATTTTTAAATATAACAAATTGCTTTTTGTAATGTCCCTCTGATGTTCCTCCCAGCATCAGAGGATGAGGGGCATTGACACACTTTTCCAAACCACTTTTCTCAAACTACTTGTTTATGTCCTGTTGGGAAAGGTGTTCCCAATAAAAATTTTCTCATTTGTCAAGTTAACATTTTAACTTTTATTTTAATATCGTTTCTAGAGAGTATATGTTTTAAAGTTTCAATTATACCTACATGAACAGAGTTTTGAAAGTAGTTTTGTTAAATTAATAGTAATTATGGGTGTTAGAATACAGCTTTGCAAAAATGTGTGTCAACTTTAGCAGGTATCAAGAACTTGACTTTTGCTTTTGTATTTTAACATAAATTATACATTTGTGGGAAAGTGGATGACCTGGAAGGAAATATCAGTAATTGACTGCCCATTACACCTGATAACAGTTACTTCTGTGAACACTATGTGCTAGGCACTGTGATGTGTGTGTGTGTATCCTATCTCTATCATCTGTCTATCTATCTATCTATCTATCTATCTATCTATCTATCTATCTATCCATCCATCCATCTACCTACCTACCTACCTATCTATTTATCTATCTGTATAACATATATTTTATGTAATTTCAAATCTTCATATGGACATATTAACCTTATGGGGCAGGCTATGTTATTATCTCAGTTTTACAGATGAAGAAACTGAGGCACAGAGAGGCCTTTTATTCAGAACAGATATGATCAGGCACCCACCTATATGTAGAGTAAATAAATGGTTACCTGACCTCTGATCACAGCAAGTCTCATGCCTCTGAGTTGTCACTGACTCTCAGAGAAGCCAGAGATCTCCATCTTATTTGTTCCTACAACCTTGGAAAGAAACTGCTTTAAATGATGGTTATCTTCCATTTGTGTAACTTTAAAAGTTATATTTTACATTGAAGTGTTGAATTTGAGAGGGTAGCTATGTTTTGTGAACTTCTACTCCCTTTAGAAAAGGAAGCAGAGTATCTAAATTGCCCAGTTGGTAAGAGGGTCTTATGAATGAATCATTTATTTAAGAAAAATGTCTTGATTACCTACTATGTGCCAGTCATGGTCCCATGAGGTTTTGGGGATACATGACTGAGACAGATAGGAGCCCTGCCCTTAAGGAACTTTTAATGGGAAGCAAATAATATACAAACACATAAAATAATGACTGACCGGATTTAAATGCTGTGAGGAGATAGCAGCATGATATGATAGAATAACGGTTTTGTGAATACCCAAAAACTGTAAGCACATACCATTTCTGTCTCCAAATGGGAGTGGAAGGTTTGTCTCTCTGAGTTAGTGTATAGTGGCAAAGCATTTTATAGAGGTCCTGAGAGAAAATATGCCATAGAAAGGCTTTGTTATGATTAAGTTCTTTTTGAAGAAAAATATAGGAGGTATGTGGCCAGCTAATTGATGAGAAAACAATATTTCTCAAAAAAAGAATTTTTCAATTATGATTTAAATTATTGAGGGCCAACCCAAAGAACACCATTCAGAGTTTATGTCTAGATTCTGGCTCTATTCTGCCACTGATAAGCTGTGTGGTCGTGGGGTAACCATATACTTCTGTTGCTTGATTTATTTATCTAGAAATAGAAAAAATATGTATGTCAGGATATAACTTAATAACAAACCTTGTGTAAAGCAGATTTGTTTTTGCATGAAATGGTGTTTTTATGTGTGAAGCACTGGTGATTAGATATAGTTACCTAATGCCTGTACAGGCTTCAATTCACAAGGTCAGGATTTCACATTTTTCCAGTTTTATTTAACTGAGAGTATTCTATGTAAAAGTGAATTATTGCTGAAGCCTTTTTAAATTCTGGTTATATTAATAAGCCATTTGAGAGCAGCTGTGCTTCGTTATTTATTTCTATTCAATATTTAATTTGGAGAAAATAAACAATAGAGAGATGTAGAAAATAAAGATGCTTTTTTTCTGGGACAATCATGATACACGTTATTGACATCAGATAGTGGGCAATTTAACCTTCTCAAAATAATATATTTGCTAAGAATCTCAGCAGCCTCAAGTCAAAAATGAAAGCTTACATATACCACAATGGATAGTCAAATCAGTATGAAAAAATCTGAAACCTGTATTTTCTTGCTAAACATGATCTTCTGTAATCACAATAGAGAGCTATTTCACAAAGTGTTACCCAGGAAGGGATTGGTGGGTGATATTACCTGGATCGGTTTTTCTATGCTGTGAATACCAATGTAATCTTTTTCTCAGGTTTTTGTATTTTTCTGCAATATTCATTTAAAAGTGAACCAAATACTGCTTCTTGTTCCACTATAGTTCTTCCATGGCACTGTTTCAAGCAGTTAACAAATTTCATATACTGAAAGAGTGAAAGTTTTGTTTGTGACATAAGAAAATACCCACAGTGACATATTCATCCTGAAAATGGTTTCTTCTGTGGGAAGTGGTTTCTACAGCATACATATAATTATTACAATAAATTGTATTGTGAATATGAAGCAGATGAAATCTGAGCCCTATGGACTCACGGATTTTACTATTTTTTCTTCAGGTTTTTTACTCACTCTGTTGTCAAAGTACTTTGTACATTCTTTGTGAACTTTGCAGATCAGAGAAATCAGCTGATTTGAAATGATATGTTTTAGTTTATTCAAAGGATCTATAGCAGCAGTCTGTAACCTTTTTGGCACCAGGGACTGGTTTTGTGGAAGACAGTTTTTCCATGTACTGGGGGATGGGTAGAGGTGGGCATATGGTTTTGAGATGCAACTTTTACTTCAGATCATCAGGCATTAGTTAGATTCTCACAGGTGCATGCAACCTAGATCGTTCACATGCACAGTTCACAGTGGAGTTCACACTCCTATGAGAATGTCACGCCACTGCTGATCTGACAGGACGTGGAGCTCAGGTGGTAATGCTCCTTGGCATGCAGCTCACTTCTTGCTTTGCGGCCTGGATCCTAACAGGCAGCAGAATGGTACCGGTCTGCAGTTCAGGGATTGGGGACCGCTGATGTATGGTTTAGAAATAAATTAGGATCATGTGTAGATTTATAAAAAGTGGCGTAGAGGTACCCACTTTCTTGTCACTTTATTAAGATCCCTTTAAGATAAAAAGAAAATGTGTAACTAATTGTGAAGGAATTATATATCACATTTTTTTCCCCAGAATCTTCATTGTTACAAGGACAGAAGCTTAGTTTTTTGGAGAATTCTGCCAACATTTGCTCTAGCAGATGTATTTTAGTTGTTTAAGAATGTGTGACAATCTCACTCTTTCATTTTGGGGTGGTCCTTACTTAAAAAAAAGTGTAAATGGGTTATGGCATCCATTTTGTAAGTCATTTACAAAAGTTTGCACCATTTTACCTCTTGTGACATTGAAGAAATAGGCATAATTTTCATTTTGTCAGCAAATCTCTCTATGACAGGCAAGGGCTTACATAGTGTATACAGCAATATTCTCTAATGGATAGCAGGTCCCATATGAGAATGTGCAGTGTGCTCATTAAAATTACAGCAGCAGAAAAAGCAGAATAAATTGCCACCAAGTATTTAACTATGACATTTATATGTATTTCTTTTTGACATGCCTATGGGCATGTCACTGTAAATTGTCCATGAGGATTGTTGTGACAGCTTTATGGACTAAAGTTAGGGACCCAGCCTCTCACTTGGCTAAAGGATGACAGCCTAAATAAGAAGAATATAGTGAAAACAGCTTATGAATAGCTGTATACTTCTGTTATGATGAAGTTTAGGTGCAAACTATCCCAAGTACCTTGGGAATTTGGAAGAAAAGGTGAGAAAGCAAGTATCATCGAATGATTTCCAAATATGAGAAATATAAAGGGTCTATCCCTGGAAGAATTAAACATGCAACAGTAGCATCTACCTTTCAGGACTATTGGGAAGATTAGTGAACACTAGTAGCCCAGTGACTAGGATACGTGGGAATCTTCATAGATGTTTAATTTTTCCTTCACATCTTCTGGCATTGTCCTCCTTTTCTTTTACCAAACAATTTAAGGGAATACATGTGAAAAGAGCGGGTATGATAGCAACAATAATCATTGCAAATTTTCAGGGGAATGGTTGGGGCAACTGAAGAAGGTTTCAGGAAGAGGTGGAATTGTCTAGTCTTTGAAGGAACTTAGAATTTAAGTTAAAGTTGGGGGAAACTGGGAGAGTGTTCTTGGCAAGAGGGCCTTCAAGAACAGAGGCTCAGCAGCAGAGTTTAACCTGGTGTTTCTGGGGGAGCAATTCAGGAAACAGCTAAGGTTGGAGGCTGATTGTGGAGGGTTTCAGCATGAGAGCTCAGGAGCCTGTGGACTTCATCTTCTAAGCAGTGGGGGAAGTTATTGAGTAATTTTACTTGCTAGAACAATGGCAGCATTTATAGAGAAAAGTATGTCTGGGAGGAACAGGTTTCAGAGATAAGATTTATTTTTAGACATAGAAATTTTAAGAGATGAGAAAGTCACAAAAGCACAGGAGAAAGGTTAGAGCTGTATATGTTGAAGCTACAAAATTGGTGAGTTTTCTGAGAAAGAGAGACAACGAGGAGGAGGAGGAACAGGAGGAAGTATCAACTTTTAACTAACTTTGGCACATGCTTATATTTTATAGATGGTAGAGAAAAAAATAGCAAGAAACAGAGTTAAAGGAATGGTCCCTGAGAAAAAAGGAGACGCTAATAGAGAAGATAGTCATGTTTGATGGGGGAGAGATGACCTTTATTGCCTCTCAGATTAGGCACTGTTTGGTGGCTTTATGTGTTTTAACCCATTTCATTTCTGTAGCAACCCCATTAAATAGAGAGTATTTTCACCCAATTATGGAACAGAAAAGTGGGCTTTGGTCATTAAATAGGGCTCATGCAAGTTTTAAGTGGCAAAGTTGGTTGTGAACCAATGATTATCAACCTTCAAGGTCTACTCTTGTGATTACATCCCCAAGGCAAGAGTTCAAAGAGGAAGGTTTAAAATGGTTCTGCAAAGACACACACACAAAAAAAATTAGACTAACCCGTTGGCTTTGGTAGTTAAACGATCTTTGGTGAAGCTAAGAAGGTAATTTCAATTGAGTTGAAAATATTTATTACAGGGAATTAGGGAATTGGTGGTTAGAAAACAGGCAGAGGGCATATATTTTCTGGAAAATCTTTGCAGTGTGAAAAAATGTTACAATGGTAGATCTCTGGTATCT
This sequence comes from Aotus nancymaae, assembly GCF_030222135.1. Lineage (NCBI taxonomy): Eukaryota > Metazoa > Chordata > Mammalia > Primates > Aotidae > Aotus > Aotus nancymaae. The sequence goes on along the minus strand of NW_026988507.1, from coordinate 6,048,183 downwards.
GGGGTCAGAGGAGGTTTTCAGACTATGATATGAAGATTTTATCTTCTTTGCCACTCATATGAGAATTTCTTTGTAGGATGGGAAGAACATTTCTGAGAAGACAGTAGGAGGGAGCTGTTGGAGCTTAGCTGAGCTATGTTTTATATCGAAGCCAAAAATTTCACTCTGTAAGAAAAATGAGAAAGAGAAAAGACTGGTACTCAGTACTCTGTAGTGGGAGGATTGTGAGGTGAGATACGGTGACTGGGGGTCAAGGAGAGAGACTGGAAAGGAGATGTGTTTGATGGGGATTTTTCTGAGTGAAACTCTGTGCTTCATGGGACATGACACCTTCTGTTATCCCTACACATTTCAGTAACACTGTAAACTCCAGGATGTACTTGGTATGATTACATTTTTTTCGTGACTGCCTGTAAAGGAGATGAGATTTATATCAATGTTAGTGAAGTATTAAAACAGTCATTCCATATGGAGGAGGACCCATATTCATGGGCATTTAGTTTGTCATTATCGTTTTATATTGGTTTAAGATTAGAGTAGTTGAGGTAATAAATTTATGGGGTGGGGGAAGAAAACAGTAGGGAGTAAGAGATGGAAAGTTCAAAAGTGAGATTAGATGGACTGAAAAATAGGTTTATAGGCCATGAATAGGAGGTGGTTATGTTTTCCTCAGAGGCAGAGGAAAAAAGGGAAGCTTGAGCAAAACAGAAGGGCATTTTTAAAGTGAATTGGTGGTTGTGCCTATGATAATTTTGGGAGGGACACTCAGGATGAAGAGTTATGCCAAGATGACCTTCATCATATCCTCTCTATCAAACAGGGAGCAGTATATTTTTGGGGATGCGGAAGCAGGGTTAAACATAAGATTTAAAGAAGGCAAATGTTTTGGACCATCTGATTGAACAATGAATAAAATGATTGTCTAGGAGCAAGAAAGAGTTTTGAATGATATTAGATTCATTTTATAATTTTTTCCAACAATATTGCCACTTGCATTAGAAGTAAATAAAGTTGAAGGATATATTTAAGTAGGAAGAACTAGCTATGCTTCAAATTATATCAGAAGGGTTGCCCACTTTCTTTGGAAGAAGTGGTTAGTTATGCACCAGTTTTCTTAAAAGAGACAGTCCACCTAACTAAATTTATATGTCTCAGGGTATCTAATTAAAGTATCTATATAGATGTCCATATCTTCTATGAAATAGCTCAATATTTTGCTTCCAAGACTCTAACCTTGGTGGAATAATCCAAATATGATTAATTTTCCCATTAACTGGTTCAGGGTTTTGCTGATGATGGGCTAAATCAGATGTGTTTCATGGCATTTCTCTATCCTTTGTTCCTTGCAAGAAGGACTTTTTTGATTAAAGTCCTCACTGAAGAGTTACACCTGGGAGCCGTGGTCTTAACCAAATGATCTTAATTTTCCCTAGACCACAGAGGATTGGAATACTGGAGTCTCCTGACATGGACCAGCTAAGCAGTAGTTAGTGACTTATGAACCATTGCCTGGCAAGAAAAGATGAAGTAGGCCAACACTGTGCTCCCTTTAGGGAATCTGATTTGATAAACACTAAGACAAGAAACTGCAAGTGATCACTGAAATGGAAAGGATGCCCTCAAGTCTAATTGTGGCCATAATGGTGGATTAGTTATGAATCCAGGCCCAGTTTCTAAAATGGCTTTAAGATGTAAACCTAAAAACGTAATATTAAACGTTTGTTTTTGAAGAGCATTAACTCTCGGCCTCATGGGTGAAATGATGTCGTGCACCTGCTGTAGGGAGCCACACGATGTCTTCTCAGTTGAACAGTCTGAATGTTTAGAAACAGCACCCTCCCTCCTCCTGCAGAAAGTGACTGCTCAGAGAACTCGTAAAGAGACATTGAGACTGAAAATCCCATCTCCCAAGAATCTTTTATCATCTTCCTTCCTAAAACATGAAGAATGTATATGAGTATTTCTTCAATATAGAATTATTTCTGTTTTGAAGCAAGAAGATGTTTTTAAAGAGCGTAAAGGAATGCAGTGGAGCCATTAAATCCCTCATTGACAGTTTGTATTCTCGGCATAACCTTGAATATTTTATTAGCAATGTCAGTTTGCTTTTTGAAATGCAATCTCAGTGCTCAAAGTAACCTCCAACACACTTGCCAGTTGAAAAAGTAAAGTTCCTATGTGGTTAAATAGAATCCAGATTTGTCAATCCTGGGTTTGTTTCTTTACTCTGTACATTGTTCTTTTCATTTCATACTCAGAAGATGTAATAAGGCCAATTAAAATTATATGCAGTTCTCTGATGTTATAAAAGGATGCATGGCTCTGAGGGAGAGAAGTGGCTAAAGGTGGTTGCCAGGGGCAACCAATGAAGGAGCTGTAAAGTAATAGGCTTGTTCCTTTCAGATACGCCATTAATCAGAAACAAGGAGGGAAAGTCAAAATAATTTCTTAGAGCGAAAACTCTTCTAGTATTAGGGAGATTCTAAATATGTTTTTATGCTAGATGAATTTATGGGCCTCCTGGGGGTCTCCTTGAAGGGATTACTAAGAACCAATTCTGGAGAGAGATCTATGTCTGGCTGGATCAAAAAAGACAACCACAGAGAAAGAGATGGTTCTCTAAAAAGAGAGGTGATGACAAACTTCTGGAATCAAACCAAAATTAAACAGGTCACGGAGGAGAAACTTTCTGCTTAAGAATCATAAGAGCAGGGTCAATCAGTTGACATTATTTCTATTTTGTTTTTTAAAAAGTTAAAAAAGTTTCTGCTCTTAAATATTGCTGTTTAATTTCATTTAAACTTTAGCTATTTGCAATATGTACATATGTATTTTTTAATTGGAAAAGGGTTTGGAAGCTCATACTAATTTATTACTTCAATAAAGTTTAGGGATTGCAATTTAGACCAAAATTGAATCTTTGATTCTGCTACTAACTGGTGCTAAAGTTATTCAAATTGAAAGGATATTTTGGCAAGTGGCTCTTTGAAGGAGTGTGTGTGTGTGTGCTCTGTCCGTCTGTTAGCTTTGTTAGTCAAGACTTTTATGAAATGTTTTGCAGTGTCATTATAATGTCAGTATAATGACTCGTGATTAATTTTTTTAAAGAAAAAGCTTTCTCTCCTGAATGATATGATTACCAATGTGATATGATAAATTTTTGCTTCTATCTTTGGTTTAGAACACTAAGAATTGTATGCATAATTTAGTGTTCAATAACAATCGCCCTGTAATGGAGAGATGTAGGTCAAAGGTTATAAAGTTGCATATTTATAGGATGAATAAGTCGAAAGCTATAATGTACAGCAGACTGTAGTTTATAATATTATATTGTGTTTGTGATAATTGCTAAGAGTAGATTTTAGGTGTTCTTACCACGTACAAAAAAGGGAAGGGTAACTATGTGAGATGATGAGTTTTGACTATAGTAACCATTTTACTGTATATCAAAACATTATGTGGTATGCCTTACATATATAGAATAAAAATATAATGGCCCTTTTAAAAAGTTTAAATTTAGTAATATGAACTGATAAAATTAAGATAAAATTAATATGTAAGAATAATAGTAAACTGGCTGGGCATGGTGGCTCATACCTGTAATCCCAGCACCTTGGGAAGCCGAGGTGGGAGGATCACTTGAGGTCAGGAGTTCAAGACCAGCTGGCCAACATGGTGAAACCTCGTCTCTAGTAAAAATACAAAAATTAGCCGGGCATTGTGGTAGGCGCCTGTAATCCCAGCTACTCGGGAGGCTGAGGCAGGAGAATCACTTGAACCCGAGAGGCGGAGGTTGCAGTGAGCCGAGATCGCACCATTGCACTCTAGCCTGGGCAACAAAGTGAGACTCTGTCTCACAAAAAAAGAATAATAGTAAACTATAAACTCCCTGAAATCGTGGCTTTGGTCATACCTTAGTACCGAGCATATTACATATCCTTAGTACCTAGTACAGTTTCTGGGACATATTTAAACCTCATTACATATTTCTTGAAAACAAAAAGTAGTTCATAGGGAATTGTGAATATGATTATAGGATTACTTTTTTTTAAAATTGGAAAAATCAAAACTCCACCAAATGACAAATTTTATTTGATAAAAATCCATGTAAAGCAGTTGTGCTTTGAGGGCATTCTAAAAAGTGCTTACCAAATTGTCCTGATAGACAGAAAGGGAGAAAGAGTTCATATGGTGAGCAGCAGAGATGAGATGAAGAATCCCACTCACATACAGATAAACAAACCTAGCTAACATTCAGCAAAGCGGGGTCTACATTAAAGTTACCCTTGTAATGTGGTCCCTCTCTCTACATTAATGATGCATATGGAGAATATCATTTGCAGCTGAAGTAAATAGTAAATAAGCTCTGAGTTACAGTTAGGATCTTTAAGAAAGATCATACGAGGAGTCTGGCAAGGGTTTGATGGTGTTAAAAGAAAAACTTTAGACAGGTCAAGTTTATCAGAGTTTAATTGAGCAAAGAATGATTTGTGAATCAGGCAGCCTCCTGAACCAGAGTAGTCTCAGAGACTAGTGCAGCGGTTGGTGCAAGAAGATTTATGGGCAAAAAAAGGAAAGTGGCATATAGAAGACAGAAATGAGGTAGAGAAACAGTGCCTTATTCAGCACAATTTGAACAGTTGGGTCCTTGATTACACATCCAGTCAGGTTACAGTTTACTGTGTACAGAGAAACCTTTGGGCTGAACTTAAAATAGGTAAGGAGGCAACTTTAGACTAAATTTAACAAAGGATAACTGCAGATGAGGTGATGGGAATGGCTTTGACTTTAGAAGCAAAGACAATTTACTGAGCATTTTCTAGAACTATTTGTAGAGTTGTTGAATTTCTTGTTGACTTTGTGAGCCACAGTAAACAAGCTAAATGTTTTGAGTTACCTGTGTCACCTGTTGAATTCTGAGGCTATTGCTTGACTGGAGGAACCCCTACTTCGGGAGATAGGCAGATTCAGTTCTAGACTGCCAAAATAAAGAAAATATTGCAATAAAGTAAGTAACATGAATTTCTTGATTTCTCAGTGCATATAAAAGCTGTATGTACACTATACCATAGTCTAGTAAGTGTACAGTAGCATTATATCTAAAAAAATGTATATAACTCAGTTAAACTTAATTACTAAAAAACGCTAATGATCATTTGAGCTGCCAACGAATTGTGATCTTTGCTGGTGGAGAGTCTTGCCTTGGTGTTGATGGCTGCTGACTGATATGAAGGTTGTTCTGAAGGTTAGGGGAGCTATGGCAATTTCTTGAAATAAAAATGAAGTTTGCTGCATCAATTGATGCTTCTTTTCATGAAAGACTTCTCTGTAGCATGTGATGCTGCTTGATAGCCTTATACCCACAGCAGAACTTCTTTCAAAACTGTAGTCAATTCTCTTAAACTCCACTGCGTCTTTGTCAACAAAGTTTATGTAATATTCCAAATCCTTTGCTGTCATTTTAATAGTCTTCACAGCATCTTCACCAGGAATAGTTTTCATCTCAAGAAAATACTTTCTTTGCTCGTTTATAAGAAGTAACTCATCATCTGTTAGTTTTATCATGAGACTGCAGCAATTCAGTTACCTCTTTAAGGTCTACTTTTTTTTTTGCCATTTAATGATATTACTTTTAAAAATTATTATTATACTTTAAGTACTGGGGTACATGTGCAGAACATGCAGGTTTGTTACATAAGTATACATGTGCCATGGTGGTTTGCTGCACTCATCAACCCGTCGTCTACATTAGGTATTTCTCCTAATGCTATCCCTCCCCTGCCCTCTGTTCCCCAACAAGCCCCCATGTATGATGTTCCCTCCCTGTGTCCATGTGTTCTCATTTTTCAGCTGCCACTTATGAGTTAGAACATGTGGTGTTTTGTTTTCTGTTCTTGTGTTAGTTTGCTGGGAATGATGGTTTCCAGCTTCATCCACGTCCCTGCAAAGGACATGAACTCATCCTTTTTATGGCTCCATAGTATTCCATGGTGTATATGTGCCACATTTTTTTTATCCAGTCTATCATTGATGGGCATTTGGGTTGGCTCCAAGTCTTTGCTGTTATGAACAGTGCTGCAGTAAACATAAGTGTGCATGAGTCTTTATAGTAGAGTGATTTATAATCCTTTGGATATATACCCAGTAATGGGATTGCTGGGTAAAATGGTATTTCTAGTTCTAGATCTTTGAAGAATCGCCACACTGTCTTCCACAATGGTTCAAAAAGTGGGCAAAGAATATGAACAGACACTTCTCAAAAGAAGACATTTATGCAGCCAACAGATGTATGAAAAAATGCTCGTCATCACTGGTCATTAGAGAAATGCAAATCAAAACCACAGTAAGATACCATCTCACACCAGTTAGAATGGCGTTCATTAAAAAATCAGGAAACAACAGATGCTGGAGAGTATGTGGAGAAATAGGAATGATTTTACACTATTGGTGGGAGTGTAAATTAGTTCAACCATTGTGGAAGATAGAATATACTTCTAATTCTAGTTCTCTTGTTTTTTTCACAACATCTGTAGTTGCTTTTTTAACTGAAGTCTTGAACCCCTCAAAGCCATCCACAAGGGTTGGAATCAGCTTCTTCCAAACTCCTGTTAATATTGATATTTTGACCTCCTCATGAATCACAAGTGTTCTTAATGTCATCTAGAATGGTGAATCTTTTACAGATTATTTTCAATTTACTTTGCCCAGATCCATCAGAGGAATCACTATCTATGGCTGTTATAGCTTTATGAAATGTCTGTCTTAAACAATAAGACTTGACAGTTGAAGTTACTCCTTGATCCATGGGTTGCAGAGTGATGCTATGTTGACAGGCATGAAAACAACATTAATCTCCTTGTACATCTCCATCAGAGCTCTTGGGTGACCAGGTGCATTGTCAATGACATTTCATAATATTAATATGGTAATATTTTGAAAGGAATTTTTTTTTCTGAACCATAGGTCTCAAAAGTGGGCTTAAAATATTCAGCAAGCCATGCTGTAAACAAATGTGCTGTCATCCAGGCTTTGTTGTTTCATTTATAGAGCATAGACAGAGTAGATATAGTATAATTCTTAAGGCCTCAAGGATTTTTGAAATGGTAAATGAGCATTGGCTTCAACCCACAGTCACCGACTACAGTATCCCCTAACAAGAGAGTCAACCTGTCCTTTGAAGCCAGGCATCTACTTCTCCTCTTGAGCTATGAAAGTCTTAGATGACATCTTCTTCCAATGAAAGTCCATTTCATTTCCTTTGAAAATCTGTTGTTCAGTGTAGCCGCCTTCATCAGTGATCCGGGCTGGATTTTCTGCATACCTTGCTGCCGCTTCTCCATCAGCACTTGTTGCTTCACTTGGCACTTTTATGTTATGGAGGTGACTTTTTTCCTTAAACTGGATGATCCAGCCTCTGCTAACTTCAGACGTTTCTTCTGCAGCTTCATCACCTTTTTCAGCCTTCAGAGAATTGAAGAGAGTTAGGGCCTTGCTGTGGATTAGGCTTTGGTTTAGAGGAATGTTGTGGCTGGTTTGATGTTCTATCCAGACCACTAAACCTTTCTCCAAGTCAGCAATGAAGCTATTTTGCTTTCTTATCATGGGTGTGTTCACTGGAGTAGCACTTTTAATTTCCGTCAAGAACTTTTCCTTTGCATTCACAGCTTGGCTGACTGGTGCTAAGGGCCTAGCTTTTGGCTTATCCTGGCTTTTGACATGCCTTCTTCACTAAGCTGAATCATTTCTAGCTTTTGATTTAAAGTGAGAGATGTGAAATTCTTCCTTTCACCTTAACCTTTAGAGGCCATTGTAGGGTTATTAGTTTGCCTAATTTCACTATTGTTGCCTCTCAGGGAATTGGGAGCCTGAGGGGGGAGAGAGAGAGAGAGAGAGAGAGAGAGAGAGAGAGAGAGAGAGAGAGAAAGAAGGGGAACCACTGGTTGGTAGAGCAGTCTGAACACACACAACGTTCATCAGTTAAGCTCACTTTCCTAAATAGGTGTGGTTCATGATGCTCCAAAATAACTGCAACATAACATCAAAGATCACTGATCACAGATCACTATAACAGATAATAATAATGACAATGTTTAAAATATTGTGACAGTTACCAAAATGTGACACAGAGACATGAAGTGAGCCCATGCTGTTGGAAAAATGGCGCTGACAGATTGCTTGATGCAGGGTTGCCACAAACCTTCAATTTGTGAAAAATACAGTATCTGTGGAGCGCAATAAAATGAAGCATGCCCGTAGTTACTTGGTGAGGTACTTCTGTAAATCGCTATCTCTACCAATGATGGCAGCCAGTTGTCACAGTTAACTAGTCTTCCTGGGTCTTACCAAGGAGTTTAAGCCTACCCAAAGAGCTTAGAGTAAATACAAAGGAAAATCACCATTAAAATCTTTATTCTTTATGGTTTTTAGTTATGTTTATTAAGGTAATGACTGACTATGCCTGTGGCTTGTTTTGTAAGGTACTTTTGGTAGTTGCCCTGACATAAACAATAAAATGTTTTTTAAAATGTTATATTTTTATGGTTCTGAAAAAACCCTCAAGTATTAAATTAGCTTTTTATGTAAAACCTATAATTTGCAGGATATATATGAGATTTTTATTAGTTAAAAAGGTTATAGATTAGTAAAACAGTATTGGGGGCTGGGAAGGTTGTAGTTTGATATAGGATGGAATAAAGATCTCACTGAGAGGTGACATTTCAGCAAAGTCCTGGCAGTAGAGAGGGAGAGGGTGGTAAATATCAAAGGGAGGAGCGTTCCAAACTGAAGAAACAGTAAAAATGAAAAGACTCAAGGCAGGAGTGTGCCTGGTATGTTGATTCAAGACAAAGAAGCTTATTTTGGCTGGAGCAGACTGTGTCTGGGGAAGACAGCAGGAGATGAGGTCAGAAAGTTCACAAGAGGACCTGATTGAGTAGGGCTTTAGGATCTTGGAAAGGTTGCCAGTACCCTGAGTGAGGTGGGAAACCACTGGAATGTTTTAAAGCACAGGAGGGACCTGATCTAATTTAGCCTTTAAAATGATTATTCTGGCTTCCGTCCCTGTTTTAGGACTATATTTGGCTGTAAGGAACAAAATATCTGACTAATAGTAATTTAAACAGAGAGTTGCTTTTCTTACTGTTTTCTTTCATGCAGGAGGTTTCTGAAATTGAGTCAGCCCTTCCATGATGAAATCAGGGACCCAGGCTCTCTCTCTATCTTTTTTGAGACAGAGGACAGAGTCTGGCTCTGCTACTCAGGCTGGAGTGCAGTGGCACGGGTTTGGCTTACTGCAACCTCTGCCTCCTGGGCTCAAGTGCCCCTCCCACTTCACCTTTCTAAGTAGCTGGGACTACAGGCACATGACACCATGCCTGGCTAATTTTTTTGTATTTTTTGTATAGATAGGGTCTTGCCATGTTGCTCAGGCTGGTCTTGAATTTCTGGACTCAAGTGATCCACCTACCTTGGCCTCCCAAAATGCTGGGATTACAGGCGTGAGTCACTGCGCCTGGCCCCCAGACATTCCTTTTTTTTCTCCACCATCCTTCACATGTTGGCTGTCCACGTTGTACTTTTTGTTTCACGGTTATAGCATGGCCGCTGCAGCTCCAGACATCACATCCTTGTACAAGGCAGAAAGGAGGGAAAGACAGCACTAGCACATCTACTTGGGAAGATTTACCTCTGTGTTACAGGCTATCAGAATCTGTAAGGAAAGATGGAACAGTTAATATATTTGCATTCTGAGCTCCTACAGAAATGGAAGTTAAGAAATAAAGAAGTTGGGAGTGGATATTGGGTCAGTCAGCTGGCAGTGTCTGACAGTCGTGATTCACAATACCTGTTTTGGTTTATCATTTTACCAGGCTTTTCACGTACATTTTCTCATTTGGATCCTGCAGTGATCCTCTGGGGGAGAGCAAGGAAGGGATGGCAAGCTTCATTTTAGAGATGAGAAAGCCAAGGCTCAGAGGGAAAGGGACCGCTTCACAGGTCTTTTGATGACAGAGCAGAGACTAAAACAAATGTCACTAACTCTCATTTGTTATATGTATTATATCCTAACTTTAGCGTCATATGAATACCTTGCATGAGGCATTACCAATTGCGTTTAGCCTCCTCCAGTAAATGAGAGAAGACACCTGGTCTCTCCAAGGGTTTAGAGATTATGATTGCTTTGTGGCTTTTTCTCTAGTTGACCCAGAGCTGAGCTTCCACAGGCAATGAGGAAAGCAGAGCAGTAAGGAAAATCATTGCTCTCTGGAGGGAAAAGAGGCAGATTCAACCTTCTAGCCTGTGACACTGTGGAAACGTTCCTGAAAATTCAGGGGTAGAATATGTTTCTTAGAGAAAAAACATTTAAAATGCACCAGAAGAGCTCTCTCTGTAAAGAAAATATATTTCATTAGTTTCATAAATTACATAATTCTTTTATCAAGATAACAGTTGCCTTTGTCTTTTAACTAACGCTGTGGTTTCTTCATAAGATTTGCTTAAAGCTGTGTTTCCAAATAGCTCTGGGAAGCAGAACAGCTGCGCTCGTGCCAGACGGGTGTTTTTCCTCCTGCCTGAGTGGATGCAGCTGGGGGAGGCCACACTTCAGATCCATCTTGTGTCCAGGTGTGCATTCACCCTTCCCTTGCACATGACTGATGCTGCTTTATCCAGCAGACCTTGGGACTGAAATAATGAATGACCCAAGGCTCCAAAATGTCTGTGAAGGAAAATAGAAAGCCCCTAGGTTACGCATAAATAATAAAATTAAAGGGAGTGGAAATTTTAACCTCTGATGCTGAAAATGTAAACTACGGTGAATCTTTGTAACATCGTGTGAAAGATGTAACTATTTTATTATAATGTCTGTTTTACAGATAGAGAAACTGAAATTTAGAACTATAAATAAACCACTTACAGTTAGAATCAGTATTCAACCAAAAACAGATTTGGATCTAGTTGTGTTCTACTTATGTAGCTGCTAACGGTTTTCTGTAGTGTCCTGGGAACCCTAGCAAAACTGGAGGGAAAAATGAGGAACGGTGATGAAATTCTGGGGCATCTCAGGACCTGAATTTCGCAGATAGGTAATATCACATGTATCCTATAAATGGCATTTGTTGTGGCCTGGTTCAAGGCCAATGATTGGTTCTCAGATTTCTGTGTGTTTAAAATTCATCTAAGGAGTGTTCTAAAATGCAGGTTTTTAGGTTCCAACCCAGAGGTTCTGGTTAAGCAGGGTTGGTGACAAGCCTGGCAATCTGTAGTTTAGTAAGCATCCAGGCTCCTTTGATGCAGGTTTTCTGCAAATGACATTTCAAGAAATATTGCTTCAAATTGAAATTTAATAGCCCGAATAGCACCAGGAATTCAGGAGGCTTCCAGCTTTATATCCAGGAGTTGGTAGATTGATGTACTGCTCACTAATAAAGAAAAACAGGTTATCTCCAATGGAGACTTCTTCCCATTTATTCCAACTTGGCATTGAGAACTTTGAGAAGATATTGAAAAAGCAGAGTAGCTCCTTTCCTAGGTAATAATAGAGAAATAGAAAAAAAAATTAAAAGGCAACATACAACATGCTTTATTTACCCTTTCTCTTTACTTTGGATGTGGAATTTTTATTTCTTTTGCCTAGCCAAGCACACCAGAAGAGATTCTGAGGATGCTAAAAATACTGCTCTTGTCACTGCAGGCTTCACATTCCCATCGTTCTCTTTCTTCCTGAATCCTCGGTGGAAAAGATGTCTTTAGTCTTTTGTCTTTTTCTGACAAGAATTAGCTCCTCGGATTCTGAGTTACTTTTGTGATAAGTTCTTGCCTCTCGGGCCAGACACCCTAAGTCCACATTGAAGTCAAGTGTTTAGATCTCAGGAAGTCGTAGGACCCTATATGGGGCTCAGGCTGGGCAGGGCTTTTGTTTCAAATGGGGAGATCAGCCTGGTAATGAAAAGAACAAAATAAAACAAACAAAAACCTCCTGAATACAGCTTGAATGTAACAAATAACCTGAAGATAAGTTTGTTTTTCCATTCTACAAATGTTTATTGAGTGGCTGTTGTTTGTTAGATATGTGTCAAGGACCAAGCAGGTAAATAACTTTTGATTAAAAGAAGTGATTTAGAAAAACACATTGTCTTTTGTTTTCTGTTGAAAACCTGTAACATTTGCTTCCCTATCCTATATTATAAGCTTTTAAAACATTAATAAATAGATCATTTTTGAACACTTACCATGCCTGATACCCAGAGAACTCTATTTTCAGGCCATGTAAAAAAGAATATCAGAGTGCTCAGAGCATGGGCTTAAGGGGCAATCAACCTGTGGGTCACACCTTGCTTCTGCTTTCCTGCCTATTGGCTGGGTGAACTCAGGCAAGTTACTTATTCCCCCAGCCCCAGTACCCCACCGAGCATTTTTTTAACTGTAATATATCCCTTCAAGGATGTTTCTAAAGATTAAATAACTAAAGAATGTAAAGCATTTGGCATACATTTAGTGTTTAATGAATTTCAAGTAATACTGAGATTTTTCAGCTGCTCTTAAGGAGACTTTAGTACAGCTGGGGACACAGATACGTCCTTATTTAAAAGTTTATTGGAAATCAGTGTGTCAAATTGCAGATCAGTTGAAGCTGGAGATTGGAGGTCCTTGGAGTACTGTTGGAAGAAATGCTGTTGGAGGTGGGAGCAAGGAAAGCAGTTGTTGGAAGGAGCTTCTTAGAAGAGCCAGTCTCGAAGATACGGTGTAGACAAAGCCTGAAGCCACGCTCTTAATACATTCGCAAGTTGATCTCCAGTGTTTGGTATTCTATTTGTGGCTACACAAATTGAGAAATGTCAAAAATGCAAGTGGCAGAAGAAAAAGGACAGACAATTATTTCTGTAAGGAAAAGTTAAGGTATTGTGATTATTTTAATCTGGGAATGTGGTTCTTAGTGATTTTAGTACATGAGCCGTTTTGGAAAGGAAAAAGAAAAAGATACAAGACAAAAAAACTAGTGATAGTGATTCTGTTCTTTGTTTTTGTTGACCTCACGTGCTAACAGAGGGGTTAACATAAGAAGTGTTTAATCAGCCTTTGTTAATGAATCAGTGTAACTTCCCTGTTTTTCTGTTTGATTTTACAAAGCCACCAATAAAAATAATTTTTGCAAAGAACTATTTATCTGGAATGGAGGAACTGGTAGCCTTTGAAGTTATACCAGTTGCATTATAGTCAAGGTGATCATACAATTTGTCATCCAAAATGGGACACTTTTGAGAATCAAAGGAGACTCTTTATTAATAATTAGGCTAAGACATTAAATATCAACTTAGATTTTCCTCAGTAAATGGGGACATTTGGGCATCCTGATTATAGTTTTTATTTATTAAATACCTTCTCATTAGTCTTTTATTAGTTAATACCAGAAACAAATTAATAGCTTCTGTGGAAATTAAATTTACAAACCTCAGTCATGCAAATGCTATAGGAAAAGTGAAAGGATTAAAATAAAATGAATAAATAAAAATATTTATTGAATGCTTATTTGCTAAGCAATTGTATCTCTCAATTATAGATATACAGCTCAGAGAGATACATAACTTCCTTAAGGTTCCATTGCTAGTAAGTAATAGAGATAAATGAAGCTTTAATTCTATATCTGTCTGACTTGGGACTTTATCAGAATATATATTTGACAGTTCTGGTCTGAAACAAAAAGATATTTAATAACTGTATTTAAGTAAAAATTACAATTCTTACAAAAATTAATGATGTCTCAGAAACAGTTGGAAAATTTCAGAAGAAGAGGCAAATTCAACCTTTTCATGAGGGGTGAGATCTCGTTTCCTAGAATCCTTAAGAACATGCGAGCATCCCTTACTTTGTGGTAATTTAGACAAGGAATGCAAGCCCCGTCACTTTATGCGCTAATGGCGTTAGTGTAACCCATGTATATGAATGCATCATTTTTCTCGTCATTTTCTCCTTCATGTTAGAGGCTTATTCAGTTTTCTCAGTTGAGTGTTTTCAACATATGAAAAATCCTTGTGCTTTTTCCATGGTGATAAGTGCTGATTTTTTAGACTGGCTCAGTCGTGACTTTGTCTACATGTAAGAGACTGGACCACGGTTATTTTATGATTCCCAACTTAAACCTGAGCTGTGCTCTTCTCTTAGGTAGTGGCCAAGACTGGGTACATCTGAAGGATGGTGGGGATGTTGTATTGGGAACAGAGCACCTGGTGGCTTCAAGTCTAGGAGCTGGAATCAGCCCTCTGTGTTCAAATCCTGATTCAGGCATGCAGTAGCTGTGTGGCCTTGGGTAAGTTACTTCATTTCTTTGTACAGAGCTGGCTCCATGGGCATGTGACCTGCATAGCTGCACGGTGCCCTGGTCAGGAGGGCCCTCCACTTGGTTTAGTGTTCTGTAGTTGCTATTTTGAAATGTGTCATATTTTTTGAACAAGGAGATCCATGTTTTCCTTTTGCACTTGGTCTCAAAAATTAAGTAGCTGGTTCTGTTTCTTAGCCTTAGATTTTTTATTTGTAAAACACGGATGGTAATCTTTTCTTCATCTTTGTGTACATAGGATCCTCCTAGGAAAGGATATGCCAGTGGGAGGGTTGAGTCAGGCAGTGAGTTTAATATAAACTAATTTATTTTAAAAAGAAGGTTGAACTTGGCTATTATATGGTGTCCACCTCTCATGTTGTTTTTTTAACTTATCTTGCTGTAGACTTGTGCCTCGGGGTATGGGGGGAAATTATAGACTCTTTTACATGAGAATATCCAGGAGGCATTAGGAGCAAAGGCAGCCTTGTTTTGGAACTGTGGTCAGGTAGCATCATACGAAGAAGGAGGAGAGGGTTTCTCTTTTCTTCTATAAAACTGGGCTTTGGGATCATATTTTTGGGATAGCATCAGTACCATAACTTGGGTAGACTGGCATTGCATAAGTCCCAGTAGCACAGACAATAGTGGGGCCAAAGTTCCCTGTTAGGATTTTAAGGACTTTGAAGAGCCAATCAGCCGATGCAATCACTGCCATTACCAACACAAAATGAACCGACATCTTCATAGGAGGACATGGCAGGTGCCGGGTTGTTTCTCAGGCATTGCATTAAAAACATATGTGAGAAATCACCTGCATGCTCTGAGAAATAATTGGAATGGATTTTGTAAAGTGCTGGAAGTACTTTAAAAACTAGTGAAGAAATAACATCAGAGAAATGTGGATTACTGATAAAATTAAGAATTATAATATATTCAGAGTGGCCTGTGACATAAAAATTACCTTGATATATGAGCCACTTTTTCTTCTGTTAATTAATGACAGAAAGAATTGGATTTCAGTGACATATAAAGCAACATAACATTCAAGCAAATCGTAGCTTGAACACCAAAGGTAAGGAAGAAACAATCTTTAATGAAAAGGTTACTAATTCATCTCTTCTTTATAAAAACGAATAATGGATCATTATTGTGATGTTAGAAAGGTTTTCATATCTTGCTCAGACCTTCCAGCTCATGAAGTTAAGGGCTGTTTAGCATGTAAGTGAGATGTTCTGTTCATGATCTTACATTTATACTGTAGATTTAAATATGGATAGCAAATCAGCACGTATCTTCAATTAACCAATGCTGATATGTATTTGAGTGATCAGTGTTCGCAACAATATGTTAATTTCTGATTACACATGGATAAACATAGTTGTTGCCTTCGTAGTTGAACTTTAGTATAATAAATATAGCCCTTTGAGAATGGTAGTAGATAATGAACTAATTGGGGATTTACTGTAGCAGGTTATAAAATGGCCCAATGGAAGATATGAAAAACAAGAAACCAAGCACCAACCATTTCCAGGAGCAGTAGTAGACAGGCCTTAAACTATTGATTTGACAGTTTGGACCATTAGAATAAAGACCCAACTAAGAAGCAGATTTCCCAGTCTGCAGAGCCTGCCGGGGAGAAGAAATATGCCATTTAACAAGGACCTTGCCCAGGTGTTTTTGCTTCTACCAGCTGGCAACTGCAGAATGTGGTACAGTCTCATACTCACCAGGAGACATTACAACAAGTTCCCGGGGAGTTAACACATAGAAAATATCCAGGCAGGCTCAGCAGGAACAAAGCTTTAATATTCTTAACCTGCTGAAGGCAGTGAAAAGCGTTCATTAGAACAGTTGCTCTAATGAGTCACATTTGTATCACCTTCCGAGCCTGTGTTTCTTTACTAGTTGCTACTTTGAAGCTAGCATTTCCACAGGTACATCTTGCTGCAAACAGGTCAAGAACTCTGCTCTGAAGTTGCGCAGAATTTGAAGACCTTTATTTTCATTTAATGTTCGAATCATTTCAGTTTATACCCTATGTGAGAACATTTGCCAAAAGGAACTCTTTTTTTTGTTACTTTTGTCTGATCTAAATTTATTACTTAGAAATGTTGAGCTAAATTTAGCACTTAGAAACATAAACAAGGGCTGGAACGACTACATTTTCCAGTCTTTTAACATGGCCAAACATCATATAACATGTCAGCCCTGAGCTTGGTTAATTTACTGCACTTTTCTGTTGATTGGAAGGGAATGAGTCCTAGAAGATTTTGCTTTCACTTTGCAATACCATCTGCTAAATTGCTAAATTATATTCTAAGCATTTTTTTTAAATGAAGGGGTTCTTTTCTAAGAACAACTTAGTAACATTAAGATAATTTCACTTGCAGTTGTGACCTTGAAAAAGATGCAAAATGTGACTGCTTCACCCTTTTGGCATAGTCCTTCAAACAAAACAAAGGATTCCAACAGCATCATTTTATTATTCCTTTTGTTGACCATTCATGTTCTTCATTCATACTTTGTATTTTATTATTCATAGAAAATATTTTCTTCTCAAAGACATAGCTTTAGAAATTCCCTATAAGAAAATATGTTGGTTTTGTACCTATATTGTACAAACGCAAAGAGAAGAAGGAAAGATACCAGTATTTTTTTTTTTTGACATTTCCTACAAGCAAGTATCTCAAAAGAAATGCAAAAACCAAGAGACAGAATTCAGAAAGGAAAATTACAGGGATTAAATAATCATAACTCCTGTATTGATGATAAAAACTTAGGAAAAGAAAATGGTGTAATTATCCAAAATGTTTTACTTTGAGAAATCGAACACCATTTGTCTAAAAGACATTTTCATATTATTGGCACTTTTGTTCCCCTCAACTAGTGTTTTGCAGGATCACGCCTTCAGAGCAGAGAGATATGCCAATGACAGAAATCTTTAAGATTCCTCAGAATTTTAGTTGATTTGTTGTTGGAGTTAACATTAAAACCACATTGAGTAATTTGAACTGGATAAGTTGACTGAGGATAGATGTCAAGCAACACACATGACACAGCTCTTTAACATTCTAGGAAAGTGGCTGTCCTCAGTTGGATACAGCATTTCGACAGCATGTGTGCAAACGTATCTGGTTCATCCATGGCGAGTCATTTGTAGCTGCAAGTATACTCTGCGGGTAACATAAGAACCAATTCATGATTGGATGAACCACAGGGGAGGCACTTTGGTACTCAACTTTCAATATATTCTGCTTTTACATATTTACATTTTAGTACTTAAGGATATCTCAAGATATTTTAGGTAAGGCAGATCTGATGATCTCAAAATAAGATTTTATGAGGTTATGGGTAAACAAACTATAAAATTATTTATCTCCGGAGAGGTACTATTTTATATGAATTCAAAATGAGGGCCAGGTGCGGTGGCTCACACCTGTAATCCCAGCACTTTGGGAGGCCGAGGTGGGTGGATCACCTGAGGTCAGGAGTTTGAGACCAGCCTGGCCAACATGGTAAAAATCCATCTCTACTGAAAATACAAAAAAATTAGCCAGGTATGGTGGCAGGCACCTGTAATCCCAGCTTCTTGGGAGGCTGAGGCAAGAGGATCACTTGAACTGGGGCGGCACAGGTTGTAGTGTGCCAAGATCACTCAGTTGCACTCCAGGCTGGGTAACAGAGTGAAACTTCATCTCCGAATAAAAGAAAATGAGTGCATATGGGAGTCTTTCTCTAGGTATATTGAGGTTTGACAGTTCTGTCCAAAGTACCATTGTAGAACTTTAAAAACCATATGAGAAACACAAATTTCTTTTCTCATGTTGTATTAGTCTGTTCTCACACTGCTAATAAAGACATACCCAAGCCTGAATAATTTATAAAGGAAAGAGGTTTAACTGACTCACAGTTCAGCATGGCTGGGGAGGCCTCAGGAAACTTACAATCATGGCAGAAGGGAAAGCAAACACATCCTTCTTCAAATGGCAACAGCAAGGAGAAGTGCCAAGCAAAACAGGGAAAAGCCCTTTATAAAACCATCAGATCTCACCAGAACTCACTCACTATGATAAAAACAGCATGAAGGTAACTGCCCCCATAATTAAATGACCTCCCACCTTGTCTCTCCCATGACACATAGAGATTATGGAAACTACAATTCAAGTTGAGATTTGGGTGGGGACATGACCAAACCATATCACATGTCATGCATAAAGATGATGTTTTTAAGAAAGGGACTTTTCTCAAAGAGGATAGTTTTATGTTCTAGGTCAGCAAACTGTGGCTCATGGGCCACATCTCACCTCCTACCTGTTTTGGCATGGTCTGTGAGCTAAGGATGATTTTTATGTTTTTAAATGGTTGAAAAAAATCAAAAGTAGAATAATATTTTATGACTCAATGAAGATGATATGAAATTTAAGTTTCAGTTTCCATAAGTAAAGTTTTATTGGAACACAGTCACATTCATTCATTTATGTATTGTCTGATGTATTGTCTGTTATATATGGCTACTTTTGTGTTTCCATGGCAGAGTAGAATTGTAACAGATGATCTCACCTACAAAGCCTAAAATATTCACTATCTATCCCTTCGCAGAAAAAGTTTGCCCACTTGTGTTCTAAATTACTTATCTTCTGATTTTGATATAAGATTGCATAATGGTCTGGTGGGGGAACTAGGGGAGGGATAGTGAGGGATGGGGAGTTGGGGAGGGATAACATGGGGAGAAATGCCAGATATAGGTGATGGGGAGGAAGGCAGCAAACCACAATGCCATGTATGTACCTATGCAACAGTCCTGCATGTTCTTCACATGTGCCCCAGAACCTAAAATGCAATAATATATATATATAAAACATATATATATATATAAAGATTGCATAATGAAAAGTGTTCTTATATTTAAATTGGAATTTGTTATAATTACTTTTGGACTAATATTATGAACAAATAATTATAACAGATTTAAATAAACCATAGTATTATTTTCCACTAGCATTTGCATGGCATGAAATAGGTCCCCAATAAGTATTTTTTGAAGAAATAGATAAATAAATTGACATATGAAGCTGAAATATATTGGTACTGAAAGAATAATCCGTTTTAGCCACTTCTGATTTAGTTTAAATTCTATTTTTGAAAACTTGTTTAATTTAGTAATATTTGTCATGTCTCTGAAGTAATCAGTTGCCATAAATTTGAAAATGATATAGTTGTGGAATCACAAACCATATTTGTGTCTGATTTAATTCAGCTAAATGTGATCCTAATTAGATGCATGGTGTTCTAGCTTTTTGTATTCCCCAGTTCATTTTTTGTGGTTTCTTTGTGCCAGGCAGTATTAAACATAAATGCAAATCTCTACAGTTATTCACACTGAGAGACAGAAGTGTCTGTGTTCTGTGATCATCTGTTTATACATTAAAAAACCTCATTTGTAGAGAATCAATAATTAGATGGCCTTGGAATATAAATCTGAGATTTCTGCTGTGCAATGTTTTCCTTCTGATAGACTCAAGTTCTGAGTTTGAGGCTTCCATGATTATTGATTATAATTATTTTTAAAGTTATTGACTCCTTTGGGGATTTATTTGAGACTGAAGTAAGTTCAACATGCAAAACTTCTGAGTAGTAAACAAATAAATCTGTAATCTCATCAAGCAAGTTATTTACTGGAAGCCTTGTAAATTAGAAGCATGATGCCCCACAATTCCATTAATAAAATCTCATCAGCATAATTTAATGTCACATATATAGTATTAGGTTTTAGAGCCAGAACCACAATTACTGTGAGAGAGAGTTAGTTGTATAAATCGTAATGGGAGAAACTTTCAAAACAATTTAGAACACACAGGTATACTAGAAAAACTCTCCTTGGTAAAGAATATAAAATATTATTTAATTTATATTAATGAAATTATCCACCAAATAATTGTGATTTATAAGATCCTTTCAACAGAAAGGACTCCAACTATTGCTAATAGAATAGTTGTAAAAATTATTCTGTAAAATAGAATAATTCCATTAGAATGACATTGATACCATATTAATCTTTATCTACACAGTTTGATATAAAATCAAAATTGTACCCATGTTATTTATAATCATGAAATCCATGGAAGTGTAGAAAATTTCAGTAAGAGTTAGAAAGGAATTTAACAATTAAAAATTTTAAGGATTTCTTAGTCCAAATTCAACATTTTTTCTCTAGGAATGTGTGAAACTTAACTGATACTACTGAGTATTTTAAGTGACTTCTAATTGTGTTTGAAGGAAGTATTATCTATCGCTTCTATAGCTACTGTTTTCTGTAGGTTTCTGTTCTAAATCAGTCTATAGGAATATAGACATAGATATAGATATTACTAAATCTTTTCTTATAAGCAAAACAGTAAACATCCTTACTTATGGTTTTTAAAAACATGTATACATGATTGATCAATAAAATAGAATTGAGGGAAATATGTTACATAAAAGTACATTCTAGAAAATAAAGGAGAAAAATTGGAAATAATTACAACTATTAAATAATAATTATATAACAGTTTTACACAATATAACAGTTTTACATATAAGCCTTTAAAGACATTGAAATATACCAATTTATAAATATATTTCATGCAACACGAAAGTATGTTACACACACAACAATATAATGAACTCTACTACCCAAATCAGGAATCAGAATACTACTAGTAGTCTTACCCTGCATCCCTTCACACGTAGTGATTATTTTGAATATTGGCTTTATTTCTCCCATGACTTTATTTTGAAATAGTTTTGTGTCATGTGTGTGTGTGTGTGTGTGTGTGTAGCCAAAAGTATGTTGCTTGATTTTGCTTATCTTGGAACTTCTTTTTGTAATTTGTTTTTTTCATCTTTGATGTTGTGAGTATACTTTATTATTTTCTTCTAGTAAAACTTTCCATTGTGTGAGTATACCACAAGTTATTTATCCATTTTTCTTTCTTTCTTTTTTTTTTTTTTTTGAGAGGGAGTCTTGCTCTGTAGCCAGGCTGGAGCGCAGTGGCGCGATCTTGGCTCACTGCAACCTCTGCCTCAGCCTCCTGAGTAGCTGGTACTACAGGCACGTGCCACCACACCCAACTAATTTTTGTATTTTTAGTAGAGATGGGGTTTCACCATGTTGACCAGGACGATCTTGATCTCTTGACCTCATGATCCACCTGCCTTGGCCTCTCAGAGTGCTGGGATTACAGGCGTTAAGCCACCACACCTTGCCTCCATTTTTCTGTTGTTGGACATTTGGACTATTTCTGGTTTTCTTCCCAGTTTTATAGGTGCTCCTATGAATATTAGTGTAAACATCTTCCTTTAAACATGTGCAAAAGTTTTTCTGGGAATATAACGAAGAGCAGAGTTGCAAGACCATGACTTATCCAAATGTTCAACTTGGATATTGAACATTTATGTTCAGTAACATAAATAACATAGTCAATTATCACATAATGACAAATTGTTTTCAAAAATGTTTATACCAGTTTACATTATACCTGGTAATATTACATTTGATCCATATCCTTACTTAAATTTGTATTGGATATTGTCAGATCATTTATTTATTTATTTTTGTTTTTGAGACATGGTTTCACTCTGCCACCCAGGCTGGAGTGCAGTAGTGGGATCTTGGCTCACTGTAACCTCCACTTCCTAGCTCAAGCAATCTCTCCTGCCTCAGCTTCCTTAGTAGCTGGGAGTACAGGCACGCACCACCATGCCAGGCTAATTTCATGTATTTTTTGCAGACATGGGATTTCGCCAGGTTACTCAGGCTGCTCTTGAACTCCTGGACTCAAGCAATTCACCCGCCTTGGCCTCCCAAAGCCCTGGGGTTACAGGTGTAAGCCACTGCATCTGGTCAGATTTCGTAATTCATGCTAATAATATTTTGGGTGTAAAATGATCTCACTGAGGTCTTAGTTTTCATTTGCTTGATTACTAATGAGAGTGCTCATCTTCTATATTTTTATTACTATCATATTTTTTTTTGCATATGTGAAATGTCTTTCGTTTTGTCATGTATTTTGTTCAGTTTTTCCTCCCAGTTAGGTTTTCTTTTTTCCTATTGATTTATATTAAATTCGTTTTCCTAAATAAAAGTATCCTTAGATACAACAAAAAACACAAACAAAATGTTTTGAACACAACAGTTTCAAATGTTATATGAATTCTCTAAAGCAGTATGTTGTATTTATTAAAATGATCTCCAAGAAGAAAATGTCTAACTGGTTAAATACTAGTTTAAAGATAGAAGACAGACTAAATCATCTATATATATAGCTAGAAATATGTTTGTGTTTTTTCAACCCAAAACTAAGAGTGATCCTTTATCCTAAAGCCTTTAGATTCTAACATATTTATTAGTGAGGCAAAGGGAATACTAAACTTGGCTCTGACGTTTTTATATTATTTCAACATCATTTATATTATACTTGTACTTTGAAAAGTCTTCCAATATCCATGGACCAAAAAAGTTCAGCATGATAACTACTTAAGCCATTGCTACCATATCTGTAGATTTGTTTTAAGCCTTTGTCAGTAGTGTATCATTATGTCATTATCAATATAACATACTATCAATATAAAAGGTACTTAAATGTCATTATACTAATTATTTTAATTATTAAAATATAGCTTTAAAATCCAATTGTGTCCTAAAGTGATATTTCACTGTAAGAGGCAAACGTATTATGTGAAGTATGAGCTTTCCCTGTTGTGTCTTTCATTCTTTCCCTCATCTGTATCAGAAAAGGCCACTATCTGGGGATAATTATTCACTTCACCTTTTCTACCTGGTAAGATGGCTTGAATTCCCAAGATCTGTCCTTTTCAGGGCTTCATACTGGTATCTCAGGCTCCCATGCTAAGCCTAATTTATTGACTTCATATACTTATAGTGGCATAACAATGGCCACGTGGATTCTGTACTAAATATACTTTCATGTCGTTGCTTCCTATATAAAAAAGCACTCAATCCTACTGGTACCATCAGACCAGTGCTCCTCACGTGGTGTGAAAGTTTATATGAAATCCAGTTTCTGAAGAGTAAGTAAACTTTATACGGGAGGACTTCCCTGAAATTTTTTTTTTTTTTTTGAGATGGAGTTTCGCTCTTGTTGCCCAGGCTGGAGTGCAATGGCGCGATCTCGGCTCACTGCAACCTCCGCCTCCTGGGTTCAGGCAATTCTCCTGCCTCAGCCTCCCGAGTAGCTGAGATTACAGGCACGCGCCACCATGCCCAGCTAATTTTTTGTATTTTTAGTAGAGACGGAGTTTCACCATGTTGACCAGGATGGTCTCGATCTCTTGACCTCATGATCCACCCACCTCGGCCTCCCAAAGTGCCCTGAAATTTTTTTCCCAAAAAGTTTTTACTTTTAGCTTGCTTCTCTGTACCAACTAATATAAGCAGAATTTCTGAAAATTGCATTCAGCTAGGGTTGCTGTGAAGATTCAATGAGAGTGCCTGCTATATAGGAAGTTTTCATTAAATGTTACCAGTGAGGAAAATGATGTTGATTTTGTATTGTTAGAAATCTTGACACATTGGCATCATCCTCATTTTGCTACTGATTTGTAAGGCTACCTCATTAGACCTTTATTTTGAATGTACAAACATTTCTCATTTGTAGTCTTTGGAGGCCTACTTTTACACGTGTTTTATTTCCATAAGTACCTAAAGCTAATTTGACAGATACTTTGTCTCATTTCTTCTACTGTAGTGTCTAGAAACATGCTTTACATAGCACTCAATAAATGTTGCTTGATTAAATTAATACATGGTTACTAGGGCATCTGCATGTTATAACCACAGATTAAGAAATTTGTGATACAGAACATGTATTCATTTGAACTTCAAAGTAAGAATCCTAATTATAAAGCTGATATCAAGGTGGCTAGTGGTTCTGGGGCTCTGGTATAATCACCCTGTCTGGTTTGCTATCACCAAATTATCAATTTGGGAGCTTGATTTGAGCACACTTGCAAAAGCATATCACCTTAGCTCCCCCTCTACAGGGGTCCACGAGTCCATTTTCAGCCACGCAGAAAATAGATTGAGAAACATATGTTTAGGGGAAAGCTAAATGGTGTTTTCTCACCTGCGAAAGGCAGTTGTTAATCATACATTTTAGCTCTCATATGCCATCTCACTAAATCTGTACTACTTTGATATTATAGGGCGAGGCATGGTGGCTCACACCTGTAATCCCAACACTTTGGGAGGCCAAGGCTGGTGGACCATGAGGTCAAGAAATCGAGACCATCCTGTCCAACATGGTAAAACTTCGTCTCTACTAAAAATACAAAAATTAGCTAGGCATGGTGGCAAGCACCTGTAGTCCCAGCTACTCGGGAGGCTGAGGTAGGAGAATCGTTTGAACCCAGGAGGTGAAGATCGTGCCACTGCACTTCAGCCTGGCGACAGAATGAGACTCTGTCTCAAAAAAAGAAAAAGAAAAAAACAGAAATTATAGAACATCTTTTGTTTTCTCAAAGAGAGAAATTATCTTCTTTATCCCCATGCCTGACCATTCCTGAACATAACAATTATAAAACGTATAAAAACACTATGTCTTTAGTCACCTTCTTAGGCTATTTTTTTTCCAGAGAAGAGTAAGAATAAATAAAATAGTGCTTCTTTCAAAATTAAAATTTCTTCTGGAGTCACAGTTTCTGAAAAAAGAGAGAAGAGGTTGAAGAGTAGGAGAAAAGAGAGAAATAAGGAATGAGACAGAGTAGTACAGGGGTTTAAATTAATTTAATTATTCTCCTTTATCAGGATTTTCTGCTATAAGTCATCTAAGGTCAATTTACTCCCAACATTAGTTTTAAAAAAGAGAAGTGGCCGGGCGCGATGGCTCATGCGTGTAATCTCAGCACTTTGGGAGGCCGAGGCGGGTGGATCATGAGGTCAAGAGATCGAGACCATCCTGGCCAACATGGTGAAACCCCATCTCTACTAAAAATACAAAAAAATTAGCTGGGCATGGTGGTGCGCACCTGTAGTCCCAGCTACTTGGGAGGCTGAGGAGAATTGCTTGAACCCGGGAGGCGGAGGTTGCAGTGAGCCGAGGTCGTGCCACTGCACTCCAGCCTGGTGCCTGGTGACTGAGTGAGACTGTCTCAAAAAAAAAAAAAAAAAAAAAAAAAAAAGAGAAGTGATCCAGAAAGCTAACAATAGAAAATGATGATAAACTTTGCTAGAGCTTTTATTCAGCAGGAGATTGAATATTAAAATGCTTTGGCTTGGGGAAACTTGGATGTTGCTTCCAACCAACTCTTTTTTTTTTTTTTTTGAGATGAAGTCTTGCTCTGTCCCCAGGCTGGAGTGCAGTAGTGTGATCTCAGCTCACTGTAACCTCCACCTCCCGGGTTCAAGCAATTCCCCTACCTCAGCCTCCTGAGTAGCTGGGACTACAGGTGTGCACCCCCATGCCTGGTTAATTTTTTTGTATTTCAGAAGAGACGGGGTTTCACCGTGTTGGCCAGGATGGTTTCACTCTCCTGACCTCGTAATCTTCCTGCCTTGGCCTCCCAAAGTGCTGGAATTACAGGTGTGAGCCACTGCGCCCAGCTGCAGCTCTTGATTCCTGCCCCCATTCTACTTTGGTCCTGTTTTCCATCCCAGATCTAGATTTGTTCTGCATGCTGGCCTTCGACTCTGTTTCTGTTCAAATCCAGACCTGCTTTGCTTTCTTAGTTTCTGGCGCAAGGCCTAAGCAAAATTCTTTCTGGATAGATTAGAGATTCAGATTGTCGAGGGCCATTTGCAAGCAGCTGTACTGTTGCATTTGAGGTTTTGGTAGGCTCTTTCACTATCAAACAAAAGATGGAGGCCTAATTCTTAGAAACAGATTTTACTTTTAGCCATGAAATATATGAACATAGTATATGAGGCCCAACAATACTCATGGCCTATATTGCAATGAGCAGGGTGACTTCCTTAGTCCTGTTTCCGTCGGACAACAACTTTGATCTCATTTTAATTAAATTCATTGCCATTATTTACATTATCATGACTTTAATTAATGTTTTTAGAACCAAGCAGAAGATAGGATGCCATTGTTCTTATGCTTCTTATACACACTGTCATAGATCTATTCCTATCCTAGTTCTTTTTACTTTTGGTCTGTGCCATAAAATTAGTACAATTTAGTATTTATATAATATTATGTTATTAATTTTACAACATAAAATAACTCAGCATTTTAATCAATATTCATATTGCCCTAAAAATGCTCTTTTATTCACTAATTGCTTCAAGGTATGTTGAGTAGGAAGTATGTTGGATTTTGTGTGTGTGTGTGTCTTATAACAATGTGCTAAACATACAAAATGTATTCAATAAGGACCTTAATTGATATAACTGAATTTACGGTGTTTTTCCTTACCATTCTTATTTTTTTATTTTTCTTTATTTATTTTTTTGAGACAGAGTCTCACTCTTGTCAGTCAGGTTGGAGTGCAGTGGTATGATCACGGCACACTGCAGCCTCAATCTCCCCAGGCTCTGGTCATCCTCTTACCTCAGCCTGCTGAACAGATGAGACTATAGGCACGTGCCCCCACGCCCAACCAATTTCCCTATTTCATGAAGAGATGGGGTGTTACCATGTTTCCCAGGCTGGTCTCAAACTCCTGGGCTCAAGTGATTCACCCTCCTTGGCTTTCCAAAGTGCTACGATTACAGGCATGAACCACCACACCTGGCCTCCTTATTATTTTTAAATTGGTAAGTTTCCAGATATATATCATTCAAAGATGTTTCTCTCTGCCTCTCTAATCTTCACATGTATTTACCAAAGGAGCAGACAATCTGTGCATTATTTGTTTATAAAGTACAAAAGGAGCTCTAAACTGATACAAAATAATGGTTCCTAAACTTTTGATATCAGAAGTATTTTACATTCTTAAAATTTATTGAGCACCCCAAAGATTTACTTTAGAAAATTCTGGAAAATACAAATGTATGCCAGCACAGCATTCTTTCAGCTGACAACATGATGATACCATATGCCCCTTAGCCTCTGGCACACTTCACTGTAACTTTAGATAATAAGAGTGAAAGAGTCAAATAACAGCTTACTCCTGTTATAAAAACAGTTTTGTTGTTGCAGAACTCAAAGGGTGTCTCCAGGGCTTCTCAGCAACACTCTAGGAATTTCTGTATAAATATGAAGCGGTAATGATTAGTAATATTTGCAGAGCAGCTTAAGGTTAAAATGTAGTTTCACAAATGTTTTCTCTTTGATTTTCTCCAGTAACGCTGTGAGATTAATATAGTCATGACAATATTACATAAGTTTACAGGTAATAAAAAAATTATATCCAGAGAAATTCAGTGATTGTCTCATGGGGACTCAGCTAATAAAATTAACTCAGATCTTTTAGTTCCAGAGCTTGTGATTTTTCCATTATATTGTATTTCCCCTTAAAAATTTTCCATAAAACTCCTCAAGGATCTAGAACCAGAAATACCATTTGACCCAGCAATCCCATTACTGGATATATACCCAAAGGATTATAAATCATTCTACTATAAAGACACATGCACACATATGTTTATTGCAGCACTATTCACAATAGCAAAGACTTGGAACCAACCCAAATGCCCATTAATGATAGACTGAATAAAGAAAATGTGTAAATTCTGGATATCAGCCCTTTGTCAGATGGGTAGGCTGCAAAAATTTTTTCCCATTCTGTTGGTTGCCGATTCACTCTATTGACTGTTTCTTTTGCCGTGCAAAAGCTGTGGAGTTTGATTAGGTCCCATTTGTCTATTTTGGCTTTTGTTGCCAATGCTTTTGGTGTTTTGGTCATAAAGTCCTTGCCTACGCCTATGTCCTGAATGGTTTTGCCTAGGTTTCCTTCTAGTGTTTTTATGGTGTTACGTCTTATGTTTAAGTCTTTAATCCATCTGGAGTCAATTTTAGTGTAAGGTGTCAGGAAGGGGTCCAGTTTCTGCTTTCTGCATATGGCTAGCCAGTTTTCCCAACACCACTTATTGAACATGGAATCCTTTCCCCATTGATTGTTTTTTTCAGGTTTGTCAAAGATCGGGTGGTTGTAGATATGTTGTGTCGCCTCCGACGTCTCTGTTCTGTTCCATTGGTCTATATCTCTGTTTTGGTACCAGTACCATGCTGTTTTGATTACTGTAGCCTTGTAGTATAGTTTGAAGTCCGGTAGTGTGATGCCTCCTGCTTTGTTCTTTTTGCTTAGAATTGACTTGGCTATGCGGGCTCTCTTTTGGTTCCATATGAAGTTTAAGGTGGTTTTTTCCATTTCTGTGAGGAAGGTCATTGGTAGCTTGATGGGGATAGCGTTGAATCTGTAAATTACTTTGGGCAGTATGGCCATTTTCACGATATTAATTCTTCCTAACCATGAACATGGAATGTTTCTCCATCTGTTTGTGTCCTCTCTTATTTCGTTGAGCAGTGATTTGTAGTTCTCCTTGAAGAGGTCCTTTACGTTCCTTGTTAGTTGTATTCCTAGGTA
This sequence comes from Aotus nancymaae, assembly GCF_030222135.1. Taxonomy (NCBI): domain Eukaryota; kingdom Metazoa; phylum Chordata; class Mammalia; order Primates; family Aotidae; genus Aotus; species Aotus nancymaae. Next base: position 6,019,337 of record NW_026988507.1, on the reverse strand, counting down.
TTTTATTCTCTTTGTAGCAATTGTGAATGGCAGTTCGTTCTTGATTTGGCTCTCTTTAAGTCTGTTATTGGTGTATAGGAATGCTTGTGATTTTTGCACATTGATTTTGTATCCTGAGACTTTGCTGAAGTTGCTTATCAGTTTCAGGAGATTTTGGGCTGAGGTGATAGGGTCTTCTAGATATACAATCATGTCGTCTGCAAATAGAGACAATTTGACTTCCTCCTTTCCTAATTGAATACCCTTTATTTCTTTTTCTTGCCTGATTGCTCTGGCTAGAACTTCCAGTACTATATTGAATAGGAGTGGTGAGAGAGGGCATCCTTGTCTAGTGCCAGATTTCAAAGGGAATGCTTCCAGTTTTTGCCCATTCAGTATGATATTGGCTGTCGGTTTGTCATAAATAGCTTTTATTATTTTGAGATACGTTCCATCGATACCTAGTTTATTGAGGGTTTTTAGCATAAAGGGCTGTTGAATTTTGTCGAAGGCCTTCTCTGCATCAATTGAGATAATCATGTGGTTTTTGTCTTTGGTTCTGTTTATGTGGTGAATTACATTTATAGACTTGCGTATATTGAACCAGCCTTGCATCCCCGGGATGAATCCTACTTGATCATGGTGGATAAGCTTTTTGATGTGCTGTTGTAATCGGCTTGCCAGTATTTTATTGAAGATTTTTGCATCTATGTTCATCATGGATATTGGCCTGTAGTTTTCTTTTCTTGTTGAGTCTCTGCCGGGTTTTGGTATTAGGATGATGTTGGTCTCATAAAATGATTTGGGAAGGATTCCCTCTTTTTGGATTATTTGGAATAGTTTCAGTAGGAATGGTACCAGTTCCTCTTTGTATGTCTGGTAGAATTCGGCTGTGAGACCATCTGGGCCTGGGCTTTTTTTGGGTGGTAGGCTCTTAATTGCTGCCTCGACTTCAGACCTTGTTATTGGTCTATTCAGGGTTTCGACTTCTTCCTGGTTTAGGCATGGCAGGAGACTACTGTCCAGGAATTTATCCATTTCTTCCAGGTTTTCTAATTTATGTGCATAGAGTTGTTTGTAATAATCTCTGATGATGGTTTGAATTTCTGTGGCATCTGTGGTGATATCCCCTTTATCATTTTTTATTGCATCTATTTGGTTATTCTCTCTTTTCTTTTTTATTAGTTTGGCTAGTGGTCTGTCTATTTTGTTGATCTTTTCAAAAAACCAGCTCCTGGATTTATTGATTTTTTGTAGGGTTTTTCGTGTCTCTGTCTCCTGCAATTGTGCTTTGATCTTAGTTATTTCTTGTCTTCTGCCAGAATTTACAATGAACTAAAAAAGATTTACAAGAAAAAAACAAACAAGTCCATTCAAAAATGGGCGAAGGATATGAACAGATACTTTACAAAAGAAGACATACAAGAGGCCAACAAACATATGAAAAAATGCTCATCATCACTGGTCATTAGAGAAATGCAAATCAAAACTACATTGAGATACCATCTCACGCCAGTTAGAATGGCGATCATTAAAAAATCTGGAGAAAACAGATGCTGGAGAGGATGTGGAGAAATAGGAACACTTTTACACTGTTGGTGGGAGTGTAAATTAGTTCAACCACTGTGGAAAACAGTGTGGCGATTCCTCAAGGACCTAGAAATAGAAATTCCATTTGACCCAGCAATCCCATTACTGGGCATATATCCAAAGGATTATAAATCATTCTACTATAAGGACACATGCACACGAATGTTCATTGCAGCACAGTTTACAATAGCAAAGACCTGGAACCAGCCCAAATGCCCATCGATGATAGACTGGACAGGAAAAATGTGGCACATATACACCATGGAATATTATGCAGCCATTAAAAAGGAGGAGTTCACATCCTTCGTAGGGACATGGATGAACCTGGAAAACATCATTCTCAGCAAACTGACACAAGAGCACAAAATCAAACACCACATGTTCTCACTCATAGGCGGGTGTTGAACAGGGAGAACACATGGACACAGGGAGGGGAGCACTATACACGGGGGTCTGTTGGGGGGGAGGGGGGATAGTGGGGGGGTGGGGAATTGGGGAGGGATAGCATGGGGAGAAATGCCAGATGTAGGTGAGGGGGAGGGAGGCAGCAAATCATACTGCCAGGTGTGCACCTGTGCAACAACCTTGCATGTTATTCACATGTACCCCAAAACCTAAAATGCAATAAAAAAATAAATAAATAAATAAATAAATAAATAAATAAAAAAAAGAAAATGTGGCACATACACACAATGGAATACTATGCAGCCATAAAAAGGATGAGTTCATATCCTTTGCAGGGACATGGGTAAAGCTGGAAACCATCATTCTCAGCATACTAACACAAGAACAGAAAACCAAACACCACATGTTCTCACTCATAAGTGGGAGTTGAACAATGAGAACACATGGACACAGGGAGGGGAACATCACACACTGGAGCCCGTTGGGGTATGGGTGGCAAGGGGAGGGATAGCATTAGGAGAAATTCGTACTGTAGATAATGGGTTGATGGGTGCAGCAAACCACCATGGCACGTGTATACCTATGTAACAAATCTGCACATTCTGCACATGTATCCCAGAACTTCAAGTATTAAAAAAAAATTCCATAAAACAAGGTTAGTTGGGTTAAATCCAGTTCTATCATAGCATCTGGACTATGAGGCTGATTTGAATTAGAACTGGTCTCCATTTAGATTATGATTGATCTTGTGATATCTAATCTGGTCCTGGATGACACCTGAAAGTTGAATGTGGTTCAAGGTTAACCTGAAGATCTGGGGAGACTTCCTTAGGTAGATCTTAGGTAGTTCTGAGCATACACCTATCATGAACCTATAATTCTGCTGCAGAATTTACCTGGACTCTTAGGCACAAATGGTGGACATCTGAGCTATACCACTCAGGGTCACTGGATACTTAATTTAACTGACTTGCCAAATCTTTCCTAGGCTGATCTGTTGCCCCCAGCACTAGTCTAAAAGGGCCAACAACCAGGAGCAAAAGTATCAAATACTATATGCCTGGGAGCTAGCCATAGTGTATTTATTTCTTTGGAGGACTGCGCTTTTCTATACTCTCTTTAAGCTTTAACCTTTGGGCAAATCAAAATGACAGCACCTGTACACCATCTACATCAAAAGGGACTGGGTCAAAGGTCATTCTGTTTCTCTGTTGCTGCTCAGGGCTTTGATTCTTCAAGTATTAAACATGAAGAAAATATGGATCATAGGTATAAGGGACACAAATATGTCCTGGGTAAGAAACTATAAATAACAATGTTAAATGTTCTTTGAAATGAATGAAAAGGAAGAATGAATTTATAGAGGTGGTATAAAAAAACTCCTTGACAATCTTTGCTCCACAGCAAACTAATCTAGTTAGAAGAAATACAATAAATGCTTTATTGAAATACAAAAATGGTAATATTTTCTAAACTATATCTTTGGTGTTTTACTTATCTGCTAAAATAAAGCAAAATAATCCACTACCCTGACAACTACAAAACCTCTCCTCTGTCGACTAGGAGGAGAAAGTCTCTGTTTCTTCACTTGACATTTAGGTGCTTTTTGCCAGTCTTGTGCCATACTCAAAACCACCTTTTCCACTTGGCCTCTCCTTCCCAAACAATGGCCCCTACCGCCTTAAGCCAGGTTGGCTTCTGTATTGTCCCACCCCACAGATTTTCACCTCCGCACTTTTGCTCACGTGACTCTCTCAGCTCAAGAGAGTCACATGAGAACACACCTATCATGAATCTATAGTTCTGCATAACACCGCTCCTCTCTGATTTCTACCCATCCTTCAAGCCATTCTTTCCCAGTCCAGTGCATAGCAATTTCTTCTTCCTCTAACCTTTTACAGTAGGGGTTAGCAAACTTTTTCTTAAAGATATGGTGGGCCATAGGTTTCTGTTGCAAAATTGAGTTCTCTTGTTGTAAACAAAAACAGCCATAGGCAATTCTTAAACAAATAAACGTGGCTGTGTTCCAACAGATTATCTACAAATAATTTGTAATAATTATTTACAAAGGAGCTGTATTTTACCAATCCTTCTTTTAGCGCACCTATTGTGATTAGCAATACTTAGCACATAATGTCTTCTTTTCTTAATGTCTTATGTGTTTATCCCATACTTGATGAACTAGACTATAAATTTTACGCAGACAACCATAGCACTTTTTCTATTCCACACATCAGTTCTGGTGCATTAAACATGGTATGTATTCAGACATAGAGATACTTGAGATTGATTTAAGTACCTTTAAGCAATTTTTTAGATTTAAGTTTTATTTTAGATTCAGGGGGTACATATGCAGGATTGTTACGCGGGTATACTGTAACAATGGGTAAGCTGAGGTTTGGGCTTCCAATTACATAGTCACTCAAGTAGTGGACATAGCCTCTGACAGGTCGTTTTTCAACCCTTGTTCCCATCCCACTTTTAGATTCTCCAGGGTTTATTGTTCCTAGCTTTGAGTGCAGAGCACCTATTATTTTTATTATTTTTATTTTTTATTTTTTTGAAACTGAGGCTCAGTCTGTCAGACTGGAGAGCAGTGGTGCAATCTCAGCTCACTGCAACCTCTGCCCGCTGGGCACAGGCAATTCTCCTGCCTCAGCCTCCCAAGTAGCTGAGATTACAGGCATGTGCCACCATGCCCCGCTAATTATGTATTTTTAGTAGAGATGGGGTTTCACCATGTTGCTCAGGCTGTTTTCAAACTCCTGACCTCAGGTCATCCACCTGCTGCAGCCTCCCAAAATGCTGGGATTACAGGCATGAGCCACTATGCCCAGCCCAGAACACATTTTAAAGACAAGAAAACACTTAATTCCTTTTCACTTCCATTCTTGTGCCTTTTTGTTTGTGTACTAATTCTTAATCTTGTATTTATGTGTTGGTTTTGGTTTTTTGTTTTTTTTTTTTGCTGAGTGCAGGAATCACCTCTTATTGATAGAATGTATTACCTCTGACAGTGTGTATTACCTCTCTATGTTAAAGTATACAAAGATACATATTAAAACAGATCAAGATAAATGCTTTAAGGCATATCCTCAGAAAAATATTTTATGACTTACATATTAGTCCATTTTCATGCTATTAGTAAAGACAAACCTGAGACTGGGAAGGAAAAGAGATTTAATTGGACTTACAGTTCCACATGGCTGGGGAGGCCTCAGAATCATGGTGGGAGGTGAAAGGCACTTCTTCCATGGCAGTGGCATGAGAAAATGAGGAAGAAACAAAAGTGGAAACCCCTGGAAAGCCCATCAGACTTTGTGAGACCTATTCACTATCATGAGAACAGCACAGGAAAGACTGGCCTCTATGATTCCATTACCCGCCCCCTACCCTGGGTTCTTCCACCCCATGTGGGAATTCCGGGAGCTACAATTCGAGATTTGGATGGGGACACAGTCAAACCGTATCAACTTACTTATTGGCAGAATGGTTAGGATGAGACCTCATGCTTAGCCTGCCAACATAGCACTCGTTTCTTAGGAGACAAAGGACAATAAGTTGGGCTCATGATAGAAAGCCTGTTGAGTTTTGCCATTTAATAAAATAGAGTATACAGTGTAATTTGTACAATGTCAAACTTCAAAGAACAATTTATAACAATAATGTTTCTATTTACAGCATGTCACTACGAAAGGGACAATAAAATGTCAAGTTAGACAGTGTCCACTGATTGATATTAAGGTCTGAAGGGGGAATATTTCTGTTTTCAGCATTGTGCAGTCAGTCAACACAACAGAGGGCAGAATACAATCAACTCTGCATTCTTTTCAAAATTCAAGACTTTGGAAAGGACAGTATTCTAGATGTTGTATTTATCTAAGGGAAGCTGGAGTGTTAAAACAGAAGCAATTGAAAACTGCATGTTTCTAGGTTTTTTTTTTTCTGTTAGCATCTAGAAAAATTCTGATAAATGTAATCCAGTCATTGGTTTTTAGTCAAGCTGTATTATGACCATCTATTTGGATATGTTAGCTATTCATTTCAAATACTACACCCACATTTTCTGGTGACATAGATGGGGTCGGAGAAGATTAATGATAAACCATACGATTTGTAGAACTGACAGGGGAAAGAAAGTATAGCCATCCCAGGGGCACAAGAAGATACTCAGCTCAGATGCCTCATCTTGGAATATGAATTAGCATGTTTCACTGGTAACAAAAAATGGTTATGCTGATCATAGTGAAGAAGCTGATTATGTGTCAGGTACCTCTCTTTATAATGAAATAATACAGAGCTAAGTATAGAAATAAGCCATTCTCTTACCACTGTGTGGGTTTAAATGCTCAACTTCGTGTAGGCATTTATTACCTTCTAGATTTTTCACATGTTGATAAAAATCACAGAATCTGGAAGCATATTTCCACTCACATCCTCTGAGAGGGTGGGTGTTGCTTTAAAAAACAAAGCAGTGTTGGCTGAGCTTAGCAGAGTGGGCCAGGTACTGATGGATACTAATCAGAGCTTGAAATTTAGAACCAGGGGCTTTCGTAAGTGTAGTGCAGTGAGATCATCTTGCCTAGGAGGTAGGAGTTGAAATGCTTTAATGCTGGCTTGTGTAGAAGGCATTACCTTTATTAGCATCTAGGGACCATCCAGAGGCATATTGAAATAGCATCACCTCTCGCCCACACATAGGAGTGACTTTGCCAGTGGAATAGCTGTTGTTGAAGCTAACTCATGAGAGTAAAAATACTGAACTCCTTCAAAAGCAGCCACACACTATAGAAAACCAGATACCTACCCAAAGAACTCAAGTGTCATGGAAAAGCTTCAGCAGTCTCCCTGTAGCGCCTAAGAGGCTAAGAACTATTCATTATTTCACTGATAGTTATTGAGCTCAAACTCTCTGCCAGGGGGTGGACATACAAGACAGACATAACTCCTGTGCACACAGAGCATATATTATGACCACATAACTTTTTGAATACAGTTTTCTTAAATGCAACAAAGCAGGAGGAGTACAAAGTGTTCTGCAAGTCTGCAGTACAGGAAATTGACTTGACCTAGTTTGGAGTGGAGTTTGGAGCAGAAAAATTCCCTTGAAGCAGTGACATTTAAGTTGCAAACAGTAGGACGATTAGAAATTAGACTGAAATGGGGGTGGGAGGAAGGGGCAACTGTTTCAGAGATAGGGAAACAGTTTGTGAAAGTTTGAGATGAGCGTGGTAATGTTCTGAATCCATAAGAACGCTAGTTGGACTTGGAGTTGGATTAGGCTAAATCCTATTTTTTTTTTCCAGTATTTTGGTCAAGGGAAATTTTTTTTTTCTGAAGAAAGAATAACATGCCAGAATTATTCACATTATTCAAATTAAATTACATATTCACATCTCCCCACAGTATAAAGCTAAAGACTTTTTCTCTCTAACTTTGTTATTTCTAATTGTTACTGTTTTAAGCAATCTCAGTTTTATAATTATTAATATAATTGTATGATGCTTTTAATTTTCTGGAATGTTTTTAACCTGTTTTACATTTATCGTCTCATTTAGTTCTCACGATTAATATGAACAAGAATTGCAGTATCCAGGGTTCCTCTCTGGAGGATGGAAGGCATTGGCACAAACCTCACAGTTCTGGGTTAGACCAATTCCAGTGTTTACAATGGAAATCAAAGGATGGATGTTAACAAAAAAATCATGCTTGATTTCTCAATCCAACCATGGGAAGTTTCTTTTTCTTATTTCTAAGAAGTTATACATCAACCATACTAATGAAATCATCTTTTTTATTGAATAGCATTACATATATCTTTTAAGAACTACTTACTCATTACTTTTTCTTAGATGCTACTAAGAAACAGAATCATCTGAGAAACAGAGGTGGAATGTGAGAAAATTGATCTTTCTTGGAGGAAGGTGGATAGACTGGATGACCACTTATTCCTTCAGCTCTGTGTTTCAGTGGTTTAAGAATTCTTCTGTTTAAAGAAATATGAGCTGGTTTGCATATCACTGTGCATGATTTAGTATTGCTGTGGCTTATACAGGAATGATTTAGCATTGTTAATTTACTAACATAGTATATTAATCTACTAATATTTAAAGAGCTAGTGAATGAAAAATCAAGCAGAATGAAAAGCAAAGCATGGAAGAATATACTTTAGCTGTGTCCCTTATGATGTATTATGGCCCTTATTTGATACATGACTATAATAAAGCATTGCCATTCAATTAGACTAAGTTAACTTTAAAATTAATATTGTGCCTATGCTTGATTCAATTTAAAGGGCTGGAGAAAGGGAAGAGAATTTTGAACCATTCACTATGCATTAGCTCTAATGACAGAATATAAATCATACTAAGTCATGGGCTTCTGCCCAGTTCTGATCTCTTGCAGTGCATGTCAATGTCAAACTTAAAAAATGTGCACTTTGGTTACAGCGGCATGCATTTGGTAATTGACAAAAGTGAATGGAATGAATTGGAGGTTAAAGTCTGGCCCTTTGGAAATGTTTTGACACTTTACCCAGGAGCTTGCATTTATTAATAGTAATGGTTCCTAAATTTTTATTTTGGCTGGCTTTCTGATTATACTGCAAGACCCAGAAGGACTGATGAAAGAAATGCATTAGTGAAAAGTATTAAAAAATTACCTTTGACATCTCTAGCACACAGAGCAAGTCCAGATAGTTGATGAAAGAGCATAAATCAGTTGACACAAATATCCCCTTAAATCTTGTCTTTCGTGTCCAATATTTAATTCTTCCTATTCCTAGAATGAAGATAGGAATTCCATTATCACTAAGAAAATCCACTCTGTGGGCATCCATGTTGATATTTATAAAAATTCACTATTAATTAATGAATAGAGCAAATTAGGAAAATAACATGCTTATGTGTTAGTGTATGTATGGGGGAATACTCAACTAAAAAGGGGAGAGAGAGATTAAAATGTAAGTTCCTACCGTGTGCCAAGGACTTTGTTAGACACTTTATCTAATTTATAAACAACTAGTAAATACTGTTTGTCTGAAAGTATTTGGCATTGCTTCATACATATGTACCAACATATTTTTACATTGGTAGTGTGATCCTACAAGACTAATTAGTTAAGATATTACCATGTTGGTCAACATTTTTTGTCATGGATGGGATCAGGGAAAAAAAACACACATTGAGCATTAACAAGATTCATAATATCACTACAACTTGTTCTTGTGGCTTCTGTAGTGAAAAGCGGTGTAAGGTAAAGGGCATTTGTGTGTGCTGTGCATGCACATGACTTATGTACAATGCATATTGCACAAACATATACTAACAGTTTAGTGAAGGTCTGATCCTGAAGCATTAACATTTTTATTTTCTTTATTAAGTTTAATATGCTTAATTCTTCTTGGCTTTTTGTATGTGGAATCCTCAAAACAGACACGTTTTTGGCAAAAAAACTTTGAGAAAAATAAGTAAATTCATTCAACGAGTAGGACTGGGAAACCATTTTGCATGAAGCTTATGTTAAGAGTGGATTTGAATGCGGGGGTTAGGTGGTCTGCAAATAGAAATTTGATGGGGCCACTGGAAAGTAAGCAGCAAAATGGGGAAATATGTGGAAGATATGTATTAGAAGTTTAGTGGAATTCAGGCTGGATGATGAATATATATCAGTACAGAAGTGGAAAGAAAAAAATGAAAGTAGGCCTTTAGATTCAAGAGAAAGTTGCAGAGAAAAAGCCCTGCAGATGAAGAGGCAAGAAGAAAAGGCTTAGTTCAAAGTTGTCACTTATTTTCAGGTTAGGTATTAATTTTCATGACTCAAAGATATAAGAGCTTCCAGATCTTCACCAGTGGCCAAGTTGGAATTATACCAATTAGAAATACAATAATCTGGAATAAGTCAAAATGAGGGTTGCTGGTGCTTGGAGACAATTCAGATATGCATCCATAATGAATTTTGAAATAGGAATATAGGATGACTCTCCTAAGAGTCCAATTTAATAAGTTAGAGCAGAGATGGATAAGCTCAGCTTTTGTATAAAATGGTCCTAGGGTCAGTAGGGTCTATAGTAATTGGATTGAATATTAACATATTTGAAAATAGAATATGCATTGGTTAGCACTGCAAACATAGAAAAAGATGAGTTGAATTCATTCAGCCAAACAAATACATATTGAATGCCTTCTGGGTACCAGGCACAGGCTATAGTGATGAACAAGACTGGCAATGTCCCTGAGCCCTCAGAGGTCTTACCATTGTAGAGGTCAGTGATGGTGTGATGTGGCTGAGCATTGTCTGAGAGAGAGGCTGCCAGTGATACTATTCTCCATTACACAGAGTATCTCTCCTTTGAAGACAGAGGCAGCAGACATTTTTGCCTATTGTCACAGAATTAAATCATATCACAAATGCCCTTTTTCTTCTGAGACCATCTAACTCCACAAGTTTCTGATCATAATTTGGATTCTTATATGTGTATGCCTATTGAGAAGGAATACCAGAGTCAAGCAAATATGAGGGCTTTGGTCCTTATGATGTTTGCATTTCTCTTTTTAAATATGGTCATTAGTATTCTCTGTATTACATCAGTCTGCTGTGGGTATATCCCTAAGGGCTGAACCGCTTCTTAGACTTCTGCCAAAGTCAGATTTTTGAGTCCTGAAGACTGGGAGCCAGATCCTATACTATGAGAACTTCCTTGAGAAATAGCCAGCTGGGCTCATGGATGACACTCAACGTCTGTGTTACCTGTTCTTGTTTTGCCTTAACATTGCTGAAAAGAGTAGGTCTTATTCAATCCCTGCAAGTAATATTGAATGTAGATGTGAGAGATAATGCTTTCAAAGGAGTGATAGAATAGATTCGTTCATCTTTTCTTGTTTCCTTATAGTGGTTCCCTTGTGTCATTTCTTGATCTCATTGCAGACGTCTCTTACCTCAGGTATGGCTGGCAGAGGGCCAGCCCATGATCTTATGGGATGTCTTTCAACTGTTCAGGGGATGGAGCAGCCTCATAATGTGTTAATTTGCTTTTGACATTTGTTTCTTATCTATCTGCTTAGAAATCTGCTGTTATTATTTGATTACTGGCAAAGCCAACCTCAGGCTATCTTAAAAAAAAAAAAGTCAACCTGAAGTTATTTCCACTTTTCTAAAGTGATCCTAAGTAGAGCAACAGCTAATTATTCTTTAACAAAACAGCAACCTCTGTGCTTTGCAACCTCAGTCTTTTCTTGGTATCAGCAGTTTTCTTTTCTTTTGATTTTTTAAAAAACAATTATTCCATACAAAATACTTAAATAGATTTCTGGCTGGTGACCATTGCCCTTTGTAGATCTCCGTGATGTTTTTATTTTCATGCCCTAAATGGCACAGTGGACTTGTTTGAAAGAATTAATAGTAACACTATACTTTTAATACTTTTCCATAAGATGGTGAAAGCACTTGAGTGTATGTGGAAGTTTAATTATTTACATTTTCTTTTACAAAAATAATGATATAGTAGGGTGTCTTAAAACTTTAAAACTTTTGTTTTTTCAAACCTTTGGTTTAGCAGTACAACCCTGTTTTCAGATAAAATATTAAGAATCTGATATAATCAAGTGATAAAACTAGAGATACTCTAGATGAAGCTTGAATGGGTCAGTGAATTGGGTGAAGTTCTGGCTTAGAACTGCATAAAACATGATTTCAAGATCTAGTGTTTAGAATTTCAGTATCAAATGTTACTAATGAGGGGGAACATGAGAAAGAAACAGAATATTATTTTGCTATATGTATATGGAGGAGCACTTTGAGAAGTTCACCAAAAAAAGTGGGATATTAGTAAAAAGGCTAAAATAAGCCTAGAAGCTGTAGCATATTAGTAGCTGAGCAAGCCATGTGGTAGTGGGGACATTAAGAACGATAATCTGATATTGCTTTAATGGGAGTGCTAGTTACAGATTGCAGAGGGACAGTAATATCAGACTAACAAAAGCCTTCAAGATATTTAAAATTGTATTAAAATTAGAATGATTCTTTTTGAGCAAAGGAATCAGGCATATCAGGACTCTAAAAATAATGACGAACTTTAATTCAATTCATTTATTCTCTATAATGGACTAGACATGGTGCTAGGTATGTTTATATTATGCAGTGTACTGAAAATAATGCTGAAGCTAAAAACAAAAAACATGGGTTATTTTATGGCCCATAAACATGCCAGATGGAAATCACTAGCATTCTATTACCTACTAATATGTGGAACAATGATACATAGTGACATTATATATATATAAAAGAATTGAGATTTATTCTTTTCATTTGGAATACTGGTCATTTTTTTCTATGGGCAGTACTAGTAGAGAGTTTGGAATATATATAGATATGTATGCATGTTAAGACAGAGACCAATAAATTCCATGAAACATCCTAATTGTCTCTTAGATTTACTGCACACATTAATGCCTAATATTTTATATCACGGGAATATTTAATGCCAGGTTCATTCTATTTTTAGCTAAAGCTTACTCATTGCCAAGTGATGATGTGTTTTCACCCATAAAATATAATGCTTGATGGTACTTTGCTCATATTGTGCTTATTCTCTTCTGTCTATAACATCCCCCAAAGCAAAACTCCTTTCTCTGCCTCTTAAATTTCCGTAAAGTTATTGCTTTATCTCGTTTTTCATCATCACCATAAAACTTCTAGAAAGAATAGTTTCTATCACTCACTATTTGCTTCTCAGTGCACTACAGGTTTTCGTCTGCGTCCCCGCTGCTTAGTGAAGCACTCACTTTAAAGCCGTTCTTGGTAGCTCTGGAGTGTCTTTGCAGTCTCTGTGCTACTGCTCATCCAGCTATCAGTTTGGTGCTTGTCTTGGTTCACTGCAACATTTTGCTGTAATAAAATACCACACACTGGGCAGATTATAAACAACAGAAATTTATTTCCCACAGTTCTGGAGGTATGAAGTTCAAGATCAAGGTACCTGCAGATACAGTGCCTGTTGAGGACCATCTTCTGGTTCGCAGAAGGCGTCTTGCTGCATTCTTACATAGTAAAAGGAAAAGGTGGCTTTCTGGGGATGCCTTTGGAAGAGCACTTATCCCATTCAGGAGAACTCTGAATCAGATTCCATAGGCCCCACCTCCTAATACCACCAAATTAGAGATTAGGTTTCAACATGTGAATATGTTGAAAACCCCCATATGAATATGTTGAAACCTAATCAACTTCTTAGGTTGGTGATGATGCCTTGGAGTGACAAACATTCAGACTATGGCACTGCTCTTTGTCTTAAGTGCCACTCTTGCCATCTGCTCTTTCTCCTCCTCTGGCTACTTCCTTTCAGTCTCTTTCATGGACTCTCCTTCCTCTGTCCATTAATGTTCCCTGCATGTGGGTCCAAATCTTCGGTCTTTATGGCTTTTGCCTTAGTTTGGGACTCATCACCTCTCACCTGGTTTACTGCAAGAGACTTTCAATATCCTCGTAGGTTATTGGGCATAAGCTTCTCCCACCTGTTCCACATCATACAACATACTGTGGGAAGAGCAGCTGTCCATTAAAACAAGCCTGGTCTTTCACTAGATCACTTAAAACATCCATTGCCCGATGGATTACATGAAAAAAATTCTTGTGTGGCATGCAAACCCCCTCAGAGACCCCAATTCACCGACACATTCAGGCTGTCATTTTCTGTTCCTGTCTTATGTCCTTCCACTTTCCTCCCTACATCAGCTGGAATGGCTGCCTCTGCACTTAGTTCCTGACCATGTGGCTGTCCTCCTCTCTCTGTCTAGATCATATCTAACGTGTTTAATCCCTGCATGCCTTTTTCTTTTCGATACAGCAAGGGTAACTGTAATGTCTGTATTAAGGGAAGATTGTGATGGTCAAAGGAAATAGGACCTATGTAACTGCTTTATTTTCTACAAGTATCATGAACTGATCTATACACATTCATGTGGTTCTTGTTATTAGATCACTTTGAGGTGGGCTTGGGGGAATTTGTGGAAGATACTCAGGAAACCAATAAAGATAATTAAAAGTTTAAAAATTAGAATAATGAAGAACAGGAAAAGGAACAATTATTCAGCCAGGAGAATAAAAAGCCTAAAGGGAGATATAAGAAAGAAAAATTATTTCCTAGAGGACAGACTCAGGCCATTCTCCATTAATATTGAGAAGAAAGCACAGCCAAGCATGTTGGATTTATGTTTGCTGTAAGGAACATTTCCCACATAAGGGAATCGGCTCTCTAAAATAGTTTATTCATTAAACTCCCCAAGTCTGTTCATCTATAGATCTAAAAAGATATATTTTCTTCTGTCTAACCAATGTAGGTTGAAGAGGTCCGAATGTGGAGAAGTGAGCTAGGTGATTTCTTGCAGTTCTGTTTTACCCCCTCAGTAAGTCATTCTTTCTATAATTCTCTGTTTCTCTCTGCTTCTATTCATCTCTCTAAATGTTTCTCCGAATTTCTGTCTATTCATCTCTGTAATATTATTTATCTCTCTCCTTTTTCTTCCATTTGTTTTCTTAGCTTTCTCTCAGCATTCCTGAGTACTTTTTGATTTGAGCTCCCATTGTCCTAGCCCTAATACACAATACAAACAAAAGGTTTCAGAAATAGTCCAAACACCACTATTCTACCTTTTTTTTTGGTTTTAAGTTCCTTGTATTTTTTTTGGTTGGCATTATAAATATTTTGGATAAGAGGATGATATGGTTTGGCTGTGTCCTCACCCAAATCTCATCTTAAACTGTAGTTTCCAGAATCCCCACATGTTGTAGGAGGGACTTGGTGGGAGGTAATTAAACCATAGGGGTGGTTACCTCCATGCTGTTCTTGTGATAATGAGTGACTTCCCACAAGATCTGTTGGTTTTATAAGGGGCTTTTCCCCTCCTTTGCTCCGTACTTTGCCTTCCACTGCCATGTGAAGAAGGACGTGTTTGCTTCCCCTTCCTCAGGATTGTAAGTTTTCTGAGGCCTCCGCAGCCATGCTGAACTGTGAGTCAATTAAACCTCTTTCCTTTATAAATTACCCAGTCCTGGGTATGTCTTTATTAGCAGTGTAAGAATAGACTAGTACAAAGGAAAAATTTATATTTTCGTAGAGTTAAGGAGCGAGGCATTTTTATGATCACTTACTTTATATTATTTTATGAGGTCTTCTTTCTTCTGAACTTTTCTCAGCATAATTCCATTTTTTTTTTGAAACATGGTCTCACTCTGTTGCCCAGGTTGGATTGCAGTGGCACAGTCTTGGCTCACTGCAACCTCCACCTTCTGGTTTAAGCGATTCTCCTGCCTCAGCCTCCTGAGTAGCTGGGATTACAGGCACCTGCCACCATACCTGACTAATTTTTGTATTTTTTCAATAGAGATGGGGTTTCACCATGTTGGCCAGGCTGGTCTTGAACGCCTGACTTCATGTGATCTGCCCACCTTGGCCTCTCAAAGTGCTGGGATTTCAGGCATGAGCCACCACACCCAGCCCCCCGGCCAGCCCCCTTTTTTTTGAGAGGATTTTTTTCCTGTAACTTCTGGACAACACATTTTGCCAGTTAACTCTAAAGTTCCTTCATTACATGATACTGTAATGAAGTCTGAGGGAAGATGACATTAATGAGTACCATTACTCTAGGGAGCAAGAAGCACCACAGAATGCCCTGCCGAACTTTGAGGTATATCTTTGTAGGTTCAATTTCTAACCATTGCGTTTAGTAGATTGTACTTGTTTCTCACGTTATCTTTCTACTTATGTGTGTACTTCCTGCCTTTCTTTTGATGATGTTGGTGGCAATCTGTCTCTCATTAACTTTGCTTCATATTTCTCCTCTATGATTTTTTTCAGTTATTTTCATTCCTTTTTAATGTTTAGCCTTTTGGGGCAGATTTCATCATTTCTTTTACTGAGTTTGGCTCCTCATGGATGTAGTCCTGTAACTGGGCATGCTGATGGATCCCAGCACTTGCTGCTGGGATCCACACAGCTCTGAGGTGACAAATGTTAAACTTGTATTATTTGTGGAAAAGTCATATGGCTGAATCGATACCATCATTTTTCTTTTCTCTTGAGCAGCTATCTCATCTTGGACTTTTTATCAGTCTTCACTAGATTTTCCCCTCAAGCACTTTAGAAGATACAGGAAATTGAATTTTGTTCCGGTTTTTCCCCCCTGCTAATTCTTATGTCATAGTTGAAGAGAACTATCTAATGTTCATTATCACAATTTCATTGTGAACCAACAAACCCCAGAACTAAAACTTTACAATATGAACTCTAATAAAAGGAGTGAAATTGGCATTTCTGGAAAGCAAGAGAGAGGAGCAATGGCTATTATAAGCAAGATATGGAGCTAACAGTTTGTAAATGATCACTTGTTACTACAGTTTCAACAGATGCTGTTAAATGGATGCTGTCCTAGAGAACTTACTTGGAACTCTATGTAAATATTGTTGCTGTAAAATAGAATGATTAATTAGTATATTAACTATAACAGCAATTTGAAGTCATTTATTTTTGTGTTTCCTCCCTCCCTTCATCTCTCCATTCTTCTTTTTTCTCTCTGCATTCCTCTTTCCCTTTATTTTTTTAAATGAATATTTTGAGGATACACAATCTGCTCAATCAAAATTATATGAGGCTTAAATGTTTCAGTAAACTGGTAATTAGGGTTTTTTTTTTTTCTGTCATAGATATTTATTGAGCACCTACGATTTGCTTGCTTGGTGAGTTAATAAATTACCTTATTTATTTAAACTCATTTAAGTCCCACAAAGGCACTGTGACTGGTATTACTGTCTCCATTTTCCCTTATTTTCCTTCTCCAATGCTTTTCCTTTATGTGGCTCTGAGTTTCTGACCTGTATACTTTTTCTTCTCTCTGGAGAACAACTTTCAACATTTCCTGCAAGGTAGGTCTACTGGCAACAAATTCCCTCAATTTTTGTTCATCTCAGAATGTCTTTATTCTCCTTCACTTTTGAAGAATATCTTTGCAGAGTACAGAATTCTAGATTGGTGTTATTTTTTCTCTCTTAACACTTTCAATATTTCACTCCACTGTCTTCTTGCTGTATGGCTTCTGAGGTGAAGTTAGATGTAACTCTTATCTTTACATCTCTGTAGAATAAGGTATTATTTTTCCTCTGGGTTCTTTCAAGATTTAAAAATATATATATTTTTTGCAGTTTGAATATGATATGCCTAGGTGTAGCTTTTTGGCATTGATCCTGCTTGGTGTTTTCTGAACTTCCTGGATCTGTGGTTTGGTGTCTGACATTAATTTGGGAAAATTCTCCATCATTATTGCTTCATATATTTCTTCTGTTCCTTTCTCTCTTTCTGTTTCTGGTAGTCCCACTAAGCTTACATTACACCTTTTATAGTTGTTCCATAGCTTTTGGATGTTCTGTTCAATTTTTTTTTCAGTCTTTTTTCCCTTTGGTTTTCAATATGGTAAGTTTCTATTGACATAGCCTCAAGGACAGAGTCTTTCTTCAGGTTTTCTTAGTTTGCAAAGGACCTCATCACAGGCAGTCTTTGTTTCTGTTACATTGTTTTTGATCTCTAGAACTTTTGTCTTATTATTTCTATCTCTCTGCTTACAGTATACATTTATTCTTGCATGTTGTCTACTTTCTCTATTAGAGTTTTTAGCATATTAATCAGTGTTGTTAAAGAAAATTTCTGGTTTGATAGTTCCAGCATTCCTGCCATATCTGACTCTGATTCTGATGCTTGTTCAGTTTCTGCAAAGTGTGTTTTTTTGCTTTTTGGTATACCTGGTAGTATACCTGGCAATCATGCATTGGTTAAGATCAATTTACTGCAGTAAACTGGCCTTTACTAATGTGATGGTAAGGTGTGGGAAGAGGGGAAATGTTCTATAGTCCTATGGTTAGATCTCAGTGTTTTAGCCCCCGGACTGTGAATTTGAAAAGTGCCTTTTAGTCTCCTTCACCAACCTCCTGGCCCCTGGGTGGGACCGGATGGGAGGAGGGGTCTAGAGTTGGATATTTCCTTCCCCAGGTCAGAGAGGCTCTGATCAAATCCCAGTAAGGTTAGGCATCATAAAACAGTTTCTCTTGAGGGCAGGTCTGGTGAAGAGCAGAGTGCTCTGTCGTATTCCAAAAGAAGTGTTTTCCCCTGCAGAAAGTACAGGGGGATATTAAAGCAATTTTCACTCTGAGAACCTGGTAGAGTTCCAGGAAGTAAAGTTTCTAAATCTTGGGACCTCCCTATGATGTGGTCCCTGTGGAGATTTTAACCCTCACATGTGTCCACACTGAGCCTCTAGCAATTCATCAATTACAGTTCAAGTTTTTCTGTCCTGGCACTTGTTCATTTAGAGGTTTCTACTTACAGGTTTCTGTTCTATTAAATTGTGATATTTTTGTATCCACTCGTCTATCTTTCCAGTTTTGGGGTCAGCAGCTTGCACTTCTCTGACAAATCCAAAAAAGAGTTGTTGATTTCTTGGTTTCACCTTTTTTACTTACTTTTAGGATTGCATGACTTCCCAGCTCCAGGCCGAAAGAGGAGCTTACTAGACTGAAAACCTTGTCTGTTATTTCCATTTAAATATGTAAAAGCAGGCACAGTTTTCAACAAGGCTGAGTAACTTACTTGAGGTCAAACACAAATATAAGGGATGGAATCTAAAATTTTTAAAAAATTGAACTCCAATTAAAAATCTATTTTAGCTGTTACAGCTGATCTTTTGCTTTGAGTGACAATTCTATATTGTTATTACTTTGAATAACAATTGTATATCTGGGTGCCTATTGGTACAAAGAGTATGAAGTTTCAGTTAAACATAAGAAATAAATTTTTGAGATCTATTGCACAGTATAGTAAATATATTTAATAATAATATATTGTATACATATATTATAATATCACTTTGTACTCCATAAATATATACAAATATGTCAATTTTTAATAAAAAATTAAACAAAGAAATTATGTATCTGGGAAGAAACATTTGAATCATGGAAAACTTCTATAGATGACATAATCTAAATTAATAATTGATATCACAGAGTTACGGATATTCACTATTTCAGATGTGGAATAAAAGATGAATTCCAATTATAGTGAATAGTGTATTGAACATTTCTTATCTCATTTTTGAGCTTAGTTTCATTCACAGAAATGTAGACATATATTTCCTATGTAAAACAGAGTTGATAAAGTACTTTATTATTCTTGAATCTGTTTTCTCTTTCATTTTTACTTTACTACTAACGTTGCATTCATAAGGGGTCTTCCTTCAGATGGCAGTCAGGATGAATGATATTTGGCTGCCCATCAGTAAAGTTGATGGTGGCATAATTTAAAAAATTAACAACAATACTTTATTTATTGAGTACTTACTAGGGGTCAGGCGCAAAGTTTAAGTGCTTTACAAGAAATTATCTCACTTAGTTCTCAAAATAAACACATATAAACTGTCACCAATTTCTACCATGAAACTAAGAAATTGAAGTTAAAAATTAACTTTCCCTTATTCTCCAGGGTTGGTAAGATATGGGGCAAAGGTTTGAACCTGAGCCTCCTTGGCTCCAGGGCTCATAGTGTTAAAAAAACCTCCATGTATATTTGTCCAATAACACATTCTCTTTTAAGAAACATGTATTTGTGACCAGCATCAAAAGAGGGGAAGAAGTAGCCTCAGCTTTACATTATCTACTTTTTTACAAGAGAAATAAAAGTAAATTCACTTAGAACCTAGACTCTTGCTTTATTACACAGTGGTTTGAGAGCATTGTCACATTTAATTAGAGAGTCATTCACTGTGTCATTGTATTTTAATGTGAGTTGACATAGAGATAGGAAACAGATATAATTTTAATATTAAAAATTAACATATAGTAGTGAAGGGTAGACAGCACAGACAGAATTTCTAATTTTTCTACTATTTCTAATGAAGAATATTTAAAATGCTTCAGTGATATTTAAATCACCCTCCCAATTATGAATTTACATTGTATTTCCTCTACAAGAAATATTATTTTACTTCTTTCATTATCATTCATTTTAAAATGTACAATTTCCAAATTACTTTTCAGAAGAACAACTGTTTTCTTTGTGGACATGTGGCAAGAATTATATCCACAAAATTTTTTGTTTTCATATTCCAGAGAAGTAGTATGCAGTCACTGTGGAATAGGGCTTTTAAAAGTTGCTGATGTCCTTCCCTGAACCAATTGAATAACACAGCAAAAGAGCCACCAGTGTCTGACCTGGCTTCTACAGGCCAAATGAACCCTTTGTATGTTTGTTTATTTTCATTTGTAACTTTGTTTGCTTATTCTGCATTCTGACACTTTATAGTAAAATAAGTAAAATCTCAACCGTTTAGACTAACTTCCACAGATCTGTTGACGTGTGAGGAGCACACCCACTAAATTGAATTTAAAAGGGATAGTCTACTTAATCTCCTTCTTTACCTGTTCCACTAATCACTTGTACCAAACTTAAATAAGTTTACATTTTTATTTTAAAGAAAAATGGCAACTTTTAACTTCTTTGTCCCTGATCATAATGGCAACCAGCAATAAGATAGTTGCTGGTACCTATAAGTGAATGGCCGTGGAACTAAAGCTATTTTATAACTAGATATACAGTAAAATTAAGGTGTTTACTTCTGCCTTTAGGACTGTATTTTAGCTTAGTATTGGATGAATGGTAAAACTCAGGGATACTGAACCCAGATCTCAAGAGAACCTTTTTACAGCTTTGAAGATGGCTGAGGAAATGCCTAAATCAAGCCTTCTCTCTGCTTGGCCAAAGAAACATTTTCACATCCATTTCTAGTTCGCTCAGTAGCCTCTGAAGAAGTAATTTATTCTCTCCGTGCTTTGTTTTCTCCATCTAGTCAGTGGCCAATCATACTTATCACCAACCTCCATCAAGGCAAACTTCTGAGATAAAAGAATACTCATCGAGCACCAGGCATGCTGAAAAGTCACCACATAAGTATTAGTAGAAGTCTAAGGGGTGAGGGTTGGAGAACACATTATTCTTCTTTGTATTTAACTAATAGAATAAACACTACTGTTTCCTTTAAAAACGCTACTACTTCCACATTTCCTGTATGTGGACTCTATTCTAGACATTCTAGTTTGGTGTTTATAAAAAAATCAGAGACAGACTATGAATAAAACATCTCTTTAGTCTTAAATCCAATTTACTGTAGAATATTTTGAAAAACTTAATTATGAATGAATTTTCTGAAAAAGACCATAAATCATATATATTTTTTATTTTTAAGAGCTGTACACATGAACTATTTCAGGATTGGCAAATATGTAGCATAGGCGTCATCTGTTCCTCCTTCTGCATACATGGCAGACATCACCAATCCTTTAAAATCCTCTACTCTATTGCATAAAGACAGAGCTGCAGAATTTTCTGTAATGTGTTTCAGGATGCTGTGACCAACCCATGAGACTTGAGGATGAGTTAAAATCCTCTATGCCATTCCTGATCAACTCTGACTTTCTTATTTACAGATAAAGAATATAAGGCTCAAATATTACAGGATTTTTTTTACTGAAGTCAGATAACTTGTTATTTTTGCTGTTATTTGAATGAAAAGCCAGATGTGCATGTTCCCATCATAGTTTTATTCTGTGA
The DNA here is from genome assembly GCF_030222135.1 of Aotus nancymaae. Taxonomy (NCBI): domain Eukaryota; kingdom Metazoa; phylum Chordata; class Mammalia; order Primates; family Aotidae; genus Aotus; species Aotus nancymaae. Next base: position 5,997,721 of record NW_026988507.1, on the reverse strand, counting down.
CATCAGGCTGTTTCTACAATTTTCAAACCTGTCTGCATTCATCATAGTCCTTATATTTTTTCATATTTGTTCTGATTGATTGACTCATTTATTTACTCTTTGATTAAGTAGCATTTATGGAAAAGCTACTGTGTGCACTATACCTGGGCTACTGTTTCTGCACTCAAGTAACTTAGAGTTATATAGAGAAATCAAGTCTTTACGAAACTAGCCCTGATACATGATAAAGTGCCTTCTGGTTCAGTTTCATCTACTAGAAACACAATTGTGTCTTTCTCATTGCTTAAGCCTATGTTGCCTAGTTATTGGTGTATCTTTCTGGCCCGTTCCAGCCAAGTTTCACATTAAAATAAATGCCTACAGTTATGGTCTTCATCTCCTTTCTTCCTAGGGGTCTTCCTATACATGACCCAACTGACTGCAGATTAGCATTTTTCCCTTTTTAATCACTGAAAATGTTCTTTCTGAACTCAATAATCATCTACATGTTAAATTTAACAGATATATTTCAATTCTGAATTTTCTCACTTTATTTAAACATTTCACACTGTCAGTCATTCCATTTCTGGAATTTCTTATTATATTCTGTTTTCTTGTATTTTTTGTTATATCGTTTTACAATACTCTTCTAATTTGTTCTCATTTCTCTGTAGCTACCTTCTCTTTAAACAGTGTGGTTTCTTTTTCTTCTTCAATTTCTTTGAGGTTGGTTTCCCTGGGATTATGGCCTCAATTTCCTTTTCTTCTCTCCGTGGAATTTCACCTACTTTTCAAACTACAAACTGCACCTCTAACCTGAATATTCTTGTATCTTTCTCTCGATCCCAGTGCAGACTAGTATTTCAACTACTTACTGGGCATGCCCTTGTGTTCCACAGGCATGTAAAACTCAACTTTTTCAAAATTGAATGTATCTCCTCTCTTCAAACCTTCCTCACTTACTGTATTTGCTAATTTGGTGCATGGCAGCGCCACTGGTTCACCAGTTGCTGAAGCAGAGATACTGAGTTTCTTTTAACTCCATCCTTTTTCTTACTACCCTCGTCCTACAAATTCTATTAGTTCTCATCCCTAATAGACTTTAACTGTGACCCCACCTCCTCATAACTGCTGCTAGTTTCTTAGTTAGGCCCTTGTCTTTCCTTGACTCACTGCAGTAGCCTCCTAATCGATCTTATTTCATCTCATCATAACCTTATGAATCTCCATGTTGTTTTCATCTGAGTGTTAATAAAACACAAACTATATCATCTGACATCCAAGCTCAGAATCATTGAAAACTCCCTTTAGATTCTGGAGTGATTTAAACTCTCTCCCTTGTTGTAGCTGGCTCCTGAGGATCAGTTCCCACCTACATTTCCAGTTTTTGTCCCTCATCACTCTCACCCCCTAGTTTTCCATCAACTAACCCCTTAATTTTAACTTCAGTTTCAGCGTATTTTAAGTGCCTCGAGTTCATCATCAAATCTATTGCCTCCTTACTTTTGCTTGTATTGTTTCTTCTACCTGAAATATTCCCATCTCTCTTTTCTTAGCTATATTGACTCATCATTTAAATGTCAATTCTGATGCCATTTGCACATGGAAGCTTTACCTAATCCATAGCATACTGTTTTATACTGTTTTTTCTTTAATTATCGCATTTTCTATGAGGCATTGCAGTTGTCCTTTTTGATCATTAGCTATTGCAATGCCTGTCACTGTTTGCAGGATGTATTGATTGAATCAGTTGCATCGTGATTGGTCTTGTCCTCAGAGTCTACCCATTCTGTCCCGGGGCTCTGGACATGCCCTTGGGCACAGTTCCTCTGCTTGGGTTTGTCACTGCATTGGCTCAGGGTGGGCAATATGCAGTAGCTTGATCCTGAAGTCATCAGGTGCTTTGAAAGTGAAACCAGGCTATATCTTGTTTTTGACCAGCGAGAGAGAAAGAAATAAAAATAAGTGTAGAACAACCTACCACTTACTTTAGAGCTTCGTTTTTATATCATCTATATTGGGCATGGAAACCATCTGTGTTTTTATCTTTATGGTCAGCCATTATTGTTAGTTTTTGCCATGATATATGTCGGAATGATATCATTTGACTCTTCCTTAAATACCTCTCGCTTCTTTGAGTAAAGTGACCTTACCAGTAAAACTCCTTTCTATGTCTTTGTGTTACCAATTGAGATATATGGACTATCGATTGTTTTGTTTGTAGATAATTTTATTTTGTAAATTGTGATCTATCTATCTAATTATCTATTAATATCGTGTCTCTAAATCTTCTGTCACATTTTATCCTGATACACATCTTGCCTTCTTTATTTTAGAAAAACATGTATAGAAAATATATTGGAAGGAAATTGTAGCAGTTGTTCTGAGTGATGGAATATCAGGTGATATTTTCCTTCCAATCTTTAATGCTTTTTATAGGTTAATGAAATTTTTAAACTTTCATGCTTGAAAAGCTTTTTTAAAAAAGAAAGGCAAATGAATAAAAGGAAAATATGTTCATGGGAAATAATATAATTTTATATTGAGGCCAACCCCTTTCTCCTTGAGTAATGATCCAAATTTGATTTGAAGAGAATGACGTTTATTTAACCAAGATAATTTTATTAGGTACCTACATTAACTATGGTTTAGAAGATGGAAAAATCCATCTCAGCTTTGGAAAGTAGGGGAAGGGTGGAAAGAAGAAGAAGTGATATTGGAGCTTTATTTTAAAAGAGAAGCAAGGGTCGACTGCTGAAAAAGGCAAAGGAAGGTATTCCAAACAGGAAACAGCATTGTAATTGTGCGGTAACCTCAGAGATGTAGCAAAGCAAAGGCAGTTCAGAATGGCTGAATGTTACGTGTTTATGAGATGAAGAGAAGTAGAGAGATTATATGTCATGTTATTGACTGATCCCTGAACTTTAGTAGGAATTGGTGAAAGTAGGGATTTGTGTGTGTGTGTTTTTGATGAGCTTTTCAAGTATTACATGATATTTTATTAAAATCAATACACACTGCAATTTTTCTTTAGCCTCTACTTTTCAGGCAGAGGCATTTTTTTTACTTCTTTAAACTTAATGCAGTTTATGATTGTAACACCCCTTAATCAATCAAATCTTGTTATACTTTGTCACGAGTGGGTTTATTTCCATCTCTGGATTTAAAACACATTTCTTGCATTTTACTTTCCAGTTCTCAGGTGTCATTTGGGAATATGACGCAGTCATTAGCTAACAGACTTTCCCCCAATTCCTAAATAACCTAAAGTAATATTGAACTGTATTTTAGCTCATCTGTACTCATAATTCATGTTTTACTGTTCTTTTTTTTCAGAAAGCTGACTCCAAAGTGAACAAAAGTAGTTTGTGTGAGATTATTTTTACTTAAGCTCCACTTTGAATGCAATGTGTGCTAAGCACATCACCTTATGATGACAGGTTGTTGCAGCCAGAAGGTCTCTAATTTAAATAAATTCTGGTTGTGTTAATCACCAAAGATATAATTATGTCATCATATGCTATGTGCTTTTTAAATAAATGATTCTGAAACAGACTGTTCTTTGATAGTTTCATCATTCTTTTCATGAGCTTGAAGAGGAAATTTGTGTAGTAAAAAGCTGACCACCTCAGCACACTCTAGATGCCTCCTGGTGGCAGGAAGATCATGGTTCTTCTGAATGAGATGTACTATTAATCCAGTGAACACTCAACTAAATGAATAAATGAAGCCATTTATTGGAAGTTAGGAGAGTGTAAATGTTTTATTTTCATGAGCTCCAGCCTTGATCGTTCTTATCTATCCAAAGGTACTTGCTTGTGTCATTTCAGCGCTTAGGATTCTTACAGTGCTCATGATTCTTACTGCATAGTCTGCTTTCCAGTGGTCCTTTGTAGTGACTTCTGAGACCCTATGTGGCTCAATATGGTGATTCACACCCCAAATTGTCTTCCTGACCACCTAGGGCTATGTGTAGAAGCTTTAGCCATGTCAGTGACTCCCCAGTCTGACTGTGTGTTAGCATCACCAGGAGGTTTAAAAAAATACTGTACTGATGCATATGCTTTTCATCAGCTTAATTAAGTCAGAACCTCTCAGGGAGGGGGCTAGGCAATAGTGTCTTTTTAAAGTGCCCTAGGTGAATCTAATGTGTAACGAGGGTTGAGAATGAGTAGAACATGGATCAGAACTGAGAGGTCTGTAGGGTATGCTCACTTTGGGCAGTGGCGAAGGATACTCGGGAGTCTGGGAAGTAGTATGTTGGAGAAGAGGCAAAGGGAAATCCAGTCAGTCTTTTAAAAGAAGTCACTTAAAGTCAGTAGAATGGGAACTTTAGGGCTTGAAGAGAGAGAAAACTCAGAGAAGAGGATAGAGATGGGGCCTGGAGCAGCACTTGGGCCATTGTTTGGTGCCAATGAAGGTGTGTGCCCAGAGAAGGTAAAATCATATTGCGAAGAGGAAAGGACAGAAGAATAAGGATGACTTAGCTAAATTGACCCAAAAAAAAAAAAAAAAAACCTTCAAATGAGTATGAATTATCATTTTCCTGATGACTGTCTTCTGTTCTTAATTTTGGGTGCTGCTGATCTGCATGTGGATTGTTAGGCCAACTAAGGCCACTGAAAATTTATCAAAGCAATGTTAAGTAAAAAGGTGCTGTCTACCTGTTTTTTCCTGCATCGTACACTCATTCATAGCTTGACTATAATAATGAGATAAGGTTCACCAGGTGCAGACATGAATGTTTATCTGGAGGCCTCCCTCAGGGTTATTCTTCTGCTCATTTTAAGCTCTTCTAGCATGCCATTGCTCACAGCTCCAGGAGCTGGGTAAGAAGCTAACCATGTGTTTGACCAGAGGGCCTGCTTTTCAGCTCAGGAGTTGCCACCAGCTTCCCCTGTGCCTGCCTCTAGACATTTTCTGATTTTATACCCTGGTGTCCTCATTTCTAGTAAATCTCCTCCCTGGATTTGGTGATTTGACTTTTTCTGTTGGCTGAGCAGCTCTAGCTTAGCCTCATTTATCTGCTGACCCTTAGATGTAGGATCACAATTCAGACTCTGATTGCTCGGGACCCCTTCCTGGTTTCTGGGTGTTACGACACAGATATTTAATAGCAACCATAGTTAACAGGTCCAACTGTGTGTTCCCCGTCCCCTTCATCTATGGTGGCCACCTGTTCACAAGTAATGAGTCATTTCAATCAAGGATTTTATGAAGATGTTTGCATTAGTCCATTTTCATGCTGCTGATAAACATACCTAAGACTGGGCAATTTACAAAAGAAAGAGGTTTATTGGACTTACAGTTGCACGTGACTGGAGAGGCCCCACAGTCATGGCAGAAGGTGAGAGGCACATATCACATTGTGGCAGACAAGAGAAGAGAGCTTCTGCAGGGAATCTCCTGTTTTTAAACCATCAGTTCTCGTGAGACTTGCTATCACGAGAACAGCAGGGGAAAGATCTGCCCCCATGATTCAATTAGCTTCCACTGGGTCCCTCCCATAACACATGGAAATTATGGGAGCTACAGGATGAGATCTGGGGGGAGGGGTCACAGAGCCAAACCGTATCAATGTCTAAGAGTGCTTTTTTGAGTACGAGTAAACCTAAACTTTGTAATAAATACAGTTAACCATTGAACAACATGGATTTGAACTGTATCGGTCCTCTTTTATGTGAACTTTCTCCCACCTGTGCTGCCCCCGATACCTCAAGGCCAACGCCTCCTCTTCCTCTTCCTCTTCAGCCAAGTTAGCATAAAGATGACAAGGATGAAGACCTTTATAATGATCCATTTCCAATTAATAAATAGTAACTATATCTTTCTTATGATTTTCTTAATCACATTTCTTTTCTCTAGCTTACTTTATTGTACAAATGTAGTATATAATGCATATAACAGATGAATTATGTATTCATTATTTATGTTATCAGTTTGGCTTCCAGGCAACAGTAGGCTATTAGTAGTTATTTTTAGGGGAGTTGAAGTTATACACAGTTTTTTTTTTTTCCAATTTTTATTTTAGGTTTGAGGATACATATGGAGGTTTGTTATATGGGTAAATTATGTGTTTTGGGGGTTTGGTATACAGGTTATTTTTATCACCCAGGTAATGAGCATAGTACCCATTCGTAATTATTTTATCCTCATCCTCCTCCTACCCTTCGCCTCAGGTATGCCCTGTGCCTCTTGTTCCCTTCTTTGTGTCGATGTGTACTCAATATTTAGCTCCCCCTTGTGAGAGCATGCAGTATTTGGTTTTCTATTCCTGTGTTAATTCACTTAGGGTAATGGCCTCCAACTCCATCCATGTAGCAGTGAAGGACATGATTTCATTCTTTTTTATGGCTTGCGTAGTATTTCATAGTTGTATATGTACCACATATCCTTTTTTCATTCCAACTTTTAAGTTCAGGGGTACATGTGCAGGATGTGAAGGTTTGTTACATAGGTAAACATGTGCTGTAGTGGTTTGTGACAGATTATCCCATCACTCAAATATTAACCCCAGCATCCATTAGCTGTTCTTCTTAATGCTTTTTCTTCTTCCATCTCCCAGCCTCCAACAGGCCCCAATGCGTGTTGTTCCCCGCCATGTGTCTGTGCGTTCTCATCATTCAGCTCCCACTTAATAAGTGAGAACACACAGTATTTGGTTTTCCGTTCCTGCATTAGTTTGCTGAGGATAATGGTCTCCAGCTCCATCCATGTCCTTGCAAAGGACATGATCTCATTCCTTTATATGGCTGCATAGTATTCCATGGTGTGTATGTACCACACTTTTTTTAATCCAGTCTGTGATTGATGGGCATTTAGGTTGATTTCATGTCTTTGCTTTTGTGAATAACACTACAGTGAACATACGTGCACATGTATCCTTATAATAGAACAATTTTTATCCCTTTGGGTATATGCCCAGTAATAGATTGCTGGGTCAAATGACATTTTTGCCTCTAGGTCTTTGAGGAATCACCACACTATCTTCCACAGTGGTTGAAGTAATTTATATTCCCACCAACAGTGTAAAAGTGTTTCTTTTTCTACACAACCTCACCAGCCTCTGTTGTTTTATGACTTTTTAGTAATAGCCATTCTGACTGACATAAGATAATATATCATTGTGGTTTTGATTTGCATTTCTCTAATGATCATTGCTGTTGAGCTTTTTTTCATGTTTGTTGGCTGTACATATTTCTTCTTTTGAGAAGTGTCTATGTCCTTTGCCCACTTTTTAATTTTTTTTTGTAAATTTGTCTAAGTTCCTTATAGTTGCTGAATGTTAGATGTTTTCAGATGGATAGATTGCAAAAATTTTCATTCTGTAGGTTATCTCTTTACTCTAATGATAGTTTCCTTTGCTGTGCAGAAGCTCTTTGGTTTAATTAGATTCCATTTGTCAATTTTTGCTTTCATTGCAATTGCTTTTTGCATTTTTGTCATGAAATCTTTGCCCATGCCTATGTCCTGAATGGTATTGCCTAGATTTCCTTCTAGGACTCTTATAGCTTTGAGTTTTTCATTTAAGTCTTTAATCCCTCTTCAGTTGATTTTTGTATGTGTTGTAAGGAAAGAGTCCAGTTTCCGTTTTCTGTATATGGCTAGCCAGTTCTCCCAACACCATTTATTAAATAGGGAATCCTTTCTCCATTGCTTGTTTTTGTCAGGTTTGCCGACGATCAGATGTTTGTAGGTGTGTAGTCTTATTTCTGGGTTTTCTGTTCTGTTACATTGTTCTATGTATCTGTTTTTTGTACTGGGACCATGCTGTTTTGATTACTGTAGCCCTGTATTATAGTTTGAAGTCAGGTAGCGTGACGCTTCTAGCTTTGTTCTTTGAGCTTAGGATTGCCCTGGCTATTCATGCTCTTTTTTTGTTTTATATTCTTTGAATAATGTCAAAAGTAATTTAATAGGAATAGAATTGAAGCTATAAATTGCTTTTGGCAGTATGCCCATTTTAACAATATTGGTTCTTTCTATCCATGAGCCTGGATTTTTTTTTCCATTTGTTGTAGTCATCTCTGATTTCTTTGAGCAGTAGTTCATAGTTCTCCGTGAAGAGATTCTTCACTTCTCTTGTTAGCTGTATTCCTAGGTATTTTATTCTTTTTCTGTGGCAATTGTGAATGGGAGTTCATTTGTGATTCAGCTCTCTACTTGCATGTTGTTGGTGTATAGGAATGCTAGCAATTTTTCACATTGATTTTGTATCCTGAGACTTTGCTGAAGTTGCTTATCAGCTTAAAAAGCTTTTGGACTGAGATGATGGGGTTTTCTAGATATAGGATCATGTCATCTGCAAGCAAAGACAGTTTGACTTCCTCTCTTTCTATCTGAATACCCTTTCTTTCTTTCTCTGGCCTGACTGCCCTGGCCAGAACTTTCAATACTATGTTGAATAGGTGTGGTGAGAGAAGACATCCTTGTCTTGTGCTGGTTTTCAAGGGGAATGATTCCAGTTTTTGCCCATTCAGTATGATATTGACTGTGGGTTTGTCACAAATGGCTCTTATTACTTTGAGGTGTGTCCCTTCAATACCTAGTTTATTGAGTTTTTAACATGAAGAAATGTTGAATTTTATTAAAGGCCTTTTCTGCATCTATTGAGATAATCATATGGTTTTTGTCTTTAGTTGTGTTTATGTGATGAATCACATTTATTGATTTGTGTATGTTGAATCAGCCTTGCATCCTGGGGATGAAGCCTACTTGATCATGGTAGATAAGCTTTCTGATGTGCTGCTAGACTTGGTTTGTCAATATTTTGTTGATGATTTTGGAATCAATGTTCACCAAGGAGATTGGCCTGAAGTTTTCTTTTTTTTTGTTGTATCTCTGCCAGGTTTTGATACAGAATGATGCTGGCCTCAGGAATGAGTTAGGGAGGAGTCCCTCCTTTTCAGTTTTTTGGGAATAGTTTCAGTAGGAATAGTATCAGCTCTTTTTTGTACCTGTGGGAGAATTCAGCTGTGAATCTGCCTATCCTTGACTTTTTTGTTTGTAGGTTACTTATTAGTACCTCAATTTCAAAACTGATTATTCGTCTATTCTGGGATTCAATTTCTTTCTGGTTCAGTCTTGGGAGGGTGTATAGTCCAGGAATTTATCTTTTTTTTTTTTTTTTTTTTTTTTTTTAGATTTTCTACTTTATGTATTTAGAGGTATTTATTTATAGTATTCTCTGATGGTTGTTTGCATTTTTGTGGGGGCAGTAGTGACATTCCCCCTTGTAATTTCTGATTATATTTATATGAATCTTCTCTCTTTTCTTCTTTATTAGTTTAGCTAGTGGTCTATCTGTTTTATTAATTTTTTCAGAAAACCAGCTCCTGGATTAGTTGATTTTTTGAAGGGTTTTCTTCTGTCTCTATATCCTTCAGTTCAGCTCTGATCTTGGTTATTTCTTGTCTTCTGGTAACTTTGGATTTTGTTTGCTCTTGGTTCTTTAGCTTTTTTTTAGTTGTGATGTTAGATTGTTAATTTGAGTTCTTTCTAGCTTTTTCACGTGGGCATTTGGTGGTATAAATTTACCTCAATGCTGCTTTAGCTGCATCACAGAGATTCTGATACATTGTAGCTTTGTTCTCATTAGTTTCAAAGAACTTCTTGATTTGTAGCTTAATTTCATTATTTGGAGAAGGTTGTTCAATTTCTATGTAGTATATAGTTTGAATGAATTTTAAATGTTGACTTCTAATTTGATTGTGCTGTCTCTGAGAGAGTGCTATGATTTCAGGTTTTTTTCTTTGCATTTGCTGAGGAATGTTTTGCTTCTAATTATGTACCACATTTCTTTTTAATTTTTTGAGATGGAGTCTTACTCTTGCCACCCAGGCTAGAGTGCAGTGGTGCGATCTCAGCTCACTGCAACCTTCACCTCCCAGTTCAAGCAATTATCCTGCATCAGCCTCCTGAGTAGCTGGGATTACAGGTGCCCGCCACCATGCCTGACTAATTTTTGTACTTCTAGTAGACATGGGGTTTTGCCATGTTGGCCAAGCTGGTCTCAAACTCCTGACCTCAAGTGATCTGCCCACCTCAGCCTCCCAAAGTGCTGGGATTACAGAAGTGAGCCACTGCACCCGGTTGTACCACATATTCTTTATCCAGCCTACCATTAATGGGCATTTAGGTTGATTTCATGTCTTTGCTATTGTGAATAGTGCTGCAATGAACATATGTATGCATGCACACAGATTTTTGAATCTGTTAGATTTTTGCAGTGTCTCTAACTCCTCCATTGTTAAAGGTCAACTGGTTATGCTTTTATATCAAACAACTGAGTATAAACGTATACAATACTTGGTTTAGTTTGATATCAACTTCCAATTCTTCTTCACTCATTTAACTCTAGACGGTGGAATTTCTCTCCCTTTTTTTTAGATTTAACAAATATTCTCTAGACATCTCCAGCATCAGGCAATGTGTCAGATTCTACCTGTGTTCTTCTACCTGTGTTCATATAATGCCCTGAAACTGTCAGGATTTCAAAAATGGTTTCTTATCTTCAAAATTCCAGCAGTTGGTGATTTCCTATGATATTAAACATTGTATAGTGTTTCTCATAGGCTGATGACTGTTTAGTATACGTGTGCTAGTTGCAGTATTTGGCTCTGTTCAAGGAATAGTCTGTTTTTTAATGGGAAGAAGTAGGACATTTGTAAAAATACCCAACCTAAACATGACCTCTATTCTCAAGAGGAATTTAAAGTGAATACCTTGGGATTTCAGAGAAACACCTTTTAGGTTGGATATGAATATAATTTACCTGTTAACTGCAGCTGTTAACATGAAAGCAGGAAGTTGATGCTTGACAGCACAAATAATTCTAGTGTAATAACTTCAAAAAGGAGCCAGAAGAAAAAGGGAGCCACGTAGTTCTGTGTTGCAGCAAGATTCATGGATTAAGGCACAGGTATGATCTCATGGAAATTGAGTTGAAGTTTCAGAAATATTGTGAAATCCCACAGTTTAAATGATAAAATATTCATGTATGAGTATATCTGTTGACTTCTCTATGATCCTTTCTACTTGATGAGGTAGTGAGGGAAAGTGGAGGCAATGTTAACAGGATTTCTGTGTTGAATTATAAAATTAGGATCATAGAGATTTTTAAATATTTAAATATGTCATGTTGATAGGAGTTATATTTTTGGATGTAGAAAGAACTGTATCTTTAAATGTAGATTATTAATATGATTTCTGTGACAGTTTTATGTATCAACTTGGCTAGGCTATAGTACCCAGTTATTTAATCAAATACAAATCTAGGTGTTGCTGTGAAGATATTTTGTAGACATAGTTCACATCTCCAATAAAATGACTAATTAAAGGAGCTTCTTCTTGATAATGTGTCTGGGTCGTACCCAATCAGTTGAAAGGCTGCAGAAGCAAAAATTGATGTTTCCTAGAGAAAGAAGAAATTCTTCCTGAATTTTTTCAACATCAACTTCTTCCAAGAAATTCCAGCCTGGTTGCCAGCTCCATAATTGCATAAGCCAGTTCCTTGAAATAAATCTCTATTTATGAATATGTGTATGCCTCTCTCTCTCTCTCTCTCTCTCTCTCTCTCTCCCCACCTCCACCTCTCTCCTCTCTCTCCCCGCCCCATCCCTCCCTCCCTCCCCCCACCCATCTACCTCATCATCTGCTGGTTGTTTCTCTGGAGAACTTTGACTGATACCGTTTCCTAAATGGAAAGCGTTTTAAAGATATGAAATAAATAATATTAGGTAGATGTTGGGATAGAGGTTTGTGTTTCTAATGTTCCCATTTCAGTGAGTGTTTTAAAAATCAAGCCTTGTTAATGCTTTGCAAAGCCTGCCGGGACACATCCTCTGCCTCTCCAGCCTGCTTGCCTGCCTGCCGCACTGGGCATTCCAGCAGCAGCCCTAAGCTGCCCTCTCCGCTCCTCTCATGCTCTGCTGCTTCCGGCCTTCTCTTCCTTTGTCTGTCTGTTTTCTTCTACTTCAAGCACTTTTGCCCTCCTCTGCCCTTCTCTGTAAAGCCTTCTCTTCTCTCTGCCCCCTTCTCTTCACACTAGAAGAATTAGGCTTCTCTCATCCTTGCTTCCTCTCTCATGCACAACATTTTACACAGAGGGCTCTGTTGATTTGTTTGCAAGTCTGTTTTTCATTTGCTAAATGGTAATGAGTATGTCTTATTCATCTTGGTATTCCCAGCACCTAGCACAGTTCCCGGCATCTAGGAGGTGTTTAATCAATATTGTTGAAAGAATGAATAAGTAGCTGACCCTCTCCTTCAGGGATAAGCAGCTGCCTTTAAGTTCCATTGCAGATGGCTGGGAGGCATCCTAAGTGGCTGTTCTTTCAGGGCTGGGTATGCTTCTAAGCTCCTTGTTCCTGAGTTGCTTGAAGAGAAATTCCCAGGCAAACAGACCTTTAATTACCACCAAAGGCCTATGCTTTCAGTATTTGTGAGGGATTATATGTATGCCCAGCAGATTTAAGCTGATTGTGTAGAAATCTCTGGCATCATATATTGGTGGCATGAATGCTTTGCAAAATGAGTACAAATTTAGGCTGATACATTTTTACCTTCCTAATTAATGCCTTGAAGTCCTACCCGAATTCATTAGCAAGGAATCCAATATTACTTTTGAAGTTATACCCAGCCAGTCAACCTTAAACTTGATGTCTTACTCAGTCCTATGTAGAGTCACTAGGGTCTGTGTTTTTCAAATACCCTTTATAGAAAAAGCTGTGTCATTCTGATTATTCTTCTATTTCACGTGTGTCTTACTGTTAACTGCTACATGGTGTCATTGTTGAAGCTTGCTCCTGCATAGTTTCACGGACTTCTGTATACTCAGCATGAGTGTCGTCCTTGGCCCAGACCCTGCATTGGCCACAGTGCCGTTTCTAACCCCAGAATGGTGAGTTCAGAAGAGCTTCCATCAGTCATACTGGGGGCTGAAAACAGCTCTCCTACACGTGCCTTTTAGTGAGCAGCCCAAGTCAGCAGCGTGGCCATCCACTTTCCCTACAGTTATTGTTTGGAGACGTCTCATCATTCTTCTGTAGCACTGGGCCTTTGTCAGGTCCTCCACGATAAGTCTCGGTGCTTCCCATCGTAGGGAGCAGATCTCCTCTTTTCCTCCCTGGTGATCAGCTCTGCGTGTCAGTAGTCTTGCAGAGCTTTACTAGAGTTACAGTTTATTACTCTCTTTCCCGTTCTCCTTCCTCAGTAACTTTCTTATCTTAACCCAGAAAACTACAGGGAAATTATACAAGTGATTCCACATGGAACCCAGGGAACATTTGCTTTGAGGTGACTTCCTGCCTCCCACTCTTGAAATAAATGAAGCAGATGTAAATTTTTATGAGTCTTTCAAATGGCACTAGAATTAATCTCTACCTTATCAGGCATGATGTATGTAAAAATGGTAGCCCTTGCATTCAGCTGTACCATCACGTTTCCATTAAGAGATATCAAGACGCAGAGTGTCAATTAAAATGCAGAAAGATATTTAAACTGTAGCAACTTATGGAAGAAACTCACACTATCTAGTTTCCAAATGTGAATTGTTCACAGACTTTAAAATATAGGCTAAATTACATTGTAGGCACTCATTACAATGCCCTTCACTACATCATTAATTTTCAGCTTCGTCGTTTATTATTTTTTTACCTTGTCCTTGTTCTAGCCAGGATATTTCATTAATTGCACAGCTCCAACATGCACAGCCTCGATCATATTTCAGGAATCTTCATTCTTCTACCTCCCTTTGTGGTACCATTTGATCCAACATAAAAACAATTTTTTCCCAAAGTTATGTTGATCTTTTACTGTCCCACTGTTTCTCCCGTAAAAAAAAAAATCTACCATTTGTTAAACCTTTACTATATTAATTGATTTGTTCTTTATTTATTTATTTTTTTTTGGTAATTTTTAAAATGTGGAAATAATCTACTTCCATAAAAGTGTAGGCAGATTACACACATGTATGTTTTAATTACTGCAGAGTAAATTATTATAAAATATTATTAGGTGAACATTCATGTTGCTCATGTTATTATCACTGATGTTAAACAAAGGAGTATTGTCAGGATCCCAGAAGCTGCCCTCCGGCTGCCCTAGTAAAAAACCTCTCCCTTCCCTCCAAAGTAACATCTATCTCAGTTTTTAGGCCCTTTGCTTTTTTACGTTGCTAAAGAGTTTTACCACTTATACAACTTCTCTAACACCATAGTTTAGTTTTGGCTATTTCTGAGGTTTATATATTTGTAATAATATAATGTTTTTGGTGAGGGGGTTTTGACTTCTTTTCTGTGACAGTTTCTGAGATCTATCCAGGCTTTGATTACTAGTAGTTTTCATTGTTGAATAGTCTCCATTGTAGGACTGTACTATAATATGTTTATCCATTCTTCTGTTGATAGGCATTTGGGTAGTTTACCATTCCAGATTATTATAAATAGTGATGCTATAAACATTCCCGTACTTTTCTCTTGGTGCCCATGTGTACATCTGGGCCTGGATCTTTCTTGTGGGAAAGTTTCTAATTATAGATAGAATTTTGTGAATAGTGATAGATCTACTTTATATTCCTATGTACATTTTGGTAATTTATAAATTTTTTTCTAGATACTTACCGATTTCACTTAAATTTTTATTTTCAGTTTGTATAACATTTTTTAAAGTGAGCTGGTTATTTGTTTAATCTCTGCAAGATCTATAGCAATGCCCCTATTTAATTTCTGACATTGATTTCTGATGTTGTGCTTTTTTTGTGTATTTTGATCAGTCTTGCCAGGGACTGATTAATTTTACATCTTTTCATAGGAGTAACTGTGTTGGTGTATCATATATTTCCTTTTTTCTTTACTACTTATTTAATTAACGTCTTTAAAATAATAAAAATTTTACAATAATAAAAATGTATGGCAATGCATTGTGTACATTTTACTTGAATAGTCTAAACACAATAAATGTTATTTAACATTAAAATGTGACTAAATTAAATATGAAATTACTTTCAGATAATTTGTGACTCTCAGGATTCCTTGGGGATTTATTGGGGTTCTCTTAGCAACAATCTCAGGATTTTAAAGCTTGGTTATGTATATATTTTTTAATAACTTTACTAAAGATACATGAAGTACCTTGGTTGTATTTGTTTAATTCATTAGAGGTAAAAGACAGAACAATTCAGAGCATCAAATTATACTGCATATTTCTGGAATGTTTGTGAAGTTGATAAAAGAAAAAAATTAAACTATGAAAGAAATTTGGGGTGTAACCACAAAAAATCTGTAACTTTAAAGTTAATTTTGAGACTATATTGTTTTTTAACCTTGTAGACCTCTATATATTGACTTTAAAGGACAAACAACAAATGAAGTTTTACAGTATCCATTTGAAGGGCAGTGGAATACATTTTCTTTCTTTTTCACATGGATAAAATAAATGTGTTTTACTATCTAGCTCTGGTATTGTTTGTGCCAGCAAATTGGTACACTAAATCATATATCGATATGTAATCTTGTTTAAGAAATACTTTAAAATAATATGATTAAGTAGATTTTCAATATTTTACTTTTGAAATTATTCAACTAACATGTTCAAAGTGAGTAAACTTACAACATGCGTTCTTCATTTTGATTTATTTATATTCTAGCCTCTAGCTTTTTATTCCAGAACAGGTAATAAAAATGATACAATAACAACCTATTCTAACTTTGTTAGAGCATCATAATTACATGGTGCACAGTTTGTCTTTGATGTTTGCTTTTATTTTATCTTATATTGCAAATCCTTGTTTTTACCTTTTATGCTTTTATACTCATCTTACTTTGGCCCTGATATCAAATGATTTAAGTAATTAACTACTTAATTCTTTTACATATTTATTGCATTCCAAAAACATACTATACACTGGGCCAAGAATTTCATTTGCCAAAAAAATAACACATGTTTTTTACCCTTGATGAAGTAAATCTTGTGGGAAAGAGGGCAATGTAAGAAAATAATTACTCTGGGAAAATTATTTAACATAGAGATATATTCAAAGTTTTATCACAACACCAGGGAAGCAATAACTTTCAAAAGTAATGGCAGTAGATTTCTCGGTGGATAGACTGAGTTAGTAATCTCAAGCCGGAAGACAGAGGATAGCATGAGACAAAGAGAGCATTCTGGGCAGCCATGATAAGGTGTGTTATGGAATGGTGATACATTGGAGAGATTGATTTCCTAGGAGGAGGAGGGCCTGAAAGAAGGAGATTCTGAAATGTAAAGAGATTACTCTAAAATTGAAGATGCCTTGCAGAGTGGAGATTCTTCTTACCCATGCTGTCTTAGTCCTTTCTCATGCTGCTGATAAAGATATACCTGAGACAGGGAAGAAACAGAGGTTTAATAGACTTACAGTTCCACATGGCTGGGGAGGCCCACAATCATGGCGGAAGGCAAGGAGGAGCAGGTCACATTTTACATGGATGTTGTCTGGCAAAGAGAGAGTTTGTGCAGGGGAACTCCTCTTTTTAAAACCATCAGATCTCATGAGACCCACTCACCATTGTGTGAACAGCACAAGAAAGACCTGCCCCCATGATTCAACTACCTACCACTGGGTCCCTCCCACAACATGTAGGAATTGTGTAAGTTACAATCCAAGATAAGATTTGGGTGGGGACACAGCCAAACCATATCACATGCCTTACCCTGTAACACTGGGGGCCACAATATTATTTTGAAAAATGGAAGCCAGTTGACCAGAGGTTTACCTTTTTTTTTTTTTTTGGCAGGCGTATTATGAAATAGTTGTACTAGAAACTTTACATACTTTATATGATGTGTTCCCCAATAAACCCCTGTGAAGGAAAAGCGATTTTACTCCCACTATATAGATAAGGAAATGGATGATTATCAAGGTTGATCACTTGTCCTAAGTCATGGGGGTATGGGGTGGTTTGCAAGCTTAATATTTTCTGGTTCCAGGACTTCTGCTTCTCCAGTATGCCCTATTTCTTCCCTAGAAATCCCCATAATGTCAATGAATAATTTATAGTAGGGGAAATAGTTACAAAAATAGGAAATTATTACTTTAGTTTCAGATTAGAGATGATTATGGACAGAATTTAGACATCGATAGTGCTGATGACAGAAAAACAGCATAGATTTGAGAGCCTTTCAGAAGTAACATTAGTGGGTAATCAAATGTTGATAGTAAAGGAAAGAGAGAAATTGATGTAATACTAATGTTTCTGTATACAGCACAAATGAATTTCACTGAATGGACTGAAGTAAGGCAAGGAATGGAAGGAAGAATTGATGTATGCTGGATGTATTCACAGTGAGGGTGGGCTTGGTTAATGAATACACTGTCTACAGTCTTCTTATATATGTCTTCTTTATAGAACTTAGAGGGAATTAATGGCTAAAGTTGGGAAATTTGAGTCAGACTTTCATCAGTGACCATTGTTAGGTTCAGATGCAATTTTAATCATTACAGGCTACATCTAAAAATTGTCTGCAGCTTTTTTTGACATTCCAGGGGATCTTGTCCCGTTGCTTCAAACCATGGGTCTGGTCTGGAAGGTCCTTACACATGTATTGAGCTCCATCAAAGTATTTTAATTCTAGAACTAGAGATTTTGATCAAATATACTAAAATGTGGTTATTTGGATAATAGTTGACTAAGGGACTAGAGTCGTTAATCTAGTTAATCATTTCATTACAAACACAAAATGATTGAGAAAAGGTTAATTTAAAAAATCTAGGTTTAGTTCCTGGCATATTGTAGTGACAGATTTTTATTCAATGCCTTAAGAATACTTAGAGCTTTTGCTTTAGTTTTAGTGTGTTTAATTTAGGCCTGTACTCATGTAAGTCAACTCCTTGCCCATGATTTACTTGTGTGTGAAGCCCCCAATCTTATTTATGTTGCCCAAACATGGCTGGGAGAGACAGCTGTGACATTGTGAATCTAGCTGACCACAGATGGGTTTTCAGTGAAGCATGGATCCATATTAGTTTGATGATCTGTGTGTACTGCCTCCTGTTAAAATTTTAGAGACTCAACCCCTAAATCACTTGGCATTGACTGCAACCACTTATGTATGAGTAATAGACTGAGTGAACTGGAACTTTCGTTGCTAGTGATCAAGACCCTTACTGTAAGACTAATTCACTATATTATAGTTTTATTGACTATTTAGTTCATGTTAAAGTCTCTTTAGTTTAGTCATTTTGCAACAGGTTTTAATAGCGTTGGTATCTCATGTTGTCAAGATGTTATGATAATTAACCTTTTCCAGATCTTGTATACTGAAGTCTCCACATGTTTGTTATAGATTTGACAGTTAAGGTTTAAATCTCAAGGAAAAAATAATTGAAGTTAGAGACTGAGAAAGAATTTATTTAGGATCTTAAAAACCTATGTTAGTGATTAATATTTACTTAGAAGGCTGGTAGAACTGCAAGATTTTCTAGATAGTGGAAACAAGAAAACAGATAAAGCATAAGAGAAAACAAAGGATGAGTGAGTAGTTAAAATAATCAGCGGGAGAGAGATCCAAGATGGCTGATGATTAGCAGCTCGGGCATGTACCTCCCAGTGAAAGCGCAAAGAACGAGAGGACGCCACACTTTCAGACGAATATTAGTTGCTCACGGACCAGGAGATTCCCAGTGGAGGGGCCCCACGGGTCGCCAGGGCGACTCTTGTGGCCGGCGTGGCGGTTTTGCTGGTGCCTTAGCACGCCAGTTCTTGGTGCAGAGTCCGGAGATTCCCGGGCAGAAAAGCACCATCAATCTTAACACCGCTGTTTTGGCCGGCTCAGTGGATTGCTCAGATTTCGGCGCAGGGAATCAATAAGTTGGACGTCAGAGACCCAGTTAGAAAGTCGGTAATTATAAAGACGACAGACAGACAAATATATAATGAAGGGAAGAAACCAGCGTAAAAAGGTAGAGAATACTCAAAATCAGAATGCCTCTCCCTCTACAGGGGATTGCAATTCCTCATCAGTAACGGAACAAGGCTTAATAGATTACACGTGTGTTCCAATAACAGAAGCAGGTTTCCAAACGTGGGTGATAAGAAACTTCTGTGAATTAAAAGAACTTGTTCTAACCCAATGCAAAGAAACTAAGAAGCTTGAAAAAAGGTTTGACGAAATGTTAATGAGAATGGACAATTTAGAGAAGAATATAAGTGAATTGATGGAGCTGAAAAACACAACACAAGAACTTCGCGAAGCATGCACAAGTTTAAACAGTCGAATTGATCAAGCAGAAGGAAAGATATCAGAAGTCGAGGACCAGCTCAGTGAAATGAAACGAGAAGACAAGAATGCAGAAAAAAGGATGAAAAGGAATGAGCAAAGTCTCCAGGAAATATGGGACTATGTGAAAAGACCTAATCTACGTTTGATAGGTGTACCTGAATGTGATGAAGAGAATGAATCCAAGTTGGAAAATACTCTTCAGGATATCATTCAGGAAAATTTTCCCAACCTGGCAAGGCAGGGTAATATTCAACTCCAGGTAATACAGAGAACACCACAAAGATATTCTTCAAGAAGACCAACCCCAAGGCACATAATCACCAGATTTATTAGGGTTGAAATGAAGGAGAAAATACTAAGGGCAGCCAGAGAGAAAGGTCAGGTTACCCATAAAGGGAAACCTATCAGACTTACAGCAGATCTCTCAGCAGAAACCCTACAAGCCAGAAAAGAGTGGGGACCAATATTTAACATTCTTAAAGAAAAGAATTTTCAACCCAGAATTTCCTATCCAGCCAAACTAAGCTTTATGAGTGAAGGAAAAATTAAATCTTTTGCGAACAAACAAGTACTTAGAGAGTTCACCACCACCAGGCCTGCTTTACAAGAGCTTCTGAAAGAAGCACTATACATATAAAGGAACAACCAACATCAGCCTTTCCAAAAATATATCAAAAAGCAAAGAACTTTAACACAATAAAAAATTTACATCAACTAATGGGCAAAACAGCCAGCTAGCATCAAACGCCGGTATTAAACTTATATATATTTTAATTGGATAAAAAGCCAAAACCCATTGGTATGCTGCATCCGGGCCCATTTTACATGCAACAATACACAAAGACTCAGAGAGAAGGAGGAAGATTTACCAATCAAACAGAGAGTAAAAATAAACCAATAAACAAAAAGCAGGAGATGCAATTCTCGCCTCTGATAAAGTAGACTTTAAAGCAACAAAGATCAAAAGAGGCGAGGAATGACGTTACATAATGGCAAAAGGATCAATGCAACAAGAAGAGCTAACGATTCCATAGATCAACGAGATAGAAAATTAACAAGGATATTCAGAACTTGAACTCAGACTCGGAACAAGTAAACTTAATAAACATTTATAGATCTCTCCACTTCAAATACACAAAACATACATTACCACCTCACACCTATTCCAAAGGTGACTATATAATATGAAGTAAATCACTCCTCAGTAATCGCATAGCATTTCATAGGTTTAAATTAAATATTGGTTGGCTGTTTGTTTGTTATCTTCTTCCCTTATTCCTTCCTGACTACATCATTAAGTATAATTATCAGTATAAAAGAGGTTTTCAATACCCATTACTAAATTGCATTCTAGCCTGGGCAAGAAATCAATACTCCCATTCTCTCTCCCTCTTTCTTTTCCTTCTCCCTCCTCCCCATTCTGCCTCTCTCTTTCTCTTCCTTTTTCTTCCTCCCTATAAAAAAAAAAAAAAAAAAAAAAAAAATCAGCGAATGCACCAAACAAAATAACTGTAATTGTGCCTCTTAGCAAATAAAATTTACTTCTGAATTACTTGCCCAAATCATTAGGTGTATGAAACCCCACAATTTCACTTTTCTAGAGTCTGATGTGGTATTCAAACTGGCTAAAATTACTGATATAAACATATGCCTGTCTTGTTCTTTACAACCCAACCAGGAAGTCTTGTTAAATGTTAACGGATATGCACATGAGTGAAATAGTAGCTGAAAATTTTTATGACAGGTCTGCATATTGGTAACTCTTCTTCATATTTATCCAGAGCAGCAAAAATAAAAATAACTACTAAATAATGACTATTCTTTATAAATTACTCTCCATTTTTAAGTATATTAGTTATTTCATAAATTGTAAGTACTATCTCATCTGCATTGTTATAGTATCTAGCACATATATGTCCACAGCCACAGGCAAAGATACTTTATTTTATGCTGATATATTTTTCTTGGTGAATACAGGACAGCTATCTTGCAGTCAAGAAACTATAAATGTCATTAGAGAGATAAGTGAACACACAGAACAATTTTTAAGAGTTTTTAGTATCTTCCTCCATGGAAAAGTTTTTCATGATTCAATCTCATTTTATGGCTGTTTATAGGATGTAATGTATGGAGATCTATTCATGTCATATATAAATAAATGTGAAGGATTTGGATCACTTTATTAAATTATAATTTAAACAAATATTTATTAATTCTCCTCTGGACAATCAACAGTAGACAAGATAGCCAGAATAGTTTCCTGTCCTGGACCTTTTATCTAGTTTTTTCTCTTGGTTTTCAGTGATATGAGCTTGTTTCTTGACATCCTAGTAATTTTTGAATGATGGAAAGATATTATGTATAAAAGTGTGTAGAGGATAAAACAAAAAGTTTTCCCCAAAAGGTTTACTTTTTCATCTGTTAGGTAGAAAGTGTAGAAGCTGATCACCACAATCTGGTCATAGAACAGAGTGAGTAAGGGCTGGTTTACACTTTAATCAAGGATTCCTCCATCTCTAGTTTTCGGTAGTCCTCCAGAGGGCTGTATTCTCTTGGACCACATTCTCTGGCTGGTTCTGAACTCTAATGGAGTCCTCAGCATGAGGAAGTTGCCAGACCTCCTTAATGCTTTTTAGAAATTTTACTTAGTCTTTTAATACCCTCCTGTACAAGTTCAGAATTTGGCAAATGTCTTGAAAGGCAACCAACTGTGTTTCATCCTCTCTTCTGGGCTTTTCCTTCCTCACTAGGATCTTGGCTCCTTAAGTTTCCAATGCTGTCTCTTCAGCTCACTGAGACTGCCCATTGCAAAGAGCAATACCCAGGTTCTCATCCTCTTTCCTTGCATGCAGAGTCAGCAAACATGCCCAGAGAAAATACAGCTAACTTCTCCATGGTTCTAACTTTCCATGATTTTCTCTAATCTGGTATCTTGATTTTTCTAGTTTTCATTGCTTCATCAACTTTCTGATGCCATTAAGAAGATTTTTGAGTGATTTTTATATTTTTTATTATGGAAACATATCAAAATAAAGTTTAATTTTTTGATTATTTGAACAATGCTAACATATATTTTTGATGAACATATATTCAAATTATGTATACATCTACAGTAACACCACTTCATTAAAACTCGTTTTGTCAATAACTTCTACGATACCAAATTTGTGACATTTTTTGCACTTTTCAAAAACGTTTATTTTAAGTTCAGGAGTACATGTGCAGTTTTCCTATATAGATAAACTCATGTCATGGGGGTTTGTTGTACAGGTTGTTTCATCACTCAGGTATTGAGCCTAGTACCCATTAGTTATTTTTCCTGATCCTCTCTCTCTTCCCACTCTTTTCCCTATGAAAAGCCCCAGAGTGTGGTGGTATTTTTTTGTTTTCCAGTTCTTAGCTGGTTGGTTGATCTGTTCCAAGTGTATCCAGCTGCCTGTCTCTATTTTTAGATACTAAAATAAAAGAATGATACCTTCTTTTATATACATCTTTGCAATTACAGGGCATATACCCTAAAATTTCCTCTCTATTCAAGATATTCTAGAACTAATTGGAAAAGTGGACAGGGGGGTCATTGGTCAAGTTCTTCAAATTAGGTATCATTGAAAGAACTGGGCAATTACCAGAGCTAATCCTCTATAGTAATGTTGATTCCACTGCCCAAGAGCTGTTCGGTGATAGTGGTACTGAATGGTGCTACACCAAGTTGTCCAAGGGAATAACTTGGGAGCTTTCAAGTAGAAGCTCTTCAATTGGTGAACTCAACATGAATTGAAACTCAAGATTTGATGGATGCTTTGGAAAGCTAAAAGTTCTGCATGCTGTTCTTGACTTCTTATTATGATTTATCTTAAATGAAAATAAACCTTAATTTTCATTGTCTACTAAGCTACTTGTGTAGAGAGTAGATATCATTGTGTTTTATATCTCCACTAACACTTATAAGAAGAAGGTATAGCTTACTGGTTAAATTTCTGGGTTTGTGAGTCAATTAAGTTTAGGTTTAAATCCTATCCATTTACCAAATGCTATACTTTGAGTGAGTTGCAAAAACTCTCTAAATCTCAATTTCATTTTGTGAATTGGGAATAATAATACATTTCATTGTACCAGTGTGAGAGTTGATATATATACTGTATTTAAAGTGGTAATAACTATCTTTGGCACCTTATAAGCATACAGTTTGTGGTAGCTATAAAATTTGGGCTACTATGAAAATCCATGGAATTGGAGATCCAGAATTTTGGGGTTAGTCCTTAAAATATTTACACAGACCCTCCAAGATAGGTGAATGAAGTTTGTTGAAAAAGACTTTATGTTAAGAATTTTAAAGTTTGCTTTTGTTGTTAAATAAAACTAGTTAAATATCTGTTTATTTTATAGATAAGAGAACCATCTGAAATAACTCCAGGAAAGAAAAAACTGAATTGGAGACAGTTTACCTCTCATTAACTTCAAAAACATGTTTCTTCATAATTTCAGTAGATAGATAACGAACAATCATTATCTGTTTTAAAATTAATTTAAGAAGAATTAAGTTTTACCAATACTCTAAATTGTACAGGTATTATTATATGTAAGAAAAGGAGCAAAACTTAAGATAAAAATATCCAAGTGAACAAAAACTTAAGAGTAAAAAAAAAACTAAGAGAGAGAAATTTGACACCTAGCTACCATTCATTAGTTATATAATATGAATAGGGCAAGTTATGTGATCTCTCTGAGTCCCAGTTTTCTCAGAGAAATTGCAATATAGAAAAATAATAATTAGGGTTTTCTTGAATATTAAATGAAAAAGTAGAAATGAAAATGCCTAATGAACAATAGGCATAATCTAATAGTAGTATTTAATGATCAGTGGAAATAGGAGTTTGTTATACAAAAAGTAAATGGTATAATTAAATGTTTTTATTTTAGGATTTAAATCACACGTATTTGGATCAAATTTCATACTGCTTTATTATGAGTGGAAATTCTTCTTAAATCTTGATGTTATTCTGAACATTATTCAGGTTTGATATTATATCTGAAGCCTAATCCCAGGATTTTTCCAATTGTTCTGATTTGATGGAACTGAAGGAAAGTTAGCTCTTCTCTTTCAAGTTATTCCAGTCCAGGAAGTGTTTCTGCTCCGCTCATACTGGAGTGATCATGCAATAATACCTTTGCTGAGTATTTCTGTTGGATTTTTCAAAAGCTGTCATTAGTCCTACAGCTCGAATATGAAATGTAGATGGTAATTGGTAGAGCCACATTCAGTCTTCAAGTGTAATTGAAAGTGACCCAGCCATCCTGAGAGCTCTTCTCAGACTTGCAGATCTGTAAGCATGTGTGATGGGACAGGAGCAAGACAGCTTGTTGAGAGTGGGAAAGTCCCTTTGCCTGTTGCTGAACCAGAAAACTTGAACTGTATGACTCTCTGAGTCCGGACAATGTCTTGTGTGTTTGTTTCCACAGAGCATATATCATTACAGACTATATGGGCATCCGAAATGAAAGTTTCATGAAATTAGCTGCAGTAGGGACCTGGATGGGGGACTTTGTCACAGCTTGGATGGTAAGAAAATTTTAACTTCACCCATTTCAAACATCAGACGGAAGACATGTTTACAATGTTGGACAGACACTGCTTTTGATGGTGTAGAGTAAAATAATTACTTCTCTTCAAGTGAAACAAATTTATGAGTAAAGATAATTCCAGAGATTATATGAAATATCTGTGGACCTCAGAAAAAAATCAATGCAATTAGAATGTAAGTAATGGCCCACCAGAATATGTCCATCTATCTAAACACACATGTATGTTTGAGCATATGAACATATACAGTCATAACATTAATAGAAGTTCTCCCTGTGAAGTTATAAATAATTTTGTTTGTCTAAATACTTCCGGCCTTTATTTTTTTAGGCATGTAGAATTTTCAGGTAAGGAATGTGATCTGGCCTGTCTCAGAAGATTGTATGAAATATTTTTTAATAATTTAGTATTTTTCAACATTTATTTTCCTCATTGAAACTACTAATATGATGGTAACTGTTCTGAGTATTATCTCCTTTAATCTCTTTTGTATATTATTAGTCTTTGTTATTGTAAGCCTGGAACAAACAGACAAACATGTCTCCTGCTGAGCTCATCTGTCAAGAAAGTATCTTCTGTTTTTAATCGTTGGGTTAAAAACTTAAACATAGCATGTTGCTAAAAGGCTCTGGCTTCTGTAAATTTATGAGAGACTCATGAAATGCAAAGAGTATAACTCCCATAAAAATGGAGCATTTCATTAACACCATTCATAAATGCAGTTGATTCTAATTATCTTTGTCAGTCTATTCACTTGAAAATGAGGAGATATACCAGAGGGCAGATAATGCCTGACCCAAGCAAGACTAGGCATGGGCATGTCCCTGCAGATACATCCAAGATATTGTAGATACATTGTTACAAAAGAGTTCCTGCCATTTCTGTTGATTGCTTCTTACCTAGAACAGGTGCTTTCCGGGAACAGGAAGCAGTTGTAGCTTAACTGTTCCTACTGAGAACATTCAGGAAGAGTATCAGGTAACCATGAAAGGGTTTGTACAGCCTGCCTTTGAGCCTCCGTCTACCTCTGTTGATTTTTAGAATGCTAACAGAACAGATTCCTACATGTATCCTATTCCATTAACTTTAAAATGTAAACTTGAAAAATGATTTATTTGTAATCTCTAAAAATAGAAATCAGATTAAGTCAGACATTGCGACTAGGCTGCCTCATGCCAAAAATTTCTGTTTTCCATTGAAAAAAGCTTTTTAGAAGGAAATACATAAACTTTGAAACACATAATTTCCTTGAAATTTTAGGGGATGTTTTAAAATTTTTATGGTGAATCTGCTTAAGAAGATGGAAAAGCTGACTAGATTAAGAGTTTAGGAACTGGAATTCTTTGACCTGACCACCTATTGTTTGACCTTCCACAAATAATAAACATTTCCCTGAGGCTCAGTTTGCAGATTTCTCAAATAGGATTAATAGTTCCTCCCTGTGTTGCATATTTTCTGTAAATCTTAAGTGTGTGGCCCTGTGATGTGACTTATAATGCTCAAGTATAAGGTAGACATAAGTGCTTCCTTGTCGTGCACATTGTGGGCCCCCTCATCCCCTTAGCTGGGCTCAGTTCCTTGAGGTGATGGCAAGAGCAAGTCATTGATCCAAACTTCAGGATGCCTGGACTTCCTGAGCCCCGTGAGTGTGAGCAGCCCACCTTCTCCCAGGCTCGGGGTCCAGAGTGCCTGGAGTTTCTTTCAATCACCAATGCTGCAGTAGACTAAGATGATATGATACATTGCTTCCTGACTTTTCTCTCACATTGAGCCTGACAACAATTAGAAGAGAAACAATGAACCAGCAGGACCCAGGAGCTCACTCTGGAGTTTGCGAGCTCATGTCAGCCATTTACTACAGAAATCATTTTCTTTTCCACTATGACAACATTGTTTGTTTATAACCCAATTCTTTCTAATTCCTCCCCAGCCATTTCCTCAAGATGATGCTCTCTATACCATATACAGCTCTGCCCCTATTTACTGGTCATCATTATTATTTTTTAAATTAGTATTTTTTCCCTTTTAACTGTAAGGAGGGGCCCAATTGCTACAGCAGCCTTAGGAGGAAATTGCACGTGCAGTTTTGACCAAAGACCTTTAACCCTTCCTGGTTGGATTTCTGTGCACTTGTCTTCCCTTCTCATCTGGCTACGGGGCGTACAGATAATTCTGCAGTTCAGCCTGTGATCTTTGTCTCTTTCCAAGGTCTGGATGACCTTCACAGTTTCTTCTAACTTTACTATTTTAATGCCTTATGTTTCTACTAGCTAACCTGATTACCTTTTTCTATACAAAAGATTACTGCTACATCATAGAACTAAGACTGGCTTGAGAGTCAAGAAAACCGTGTTCTACGTTGAACCCCACAATGTGATCTTAAGTCATCTAACCCCCTGGGGCCTTTCTGTAAGCTGGAGGAGAATTCAAAGTCTCTTTATGCTATGTTATATGAAACATTGACCTTTCCCCATTAGACACAGGGACAGAAATAGCAAAGGAAATACCAAGCACTCCTGATTTTAAAGTACAGTCACACAGGGAAGATTCCCAGAGCACATAATTTCTATTCCCATTTCTATTCACTGAATGGGCAGTAAGTTTCTGTATAAATATTTATACGTTTACATATGTGTGTATTGATAACATTTTAAAAAATAATATTTTTCCTCATGAGAGCAGTCTAAGGTAGCCTTGACCTTCATCTGTCTGTAGAATTGTCATCATGAAATAAATATCAATGATGAAGGTGACTGTCATGGAAAAGCCACTGTTTACATTAACTATCAAAGTGTATCTTTTATGTATATCTGAAATGGGAGATTTTTCTTTATGGAAATAATGCAAACCTTTTTTCATGGTTTTAAAAGGCATATCAATACTGATGTGATCCAAAGATAAGGATGGTGTCAATCAATATTAGAAATATCTTTGGCCCTCACATTACAGAGCTTCAGCCTCTACTGGGTCCAATTTCCTAGGAAGTTCTGACTTTTCCTAGCTCTGTGGTACTCCCCATGTAGAGGACAAGACATATTTAAGTTAGGGTTAAGGGTACTAATTCTTTTGTCAAATGGGTTTTTAAAATAAGTTAATATGTAAGAAATACATAAAGTGCTGAGCCATGTAATCCCGCATTGAGCTGGGTCTTTGCAATGGGCAGGAGCAGAGAAAAGCTCTGTCATGAAGATGTAAATAAAACAACATGGGGTGTCTCATGAGACACCATTTCCAGGTATCCACCTATGTGCTCATGCATTATGCCATTAAGTGAGAAGCTGGAGGAGAGTCGGCCAGTTTCATATCCCATTACCCAAATTTTTCCATTGCTGCTTCAGCTTCTGATGAGGTCTAAGGTGGCAGGGGATTCTGGGGACATCATGATGGCATTTGTTTCTGCCCCTAATTTAATACCAGAGAGAAGAAGCACTTCCTGTTGATCTATACCTAATCATCCCCTATTCTAGCCCCTGGTACATCCTGTTCTATTTGCTTCCCTCTTACAACAGTAAATGGTGTGACTCACAATAGAATCAGGTCATCAGACTCTAGGTTTGAGATTCTTGTTGGGGTGAGAGGTACAGATAAGGTGAAATTGAGCCATGACCTAAGAAAACAATTTTGGGCCAGGCATGGTGGCTTACGCCTGTAATCCCAGAACTTTGGGAGGTCGAGACAGGAGGATCACTTGAGGTCAGGAGTTCAAGACCAGCCTGGCCACATGGCAAAACCCCATCTCTACTAAAAATACAAAAATTAGTCTAGTGTGGTGGCACATGCCTGTAATCCCAGCTACTTGGGAGGCTGAGGCAGGAGAATGGCTTGAACCTGGGAGGCGGAAGTCGCAGTGAGCCAAGATTGTGCCACTGCACTCCAGCCTGGGAGATAGAGCAAGATTCTGTCTCAAAAACAAACAAAACAACAATAACAAAAACCCAGAACAACTCTGTTAGTCAATACTGAAGTCCTCACAAAGCATCCTTCATCCTAAAAACCGTATACTATGTATATCAACTCCTAATAGTTACAGGGCATTGCTTGGCTTTAACATATTAGCCCTAGGATTATCTGTTGGAATTTATATATATGTGCCACTACTAGCAAAGGCTTTACCAGGAAGTGAGATCATAGACACATAAAACAATTTAGTTTGCCAGTTGGCTTTGCTTTTGTTTAAGACATTTATAGTGACCATGTGTGGTTTTAGTGGACTTTTTTTCCCTTGAAACTTGGGTTTCATTAGAGCCAGACAAGCTTAACCGTTAAAAATGCTTTTGGATTAATAAGACATAGCCTTTGTGGTTGAAGTATAGTAAGAAATAAGTTGTAATTTTGCTTAATTATTTCTCTCTATTGAGGCTCTAGCAAGGATATAATTTTAGAAAAAAAGGTGTTTTTTAGAAATATATTTTACCCTTCTATTTTAGCTGTGCCTATTTTATGTATAAGTACTAAAATATCTATCTAAATATTTGAGTGACAAATTTTGCTTTCTTATTTTTCACACACTTTGTATTTTTTTCAGAGAGATTTTATAATTAATATTTATACTGCTATTAGCTTTGCTTCAAAAGACTGCTTATAATAGTTAAGAGGAAAAGTTGAAAATGCTTCCTTACTTGACTAGAAACTTCTTGAGGGGAGTTACAATGTCAATAATGTTTATAATTATATTCCTAACACCCAACAGAGAACCAGGCATAAAATAGGTGCTCAAGAAATATTTATTTAAAGGATAGATCATAACAGCACATAAGCACTGTTTCATTTCTTTTTCCTAGTTCAGTTTTGTGACTTATAATTGTAAAATGAACATTCTAGAATCCTAGAAAGGTGGAGAGAGGTCAGCTATATTGTTTAGGATATCAAATATATTAAGTCTGCTTTGGTCCTCTCCCTACCCCACCTCAACCAGGCTATGCATCTCTTCAAACTAAATTTGTTTCCGGAACCACAAGGACACATGCTTGTGAACACTCTTGAATGGGAGTGATGAATTGTCAGTGTAATTCTCCCAAAATGATGATGTAATTCTTGAGTATAAATGGCAAAGTGTATAAAGAAAAGACTGAGCTCTGCAGATTCTGCTAGTGCATTCTTTGAATGGTTGCTACTGCTCTCAGTGGCACTGTGTTGCTCTCAGCTCTGAGGTAGAAGGAAGCTGGGTTGAGATATGTCCCTTCAGTCATGTGAGCAAGGAGAGATTACTACATAAGACAGAAAATTGGTTACACTTCAGTGGACAGACAGAGAGAATTAAAGAATGGTATATACTTGAGAATAATGCCATTACATCAAGGGTTAATATTTATTTACAATTCTAGAACAGAATAGAGGGAGCAAATATTTCTGTAGTGTTTGAGCATAAAGTATTCCTTCTAGCTTAAATGTAGATAATATGAAATAAAATTTATAAGTATATAAACATACAACCTACAGTATGGTATTTTTTTAATTGTCATTTTATGCTTATTGCACACTTATTTAAGAAAGTAGTTTTCAATTTATCAAGTTAAAAATAGTTTATTTTCAATTTATCAAGTTAAAAATAGTTTAGTTCAAAGTTTTCTAGTTAATACATGTCATTATTTTGTGGACTATTGTGCAAACACTAAGCTGGTGAATGAACAACAACCTGGAATACAACCAACAATACTAGCTTGTTATTGCATCTGGAATTGAGCTTGACAATTCATATTATGATCAGTGCCAATTTTCTAATTATTTCTCTTCTACTGATGTTTCAGAATGACAGAATAAAAAGCATAATTTAATTTGATTTAACACTTGAAATAAAGTAGCAATAACAGCTTTATTGAACTTCATAATAGAAAAAAAAAATTAAACTATGAAACTTGGAATAGAAGGCCAGGGTTAGCAAACTCAGTGAACACATGTATATGACAAATGGAAGGGTGCAAACCAGATATTTAGCCATGGGAGCTGGACCTAAAAGCCAAACATTCCTCTGGGTCTTTCTCTTTTGCTTTCTCTCTCTACCTGTTCGTTGGGACCATTTTGAATTCAACCTACCCCTGATTAGTTAACCTCATGTTCGGTACATTTGTATGTTCCATTT
Organism: Aotus nancymaae; assembly: GCF_030222135.1. Classification (NCBI taxonomy): domain Eukaryota; kingdom Metazoa; phylum Chordata; class Mammalia; order Primates; family Aotidae; genus Aotus; species Aotus nancymaae. The sequence goes on along the minus strand of NW_026988507.1, from coordinate 5,966,822 downwards.
CATTACTCACAGAGTGAAAATGCAAACGGGATCAAGCATTAATTAATATACTATCTTTCTATAAAAATTTTATGTTATGTGAGGTTCTCCAAGAAAAAAAGCATGCATCAGGGATTTAGGGGCACAAGATTTAAAGAGGAAGTACTCTTGGGGAATCTATGAGATGAGAGAAACAGGAAAGAGAAAGAGAAGGAGGCAAGCAAAGATATACTTACATGGTGTCACATAAAGTCTGCCCTCAGCCTGATCCCCTGGGCCTGTGCTTTTGGGGAATGGAGTGCTCCAGTAGGTCGAGAGGATGAGTGAGGCACCAACATGGACCACCAAACAGAAGAAACCAAAGGACAGCAGATCACCCATACCTGCCAAAAAAACACATCAGTTTGTTTGATCATTTGATTGAAGTGAAAAGCATAAAAGAGAAATTCTTTTTCGTATTTCCTTTTCATTCATTAGGAAGTTTAGAGGGAAGTAAATGTGATCATTTTGCTTTTGCATGTATAAATACTTTAATGTCTCTATAAATATTTTAGCTTTGTGTTTCATGTTCCTTCAAAATAATAAGTTCCCGCTAAAAAATTAATAAGGCAGGAAAGTCTAACTTCCTGTGTTCAGATAGCATCATAAGTGATGATCAAGAGTCTTTTAATTTTTAGGACTTTCAGAATTAAAAAATTACAAATAGAATATGACATGGAATAAAAAAGGATTTCTAGGTAAGAAAGATTGTACTATAATGTACAGTTATTTAAGAATAGAAGCACAAATTCTGGCTTTCACTATAAGTCTCCTAATGTCAATGCCCATCAAAATATCAAATAATTCCATAGTATGTGCTAGGTATATTGTATGCAATTTATATTCATTTATGAAAAATTTATGGAATATAAATTTCATATTCATATTTGCTAACAATATGAAAGGCACCTAGAAAAATTCACCTAGGTATTGAATTGAACTGCATTAAGGTATGAAAGAAACTCAGGAGATCTCTTATAGAAGACTTTCCCACTAAAGACAGGGGATACTCACTTTTCATCTTTTGAATTCCCAACTTAGTTTCAGCTTCTTCCAGTTCCATTATACTTTATTTCACTTAGCTTATACTTCCTCTAGGTGGGTTCCTCCTTTGTCCACATATTCTGTACGATTTTTCTAACATGATGTTCCACACCTTTTAAAGCACTATTTATCTATCATTTACCCGAAGAAGTTTGAATAAAACCCAGGAGGCATTGATACTTTATTTTTGCCTCTTCGAAAGTCAATGATACAATGAAATGAGGACTGACTGTTAATATAGGCTCATATTAGAACTTGAAAAAAGAAGCTATGTGCTTTTTTGTAGTACGTTTGGAAGCAGTTGATGGCTCCCTTATCATTTCTTTCATCTTTTATTTAGTGCCTCCTGTGGCCCAAGAACTATTCTAAATACACATATTTAGAATAATGTTTATATGTAATTATATACTGTATATACTTAAGAGTAGTGAATATATACACACACACACACACACGCACATGCACATATTTTAGAATCATGTACATATTTTAGAATCATGCTGGACCTGCAAGAGATGTTAACTAAAAAATAAAAGAAATGATCAGGGGAGTCATTCAACTACTTCTAGAAGTACTATAAAAGAAGCACATAGCGTCATTTTTCAAGTTCTAAACTCAGCTAATATTAATGAGTACTCATTTTATTGTATCATTAACTTTATATCAGATACATACTCATTTTCCATTCATAAAAACCCTGAAACAGGTGGAGATAATGAAGCTTAGAGAGATTAAGTGTCTTGCCCTTGCCCAAGATCACACAGACATGGCAGTATGAATGGCAGAACTGGAATATAACCCAGGCAATCCGGTTCCAAAGTTTTCATTGCAAACTGAATTCAGTTTGTCAAAATACTACAGTATGTGAAAGTATATATAAAATAACTATAGTATGTCAAAATACTATAGTATTTCTTGTAAGCATTTAATTGTAGATCTTAATCCAGTATGGCATATAAACATATATGCCATATTCGGTTCCATCTTTTTTCTGCTTACATGCCAATTGAATTTGTTGAATTTTGTCATTAGCTGGGGGAAGTGAGTATCTTTCTGGGTACGAAATGATATAACTGTTACATCTCTGCCAAACTATTGCTTTTCAACTTTAGAAAATTCCCAAATCGCTGTATTCCTATTCCCTTTTGATAAAGATGGTGGAAAGCTTCCTATTTCTAGTACTGGAAGAAAGTAAAAGAGTAAGTTTTATCTTATACTATCATTGTTTAAGATAGATATTGCGATTCCTGTTATTTAAGTGCTAAGTGTTTGTATGAAATTGCTATTCTTTAGCAATTGTTTGTTCCACGGATTTTTAGAGCAGTAGTTTTTTATATTCATAGGGTATGCCACATTTTTAGTTAAATGTGTTTTAACCATATTTAGTTAAACATCAGAAAGAGATTTATAGCAATGAAGTATCTTGTACTTATGCTTTATTGTTCTTGCTTCATAAAAGCTTTATTATGTTTCAAGGGATTAAAATATTTGAGTGAACACAGGGTATACAATATTTGATAAGAAATAGTTAAGTAAGAGTTTTCCTAAAACTTTGTTTGGGATATATTCTTCTCTTATATATCTGAAAGCTGATTAGGAAATAAATAACTTCTTTTTTCCCAGGCTGACAAAATATGTTAAGCTTTACCACAGACCTGGGCCTGTCTCCACTATTACCAAATTGCTCAATGAAATGTCGTAAGTAGCTTTCGGAACACAATATTGCACAAGGAGTCAATTAAGCATGCTATAGCAATAGAAATTCAAGTGTAAAATCAAATAAATCTCTCTGCCATTTTCAAAGGTATCAGTTAAAACAGAAGATAAAGTTGACATCAACAGTTTCTTTAGTGCTATAAACAAGGACTCACACAAAGAAAGTAGGACACCACATGAGTCAAATTGAGAATTCCAAATTGCTCTTGACTGCTAACCAGAGGATATACGAGAAGTAATGCTTATGAGTCAAGTGAGTGAGATGAAACAGAAAACCTAGAGAGAAGCCATCTGTTTTCATTGAAAGAACAGTACCTCTTGTAAAGGTTTTAAAATACATCATAAAAATACTATGAACCTGTAGCTTTTGAAGAAAAATGAAACCTACTAATTTTCAAAATCCAAGTACTTTTTTTATGTTGTAATTATCCTAATTTCTCTTTGGCATTTTCAATTTGAACTAAAAATAATAGAATCAAGGAAGATTTTGGGCAAATCTAAACTGCAAGTTTAAAAAAAAAGGTATTTTCGCCATTGCACTCCAGCCTGGGTAACAAGCGAAACTCTGTCTCAAAAAAAAGGCATTTTATTTTACTTAAATAAAAAATTAGCAAAGTGTTTCCTCCCAACTGGATGCTATATATCTAAAAATAGCCCCCTATTTGATTATATAATTTAAAAAATAAGCAGAATAATTATTCTTGGTACTTTTGCATACCTTTCTTAACCCTACAAGTCTCTACTGTAATGCCATTGCTATCTTTCTAAAATTGATGACACTTTCAATTGACTATCTCTGTAGATCATAATATCTTTGAGAAAATGTTTTCTCTGGTGTCAAGGGATTTTTGAAGTGCAGAGCTTATTCAACTAAATGAAGAGTAGTCCAAATTTATTTTTACTGCTATTTTTGCTCAAATATTTCCTAAGATAATCATCTTTTTGTCTCCATTCAGCCACCTTTTTGCAACAAACATTTTGAAATAACAAAACTCATCAAATAAGGTGTTTGTATACATAGTTTTGTAATATTTTATCAAATTTTGATGCTGCAAAATTACAGGCTTTTAGTATTCCAAAATTCCACTGTGGGTCTCTCTTAATTCTTCATGCATCTATTCACTTAACACATATATATGAAATGCATATAAAGTCTTAACAAATTAGTAAGGAATAAATGTTAGATTGTATTAAATATGGTAAAAATTGAGTCAAAATGCCGTTGCATTTGAAGTTAACTTTCTCTTATTCATCTCTCAGTGGTCTTGTTCCAGCCAGCCCCTCCCTGGCCTTGCTGGTTTGGTAAATGGTCATGCTGTGTAGAAGTTTTTCTGCAATGCCTTTTGGTCCGTTCAAATCTTACCAAGTTTCAGTAGCTTAAGTCATCAGTTTGTGGCGAGGTTTTAATGAGTGACAGTGGTTTTCTCTGTTAAACTTGCATAAATAATAAATACCAGCATTGCAAATTCAAATGCCGTCAAGGCCAGGCTGATCTAGTAAAAGCGTGAAATATCTGGTATGAGAAAAAAGGGTCTGTGTGGAGTTGAGGGGAGCTGTGTTGAACCAGAGATTGTATTTCTTGCAAGAGGCATTAAAATTCAGTTTAAAACAAAAAATACCACTAATGCAAAGTAGGATGTAATTTCAGCAGAAATTCTGCCCATTGGTCACCTGACAGAGTCCTGTTTTGTGCTTTTTAAACAAGGCACATTAATCTGGAAACTGACTATGGCATGAATGTTGCAAGAAAAGCATAGCACAGTTTGGGGCAGGTACCATTTTGTAATATCTCTGTCACACCCTTAAACTTATCCATCCTATAAAAGGTTGGTTCTCCCTGTTCTGTTCTGTCCACTAAAATTAAGAGGAGACAAGGAGTCTGTGCATACTAATCACAGCTGTTAAGAACATCCGGAATCCTTGTACTGCTTAGCACTTATTCTACCCAAACATTTAAGGCTGAAGTGAGCAAAAAGCATTTTCATAATAGCACTTACTGAAGCGTTAATTAAACACTTGTTATAGCAATCAGGTTAGCCTTTACCAGCATGGATGCAGAGACCTCAGGCTCATGCTGTATTTGTTGACTAACTTCACCAGCTTTGGTTTATCATCAGGAAATTGTGTGCAGATGGGTACTTAATGAATATGCATTGTGGAAATCTTAAATGAATACAAATATCATTAAGATGTCAGTATTTATAAATCTCTTAAGAGTTAATGTATAGATTTAGGGAACAAAGCTTATTGTTCAGTTGGGTTCTCTAATCAGTTTTTACCCAAAGTTTATAAGGCTATGATCCCCAAACTTGTCAGCATACTGGAATCACCTAGGAAGTTTCTAAGACTACTGATGCCTGTGTCTCACTCCAGGTTAGTGGTTTAACCAGTCTGCATGTAGCCTGGGTGTTGGAACATTCAAGAGATTCCAAAATGCAGACAAATGTGGGGACTGTTTCTCTAAGGTGATTCCAGGAACTTTGGCATGGGAACATTTTGGCATATCTTATGTCAAAATCAGATATTATGGGGCCATACTCATCAGATATTATGGTTGAAGAGAAACGAAGAGGAAGAATCTTTTGGTGCTGGAAGACTATACAACAGAGAAGCAGGCATGAGGGCAAGATGGATATAAAGAGGGTTGGCTTTCTCTTTGGCTTGCAGCACTCCAAGGGCCCACACATTGCCACAAGGCAATATAAATGCTCAGTAAATACTACGTAGCCTCCAGAGTTAAGTCTAGAACTTACTGTATGATTCTTACAAAGCAATTTTGACTCTGGGTTCCTTTTGATGATCACAGTGGATTCCCCTTTTCTCAAGGCTAGATTCTACCATCCTTGATGGAAAAGCTGACAGATATTACTATGCCCAGGCTTTGGCCAGATTATTTAAGTTTTCCTCTCTCTAGTTATCAGGACAAGCACTGCCAGCCCTACCCTTTCTGTTCATAATATGAAGAACAATCCTTTTATAATTTTGCCTATTGCAATATAGTGTCATCTACATAAACTTTCTTCCAATTTACCTGCCCACCAGCAAATGACCTTCTCCCTCAATTCTTCATGTGCTTTAATTTGATTCTTTACTTCTTATTAAACATTAGTAAGTATTGCTGTCATTTGCCCAGAGGGTGGCTTACCTTTAGTAATTATTACTTAGAGAATATGGCTGTGAACTGCTGTGCGATAAAAGATAAAGCATGTGGAATTATGACTGCTAATATTGTTAGTGTTACTTAATTTAAAATATTACAGTGTTTCATACATTAGAACATCTTAAAATATCATTCTCAATTTGCATTTTCTGAATAAAGACCTTTTACTAATTTTAACATCTTTTTATTGTCGCTCTAGTGTCATTTCCAAAGCTTAGCCAAACAGGAACTGATACCAAGACTATATAATCACTATTTTACATAGCAACCTCTTAAAAAAACATTGAGGTCAGCTGTAAGTAGGTCACTCTGAATTATAAATATATCTGATGTTAGTGTTATGTCATTTACAATTTTCTCTGCTTATAGAAATAACAATGTGAATTATATGAATTATGTGATTAAAACACACAATAAAAAATTTGTATTCTCTAAGAAATTCTTATATTTTAGGTATACTTTTCAAAAGATGATAAGACAGTCTTGTGTGTGCAAATCATAGTCCCATTTATTAAAATAAGTGACTAAAAAAAGTGTCAAGTAATGCAAAACTTTAAAATATAATCTTGACTCCAAGTAGATAATTTGCCATAAAACTTTGTCTCATAATTTTTGTCCTGATGAGTTCTGAGTTCTAAAGTCTATGAGTAAGTATTTGAGGCAAAAATGAGATACTCATCCAAATAGTTTTCTTGCATATACTTTTAGTCCTGCTTATTTTAGTAGAGTCCAAGTAGCAGATTTTATTAAAGTATGAATGCTATATTCTCTCAAATGGATTATATGCAGAAAAACATGAAGGGAAGGCAGTTTGGGCCAGATATGTCATTCAGGAAGCAAAGTTGTGAAGCAGCTGAGTAAAGATGGCATTTTCCTAGTCAATGACAATTATCAGGACCTCTCCTCTGCATTATGTTTCCACAACATTTCATTGACTTGTCTATAACAGTAAAGCCTGGAGTCGATTCAGGTGTGACAACAAAGGAATTCAATAGTAAACCCAGGGGAATCAGAAAGATGAGTACAGATTTTAATTCGAAAGTTTTGACAAAACAGCTGCTCAAGAGCAACAACTTTCGATGTGAAGTGGATCCTGACAGAAGCTCAGATCCTTGATATTTCAGTCCTGTTCATTTGTCAACATAAAGGCGAGATAGTGTCTTATGGGATTAAGCAAACTCCATGGCTAAAAATATAGTTTGACATTTCTTGAATGCACTTGACAAGACTCCACATAAAATTATATTAGTATTCTTTTCAGCTGAGAGACAATTTTTAAGGGAGTCTGAGTTCTATTATTCAAATTCACATTTAATCTTTGGTTGCCATGGCATCTTAAAAAATTTAATCATATATTGTTGGGGTTTAAATGTTGAGTCTAGGGTGTTCTTGTACCATTGGAAAATAACAAACTTTAGAAATATTATTGTAAAAATTAAATTGCATTTGGGAACTTAAAAAAAATAGCAGCCCTGAAAAAAGTCAATTACAAAGATTTTACACAATAGGAATTCTACACTATAAGAAAGTGATTATTGACCATGTTGTCAGTAGCTGTCAGTGTCTGCCCTGCTCTTTGGCATCCTTGCTGTGGTACAGCTGGCTCACAGATTGTAGCTAATGTGCAAGTAGAGAAGAAAGGTGAGGAGGAGCAAGGGTTGCAGAATACAAAATGCCCGCAGCCTCAGAGACTGGGGTGATGCATGTTTGATGTCTAGTGCTGGGAGGAAGAAATCTGCAGAGAATTTCTGGGTACTGGGCTGATTGGAGATGGAGGCAGCAAATGGAAAATGTTTTATGGGTAGGTAATTGCATTGATTCTGGAATAATATTTAAGCAGCAAGAATGGTGAATGGCAATGTTTAATCACCAAATATTGCAGCCATGGGAAGTGGAAGGCTGAGTTTGAAAGTGTTAAGTCCTCTTTAGATATAATGTCTGTTACTGCCTTAAAATCTCTGTCTTTTTAGCGTTTCCTTTCCTCTGAAAAAATACTATTTGCCAGCTTGTTGGACTCTAGCTCTTGTTCTGTTTACTTACAGGGAAAACAGACTGCAGTGTCCAATAGCATTATTTACTCTTTAAAAACTTTTTTTTAAACTAAAAACTGCAGATGGTTTAGTTTTCTAAAACAAATGCAAAGGTGTGAATGGTTAATCAGGCTGAAACAATTGCAGAGCTGTGCTTTTGAAAACTTACCAAATGCCAGCCTCACTTTTGATGTTAGCACTTTTTTTTTTCCCTAAACAGTGGGTCCATAATTTCTAATGAAGGCTTTGCCCATTCATGCTTGAAATTCATGATAATAATGTGCAGCCAAATAATCACAAGATTTGGTGTCAAACTGTGGGGCATATAATTTCTGCGTGCCTGTAAATTAGCACTGATACCCTAAACGTAAGTATATTTATGGTTCTCTGTAAACATGCCATTGAAAGTTAAAATGCTGATAAAATTATTAATTACTTTGGAACTTTGTTGAAAACATCAGCAGAATGAACTTAATTCAGATGGTTCTTGAGAATACTAAAAAATAATTTTAATAAAGTATCTAAGCTACCAGATGCCTGGTGAGAAACAAAGTGCTGGTGTGGAAATGACAGAGAAGCACAGGAACGAAATGTAGGCAATTTAGGATAATGCTCATCTCCACCCAGGTTCCTAGTTTCAAATCAGAGAGTGGATAAAAGCACAAAGGCCCCAGCCAAAAGAAGGCTCAGAGAGAAGTGGCAGATTGTAAATTAGCAGGATGTTTCTACTAACCTGGAAAGCAACATGACATTTCCTGAAGGTATTCCAAGAATAAAAGTGAGTACTGAGAATGTGTAGATGTCCAATCCACAGAGGAAAGCTCATGTGTTTGTAAGTTGCATTGGCCCTTTTCGAGCACCAAGTCAATTCAGTGGTGTTATATTGAGCATCTGAATTGTTTTGTTCATACATTAAGTAAATTACATACACACACAACACACACACACACATATATATACACATACATATTTGTATAACTCACAGAAAAGTTAATATGTAAATATCCATATTTCTCCCTTTTTCCATTTTAAAAAATAAGTAACAAAAGAAAATTACCTACAGTTCAGTGTGATCCACCAATGAAGCTTATTTTAAGCAAGAATGCTATTTATTAAAATTTTGATTTGTATATATTTTTTCAGGAATATAATTATTGAATAATGTTGGATTTCCTTATACCGTTTAATAAGTTAACTGGGTGTGGTGGTTCACACCTGTGATTCCATCACTTTGGGAGGCTGAGGTGGGAGGATTGCTTGAAGCCAGGAGTTTGAAACCAGTCTCACAACATAGCAAGACCCTGTCTCTACAAAACATTTTAAATTAGCTGGGCTCTGTGGTGCATACCTATAGTCCTAGCTACTAGGGAGGCTGAGGTGAGAGGATCACTTGAGCCTAGGAGTTTGAGACTACAGTGAGCTATGATTATTCCACTGCACTCCAACCTGGGCAACATAGTGAGATTCTGTTTCTAAAAAACATAATTACGCTATCAATGCCTTGATCTGTGTTGGTGATTTGAAATGAATTATTATAGCTGCCATAATAACAACAATAGTAATATACAAAATTAGAATCAATGTGCTAAAGCCTGTTCTAAATGTTTTAAATCTAGTGATTTATTTAGAGCCAAATGTTATTAGGTATGTTTATGATTATTTCTGTTTTATATCTGAGGAAGTATAGGCACTTTGAGTCAAGGCTACACAGTCACTAATTGATTATAATCATGAAGTGTCATGAGCGTTCGGCAGTAGTGTTTTCAGGGATATTGAGTAACACCCCATTTATTTGACAACAAAATACACGTTTCTCTTTACTCAATGGTTAACATAAACACAAATTAATCCCTGGAAGTTTGTGACTATAATTGTGTTTTGATGTAATTTTTCTGAAAATTTTTGCATCTGTTCCTATCTTAATAAACAGAAAATGATAAAGATAACCTATTCTATTAATAGTGGAGAGAATGTTGACTTTGCCTACAGTTGGGTTTAAATCTCAATCCTGGTACTTATTAATTATGTGACCTGGGTCTTAATTTATTTATTGGTAAAGTGAACTGCATTATACATCCTTGTAAGTCACTTAGCATGGAACTTATGTCGTGATAGGCGCTCATAAATGCCAGCTATTGCCATTAATTTCATTGCTCCTATTTCCTTAAAAGAAAAGTGAGCCGGGCGCAGTGGCTCACGCCTGTAATCCCAGTACTTTGGGAGGCCAAGGCAGGTGGATCACGAGGTCAATAGATTGAGACCAACATGGTGAAACCCCGTCTCTACTAAAAATACAGAAAATTAGCTGGGCATGGTGGCGCATGCCTGTAATCCCAGCTACTCAGGAGGCTGAGGCAGGAGAATTGCCTGAACCCAGGAGGCGGAGGTTGCGGTGAGCCGAGATAGCGCCATTGCACTCCAGCCCGGGTAACAAGAGTGAAACTCCGTCTCAAAAAAAAAAAAAAGAAAAAAGAAAAGAAAAGTGAGGGGACTGATACTCACCTTATAGGAATTTTGCTACTTAAATCAATGGAATTTATGCATACCGTTTATAAATGCATATGTGTGGGTGACATACCCTAGCACAGTTCTTAGTAATTATCATTCGTCAAGCATATAGATTACATGAATTAATGCAGGCAGAGCACTTAGAAGATGCCTGGCATATAGGAAGCACTTATTGCATGTTATCTATTATTATTAACATATTATCATTTTATTTCCATATTTCAGTTTGTTGTCCTAATGTATTTATTTCCCGTTCTTATTGATTTATTGTAGTGGCAAATTCATTCATTAATTAATTTTTATTACATGGATAGGTTTACCAAGTGACAAGTTGTCACTGGTCACAGAAATCCATAATTCAGGAAGGTAAGAATTATGTGGTGAGAGAGGTAGTGAGGTCAGATATATATGTTAGTTTGAGGCATCTATGGAACATCAAGGAAGAGGAGGACAGTCAGCAATCGGATATAGAAAATAAATTGGACTTTATGCAGTCGATCATCAGAATATGCCTGTTATTTGAAGCCACTAAAGTTAATTTAAAGAATGAGATGCCATATGGAGTTCCAGGGAACATGGACATTCTAGAGAACTCCCAAAAAATAAAGATGAGGATAAATATTTGGAGACATAGAACTTTGGGCACTGTATGTGGACAGATTTGTGTTCTATCCCAGTTTTTAAATGCCCATTCACATCTACAACAATCGACATAGTGTCCCTTCTTTAGGACCTCATACAAACTTTGGGGTGGGGGCCACTTCTTGACCCCACTGTCTCAGCTTCCTCAGTATTCTTCTGCATGAAACATTGTTTTTTTTTCCAGGAATGGTAGGTGGCACCATGTCCTGAGGGCGCATTTTCTCTTTCTCCCGAGACAGAGCTGAATGGTGTTGGACAAAATAACACATCTCTGATCTTTTCCAGTAAAACTACTCCTTCATCTGTCACTCCACCTGTCCTGTCTCTTAGCTCTTCATGCTCTGACCTAATGCATATCCATTAACTGGCTGCTTGGGTTTTCTTGGTCCAGAAGCTTATATGGTCAAAACCTAACTGCTTTTACAAAGAGCTATTATATCTCATCCTTTTTCTCCCTCGTTCTTCCAGATGTATCTGTTTACTGTAGCATTAAGACTGAATGAATGAATACATAAATAGGGTTGTAGTAGTTATGAGACTGAATGAATACTGATCACGCAGTGGGCTTTGCACTTGTTCCATTGAAAATGTCTCTGATGTCATCTTGCCTCTATTTCATAAAGGTAGACTAATACACATTTAGTTGTGTGACCTTTGGAGTAGATATTACATGATGGTCTTTTTCAAAATTAATTATTAAATCAAAGATTTTAAAAAATAGCCCTTTTCAAGTGATTTTTGCTCCCTAGGAAATATCCTAAGAGATGCGATCAGTGTATTTCGACTGGTCACTAACATTGGAAAAATGCGTATGCAAAATTCCTACAACACTAACAGGAGAATCAGACCTTCTGGTCAGCCTCAGTTCTTTCTTCTGCCTCAGTTAAATGTCTGTTGAAGAGTCTTAAATAAGGGATTTGCCATTTGAAGAAATCGGGCTAGAAAACTTGAGTGACTTGCTGCAAAGCTTGCACATTCTTCTGCGGAAGAAAGAATGGTTTAGCAAGTCCATGAGGTTTGCATTTTAACAGCTATCTAGGCACAAGCCACATTAAGAAATAAGATTAAAATTCTTCAGTAGTGAGTACATTATTTTTGAATTGCTCACTGAGGCTTTTCATACCTTCTTAATACCTTTTCTCTACGAGATGATCTCATGACGTAACATTTAGGGACATGGAGAACATTAAAATGCTGTGAAAAAAACCTGTTTTTTTTTTTTTTCCAGAATGAGTTCAACATTTATTTAGTAATAATATAAATATTCTAACTTTAGCTAAGTCTGCATTTCTGAAATGATCTTTTACTGAAGGTATGAAAAGATAATAGAATCAGGTGGCAAATTCACCTAACTTAACGAAACTTACCTAAGCATACTTTGCCTTGGAAGCAATGGGTAAATGTGTAACACTTTGGAAAGCACTGTGATAAAGATTATTTTTTATCATCATCAGTTTTATTTATGAGAATTTATGGTATTAGAACATGAAAAGAGAGAATTTGGCCTTGTTTCACTACAGCCAGAATGATGATTGGAAAAATTATTTCACTGAGTCTTCCTAGGATAAAAAGATGAGCGTCACCAAAATGTACTAATTTTAATAGCATCGTTGGATTGCCATTGATAAGCCAGTGTTCACAAATGTGACTTCTAAAATATAACATCCTAGGTAGCATCCTGGTTACTTTTTATATTTTAGGACAAACATTGGATCCTCTAGCGGCATTTAGAGGTTATTGAAGCCACTCATTGTAACTTGCCAGGTCAACTAGATTTTCCCAGAATATTTTCTGTTTTCATCTAGCATTGAGCCCTATATTGGTACCACCTCTTGTTCCTCCCTTCCTAGATGAAAGGGATCCTAAAATAAATGGACTGGATTACAGTGGATCTTGGGGGCCTTGTGCAGGAGTTAGGGTGGGATTGGGATTGGACAAAGCTTTCTTTATCCTCAGTGGGCTTGGAATGAGAAGACTATACAGCAGGGTAAGAGAAACCTGAGAGACAGCATAAAGGGGTTGAAACATAAACCAAAGTCAGAAAAACATACTTCCTTTTTTTCTTCAATGAATTTATTAATATTTTATTTTTAAATTTAATAGTTTTTGGGGTAAAGTGGTTTTTGGTTAGATGGATAAGATCTTTAGTGTTGATTTCTGGATTTTGGTACACCCATCACCCAAACAGTGTACGCTGTACCCAATATTTAGTTATTTTAAATCCTTCACCACCGTCCCACTCCTTCTCCTGAGTCCCCAAAGTTCATTATATCATTCTTATGTTCTTTCATCCTCATAGCTTAGCTCCCACTTATAAGTGGGAACATATGATATTTGGTTTTCCATTCCTGAGTTACTTCACTTAGAATAATAGCCTCCAGCTCCATCCAAGTTGCTACAAAGGCCATTACAGAAAACTATACTTCTGTGAGGGGCTGGAAGAAACCCTTGTAAAAGGCAACAGTATGGAAATATAGGAACACAAATTTTGAAATGAAAAGAATATGCTATGAAGATTCTACAAACTCTGGGACATAATAGGATTTCTGAATTAGGGGGCTGGCAATCTTAGTCTTGATAGAGTGAGCAGTTGAGGCAGAAGGTGTGGCACAGTGAGCCTGTCAGTACTCTGAGAATCACTTAAACCATGATCTGGATGGTATATTTTGTATTGATATACAATATTTGTACATACTTATGGATACATGTGATATTTTGAAACATGCATATAATGTGTAATGATTAAATCAGGGTATTTAGGATATCCATCACCTCTAACATTTATCATTTCTTTTTTGTTGGGAACAGTTCAAATCTCCTGTTCTAGCTATTTTGAAATATACAATATATTGTTAACTATAGTCACCTTACTGTTCTATCTAACACTATCTATCTATCTGTATGTTTGTACCCGTTAACCAACCTCTGTCTATCATACCCCCTTACTGCCTCTACACCACACTCTTCTCAACCTCTGGTAAGCATCATTCTACTCTCTGCCTTCATGAGATCAACTTTTTTAGCTCTACATATGAGTGACAACATGGCATGAACACATAAAAGTTTAAAACTGACACAAGAACAGAAAACCAAACACCATATGTTATCACTCATAGGTGGATGTTGAACAATTAGAACACATGGACACAGGGAGGGGAGCATAACACACTGTGGTCAGTGGGTGGGGCTAGGGGAGGGACAGTGGGGGTGGGGAGGGTGGGGAGGCATAATGAGGTGAGAAATACCAGATATAGGTGATGGGGGGTTGAAGACAAAAAACCACCTTGCCATGTGTGTACCTATGCAACAATCCTGCATGATCTGCACATGTACCCCGGAACCTAAAATACAATAATAAAAAAAAAACTCACTGGTAGAGCAGACACACAGGAGAGATGAATCAAATGTAACCACTACAGAAAAACACCAAATCACAATAATAAACAATGAGAGAAAGGAATAGATGATATATAAAAATAACCAGAAAACAATTAACAAAATGATAGTAATAAGTCCTCCCCTATCAGTAAGCTTCAATCTATTCACAAAACAGATTAATTTTCCCACTTAAAAGATACAGATTGGCTGAATGGATGAAAAATAATAACATGACCTAACTATATGCAGCTTAAAGAAATTTACTTCACCTGTGAAGACTCATATGCACTGAAAGTGAAGGGATGGAAAAAAAGATATTCCCCACAAATGAAAACCAAAAGCTGGCAGGAGTAGCTATACTTAGATAAAACAGACTTTAAGTCAATAACAATCAAAAGAGACATAGAAGGTCATTGCATAATGAAAGGGGTCAATTTAACAAGAAGATATAGCAATTCTAAATATATATGCACCCAACACTGGAGCATGCAGATACATAAAACAATTATTATTACATATAAAGGGAGAGACAGGCTCCAGTACAATAATAATTGGGGACTTTAACACCCTACTCTCAGCACTGGACAGATCATCTAAACAGAGAATCAACAAAGAAACATTGGATTTAAACTGCGCTTTAGACCAAATGGACCTAACAGACTTTTATGGAACGTTTTATTCAACCCTGCAGAATATACATTCTTTTTATCAGCTCACGAAACATTCTCTATGATAGATCATATGTTAGGCCACAAAACAAGTCTCAACAAATTCAAAATCATTTCAGATTTAAAGTTCAAAATCATATCAGCTATCTTCTTGGATCACAATGGAATGAAACTGGAAATCAATAACATGAACTTTGGAAACTGTACAAATACACGGAAATAAACACGTGCTTCTGAATGACCATGGGGTTGAAGAAGAAATTAAGAAGGAAATAAAAATATTTCTTGAAACAAATGAAAATGGAAACACAACATGCCAAAACCTGTGGGATACAGCAAAAGCAGTGCTAAGATGGAAGTTTGTAGCAAAAAACGCCTACATCAGGAAAGTAGAAAGATTTCAAATAAGCAGGCCAGCGACATCCCCTCAAGGAAAAGGATGGTATAGTTTAGCCACACTCATGTTTAATAGCACTAACATCTTCAGTTGAGTTAAATAAAACGGTGAATCTATAAAAATGAATTTTGTTGGAGGGTATAAACAATGGCTTTTGTGAAAGAAATGAAATTTCACATTGTGTTTGGACCAAATATGCTAAAAACAACTCGATTTCCTTCATACGAAGATTTTAGAGGGAGAGCCAGTATAAAAACTAAAAATACTTGCAGTTTGGCAACAAATTCAGTCTTTATGGGGTGAATTACACAAGATTGCTCTGTTTCTAAGTGGACAAATAAAATTTTTTTTAAAAATAAGCATGTTTTACTACTTAAATGATCATGCTGCTACAAGCCTTGCAGGAAAATGATCAAATTTATTAGTCCTCTAGTCAAACTCCTATCTATGTTCACCCAAATTTAAGCATTCTGCAAAATATTCTTCCTTATTGAATGGATAAGAGCAATTTCAGTACAGAATTTTAAATTCTCCAAGTACTCCTGTCTGTAAAATTAGCCTGTCTACCCAGATTTATAAGGCTTGTTATCAAATATGAAAATATACCAGTCTGTCAAAATTTAAAACCTGTAATTTTTGGTTCCATACTAGTATTATATGTAGTTCAGTGTTATTTCTTAGTAAATATTTGTTGAATAAACAAACTAATTTTGCAATAATTTGTCAAATGTGCTCTTTGTTAAAGGATTTCTAGTCTCTTGTGGGAATATTACATCTTTTTTACCACTTCAGTTTCATAGAAGTGTAGGATACCTGCACTAAGATTGCCCCAAGATTATGTATTTTTGCCTGAAATTATATGCAATAAAATGTCCTCCATTTTACTTGAATATAATTTGTTATATACTATATTGAACATCTCCACAGATGGTTTCACTGTCAAATCCTTGAGCTTAAGTGATTCTGAATGTGTTGTATTCCTGTTGGACATAGAGAGGTTGCCTTGCATTAAATGCCCCCCAGGGATTAATATAATTCTTCCAGTGCGCACTGCACTCCTTTTGCCCCAAGTAGAATACTCTGGAGATTTGCAGTATAGAAAGAACATAAGCCAAAGAACCAGAGGCGTTCTGGTTTCATCTCTGCCATTTCAATATATCAGTAAGTTGCTTAGCTTTGTTGAGTCTTAGTTTCTTCCTTAGAAGGGTAGAGCAAATAATGTCTATAGGTTCACAGTTCTGAGGTCTGCATTACATAGTGTAGATCTAGTGTGTAATTCAGTGCCCCACACAGTCAGAACTACAAGAGGTTATTTACTTTCCTCTTGAAAATTCCATATGGTTCTGTTATTTCCTGAGTGCCTGTATTCAGGTAGGCCAAGTAGAAAAATCCTGGATTTGTAGGATTGATGGCTACCTTAGAGAACCTGCTGCTGTTTCCCTCCCCTAGACATTGTTTTATTGAAACAATAGAAAATATTTCTACCACATTGTGAAAACCCATGGTTAACTTGTGATTTATTTTCTTTATAACTTGTTATGCATTTGTACATTATTTTATTACTTAGCATAATAAAATAAGCACTTACTCCTTTTTATTAAAATCTTTTTAATGACTGTATTGTAACTCTGTGTGGCTTTAACCTACTTTAACACTTCTTTTATTGTTGGACATCTAGGCTCTTCCTACTGTTGGGCTATTCTAAATAATAATGCATCTTGTACATGAAGCTTTTTCAACTTTTTTCATGTTATTTTCTTGATAAAGGTTCCCCAAATTAGATCTTTTGAACTAAAATATATGTGTCTTTTTATTGTGATACAATGAACATAACATAAAATTCACTATTTTAAGCATCTTTAAGTGTAGAGTCTGGCGACACTGGTCATTCACATTGTGTGGAACCATAACAACCATTCATCTCCAGAACATTTTCCTCTTTTCAAACCGAAACTCTGTTTCATCAACAATAACTCCTCTTATTCTCCTCCCATCAGCCACTGGCAGCTACCATTCTACTTTCCATCTCTAGGAATTTGACTACACTAGGTACCTTATGTAGTTGAAATTATACAACATTTGTCCTTTTGTGTTGACTCATGTTCCTAAGCAAATGTCTTCAGGTTTCATCCATGTTGTAGCATACGTCGGAACTTCCTTCCTTTTTAAGGCTAATATTCTATTGTGTATGTATATTAAATTTTGTTTATTCATTCCTCCATTGAAGGATACTTGGATTACTTTACCTTTTGGCTTTTGTAAAAAAATGTTTGCTGTGAACATTGGTATACATCATCATCATCTCTGTTTTCAGTCCCTTTGAGTACATACCCTGAGTGGAATTGCTGGATCATACGATAGTTCTATGTTTAATTTTTTGAGGAACTGCCATCTTGTTTTCCACAGCTTCCACAATTGGTAGCAGCAGTGCACAACGATTCCAATTTCTTGATGTTCTCACCAGCAGTTATTTTCTTTCTTTTAGAAAATATTGGTCATTCTGTCAGGTGTGAAGTCACATCTCTTTGTGGTTTTGATTTGCATTTCTCTAACGATTGGTGATAGTGAGCATCTTTTCATGTACTTATTGTCCATCTGTTTATCTTTTGGTTATATTATTTGACTGTTAAGGTTCTTATGGACTGACTTGTTTTCTGTTGTTAAGTTGTAGGAGCTATTTATACATTCTGGACATTAATCTCCATCAAATATAAGATTTACAAAAATTTTCTTCCATTCCATGGTTGCCTTTTCATTCTGTGGATGGTGTTCTTTGATACACAAAATTTTTTAACTTTGAAATTCAATTTATATTTTGTTTTATTGCATGTGCTTTTGGTAGTATATCAACAAATCATTGCCAATGCCAACGTCATGAAGCTTTTCCCTGCTTTGTAGTAAGTTTTGAAATTAGGGAATGTGAGACCTCCAACTTTATTTTTCTTTTCAGGATGAACTTTTTTAAAGACTTCATTTTCAATACAGACATAAATGCATTCAATGTAGGCCAAGCAAGGTCTAAAGAACCAAGCAAGTTTCTTTGTACCTCCTGGAGACAGAACCAGTGAATTTTACATGCTGGTGGATCAATGTTCTCTTTTTCCTGTGACTTTTTAAAATTAACTTTAAAATTTTTAACTTTTCATTTTGAAATAATTTTAGTCTGACAAAACAGTTGCAAAACTTGTAGCCTTCCCCTAACATTAATGCTTTACATAATCACAATTCAATTATACAATCAGGAAATTGACATTTGTGCAAAGACAGAAACTACAGATCTTATTGCAATTTTGCCAGTTTTTCCAACATCTTTTTCTGTCCTGAGAGCTGATCCAGTATTTTATATTTTCTCTTTGTTATTAATAAATATCTTGAGGGAGATAACTTTGAGACTATAAAAATATCCTATTTCTTCTCAACTTTTGCCCATTAATCTTAACATCCATTAATGGATCTTATCAGCAATAATTATTACTGTGGTGTTTGCCTTACGGTGATACTGTATTTCCCTCTTTCCTTCTGCATTCATTGACTGGAATTCTTTTGAAAGGAAAAACTGTCCCTTTTTCCCCATTTTTTTCTTAGAAAATATTTTTGAAGCCTCTAAATGCATTGAGCCAAATGTATTTCTGAAAGATTTCTCCCACGTTATGCTTCTCAGCAATAGTGTTTAATATCATAATAAAATGGTTTTACTCATTCAGTGGTCTGACATGTCAAGAGGCTGTCCCTAATTACCCCATCTAAGTTAGACTCCTCTTAACTATGCTATTTTCTATTGCAGAAGCTGATTGCCATAATAGGAAACATCAAGGTTGAGAAAGGGGACGGTAACTTTAGAGGCGTGATTAAGGAATGCCTCTTGAGAAACTAGCATTTTTGCTGAGAAGGAGAGAAGTGTGAGAAGGAGCCAAGTAGAGAGAAAGTGGAGGGAAGATTGTTCCAGGCATAGGGAACAGCATGTACAAAGCCCCAAGACAGCCAGGGCATTTTCCTTAGCTCAAGTGTACTAGCATCCTCGAGGAACTCAAGGATGGCCAGAATAAAACATAGTGGGTGAGGCAGCGGTGCTTGGGAGATGAAGTTTGGTTGTAAGCAGTGGCCACATCAGGTAGTCTTGAAGGCTTTGTTAAGATGAATGGATTTTATGCTGGGGACAGCGGAAGGCCACTGGACAGCATTTTTCACAGGTTGTTTTAGGATAGCACATTCTGTTATTTACTGCCTGTATTAGTTTCCTATGGCTGCTGTAACCAAATACGATTAAATAAGAGACTTAAAACAGCAGAAATGTATTTTCTCCCAGTTCTGAGGCTAAGAGTTTGAAACCAAGGTGTTGGCAGGGCCATGCTTCCTCTAAGCCAGTAGGAGAGGATCCTTTCTTGCCTCCTTCACTTCTAGTGACTTGAGACATTCTTTGGTTTGTGGTGGCGTAATTCACGCCTCCGTCTCCATCTTCACCTGGCCATCTTCTCCCTGTGTGTCTCTGTGTCTTTACATAGCAGTTCTTCTTCTTTAATCTCTCTCTTCTTCCTATTAGGACACCAGTCATATCAGATTAAGAGCTCACCTATTCAAGTATGACATCTTAACTAATCACATCTAAAATGACCCTACCTCCAAATAAGGCTATATTCTGTGGGGCATAGGTTTTCAATATATCCTTTTCAGGAACACAGTTAAACCCATAACACTGCCTCTGTTGGGTGCATGCGCGTGTGTGTGTGTGTGTGTGTGTGTGTGTGTGTGTTTTAATTTCAGTACACCTACTTATATGATAGTTTTCTTTGCAAAATATTTCTTTTTTTCTTTTTTTTGAGACTAAGTTTCCCTGTGTCACCCAGGCTGGAGTGCAGTGGCACGATCTCGGCTCACTGAAACCTCTTCCTCTTGGGTTCAAGGGATTCTTTTGCCTCAGCCTCCTGAGTAGCTGGGATTACAGGTGCATGCCACCATGTCCAGCTAATTTGTGTATTTTTAGTAGAGATGGGATTTCGCCATGTTGGTCAGGCTGGTCTCGAACTCCTGACCTCATGTGATCCTCCCACCTCAGCCTCCCAAAATGCAGAGATTACAGCATTTTGTAATCTCACCGTGCCCGGCTGCAGAATCTTTCTTCTTCAAGTTATACCTGTTTTATAATGCCCTTTTTAAGTAGCCTGTTCTCTCTCTCTCTTTTTTTTTTTTTAGATGGGGTCTTACTCTGTCACCCAGGTTGGAGTGCAGTGGTGAAATCTTGACTCACTGCAATCTCCGCCTCCCAGGGTCAAGTGATCCTCCCACTTCAGCCTTCCAAATAGTGGGAACCACGGGTGGTGTGTGCCAGCATGCCTGGCTAAATTTTTGTATTTTTGATAGAGACAAGGTTTTACCATGTTGCCCAGGCTGGCCTCAAACTCCTAAGCTCAGGCAGTCTATCCACCTCAGCCTCCCAAAATGATGGAATACAGGTGTGAACCACCATGCCTGACAACCTGTTCTTATTTTATCAATTTAATAACTTTCTTCATTTTACTGAGAATATAAAGTAAAATTGTTTTTTCAGTGGATTTTTACAGTTGGGGGCCGTTGCCCTGGTGTTTAACTTGGTTGCCTTCTTTTGAGTTTGAATGTGCATTGTTTTCATACGTTTTTGAAATATGTGCAGTTTCATGAATTGTCTTTGACATTTATTCATTAGTTGCTTAAAACACTAGAATCTTTCTTGTTATCAATAGGTTCTTAATATAGAAAATGTATTAATATTTGTCAGATTTTCTGTACAAAACATTGCGGGTCATTTTGGGTACTTTATTTTCATAAAATGTTTAATTGTGATATGTATTTTAGATTTTTTTCTTTGAAATTTATTTCATAAATTTTAATAATAGAAGTTTAACAGTAAGTCAAATAAATGGTTCCCACATATTTTCTTCTAGATATTTGAGTAAATTTTCTTTATACTTAAATATCTTTAATGCTTGTTTCCCCCTAATTATTAAAATAATGCATTATTTCTAAATATAAAACAAGTGGTTAATGTCTAAGAAAATTCAGAAAAGTTTGAAGAGAAATCAATTCTTCATACATTCATGACCCACTGGTAATTGCTTTTAAATTTGTTTTAAGTTTTTAAGCTTTTTCCATGCAAATATTTTAACCATATTAATTTAACTCTCTGCGTGAAATTTGGAGAACCCCAGATTTCTTGTCTTGACATTACAATCTAAGCATATTATATATATATAGCATAATCTAAGTATATTATAGCATATGATATACAACCTAAGCATATTATATATGCATTATAATATAAGCATACTTTGTGAATATCTTTTTTTTTCCCAAATGTACTGTCATGTGGACATTTAATAAAGAGATCAGAGAACTGTGACCCATGGGCCATATCCAGCCTACCACTGGTTTTTGTAAATAAAGTTTATTGGGACACAACCACAGTCATTTGTTAACATATTGTGCACAGTTGTTTTGGGATCAAATAGCCAGTTGAGAAGTTATGACAGAGACTCTGTGGCCCCAAAAGCCAAAAATATTTACTATCTAACCCTTTACAAGAAAAGATTGCCAACCCCTTCTCACTACACTTAACTGCTTTTTTGAGTTTTGTGCTTTGGGTAGTTTAGTTTTTTTGTTTTAATATGTAACATGATGATGAAATATCAATTATATTTGTTACTTATCTTGGGTTTTCTTAGGCCAGAATTTTGAATACCTTTAATAAAGTCATTCATTTATTTATTCCTTCTTTTATTCAACAAAATGTACTGAATACCTATCTCATAACTAGCACTGTGTTAGTTTCTAAAATACACTTGTAAATAAGATACACATAGTTCTTACTTTTAGGGAGTTTACAGTTTAGCAGGAAAAACAAGTATATTTAAATGTGTTGAGCATTGGATGAACATTTTGTACAGAGTTTATCTAGTGAGATTATCACACGACAGAAAATCCTGACTTAAAAGAAGGAGGTCAAGTAAGACATCTCAAAAAAAGTGGCGATGCCTGAAGAATGAAAATCAGCCAGCAGGTTTGAGAGAGGCAATTGCAACAGGAACACGGAGTCTCATGGAGAAGGATCAGTGTGTTTGAAGATCCAGAGGAAGAGATTCAGAGAAGTGCAAGGACCTTGAAACTGTACTATTGGGGCTGAAGTTGCATGAGTGAGGGAAAATTACAGAGGTCGAAGGGCCAGGTTTTAAATATTTTAAAGTATGATAAATACTTTGAATTCTAAGGATATAAGAAACTATTGAAGCAGATTTTATCACTACTTTGGCTGGAAAATAGAGAATTTTTTTGAGTGGACAAAGAGTGGCTGCAGAGATTTCAGTTAGGAGTTATGCCAGAGAAGATGGAGTTTAAGGTGTTGACGGTGGAAGAGAGAAGAGGACATATTTGACAGAAATTTTGGAGGTTGAGCTGGTGAGATTTTGTGATACTAGTGTTGGGAATTGAAAATGGGGAGGAAGCAAGGATGACCTCAGGCTTGTGAAACTGGGCTAGTGTCATTCACTGAGTGAGGGAGCACTAGAAGACGAGCACTCTCTTTAGGTTGGGATGGGGCTAATGATGTTGAGTTTGAGGTGTCCGAAAGATGTATAAATGGAAATGTCAAATAAGCGGTGAACTAGATCAGCTCAAGCCTGAGGGCACATGACTCAGGGGAGAATACAATTGGATATACACATTCAAACATCTTTTGCCCACAGATGATTACAGAGGTTATGGGAGTTAGGTGGCATGATGGCCTAAGGTAGAGGCCCAAGGAATACCACCATTTATTTATTTAGTCAAATAAAGTAGAGCTGGAAAAGGTAGACTGATAAAGACTGACAACACAGATGGAGGAGGGGGAGCAAATAAGAACATTATCACAAATCAAAGGAATGAGAACTGCCAAAGACAGCAGTGGTCAACTGTAACAAATGCTGCTGGAGGGTCAGCTATACAAAATCCTGGACAGATGTTTATTGGTTTAGGTGAAATGAATGGCTTTTGTTGATATGTAGGAAGTCAGTTCAGTAGATGTTATGATGTAGAAATAATTTGGAGACAGTCAGGTTAAGTGGGAGGTAAAGATAAAGAACAGCAAATGTAGATGATTTTATTCAAGAAGTTTGTAATGGAAGAAAAACAAAATACAAGCTCAAGGGAGATGCGTATATTAGGGAGATGGGGAGAAGGTGTATTATTTGTCTGATTTTTTTAAGGAAGAAGTTTAATCTTATATCAAAATTTCTTCTCAAGCATTATTACTGTTAAGAAGAATAACACCATCCACATATGAAAGTGCTTGCCTCACTTAGGGTTGACTAGACTAGAACATTCTCATTTTTAGTAAAACTTAAGCTCTGCTAGGGCAAGGATTTTTTTCTCTTTTATTCTTTGTTTTATACCCAGCACCTAGAATGGTGCTTGGTACATAGTACCTGCCCAATAAATTCCTGTGGAATGAACAAGTGAATAGTACATCTCTGTTTATATGAGGTGTAGAAGTACTATCTCAGTATTGCTTTATTGTGCAAGTCTTTGTTAACTAGTAATCTCATGTGCAGAGATTCCCATCAAACTGTGAATTCCTCAATGGCAAGAGCTGTTATTTGTTCATCCACGGATCCCCGTAAGCTTGTATAGAGTTTAGCACTTAGGCTCTCAAACATAGTTGTGCCAGATAACTATTTTTTTTGCCTTACATATGGAGAGAAGGATGAGAGTTCAAGTAACTGAACCTAGAGTCTAAGGGAAATTGGTCACGGAGCTTGCTTTCAGCTCTTAATTAAGCTTTGGTTTACTTAAACCAAAAGGAAATATTTTTCCCTTTAAAAATAATACTATATGGAGAATAAAATCTGCTGTCTGTCACTTGACTATAACCATTTCATTCTCTGCATCGTGAGGTCTTTCTAGTACTATGGAATTCCTGCTGGTGAGGGAAAGAATGCTATGCATATATAGCCTCAAAATAAATGTCCTTAAAATGCTATCCTCACAGAATTTTATAAAGCAACATTGGAAGAGAGTAAGAGTGTTGAGAATATAAAAAATGATGTTTGGTAAGGTATTATATAATGGAGGACTAACTCGGGAAGGAAAAGGGTAAAGTTCTGCATGACTGTACAATACCCAAGCCAGTCATGTTACTCATGTTGATAAATTACTATCTCAGCTGCATTTCTCAGATTAACAAAAATCAAGCTACAGACCATTAGAGAAATATAAGAGACATTTCTTACTGGTTTCATGTAGGGGCATTCAATTTACAGTGCAGTACCTATCATTTCAGGAAAGAAACATTGCTTTAGAAAAAAAAGATATTTCTAACTATTTTGGACTAAATGGTCAAGTCTCTCAATCTGTAAATTTCCCTAGATAAAAAAATTGTATGTGCTGTGAAAAATATTATTGAGCATCCATCTTCCTTTTCTTCTTTACACACAAAAAATTTACTGTTATAGCTCATTGAAGGCTCAATGCCAAATGAACAAGCTCTTTGCAATCCTGCCACCCAAGTCTTACAAACAATTGCTCTTTGCACACACATAATCACAAGACCATACTGTAATTGAAATATTTATTTATAGCTTATTTGTGGTCTATGTTTATTTGTGGCTGTGCCTCTGCAGGTAGAGTGAAGTGAATTGTTCCAAATTCAGTTAATGGTGGTGAGCTGAGTATACAAAGGCTGAAACACTGCATATTGCTTCTTTTTATTAGATATTTATCTCATCCTATTCATCATGCTTCAGGAAAGTTATTAATAACTTAATCTTCACAACTTATGTAGTGGGTACAGATTTGGGTATGAATTGATTAAAATTTAGTTATAAATCATTTATTTATAGTTTCTCAGTTTCAGAGGAGAATTTCATGGCTATCTTGTTAATTTCAAAGATTGCTGGGTTATTCTTGCAAAAGAATTGTCTGGACTATGCTTGGATGCCTCCAGTAATGGAAATCTCATTACCTCACAGGAAAGCCCATTCCAGCTCTTGACAAGTCTGAGTATTTGAAAATTTCTCCTTACAGTGACACACAAAACACTTTTCCTGAGCTTACATTCTATGATTATTATTCCAACTGTTGAGGTTATACCAAAATGTCCTCTTCCATATGACAAACTATTATATAATTAAAGACATGTAACATAATTCACCTAAGTATTTTTTTCAGGGCAAGCATCTACAACATCTGGTTATTTCTTAATTGACTTGAATTCAAGATGCTTCAATATCTTGGTCACTTACCAATATTTTTCTTAAAATGTGGGGTTCTGCTGTTGCCGCTCATGTTTTAGATACACTGTTAATTTAGCCCGAGATTACATTTGTCTCTGATAATCCCATCAATTTATTGACCCATATTGAGTTCACTGACAAGTAAACTTTGTCATATAACTCTTGTCACTACTAAACCATGCCACTCCCATTCTGTACCTACCTAATTTGTTTATTGGCTAAGACGACAGAAACTTAGATTTAACCTTATTTACTTTTAACTTGTAAGACCCCAGTCATTTCTGCATACTTCGAATAGATGCTTTTTCTCTCATGTAGTCTACTTATCTCTATCAGCTCCCTGTCACCTGCAGGTTTGATATGTAGAACTGTATATCTTCTTCTAGTTCATTGATTGCATATTAAATTTCAGCATTCTCTCTAGGTGGGCATCATTTCGTTAATCAGGCTCTTTGGATAAGGTCTTTCTACCAATTTTAAACCTGTAAATTCCACGTTGCAGTTAAGAGATTGGATTGAAAAGTGATCCTAGACATGGTTCACAAATCTATTATGTGAAAGATACAATATTTTAGTTACCCTTGATAAATTATGCAATTGTCTACATTATGGTTTTCTTCCCTTTAAAAGGAGATAACGTATCTACTTCTGAGAGTCTGAGTTATACTTTAAATGGGATAATATATATAAATTGCTTAATACTTGACACATAGTAAGTAGTTGTATTTGTCAGCATACTCCAGAGAGACAGAACCAAGAGGATATATATAAAAATAGCTTTATACGGCCGGGCAAAGTGGCTCACGCCTGTAATCCCAGCACTTTGGGAGGCCGAGGTGGGTGGATCACCTGAGGTCAGGAGTTCGAGACCAGCCTGGCAAACATGCTGAAACCCTGTCTGTACTAAAAGTACAAAAATTAGCCAGGCATGGTGGCATGTCCCTGTAATCCTAGCTATTCGGGAGGCTAAGGCAGGAGAACTGCTTGAACCCGGGATGTGGAGGTTGCAGTGATCAGAGATCGCACTACTGTACTCGAGTCTGGGCAATAAGAGAAAGACTGTCTTTAAAAAAAAAAAAAAAGCCAAAAACAGCCCTGCTTTATATATACATACATAAAGGAAGTTTATTAGGGTGAATTGGCTCACATAATTACAAGGCAAAGTCCCATCATAGGCCATCTGCAAGCGGGGAAATAGAGAAGTCAGTAGTGTGGCTCAGTCCAAGTCCAAGAGCCTCAAAACCAGGGAAGCTGACACTGCAGCCCTCAATCTGAGGCTGAAGGCTCAAGAGCTTCCAGGAGGCTAATGGCGCAAGTCCCAGAGTTCAAAAGGGCCAAGAAACCTGGAGTCTGATGTCCAAGAGCAAGAAGAGAGGAAGCCAAGTGCCCAGTATGGCGAAGGAAGAGCGAGAGTGGAAAGACTCAGCAGCAGGCTGCTTATCTCCCTTCTTCCGCCTGCTTTGTTCCAGCCTTGCTGGCAGCCAGCTGGATGGTGCTCGCCCACATTGAGGGTGGGTCTTTCTCTCCCAGTCCGCTGACTCAAATGTCAATCTCATCTGGCAATACCCTCGCAGACACACCCAGGAACAATGCTTCTTCAGCCATCCAGGCATCCTTCAATCCAGTCAAATTGACACCTAATATTAACCATTACAGTGGTCTATTATTACTGGCTGTCTTTATCATTGTGTTAGTTTGGGAAATAGCAGCTGTAATAACAAATAAACCAAAGATTGCAGTGCTGTATAACAATCCATTGTGGGCTGTCCTGGTTGGCAGATGGCTTCCTTCCATGTTTGTGATTCCATGGTGCAGGCTCTTTTTATTTGGTAGCTCAGCCATCCCTTAGGGTCTCAGTGTCTTCTTTATCTGGGTAGAAGAAAATAAAAAAGAAGGTTTATAACTAACATCACAGAAGTGAAATAAGTCACTTCAACTCACATTTCATTGAGGAGAACTAATCACATGGCCTCACCTAGCTTCAGAAAAGGCACCAAAAAATGTGGCCTCTGACTGGGCAGCCGGTTCTCAGTGTTAACACTTGGTAATCGAGAACACACATTTACGGTAGACAGTGTATAATCTCTGCTGTGATCACCATCATCATCATCGTCATATTCCCTCATCAAACCACATGCAGCTCATATTCCTCTATCTTGTCCAGTAAGGTTTTGTAAACAACCATGCAAAAGAACTACCTGACATCTTATCATGTCTCTCCACATAGTTTAAGATTTTGAGCCATCATAGAATTGTTATGAAAGCCTAATAGATAATTTAGACATATATCCCCTGCCATCCCTAGAGTTATCCTGAATTTCAGCAAGTGAATGCAGGTACTTTATAGCTTAGTTGTACTGCTTGGCAAAAGTGTGATGAGTTGGTCAGTAGCACCTCC
Organism: Aotus nancymaae; assembly: GCF_030222135.1. NCBI lineage: Eukaryota > Metazoa > Chordata > Mammalia > Primates > Aotidae > Aotus > Aotus nancymaae. The sequence continues at coordinate 5,938,625 of NW_026988507.1, read as the reverse complement.
ATCTTGTATGCTGAAATAACTTCATTTGATGTGTAGTTAAACAAAAAACCCTTTTAATCTAAACTGTTACTTTAAAATAACTTTATACATATATTAGTTGCCTTCTCTATCTTAGTATGTACCTTTACTTGATTTTTTCATATTTGAGGTTAATAAAACACTCCAATGACCATCATTATAACCATTTATAACCAGAAATTGTTTTGGTTTTTTTTTTCACACATGCATGCAGAGGCATATATGTAAAATCATTTAGGATTTAGAAAACTCAGAAATTTATAAAGAAAAAAACAAAAAATTGCCAAGAATCCCCAGCTAATTACAGTAAAAAAATTTGGTGTATGTCTAATTTTTTCCATTCGTATAGGATAATTATTATTAATGACTATAGTAAGTACATACAAATGCCATTGTTAATTTAAACATTCCATATTATTGTATGCATGTCAATAGAATTGTTGCATGTGTGAGAGTACACTGTGGTGGGGTCTTAGTAAATGCGTTGCTCTCTTAATTTTGGATACTTATTTACTTTGCATAGCTGTTGAGAATACTTACATTTTTAGGTGACGTGAAGCTGGGTATGCTTGATTATAAAGTGTTTTATAAAGTACTTTAGCTATACTAAAGGTGTGTGTTAACATGCTTTTGCCTGGTTCCTGCCCCGTTATCACTGTATTGTTTGGTGTAAACATTAACTGGGCAATCTTAGTGCTATGCTGTCCCCCTTCATGAACGGGACTGGGAAAACTTATTTGAGAGAACTAGAGCAAGCCCGGAGAACACAGAATGATTTTGTGCAAGTGAAAATGAGTTTTAAAACTAGGATCAAATTCAAGCCGCATGAGGAATAAGATCTCAAAGGATTGACATGCAACTGAGTAGCCGAGTGTGCTGAGAGAAGAGGTGGGAAAGTGGAGACCTGCATGTTTGGCCTGGTTTGTCGCATAAAAAAGTGAGGGAGTTGATAGCTAATAGCCCATTTGATAGAATCCTTCTTTTCTACGTATTCATTGACTGACCACTTCCCTCACACTCAGCAAGACCTTCCCAAACCCAAGGCCTAAAATCTACATCCCTGCAGTAGGTAGAATTCTGAACATGTCCCCCAGCATTCCTGTCTTCTGGTTCTTCAACCAAACACCAATCTAGGTACTGTTGGGAAGGGACTTTGCAGTTGGAATTCAGGTTACTAATCAGCTGACCTTAAAGTAGGGAAACTAGGGCCAGGTGCAATGGCTTGCACCTGTAATCCCAGCACTTTGGGAAGCTGAGGCAGGCAGATCCCTTGAGGTCAGGAGTTCAAGAACAGCCTGGCTAACATAGTGAAACCCCGTCTTTACTAAAAACACACAAATTAGCCAGGCATGGTGGCGGGTGCCTGTAATCTCAGCTACTTGGGAGGCTAAGGCAGGAGAATGGCTTCAACTCAGAGGGTGAAGGCTGCAGTGAGCCGAGATCACACCACTGCACTCCAGCCTGGGTGACAGAACAAGACTCCATTTCAAAAATATTTTAAAAAGTAGTAGAGAAATTAGCTTGGATTGTCTGGGTGAGCCCACTGTGATCACAGAAGCCCTGAAAAGCAGCAGATAATGGCAGAAGAGTTTAGGGAGATGAGGCAGAAGGCTTAGGGAGTTGCAGCAGGAGAGATGAGGTAGATGGGGAGGGGAGCCCAGGGAGATTCAACGCATGAAAGGGAGTTGGCTCATCATGACTTGACTTGAAGATTGTAGAAGGGGACCAAGCAGGCAGCCTCTAAAAGCAGAGAAAAACTCCAGCCTACAGCCTACCAGGAAATGGGGACCTCAGTCCTGCAACTGCATGGGACTGAATTCTGCCAACAACCAGAATGACTTGAAAACATCCTTTCCTAGAGCCTCCCGAAAGGAACTCAGCTCTACTTAGACCCTGTTTCACTTCGTGGCTTTCCTGGTATTCCGTTCCTGGTTTTACAATGTACCTCATTTTCTGACTACACAACTGTGAGCTAGTAAACGCATATCGTTTTAAGCCATTTAATTTGTGGTAATGTGTTCCAGGAACAATAGAAAACTGATGCAATCTCAAACATATTTGAGCATAACTTCCTATGCCAAGTACTCATATCTTTTTGCGTGTACACCTTCCTCTGCCTAGACTGAGCTTTTCTTTTTCCTTAAGGTAACCCCTACTCAGTCTTTGAAATACCATGTCGCCTCTTTGAGGAAGCTTCCCTCAATAGGGTTGAGTGTAATTTAGATGCTCTTACTTTGCGCTGCAATAGAAACCTATATATAGCTCCATCTTTACACTTATACTCAGGTAATCATTGATTTATTTGTCTGTATTCTCCTTCAGCCTTACATGCTTTTTGATAAGAGCTGACATCTTGTCTTACTTTGCATTATCAGTGACTATTCTAGTATCTAGTCCTGGTAGTTATACAAAACATGATTGCTGAAACAATGATTGAAGGAACAGTGGTTTCCAGGCTCAGGTCATGAGCTGAATCAAAATATTCCATCACAAAAATTAGATAAAGATTTTTTCCTATTTATAGAAAAAATACAGTGATAAAAATTCCCAATTTTAAAGCTTTTGTCCCATAAATTATATTTCGGATTTTACCACTTGCTCTTGCATATTCTAAGAAAGCCTAGTCTATAAAAAGCAGAACAGAAAAGTGATTTATTAAAAATAACAAAACAAAGTAAAAATCATTAGGAAAAGACATTGGTGCTTAAAAATGGCCTTTGTTTTTTTTAATGAATTTATATTTATGGTTGTGAATTTATACTGTATACATATTATTTAGCCATGTTTTACTAGTTTGTGAAATTATTCCTAGTGTACATGATACAGATATTCCAGTATTTCACCATGTGCAATGAATAGCACTGACTTAGTGGTGCTATATTCTCTGAATCAAGTAGATAGACTTTGCTTTATCATGGATTTGGGGTGTTTTTTTAAGTAGTTTGTCACTTCTTTTTAACATGATGTGCAAGCAAAGGTAGCCTGGTTAATGCTTAAGATAAAACAGTTTATATAGTTCTGCTCATTTTCAGACTTAAAGGTAGTATATATATACATATATACACACACGTGCTCCTATTTTCTTATAATGTTATTATTAGCACCATTTCTCAGATGAAATCTACCACCCATTCTAACACAACACAGCACTTTTAAAACAGGTAATCAGAATGTTCTGTAGCAATCTGAGATAGAAAATAATAACACATCCAATAGAAATTCCTAAGGGTGTTTCAGCAGGTAGAATGCAGAATGATCAGCGGATGATTTGGCAAGAACCTCTGCCAAAACCTCCACTTTTGTGAAAAGGGCCTTTGGAAGTCCTGATAAAGAGGTGTGGTTGGGATTTTGACATCTGCTCTTAAAGATATTACTGGAAGCCCTTCCAGGACCAATACTGACAACTGAGGAACTCCTGTTGACTTGCCTTTCCGAGGAATCTTATGTCTCAATGAAAATAATCGGAACATTTGTTTCCTCCAGAGAGCCAGGGTTGACAAACCCAGCAAGATTAGTCTAGGGAGCATGATATCCTTCATTCTACAACTTGTTTGTTTAATTGATAGCCAACTTTGCAAATTCTCTTTGAGCTGTTAAATGCACATGGAAAGATGCAGAGAGGGAGGCATACATGTGTGAACTACTGCCAAACATCTCCATATGTTGTGTCACACGTAGCCAGTTTTCCTATGGAAAGGGGTAGGTGAAAATGAGAATGATTTACTCTCACAATAACCTATTTTTGCAGGAAGCATATGTTTAAAAATCTAGTAATAGTCATAACCCTGCTCAGTTTCACGTAATTTTGAGTTACCACATGGTGTGTTCTGGAAGACTGATTTTCCTGTGCCTAATATTAGGATTACCTTAGCACTCTTCACTGTATAACAACTCTGTGGAAGAAACCAAAGGAACAAAAGTTAATAATTTATACATAAAAATTTAGACAATAATGGCACTAAATAAGCAAAATTGATTTTGTCTCCATTCTTCCAGAGCATCATTATCCTGTGCATGTGTTCCCGGTGCTTTGGAAGCACATTAACATTTCAATTCCTGAGAGGCTACTTGGTAATGATTCCCTGGTGAACTGAAGCAGTTACCCTAACTTTAAGCAGGCCTAACCTATTCCTTGGGAGACATTTGAACAGTGGGAGAACCTGAGAGTATGTGTAAAATAATCTTATGCTAAACCAGCAGTAATTTTATATTTAGCCATTTTTACTTAATTCTCAAGGCAGACAAGTTTTCAACTACATATTAGTTTCTTGCACAGATGGACTCTCACTAGGGAGGCTTCTTAAAACTATTTAATGTATATGTGCTTTTTAATTGTATCCAGACTCATATTTGCTTATTTATTTCCTCCATATCAGTCTAATCCAGATGGACAAATGTAAATGGGGAAAAATATCAAGGTCATCATGATCCTTAATATTTTCATCTTTTTTGATCTATATGCTTGTCAAAACAAAATTCTCATTTCTCTACTTTTAAAAAGTATACTATTATATATTATTCCCTGTAAGAGTAGCTCTGACTGTATAGTTCTTCATATTATGCCCTTTAGAACTAGTGCTGTTAGCCTGATACTCACTTGTTAATGTAATCACTTATCTAATATTTGAAAGTCCCGGGGGAACAACAGTTATATATTTTTAATGCTTAGTGCTCAGTAATGTTTTTGAATTAATATGATGTGCTAAGGAAATTCAGGTTGAATAAGGTGGGATCTCTAACCTGGAGGAATTTCGTAATCTAATGGAGACAATGGATATGTTACATTCGTGCTGGGTCTTGAGTTAAAAACAAGATTAAATCAAAGAAGCAGCCACTTCTCAGGCAAAGCACTATGTCCTAATGTTTGAGGATTAGTCATCTCCTGAAATAACCCTTTTGACCACCAGCATTTGTGTTTTTAGATGACTGCTTCAGGTAAGGGGTTCAGTATACATTGTGTAATATCCTAAGTGACTCATATGGAGCTCTCATCAATGATTTACTTACCATTGATCTATCTATTCACTACTTCAAGGAAGAATCGATACAGCAAACCGTCTATTTCAAGAGCATTTGATGAAATTAAATCTTTTTTCAGGTGGTTCTGAGAATGGATTAAGAGAATCCAACCTGGTATTTGGAAAGAGAAGATGTACCTAGAGCCTCTCTAGGACACATTTGAAAGGGGATACAGAATATAATGAAATAATTGTAGATAACCTTAATGAGGCAGAAAGGCATAAACACAAGCCTTAACGATCACACTAAATAAGCTGGCCAATGTGAGCTACTTACATGTCCCTGTCTGAATTTATCTACTGCTGATTTGGGCTTCTCTTTTAGGCCTGCAATTCTGTTTTCTCTTTCATTGACTTTGGCCATCTTCTATTTGGATGTCCAATAAGTGATTTCGGCTTTGCCTTTCTACTTATCATTTACAGCTAATCCTGATCCATTTTTCCCTATTGTTTTTCTGGTGCCAGTTTTAATCTTGCTACATCTTATTGCTTAACGGTTTCAAGGGGCTCATAATTTGACAAAGAGATAGGATCTGAGAGTTCTGGAAGATTACTGTGGTTTTTGAGTAAGTCAGCCCTAACTATGCCATTCCTGGGCGAGACACCACTTAATTCTTGTCTCTTGTCATCAGAGGTCAATAGAGAGATAGAGATAATCAATGGACTTTAATAACAAGCTTCCTGGCTCCTACTGCTCTGTGTTTTGTATATAACATCTCCCACCTGCTGTCGATTGTGCTCAAACATCATCTTCTCAATGGATCCTACCCTTACCACCCCAAGTACAGTTGCAAACATACCCCTCCTCTGCTCCCACCTCCCACAGCACTCCCATTTGTCTTACCAGGCTGCTTAATTTTTTTCTTTTTTCCATGTCATTTAATGCCTTGTAACAGACTATGGAACTTATTGTGTTCAATCTTTAAATATTTTTCTCCAACTAGAATGTAAACGGTAATTTTTATTTCTTTTTATTGATGTAGCCCAAGAGTCTATAAAAGTGCTTAAGCATGTAACAAATTAATTTTTTGTTGGTACATAATAGATGTACATATTTTCAGGGTACACTTGACAATTGGATACATTCATATAATGTGTACAGATCAAATAGGGGTAATTGGGATATATACCACCTTAAATATTTGCCTTTTCTTTATGTTAGGAATATCTGAATTATTCTCTTCTAGTTATTTTGAAATGTACACTAGATTATTGTTAACTATAGTCACCTCATTGATATGTTAAACACAATGTCATTTCTTTTAACTATATGTTTAATTTTTAATAATTATTGAATATACGAATGAATAACTCCAATATCCACCTCATTGCCATCATTAAGAATAGAATTACTTTGCATTCTTAATTCTTATTTCAACTATATATATTTGCTAAGAATCTTTCTTTCAATCAAGTGTTACTACAAAAAGTGGTATTTCTGTGTTAAGTATGAAAGGATTAGCTATCACAGTGAAAAAAATATGTAAAGATATGTGAGAATGGCTTTGATAAGCTAGAGATGCTAAAAGAATGTTAGATTTGCCTCTATACAATAGTACACTCCAGGAAATAAAAGTATTTACCTTAGGCTCATGTTATCATAAGTATGAATTTTATTAACTTGCTTGTCGTGTACTAAGGGAGATGACAGCATGCTACATCTGAAAGAAAAAATAAACTATTGCCTTGTGGCTCCTCCAGAACAAAACAAAAATCTCGGTAACCTGCAGAGCTTAAAGAACATTTGTGTAACAGGAAAGGAGAAAAGGTTCAGAAACCTTCAGCCGGCAAAGTAAAGAAGCAATATATTGCCATTCCTCAGTACTTAAGGAGAGAAGTTAGAAGTCCTTTTAAAATCAAGTTGTCTGCATTACTCCAAGGAGATATAGTAGTGATTTTAGAAAAATTAGTTTTATAAATACAAATACATAGTTTAAGTCATTCCTTCTAAATTCTTGGAAATTATATGCTAGATGAGATGGCTGAAAATTGTATGAAATTGTAGAGTTACCTGTTTTTATGTGACTAGCAACCAAGCATGTTTTTTGACAGAAGATCCACAGGCCTATGCCAAAAGCTGATTAAATTGCTCAATTAAATAAGAAGAGATGACAAACAAGAACAGCTGTAGGCCAACAATTGGTCCACATGAGCTGTGCACACAGTATGGATTCAGAGTATAGAAGTGTCCATCTCGGGAAAGTAATAATGAACTCAAAGAATGGCCATTTTCATTCTGTCACTTTTGTAATAGCCTCATATTTTTTTAGCAGCACTCAAAATGCTAAGGTTTTGGAAAAGGCAACTTTGGATTTGGGAGGTGGTTAATTTTATACAAAACATTCTTGTTTGTTGAATTTCTTAGACTATTAAGCCACGTAGATATAAAGTACAAATGTATTTTAGTATATTGTCTCTTCAAGCTATGATTCTCAATGAGGGGTGTATAGCAGATCATCTGTGGGACTTTGGAAAAAATACAGAGTTCTGGGTTCTACTTCACAGAACCCAAATGCCCTGGGGTGAGGCTCAGCAACTGTGTGACAAGAACATTGCTCAGGTGATTCTGATGCCTGATGCTGACATGTAGTTGCTACAGAAAGAGAAATCACTTAACTTCAGGTCTAGATAAATGGAAAATGTGGAGAAAGAAACAGAGAATAAGTAATTGTGTCAGTTACACACCCTCCTGAGATTTACAGCTCCTTATTCATAATTCTGAAATCTTGAAAGTGTTGAAAGCTAAAAAAGAAAAAAAAAAAAAAGAAAGAAAGAAAGACTTCATGAAACCTTCCCTGCCCTGTTCCAGTTTCTGGCAAAACAGATCTAAACTGACATGAGGCTTTTCATGCTCTGTATTTATCCCAACAAGTGTGAAGAGACATGTGCTTTGTTACAGAAGCATGAATGTGTTTCTTATGGAAGTTTTACCTGATAAACTGTATATGTGCATTCTCTCTCTCTCTCTATATATATATATACACACACACACACACACATATATATAGACAAATTGATTATATATATAGAGTATATATGTAATATATATTAGTAATATATGTAATATATGTTAGTCTCTGCTAATATATATACATTATGCATATTAGTATATAACGTGTGTGTGTGTGTGTGTGTGTATTCTCATGCTGCTAATAAAGACATATCTGAGACTGGCTAATTTATAAAGAAAAGAGGTTAAATTAAGTCACAATTTAGCATGACTAGGGAGGCCTCAGGAAACTTACAATCATTGTGGAAGGGGAAGCAATCATGTCCTTCGTCACATGATGGCAGGAAGAATGAATGCCCAGCTAAGGGGGAAGCCCCTTATTAAAACCATCAGATCTCTTGAGAGTTAACTCACTATCATGAGAACAGGATGGGAGAAACCACCCCCATGGTTGAGTTATCTCTAACTGGTCCCTCCAAAGACATGTGGGGATTATAGAGACTATAATTCAAGATGAAATTTGGGTAGGGACACAACCAAACCATATCTATCTGTCTATCTATCAATCAATCATCTATCTATAAACTATATATATATAGCTGCATATATACCATTTTCCCTTCTAGAATCTAAAGAATTTCAGATTTTAAAGGGTATCTGGTCCCAATAAGTTTTGAATAAGAGAGGTAAGGTTGTAGTAATGGCTTCAGTTGACATTTTGTTCTGTCCTACTCAAATGATTTGAATATATTGTACTGATTCTAAACTTTTTGAGGGCAGAAACTCTTTATGCTCACTTATGTAATAATAACGATACATATTGGATAATTTAAAATAGAATCTCTTTCAAGTCTCACATCAATGACGTCACAAATGCAGGGCTCACTGTTCTAAGGATGAACAGCCTGAGATGAGTCAATGAGCTATCACAGTGCTTAGTGGAGGGCCACAGAATCAGCAATCCATGAGTGTTCAGTAAATTGAATATTGTTTTACATTGAATTGAACCTCTAAATTATTTTTTTCTATAAATAATTGAACACATCAGTGTGTGCTGGTCAAAAGAAAACCTTAAAAAGGAAAATATTTTATAAATACTTTTAGAAAATATATAGACATTTTCTAAATCCCATGAGCAAATGTAAAAGGATCAAGGGATATAAATTTTATTGATGTATCTATTATCAGAATCAGCTTTAAGCATTAAAGTTAATGTATAAGGGTAGGGTTGATACTAATCACACTTATGTTTATAAACTTCCCTCTAATTAACATATACTCAATTTTAGAGGAGTATACCAGTAAGGTGGGAAGTGGGTTTGGGATAAAGGTTCAGGGTGGTCAAATGTCACCCTCACTCCCTTTCCATCAGTGAGGTCTTAAGCAGCAGAACCAGTGATCCACTCTCAGCACCCAAGGTTCTCTGCACCTGAGGCTTAGCCATGTGATTCCTGCTCTGATTGCGCTGCCTTTCAGGATCTACTCTTTTCTATTTTTGCATAAGGGGATTGCCATTTTCCAAATGCTAGTATAAGCAAAGGAAGAAGACCAAATAAAATGGGCTAGTTTGGCTGCAGTGCTAAATTGCTTTGTGCAAATCATGAAACTTCTCTGTGCCTGTTTCACTATTTCTGAAATAAAGATTGTCAAACTGATGTGACACTGAATGGTGATGAGTACAAATGAACTGATGTTTCCAAGAGTCATTTGAAAATTATTGTATAAATATTTTTAACACTTTAAACATTTATTATTTTCTTGTGCTAATAAAGTTCAAAATTGTCTCTTCAAGCTATGATAAAATGAAATGTACATTATTATTAGGTATAGTCATCATACTGTATAATAGAACACCAGGATTTATTCTTCCTTACTATATCTTTGTACCCATGGTACCCTCTGTAACCACCATTCTACTCTCTACTATGAGAGCGACTTCTTTAGATTCCACATGAGTGACAGCATGTGCTCTTTTTCTTCCTATGCCTGGCTTAGTCTAGTGAAACATGAAACCCATCTCTACTAAATGGGTTAACTTACTTAATATAATGCCCTCTAGGCTTATCTGTATTGACACAAATGACAGAAATTCATTCTGTTTTATGACTAAACATTATTTCTGTGTGTATAGCATTTTCTTTATTCATTCTGTAGATGGGCACTTATACACTGTTAGTGAAAATGTAAATTAGTACAATCATTTTCTGTTTCTATAGGAAGAACAGCATGGAGGTTTTTCTTTTTCTTTTTTTTTTTTTTTTTCTTTTTTGAGACAGAGTCTTGCTCTGTCGCCCTACTGCAGTGGCGCAATCTCATCTCACTGCAACTTTCACCTCCCATGTTCAAACAATTCTCCTGCCTCAGCCTCCTGAGGAGCTGGGACTACAAGTGTGTGCCACCACACCTGGCTAATTTTTTGCGTTTTTAGTAGAAATGGGTTTCACATTTCACTGTGTTAGCCAGGATGGTCTCGAACTCCTGACCTCATGATCTGCCCTCCTCGGTCTCCCAAAGTGCTGGAATTGCAGGCGTCAGCCATAGTACCTGTCCTGGAGGTTTTTCAATAAATTATAAATAGAACTGCCATCTGATCCAGCAATCTCACTACTGGTATATATCAAAAGGAAACAAAATAAGCATGTCGGAAAGATAACCACACTCTCATGTTTATTAAGCAGTATTCACAATAGCCAAAACCATTATTTCTTCTAAGTATTTCTTACTTTACCTTTTTTTCATGTATTTCACCCTAAACCTTTAAGGGATTCATGTCTAGTTTCCAATTTCTGAAACTTATGAATCACTGATTATTTGAATATTGCCTTCTTATTTAGATAGTCTGGAAAAACAATTAAATGCATTTTATTTCTTCTCAATCTAATCTTCATATATAAATATATTTTCTGTTAATTTGCCTTTTATAACGTATACGACTACACTAATTGTGATCAGCATTTCACTTTACTAGTATACGTGAAGATTAAATTATAGATTATGTTGCACACAAGGAGATAAGCTACTGGGGTTAAGCATCAGAAAAAATTATATGGCACATAAATCTCAGATATTGACTTTAAATATTTAAGTCAATATAATGGAAAAACAAGAAACCAAAATAATGTGGAAAGAAACTATGAGCTTGTCAAGCTATCTTTGGAAAAGAGGCAAATGAAAAGTAAAGTATTGAAAATGTTGTGAACCAGTTTAATGTACAACATACAAATTACATATTAAAATAGACTGAGCTGAAAAGAGGACTTGTATCTTTAGTGTAGGTGAAGTGTTGGTTGAATGTATTGAATAAATGATTTTAAAAATCTGAAAATATAAAATAATTAGTTTGAAAAAATATTACTTCATTAAATATTGTTAACATTAGTGAGGTAGACACATAATCCATTGGCTAAGAGCTTGGAATTTGGGATCAGGCTTGATTGTGTTTAATCTGTGTCCTGACTCTGATGTACTGTGACACTGAGCCAGCTGTCAATCTTCTCCAACCTGTATGGTTATATGTTCCTGTTCTATAAAATTGGGAACATAACAATGTCTAGATCATGGAAAAATTTGTTAATTAGCTGTCAGTCAACATATTGTAGGTCCTCAAAGGTACAAAGTGAAAACTTGATTAGCCATTCCTTGCTTCAGAGAAGTAAAGGTAGAAGTGAGGTGTGTGTTGGGAGGGTAGACACTTTTCAAGTGTGACCAGACTTAGAATCTATAGGGTTTATTTGGCTGTGTACCTTTGAAAAATCATTAAATATCTTGATTAATTAATTCTTTCTGGACTTTAAGCATGTCTTTCTAGGACCAATGATGGAAACTTGAATTCTTTGTTAAAACATCTGGTGTTCTACAATGCTAGAATGAGAGTGAGAGAAAGAGTATGGACAAATTGAACTGTTCCTGAAAATACAGTGGGTGAGATAACCAGGGAAAAGCAACAGCAACAATTTCCCAACACAACAAACCCTGGCGGTATAATTTTTAAAAATAAAACAGACAGATAATAAAAACATCAATCTTTTCAAAACCATAGCTTTTTGTACAAATGTAAAGGATATCTTCAGAGACCAAAATAAAGTGTGACTCAAACCCAGAGAGGTAATGAGTGGTACTGCGGCTGGCTTGAGGGGATCTGCCAGTGCTAGTGACTTAGAGCACTTGTCTTTTTCACTCATGTGAAACAAAACCCAAGGACTCAGACAAAGTATGTTGTCAAATCAGAAACAACCAATATAAGGGCAGGGACGATGAATAACTACACTCTCACTGACAAAAATAAAACTATCCTAAATAGAAAGGTACTTTGGAAACTATGTTGTCCTGTCAGAGGTCCTAGAGAGAGGGAAACATTCTTCCCTGAGAATTCGTAATATTCTGTTCCTCAAGTGAATTGATAGCCCAAAGTCTCACTACCTGTAGGCTTAGAAAACTCCACATAAGAAATTATTTTGGAGAGATCCCAAGTTGGAAGTTTCCTTAGGCCCTTCACAGAACCAAGCAAAAATTCTTTCTGAGGGAACATATCAATCAGTTCTTAAAATATCTCCACAAATAAATTGCTGATAAAATGACTGCATAATCAAGAATTATAAAACACACAATGAAACAAGTGGCATGAGAAACAGCAGTAAATACAACTAGCAGAACCAGACCCACACAGATTTTAATTATTAGAACTATCTACATAGTATATAAAATAATATATGCAAATAAAGAGGAAGTTGAAAATGTAAGTGAGGAATCAAAGACTGAACCATTTGAAAACGACCCAAACAGAACTTTTAGGAATAAAAATTTTAAATGATTGAAATGAAAATTTCAGTTGTTGGGTTAAAGCACGTATCAGACAAAGATAGAGAATATGTTTAATATGTTTTGAAATGTAAGCGAACATTTACCTTATTAAACAGCCACCGTAATGATTTCTTTCTGAAAAATAAGCAAGTGTTAATAAAAGTCAAATGGAACTGAAATTCTGGAAAAAATTACATAAAAGTTGGAAAGGAGTTATGAGAGTTAAATTATCACAAATTTTTTGAATTAGTGGGAGTAGAATGGTGATACTGATTCGTTCAGTTTTGGCAATTTAAGTATGCAGAGTGAAAATTCTAGGACAACGTCCTAGTGAATAGAAATCTAGACCAATATAGAAGAAAAGAAGAAATGAAATGAAAATAAAACCTCAGGGCTGGGTGTGTTATAATCTCAGCACTTTAGCCACTTTATCCCAGCCTGTAATTCCAGCAATTTGGGAGGCTGAGGCAGGCAGATTGCTTGAGCTCAGGAGTTCAAGAACAGACTGGGCAACATGGGGAAACCCTGTCTCTACAAAAAATACAAATATTATTCAGGCACGGTGGTATGACACACACCTGTAGTCCCAGCTATTTAGGAGGCTGAGGCAGGAGGGTCACTTGAGCCCAGGAGGCAGAGGCTGCAGTGAGCCTAGATTGAGTCACTGCACTCCAGCCTGGGTGACAGAGAAAGACCCTGTCAAAAAGAAAACAAAATCTCAATCAATCTGAAAGAAAGCACAAAGAAAAGTTTGAGCAAACGTGGATGTAAAATGAAGTGGTAGAAATAAATTGTGTTAGTAAGCACAATTAATGTAATTTTTCTGTTAAAGAGCAAAGATTAACAGGCTAGATTAAAACATTTTCATCTATATGCTGTGTATTAGTTTTCTACTGCTGCATTACAAGTTACCGTAAACTTTACAGCATTAAACAAGACATATTTGATAGCTCACTGTTCTGTAGGTCAAAAGTCTGTGTGGGCTCCACTGGGTTTTCTACTTAGGTTCCTACAAATTGGAAATCAAGTATTGGCCAGACTTGGCTCTTTCCTGGAGGAGCCAGGGAAGAACCTGATTCCCAGCTCATTCAGCTTGTTGGCAGAATTAAATTCCTTTTGCATATAGGGCTGAGATCCCTGTTTCCTTTCTGGAAATAACCCTGGCCACCCTAGGTCTTTTCAAATGGTCTCTTCCGTGTCAGCAAAGGAGACTATCCCTGCATTGAATCCCTCTCTAGCTTCCGATATCACTGACTTCTACTGCTTTTAAAAGGCACATATGATTAAATTAGGACCTCCTGAAGATCTTTCTTTTGCTACTCATTATAGTCACAGTTTCCACCCAGAACTAAAGGGAAGGGAATTACACTAGACCAAGGGTCATAGGAGGTCGTTCTCAGAATTCTATCTCCCATATACTGTCCTCAGAGTCATGTTTAAAATGTAAAGTAATAGAACATTTGTAAGTGAATGCCTGGAAAACATATATCAGGAAAATACGACCTAAAACAAAATTGATATAGTTATATTGCTATCTAGCAAAATAGACTTTTGACAGAAAACAAAGCATTTTTAGGATTAAAAAGAAATACTACATAATGAACGTGTGACAATTTTAAACTTGTATGTACCATATAGCATACTTTCAAAAATTTTAAAGAATAAATTAGGCTCCATGCAGTGACTTGTGCCTATAATCTCAACTACGGGGGAGGCTGAGGCAGTAGGATCACTTGAGGCCAGAAGTCAAGACCAGTCTTTGCAACATAGCAAGACCCTGTCTCTAAAATAAATACATAAATAAATAAATAACTGGGCATGGTGGCATACACTTGTAGTCCAAGCTACTTGGGAGGCTGAGGCAAAAGGATCGCTTGAGCCCAGGAGTCTGAGGCTTCAGTGAGCTATGATTTTTACCACTGCACTCCAGCCTGGGCAACAAAGCAAAACCGTATCTCTTTCAAAAAAAAAAAAAAGAAAAAAAGAAAAGAATAAGTTGACAGAATTTGCTAATTGTTAAATCCACCATTATAGAGCTTATGGTAGAAAAGAAAAGGCACTAGAAATGAATAGAGTAAGCATTTAGCATTAAGAATTTAGAAAAACAAAAGAATGGGCAAATCAGTCAAAAATACATTAGGAAGCAAATAAAGATATAAGCAGAATTAATAAAAATAAAGGTATTATAGAGAGGATTAAAACATACAAAATTTGTTATCTGAAAAGCTAATAAAACTAACAAATATAAGATTAATCAATATTAAAAGAGTACAAATAAACCATGTGAAAAAAATAATCAACAGAGGTGCAGCAGAGATCAAAGATATAACCATATGCTTCAATATAGAAAAATCTCAGAAAAGTAAAATGAAAGCATCTCACATATGTAATTACATCTGATATATTAACAAAATGCAGAAAATGAAATGATTTGACTAAAACACTTTTACTTGGTGTAATCTTAAAAATATGTCCAAAAGAAAATATTTCACTTATGTTCAAAATAAAAGTATTTGCCTTTAGTTTTAGACACTGAATGCTAAGTAGGATTTCTTTTTACAACAGTTCACATTTAGGTTATTGCTTTTAAATTTCAGAGTTTTCTATTATGAATGTCACTCGAACACTCAGTCCATAACATTATATCTGTTTTCTTTTTTTTTTTTTTTTTTTTTTTTTTATTGCATTTTAGGTTTTGGGGTACATGTGAAAAACATGAAAGGTTGCTGCATAGGTACATATGTGGCAGTGTGATTTGCTGCCTTCCTCCCCTTCACCTATATCTGGCATTTCTCCCCATGCTATCCCTCCCCAACTCCCCACCCCCCTCTATCCCCCCCCTCCCCCCCAACAGACCCCAGTGTATAGTGCTCCCCTCCCTGTGTCCATGTGTTCTCATTGTTCAACACCCACCTATGAGTGAGAACATGTGGTGTTTGATTTTGTGTTCTTGTGTCAGTTTGCTGAGAATGATGGTTTCCAGGTTCATCCATGTCCCTACAAAGGACGCGAACTCATCGTTTCTGATGGCTGCATAATATTCCACGGTGTATATGTGCCACATTTTTCCTGTCCAGTCTATCATCGATGGGCATTTGGGTTGGTTCCAGGTCTTTGCTATTGTAAACTGTGCTGCAATGAACATTAGTGTGCATGTGTCCTTATAGTAGAACGATTTATAATCCTTTGGATATATACCCAGTAATGGGATTGCTGGGTCAAATGGAATTTCTATTTCTAGGTCCTTGAGGAATCGCCACACTGTTTTCCACAATGGTTGAACTAATTTACACTCCCACCAACAGTGTAAAAGTGTTCCTATTTCTCCACATCCTCTCCAGCATCTGTTGTCTCCAGATTTTTTAATGATTGCCATTCTAACTGGCGTGAGATGGTATCTCAACGTAGTTTTGATTTGCATTTCCCTAATGACCAGTGATGATGAGCATTTTTTCATATGTTTGTTGGCCTCATGTATGTCTTCTTTTGTAAAGTACCTGTTCATATCCTTTGCCCATTTTTGAATGGGCTTGTTTGTTTTTTTCTTGTAAATCTTTTTTAGCTCGTTGTAAATTCTGGATATCAGCCCTTTGTCTGACGGGTAGGCTGCAAAAATTTTTTCCCATTCTGTTGGTTGCCGATTCACTCTATTGACTGTTTCTTTCGCCGTGCAGAAGCTGTGGAGTTTGATCAGGTTCCATTTGTCTATTTTGGCTTTTGTTGCCAATGCTTTTGGTGTTTTGGTCATAAAGTCCTTGCCTACGCCTATGTCCTGAATGGTTTTGCCTAGGTTTTCTTCTAGGGTTTTTATGGTGTTAGGTCTTATGTTTAAGTCTTTAATCCATCTGGAGTCAATTTTAGTGTAAGGTGTCAGGAAGGGGTCAAGTTTCTGCTTTCTGTATATGTCTAGCCAGTTTTCCCAACACCACTTATTGAACAGGGATTCCTTTTCCCATTGCTTGTTTTTGTCAGGTTTGTCAAAGATCGGGTGGTTGTAGATATGTTGTGTCACCTCCGACGCCTCTGTTCTGTTCCATTGATCTATATCTCTGTTTTGGTACCAGTACCATGCTGTTTTGATTACTGTAGCCTTGTAGTATAGTTTGATGTCGGGTAGTGTGATGCCTCCTGCTTTGTTCTTTTTGCTTAGAATTGACTTGGCTATGCGGGCTCTCTTTTGGTTCCATATGAAGTTTAAGGTGGTTTTTTCCAGTTCTGTGAAGAAGGTCATTGGTAGCTTGATGGGGATAGCATTGAATCTGTAAATTACTTTGGGCAGTATGGCCATTTTCACAATATTGATTCTTCCTAACCATGAACATGGATTGTTTCTCCATCTGTTTGTGTCCTCTCTTATTTCGTTGAGCAGTGGTTTGTAGTTCTCCTTGAAGAGGTCCTTTACGTTCCTTGTTAGTTGTATTCCTAGGTATTTTATTCTCTTTGTAGCAATTGTGAATGGCAGTTCGTTCTTGATTTGGCTCTCTTTAAGTCTGTTATTAGTGTATAGGAATGCTTGTGATTTTTGCACATTGATTTTGTATCCTGAGACTTTGCTGAAGTTGCTTATCAGTTTCAGGAGATTTTGGGCTGAGACGATGGGGTCTTCTAGATATACAATCATGTCGTCTGCAAATAGAGACAATTTGACTTCCTCCTTTCCTAATTGAATACCCTTTATTTCCTTTTCTTGCCTGATTGCTCTGGCTAGAACTTCCAGTACTATATTGAATAGGAGTGGTGAGAGAGGGCATCCTTGTCTAGTGCCTGACTTCAAAGGGAATGCTTCCAGTTTTTGCCCATTCAGTATATCTGTTTTCAAGCGACAATAAAATATGGAAACAATGCTTACACAAACTTATAAGCCATGTTACTGGATAGTTCCCTTACTTTTTAATCTCTCAAAATGGTTGTGGTTATGTCAGATGGTTGACTTATCAGTTTCCTTGGACTTGCCATTTCCTAACATTAGAAACAAACATCAAGCCAGTTGAAGTTATCTTCCCCACACTAGCCTACAGATTTGGGTTTGTCACCATATAGAGTTGGCTTAACCGTTTTGATAAATGATATTATGCAAACAATATGGCAGGCTACCAGTGGTGCTGGACCTGGGAGACGGAGCCAACTCTTTTGGCTCCATCATTAGGGATAGCATGTAGTAGGTATTTCATTTAGAAAACTGGAATGCTGAGGATCTTTAAGATAAGATTTATTTTCCCTTTGAGAAAATACTTGCTTTTTTGTATTCCAAGGGCTCCTTTGTGGATAATATTTTTTGTGATCACATTTCTGAAAACATCCTTTTTTTTTTCTGTTAGCCCTCCATCCCTGTATACATTTTCAAAATCATTATATTATGGTATATTGTTCATAATTACCTTCTCTAGTAATGATCAGTTTTCCATGTTAAGAAAACAGAGAAGTTATGCACCCTGAAGGCTACCCATTCTTCCAGGCAAAAATAAATGCTCAACCATATAATATTGGGCTAATATTGTTTGATAATTTAGCCACCCATAAGGAATAGCATGCCAGAAGAAGGTGTAAATTTTTTTTTTTTCTGCTGGCCTCTTGGTCAGCACAACTAGTGATAATTCTCATTTTTTTTCAATTTATTCTAAATTACAACTCAATGTGGTAAAAAGCAAATCATACTGGGCACATCATATTTATTTTGTATTTGTTAGCACACTTTTTGAAACTCTGCAGAACTTGCCTGGAAATATATTTTTTGATTGTGTATATTTCTGTATTTAGATGATTCAGGTGTCTTTCTCTAAATGTTTCTATATTCTGAGACATGCCCAATTTCCTTACTTAATAATAAAACAGTCTATCACTCATTGTAAATCAGCACGGATCCAGCAATAAGGTGCAATACATCACAAAAGCAGTGCAGGCTGTCATTGGAGATAATAAGTAGGCTCATTAATATTTATGCATTATCAAATCCTGGTTGTGCTTCTAAATAGCTGTAGGATACATTCCAGGTTTAATGTTCATCAGTAGATGTTTGCCAGTGATTTTAAGATACTTCCTGTGGCAATTTGTTCAAGGCATCACTAGGTGATTTAAGAAAGTTTCATCCACAGTTTTCTTTTTTTTTTTTTTATTGCATTTTAGGTTTTGGGGTACATGTGAAAAACATGCAAAGTTGTTGCATAGGTGCATTCATGGCAGTGTGATTTGCTGCCTCCCTCCCCCTCACCCATATCTGGCATTTCTCCCCATGCTATCTCTCCCCAACTCCCCCCCCCGCTGTCCCCCCCACTCCCCCGCAACAGACCCCCGTGTATAGTGCTCCCCTCCCTGTGTCCATGTGTTCTCCTTGTTCAACACCCGCCTATGAGTGAGAACATGTGGTGTTTGATTTTGTGTTCTTGTGTCAGTTTGCTGAGAATGATGGTTTCCAGGTTCATCCATGTCCCTACAAAGGACGCAAACTCCTCATTTTTAATGGCTGCATAATATTCCATGGTGTATATGTGCCACATTTTTCCTGTCCAGTCTATCATCGATGGGCATTTGGGTTGGTTCCAGGTCTTTGCTATTGTAAACTGTGCTGCAATGAACATTCGTGTGCATGTCATCCACAGTTTACATTACTTAATTGTGTTCTTGGATAATGTTCCTCAGTGAGTATGCATAATCCTTTCAGGTTAGCCTTTGGGCTGTTCTTTTTCTCAGTTGGAAGTGATGTTGTAAGACGGATTATATACGTATACCTGTGTATGTGATGTGCTGTGAATGGTTGGAATAGGAAGGGCAGCAAAAGGAGGGCAAAACTACATACACGTGTCCTGTATAGTACAGTATTTCAATAGAGTCAAAAACATGAAATTTAGGCTTTGTTTCCATCTCACAGTGATTTAAGACGGTGCATAAGAAAATAATGCTATGCTACAATGGATGCAAAATTACCAGCAAAGCAGGGCCACCACATAGGATGCTTGTATTGACTGTTCCATAAGAAAAGTTAGGACCTCAAATAATAAATGAGAAAAATTAACCAGAAACTTTTTACCTGTCATGATGATGTTGGGTTTATTACTGTTGTTAACATTCTGCACAAATAAGATGGATACACACCCAAAATTCGTTATGTTGGGATTGATGATGTCAGACTTACCCTAAAAGGGTATAAAAATATTTATCTTGTAAGTAATGAGGCTTTTTCAGAAGAGCATGGAGGCTCCCAAGCAATTCTGAAAATGACTAGAGCTAGAGCCAAGAAAGGCAACTGGCTTGGGATTTTTATGGTGTACTTGGAGTGAAGCCAGGGTGGAGGTTTCCATACATGGTTTAAACTTCCTGCTGGTACCAAAGGAAGGGGCACCATAGTTTCCTTATCAGCTTTCTCAAGTATCAGGCAGGAAGAAAAGAAGGAGATGTGAGGCTTAAAAGTTGTAAGCAGTCAAATATTTTAAAAAATTGAGTCATTTTTCGTACTACAGTTATGATGTTGAAAGAAACTTTGGGAAATATGACTGCAGTGTATGTAGAAGTTTATATCAATATGCTCAGAAACAGAGAAATAAAGTGAACAACTTGAAGTTGGAGCCCTATTGTTCACCTCACCTCCTCTCTAATTTAAATTTTGACATTTTCTGGTTGGTAACCAATGTCTCATAACTTCTAGTCAGCGCTCATATCCTTCATCATGATAAAGAGCTTTCCTCTTGGCCTGTGTATGTGAAGATGTTCTCATTTTGATGTTGGCTTTGGCTATGGGTGAATCAATATTTCCTGAACCATGTTCCATGGCCAAGAAAAGTTCTCAAACATTTAATCTGCTTTTACAAATTAAAAAGAAATTTAGTATCTTTCCATCCTGTCACTGAATGAACCACCATAGGAAATTTCAAAGCATATGTTAAATTATGGGTTTCTTTAATATTGAAAGCTTGGCATGTATTGGCTATGCATGCTGAGAAAGTACCAAATACTTGCTTATAATTTCACCTAAAGAATTATTCCTGATTTGAACCAGTATATGACCATAATATACTGACCAACATATGACCACAATTTCTTCAATGAAATTGAATAAAATGATATCAACCAAGTCAGGAAAAGAATATTTCAGTGATGGGGCAATTCTTCCCTAATTGCCTCAATTAACTTTCTTAGTTGCACAAGGAACTAAAAGAATGTTGGCCATGATAACAATTATACCAGGACATTTATCCAAGTATTTAAAAAATAATTCGGGAAATCTATGAAAATCCTGTTTCTGGTGGCATATTTTGCTGCAATTTTCATGGGATGGGAGACACTACCAATGTGAGACCATGG
Source organism: Aotus nancymaae (assembly GCF_030222135.1). Taxonomy (NCBI): domain Eukaryota; kingdom Metazoa; phylum Chordata; class Mammalia; order Primates; family Aotidae; genus Aotus; species Aotus nancymaae. Next base: position 5,917,544 of record NW_026988507.1, on the reverse strand, counting down.
TATTACTATTATCTTCAAGAGAAGAGATGAAAATTTTACCTACTAAATGCTGTTAAAGAATACTTAGCATTCTATTTATGAAATACTTTTCATGTTTCATTTATGTCATAAAGAGAGGTAGTCAGAGAAACCAAATGTTTAGTTTACTACACATACTGAATATTAAACAAATCCTTCTTCAAAATTATATCTTAAAAGAGCTGAAATGGTTTTATGTTCAGATTCCTACAGAATCTCATATTACATTTATTTTATTTTGAACAAAGTTGTATTTGCGGAAGATATTAATAGAAAACATTGTTAATTAAAAACTGGCTTTAAATGTTATTTAGGTCATCTGATAGATACAGTTAAAAAAGAAAACAAATCTATCACAGATATACTAATTATTTTGGGGGATATATGCTCAAAATTGCCAAAAATCTGTGTCATTGTAAATGAGCCTCTTATCACTTGAAATAACAATTCAGAAATTTTGGTTTAAAATAGAGGTTTTGGCACTCAACCAAAAGAACACAGAGAACAAGAATCAAATATGCTAACTTTATCTTAAGACTAAGTGATATATCTAACTCTCAATCACGGTCTGTAATGGAGAGTTCCCAAATGCAGTAACAGTCAGCTATGTTTCAAGACAACGAAAACAGAAAACATAATGGTTACTGATCAAGCAAAGATGGTAAAGGACAGTTCTTCAAAACTGTCATACCTTTTTATTTCCTTTATGTTGAATGTTTTTAACATGAAGAGATGTTGAATTTTATCAAAAGCCGTTTCTGCATCTTTTGAGGTGATCATGTGGTCACTTTTAAATTCTGTTCGTGTGATCCAATAAATGGATTTATTCTTCAAGGTAGGTGCCAGACTCTGAAAGCCCTGGCACAATGCAGGTAGGGTGCTCTGGCTGAGTGAGTCTTGCCGCCTTTCCACACGAGCCTCTTGGATAGAGCAAGTCCAGAAAAAAACTCACATCATTCAGATGTCAAACAGTCCCAAAGGAACTAGCATGAGAATTTTGTTGCTAAGAAGGGAAGAGGAAGAAAATAATAGGAAAATCCACCACCTGACCTCAAACTACACTACAAACCTACAGTAACCACAACAGCATAATATTGGTACAAAAACAAACACAGAGACCAATGGATCAAGTTAGAGAACCCAGAAATAAAGCCATACACATACAACCATCTGATCTTCAACAAAATTGATAATAATATGCAATGGAGAAGGGACTCCCTATTCAGTATATGGTGCTGGGATAACTGGCTAGCCATATGCAAGAGAATGAAACTGGCCCCTTCCTTTCACCATATACAAAAATCAACTCAAGATGGATTAAATACTTAAATGTAAGATCTAAAACTATAAAGACCCTAGAAGAAAATCTAGGAAACGTCATTCTGGACATAGACATTGACAATTTTATGAAGTCCCCACAAGCAATTGCAACAAAAACAAAAATTGCCATGTGAGACCTAATTAAACTAAAGAGTCTGCCCAGCAAAAGAATCTATCAACAGAGTAAATGAACAACCTACATGATATGATTTGGCTATGTGCCCACCCAAATTTCACCTTGAATTATAATAATCCCCACATGTCAAGGAGGTGCCTTGGGGATAATTTAATCATGAGGGCAGTTTCTTCCATACTGTTCTTGTGGTAGTGAATAAGCTGCACAAGATCCAATGGTTTTATAAATGGGAGTTCCCCTGCACATGCTCTCTTGTTTGTTATTATGTAAGTCGTGCTTTTGCTTCTCCTTTGCCTTCTGCCATGATTGTGAGGCCTCTCCAGCCATGTGGAACTGTGAGTCCATAACCTCTTCCTTTATAAATTAACCAATCTCAGGTATGTCTTTATTAGCAGTATGAGAACAGATGAATACACTACAGAATAGGACAAAATATTTGCAAACTATCCATCTGGCAAAGGTCTAATAGCCAGAATGTGTAAGGAACTTAAATAAATCAACAAGCAAAAAACAAATAATCCCATTAAAAGATGGGCAAAAGACATGAACAGACACTTATCAAAAAAAGACATACATATGGCCAACAGGCATAAGAAAAAAAAATGCTCTACATGACTAATCATTAGAGAAATGCAAATCGAACCACAATGAGATACCATCTCACGTCAGTTAAAATAGCTACTATTTAAAAAAAAGACAGGTGCCAGCTATGCTGCAGAGAAAAATGATTGCTTATACCTTGCTGGTGGTAGTGTAAATGAGTTCAGCCACTGTGAAAAGCAGTTTGGAGATTTCACAAAGCACTTAAAATAGAACTACTGTTTGACCTACCAATCCTATTACTTGGCATATGTCTAAAGGATATAAATTGTTGTACCATAAAGACAAATGGACATGGATGTTTATTACAGCACTATTCACAATAGCAAAGATGTGAAATCAACCTAAATGCCTGTCAGTGGTGGACTGGATAAAGAAAATATAGTAAAGTATTATGTAGCCATAAAAAATAATGAAATCATGTCCTTTGAAATTGTGATGTGAAATCATGTCCTTTGCAGCAACATGGATGCAGCTGGAGACCATTATCCTAAGCAAATTAATAAAGGACTAGAAAACCAAATACTGCATATTCTCACTCATAGGTGGGAGCTAAATATTGAATATAAATAGACACAATGATGGGAACAACAGACACAAGGGCATACTTGAGTGGGGAGAGTGAGAGGAGGGTGCGGATCAAAAACCTACCTATCAGATGCTATGCTCACTACCTGGGTTATGAAATCTTTTGTACACCAAACCCTAGTGATACACAATCTACCCATGCAACAAACCTGCACATGTACTCCCTGAACCTAAAATAAAAGTTGAAAAATTTTTTAAAAAGGCATGATGGAGACTAAAGCAAGAGGAAACTATCTAAACAGCTTTATATGTGCTGATACTGAGTTATGTGAATATATTGTTAAGCAGAAAGAAACAAAATGACATGCCATCAAATACAATTTTATCTATTATGTTCATTAATATTCTTTACATATATGCTTGTTTATTGATAGACTAGCACTTGTTTATCTTAAATGATACCCCACTCTTAGTGGCACTACATAGCCATAGTTATTTTTATATTTTGGACTAGTATCCCTAATCAATGAATATTTTACACAAATATCACATGCTTAGCATACATCTATATCAAATATAACTTTAGATATAGTATATGTACTATCTGCATGGGAATTAGCTTGTAATCAAGCTAAGAAGATAAGACTGGCAAAACTAGAGAATCATACAAAATGTCAATTAATACTCAGTTATGTCACACAAATATTTTATGAAGCCTTAGACGACTGCAGCCCTCAGTGACCGCCTTTCCCTTGATTTTTAACAACAATTATAGACTGTATCATCCTTTAACATTAAATTATGTCTCTATCATTTTCTGATAGTTCAGTGTGTGATAGTCTTATCTTTATAGAAACAAGTCCTTTGACTCTAAATTCATTTGTGTAATGTGTTACTGATATGAAGCAAAGTGATTGGATAGAAATCTCAGATACGAACGTTAACACACCCATAATTATTATATCACCTGCTAATATATATGTATTGTGTGCTCATAGATGATTAATAAGAAACCAAGACACAGAGATGTTAATTACCTTGCCCTAAATTTAAAAAAAAGACTACTAAGAGATAAATTTCGTGTTAGAACCCAGGCAGGCTCTGGAAATAGCGTACATAATGGTATAATAGGTGTGCGACCTTGCTCTGTTATTTAACCTCATTGACTTCTCTTCCTCCATTGCTGAAAGGTGGAAAATAATGACTGACTTTACAAAGTTGCCGTGATGGTTAATAAGAAAAATCCATTAAGACCTTTGTAATCCATGAAGCTTTATAACAAATGTGAAGTATAACTGTCATCATTGCTATTTTCATGCTGTTGTTGCCTGGCACCACATAGGCTCACCTCACAGGGAAGCAAAGATTTCACCTATATTCCTGTAGAGATAAAAATTTTACAATCATTTACTGACTTTTAAACCTCAAAATGCATGTTTTTGCTCAGATTGCACAATATATGTGTTCTAAAATAAGTTATATTCTACTGAAAAAGATTATCTGACAAGCCATGATGTGGTGAGTGCCATAATGAGGTTCTGATAGACCTAGTAGAGAGGAAAGAGGAAGGGAAGGATTTTGAGACTCATAGTTAAGCAGATTTCTCCCAGCATAGAAAGACTTGCAGTTTCAAATTCTAACACCTGCCTGTGAGAGGAGCATTCACAGGTTTGTGTATTGATGCGACACAGAAACCTCGCTGCATTGTCTTTAGTCTCCCTTTCCTGCATCTTTTCCCACAAAGACTGTCCTTGACCAACACCAGAAATGAATCTGATTTCTCTAATGCAGGACTTAATTGGATTTTTCTTTATGGAATGCATCCCTTTAATGACTGTCTCTGCTTCTGCCAATTTGGCTGCAAGTGACCTGACATTGATCTGATGATATGACTTAAAATAAAGAGTTGGAGCTGGAGGTGACAGAGATCAGCTGCCTGGGCATCAGAAAGAATGTTTTTTGCTTCATCTCGCCATTTTCCTGAGAAAATGCTTTATTCTAGAATGTCATTTTTATAAAACATGCAGCTGTAATAATTGGTCATACAGCAGCAGATTGCCTCCTTCTAGAAAACATAATAAGTATTTCCCAGAAAATGCCCTGGAGAAAACATTGAAAATTAAATAAAACCCTCCCAGTAATCATTCTGTTCCTTGGAAATATTTATTACCATGTTGATTCTTTCTGGAACAGAATAAATATTGCTGAAGAGAATTAATTAAATCTTTTAAAAGTCTCGTGCAACAAGAAATATTTATCTACGTATTTATCCACGTAACCTTTAGGTTTTGTTAAAATATTTGACACTAGACCTGTTATTAAAGAAGGTTATAAAGGAACAGTGGCTGAAATTATTGTATTTGGAAAAATAGCAATTTTTTCCTCAAGAGGAGTTATGATATAAAACTCTTTTTATACCTAAGAGTACATGAGATTTAAATTTCTCTATTTTCACTTTTATTCTTTTTTTCAGTAAAATGTAATTCACTTGATTAATGGTTAATTTTTATCTTTTCATCTTCCCTTTACTCATTTTTATAAGTGCAATGAATCATTCTGATGGAAAATACAATCCATGGGTATTAGTTTGAGTGAGAAAATATAATCCTGTAATTTTAAAGGATCAAGAAGAAAATATACAGATGAAAAAACCGTCAATGAACTAGTTTCCTTTTAAAAATAAGTAAAAAATGTTTTCCTTTTTGAATTCTTAATATTAGTTGCATTCACATGTATAAAGTGATTGACAGTTTAAATAAATGAACTGAAAGTTTACATTAAAACCATGCATGATTGTTGAATCTTTTTTGATTCAGCAATGAAGCCACATCATGTAAAATTATTGTAGGCCGTAAATTAGATAGAGCCTACATAAATCTGTAGCGTTACTCAGGGAAGGGGAATGGACTAACTGTAGTTCTCACCAACCAAGAGAATCTTGGGAACTCTGTTCCTAGAAATGACATTTAGAAATAATATAAAGAATTAATATCAGATCTTTCCTGGAAACTAGGCTCCTTATCCACCATTCTGATTGTGTCACCTGAGTAACCATGTGAAGCATTGACATGCCAGTGAATGTTTCCAGAGACCATTTTTGGATGCCCCTGCTAAAGGATGGATGTGCCTTCCACAGGAAGTCCAGTACTATTGAAGGGGTCACTGATCTAAAAGGACCCTCCACTGAATCACAATGTTTTATCATAAATAATTAAATATCACCCATTTCAAGGCCACTGCTGAAAGCTACACTTAAATGCAATGATAAAGTGTTAATGGCAAGAGAAAAAATTATTTTAGTGGGTGATGGAAATATTCCCTGACTCAATGCAGTAAACCTCATTTCGTTTCTGTTTTCTTAATTTGAATCTATCTTGTCTGGGTTTGAACATTAGTTAAAATCATAAACAGTGGAATAGTGTTCTCTTCTCTTGAAGGGAAGGCTGGAAGTGGGGAAAATGTGTGCATGTATAACATACACACACATTTATGTAACACTTTTTTTTAAGGAAATTTATTCTCGATCCCCTTTGGATTTGTAAAATACCTTTCTAATAGATTAACTATTTATAACACTTTGGGCTTCTGCTGAAACCATTAATATGTGATGTGGTTAATGAGCAATGTACTTTGCTAATGGATCTTTAAAAACTGGCATTTATATCTTAATTTATGATATCATTTCTTCTTTGAGCAAATATTTTGGTCTAGTATATAAAAATCTTTTTGACATTAGAAGAGATATAAAGATCTTCACTCTCGAGGATTTTAAAGCCTAGTGAAGAGAGGAAAAAGTATATAAGTAAGTAAAAGAGAAGAAGAAAGTGATACGTGACATGAGAAGGATGGGTCAAGACCAACAAGTTTTCTATAAGTTTGGGAGAACAGTGAAGACATCACAGTAGTAATATGACTTAGGCCTCAGAAGATGGGCAGAATCTGTGCGGTGGGGAAAAGAGGAAGAACATTTTTAGATGAAGGCATAGAATTGCGGGTGAGAGAAGACTAGCTAATTAGAATAAATATGCCATAAAACTGGGTGCAAGTACTTTACCACACATATACTTGAAGAAGTAAGGAAGAGAAAAAGAGAAGATAATATTTTGATTAATAGTATCACTAAAAATCTAGATATCAGGAAATACTTCAATTCAGAGTTTCTGATTTAGACAAACTTTAAAAGAATATAGTATTTTGTTGCATATGCTTTGTTTCTGTGGTGATTTTAATATTGAAAGATACCTTCTTATATCAGGTAATCTTAATTTTAAAAAAATCTTAATATCTAACATGTTGAATGACTTTAAATGTGTTTATTCGGTATGTACAGTCAAATAAACTATTAAAGTTTTTAATTGAATGAAGTATATCTTAATTTTTATTTCTGCATATATTATAATGTTAAATTGTGCACTTATTTTATTCTCAATAGAATGTAAATTGTAGGCTTATAGCTAAATCTGATTTTAAGATTTCTGAACATGCTAAATAAGTTCCTTTCATTGCTTCAGGTCACTGATATGATGCTTCAGGACAAACCTTATCCTGACTGGGGAAAATCAGCAAGAGCTTTCTGGAAGAAAGGAAATGTTAGGATCACTTTATTCTGGTAGGAAATTGTTTCACTTATTTATTTCTGCCTTGCCTCATTCACTAAAGGATTTGAGTTGGGTGTAATTTTCCTTAGAGATATAGAATTCTATCTAAAGGGAAATTTTTGGTGATTACTATTCTCCGTTAAAACCAATATCCTTGAGCAGTGGTTTGTATTTCTCTTTGAAGAGGTCCTTCACATCCTTTGTTAGTTGTATTCCTGGGTATTTTATTCTCTTTGTAGCAATTGTGAATGGGAGTTCACTCATGATTTGGCTCTCTGTCTGTTATTGGTGTATAGGAATGCTTGTGATTTCTGCACATTGATTTTGTATCCTGAGACTTTGCTGAGGTTGCTGATCTGCTAAAGGAGATTTTGGACTGAGACGATGGGGTCTTCTAAATATACAGTCATGTCGAATGCAAATAGAGACAATTTGACTTCCTCTTTGCCTAATTGAATACCTTTATTTCTTTTTCTTGCCTGATTGCTCTAGCTAGAATTTCCAATACTATATTGAATAGGAGTGGTGAGAGAGGGCATCCTTGTCTAGTGCCAGTTTTCAAAGGGAATGCTTCCAGAGTTTGCACATGCAGTATGAAATTGGCTGTGGATTTGTTGTAAATAGCTTTTATTATTTTGAGATACGTTCCATCGATACCTAGCTTATTGAGGGTTGTTAGCATAAAGGGCTGTTGAATTTTTTCGAAGGTCTTCTCTGCATCTATTGAGATGATCATGTGTTTTTTGTCTTTGATTCTGTTTGTGTGATGGATTACGTTTATAGATTTGCGTGTGTTGAACCAGTCTTGCATCCCCAGGAGGAAGCCTACTTGATTGTGATGGATATGCTTTTTCATGTGCTCTTGCATTCAGTTTGGCAGTATTTTATTGAAGATTTTTGCATCTATGTTCATCATGGATGTTGGCCTGAAGTTTTCTTTTTTAGTTTTGTCTCTGCCCGGTTTTGGTATCAGGATGATGTGGGTCTCATAAAATGAGTTAGGAAAGATTCCCTCTTTTAATATTGTTTGGAATAGTTTCAAAAGGAATGGTACCAGCTCCTTTTTGTACCTCTGGTAGACAAAGAAAATGTGGCACATGTACACCATGGAATACTATGCAGCCATAAAAAAGGATGAGTTCATGTCCTTTATAGGGACATGGATGAATCTGGAAAGCATCATTCTCAGCAAACTGACCCAAGAACAGAAAAGCAAACACCACATGTTCTCACTCATAGGCGGGTGTTGAACAATGAGAACACATGGGCACAGGGAGGGGAATGTCACACAGTGGGGTCTGTTGGGGGTTGGGGGCTGGGGAGGGACATCAGGGGGTGGGGAGTTTAGGGAGGGATAACGTTTGGAGAAATACCTGATGTAGGTGACAGGGGGATGGAGACAGCAAACCATCATGGCATGTGTGTACCTATGCAACAATCCTGCAAGATCTGCACATGTTCCCCAGTACTTGAAGTACAATTTTAAAAAATTATCCTAATTATTTTATGAATTAATTTCTTTTTATATATTGTTGTATATTCACATTTATAAAAGAGAAGTTTTGCTAATATAGCAATACACTTATGATTTGACCAGAGGTGGGTATTTGACTCAGCAAAAAGAAGCTGTAATTTTCACCAGTAAAATCTGATATATAAAACTGTCTCCTATAAATACTAAATTGCCTAGTATATTTGACAGGATATGATTTTGCTCTGAGAAGTGATACAGAAAAGGAACCTCTTTACAAATCACATCTGCTACATTGGCATTTCTTCTTTATGTAATTTCCTTTAGTGCTCCAGCCCAATCCTTGCAATTAGAAAACAATCCATGTCTTATGGAACTTTGTGGAGTCACCATTATTTATGTGTATGTGAACAGGTTCAAACAAAAAGGAATGGAGAGGCAGCAAGAAGGGCACTTTCATATGGCTGTGGCACAGTCCCCAAGCACAGCGATTCCACGTGGTATAATATACAATTGAATAATTATATAATCCCAAGAAAAGTTATATAAACTAACACTTATAAATGTTCTATGGTATTTCCCCCTTATCTATGGTTTTGTTTTCCGTGGTTTCAGTTAGCCTTGGTCGACTGCAGTCTGAAAACATTAAATGGAATATTCCAGAAATAAACCATAACTAAGTTTTGAACTGTGTGCTGCTCTGAGTAGTGTGATGAAGACTCAGCTCCTCCCGGGACATCAGTCATCTCTGTCTAGCGTCTGTCCATGCTGTCTATGCTCCCTGCCCTTAAGTTACTTAGCAGCTCTCTCACTTGCCAGATCTATTGTCAAAGTATTGCAGTGCTGTGTTCAAGTGATGCGTATTTTAGTTAGAGACGGCCCCCAAGCACAAAAGTAGTGATGCTGGCAATTTGGGGATAAGCAGAAGAGAAGCCATATGGCTTCCTTCAAGTGAAAGGGTGAAAGTTCTCTACTTAATAAGGAAAGAAAAAAACCATACAGTGAGGTTTAAATATCGTATGCTGAGAAAGATAGTAAGAACAGATCTTCTATACCTGCAATTGTAAAGAAGGAAAAATAAGTTCGTGCATAGGATATATAGGGTTTGACACTATCCAGGACTTCAAGCATCCACTGAAGGTCTTGGAACACATGCCAAGCAAATAAGGAGGGACTACTGTAATTGGTTGTAGCTGGTGTCGGTATATGTTATCCTGTACATACCTGCCTTTTGAAACAAAAGAGGAAAAAAACTCTGTTTATTCTTGGATTTAATTCTGGCGGTTGATTTTTTTTTTAATGCAAAAGCTACAAAAATCATAGAAAGTAAGTACTTGAAGAAAATATGCACTCTGTGTTATCTTTTGTGCTTTAGCGTTATCCATTAAATGTTGCTGGAGATATACGACATTTTGAACTCAATTCTTAGCAGGTAAACAAAAGTGGATTTTTTCAATATGGTTATGAAAATGAATATGATTTTTTAGATGTGTGTTCACACCTTATCTTCATGTGTGGACTATTTTTATGGTACTATTTAACCTCCATCTTTTTTCCTATTTGTAAACTTCCCATATAGCTTTTCTGAATAATATATAATTTAATGATTATAGGAAATATTTATTGATAGTATGTTTTGCTTGAGGCAATAGGCCAAAGACTTTACATCCTATATCTTTATTTATTTAATCATGACAATCGGCCGGGCGCGGTGGCTCAAGCCTGTAATCCCAGCACTTTGGGAGGCCGAGGCGGGTGGATCACGAGGTCAAGAGATCGAGACCATCCTGGTCAACATGGTGAAACCCCGTCTCTACTAATACAAAAAATTAGCTGGGCACGGTGGCGCGTGCCTGTAATCCCAGCTACTCAGGAGGCTGAGGCAGGAGAATTGCCTGAACCCAGGAGGCGGAGGTTGCGGTGAGCCGAGATCGCGCCATTGCACTCCAGCCTGGGTATCAAGAGCGAAACTCCGCCTCAAAAAAAAAAAAAAAAAAAATCATGACAATCCTGTAAGATAGGTGCTATTGTTATAGGCATAGGTCTCTGACTCCAGAGTCCTAGTTTTTAATTATTACACTAGGACTGCCTCTAGAAGAACAAAGGATACATCAGTGTGCCAATTTCCAAATGATTAATGTTAATTCTTTTTTAGGTAGGGTGCTAAAGAGGAACATACAATTCTTGGGAGCCCACTTCCCTACAAAATTATCTACAAGGGTTTTAAAAATCAGAATTTGAAAGGAGATAAACTAATATCAAAAGTCTTTATAGATGGTCTCTCTTAAAACAATATCTATTTATTATATTTACACGTTTCTTATTAGTGTACTGATATGGTCTTGCTCTATGTCCCCACCTAAGTCTCATCTTGAATTGTAGTTCCCATATTACCCACTTGTCATGGGAGATACCCAGTGGGAGGTAATTTAATCATGGAGACGGTTGCCCTTTTGCTGTTCTCCTGTTAGTGAGTGAGTTCTCACAAGATCTGAAGGTTTTATAAGGGGCTTTTCCCCCCTTCATTTGGCACTTCTTTCTCCTGCTGCCATGTGAAGAAAGATGTGTTTGCTTCCCTTTTGGCTGTAATTGCATGTTTTCTGAGGCCTTCTCAGCCATGTGGAACTGTGGGTCAATTAAAACTCTTTTCTTTATGAATTACCCAGTCTCAGATATTTCTTCACAGCAGCATGACAATGGACTAATACATATATCTTCAAAGGCAGGTGATTGATGACTGTTCTCTACTAGTTATCAAGGTCCCATGTATACTATTTGCAAGGGTAAGCCATGCATAGAATAATCTACAGGCCCCTGTGATTGTTGTCATTAGCTGTTCTTAATCGTGATTGCTGTTTCAGAGGAGAGAAATCCATGCTAGATTTTTCCTGAAGCAGCTTACTGTGTTTTTTTCTTTGAACATTATTGCTTAGGTCTCTATATCACCAATCTCTTACAAATTTTTTTTTTTTTTTTTTTTTTTTAGAGATAAGAGTCTCACTCTGTCACCCAGGCTGGAGTGCAGTGGTGCAATCTCGGCTCGTTGCAGCCTCTGCCTCCTGGGTTCTAGCGACTCTCCTGCCTCAGCGTCCCCATTAGTTGGGATTACAGGCATGTGTCACCATGCCTGGCTATCTTTTTTTTTTTCGTACTTTTAGTAGAGACAGGATTTTGCCATGTTGACAAGGCAGGTCTTGAACTCCTGACCAAGGGTGATCCGCCCACCTCAGCCTCCCAAAGTACTGGGATTACAGGCATGAGCCACCGTGCCCAGCCTCAAATGGGTTTATTTTTAGCTTATGTGATATCATGGCTCATTGGGTATTCTAAAGAATAGTTTAAATGTTGTAAAAATGATAATTTACTCACTGGCAAATAGATAATATTCTTAAATAGAGAGCAAACTAAAATTCACACTTTGTTTCTGTAAAATTATTAGTAATTAGGCAATATATTAGAAAGATTGTTCTCACTGTTATATTTCAAAAGTAGTATTTTATATCATTACATAAAGTGACTGAAGAACAATTTAAATGCCACTTTAAATTTTTTTCCATTTTATCCATTTCTATACATTTAGATTATCTTGACAATAATATTCATGGTTTAAAAAAAGGAAAATGTGATGGAAAAAGTTGAATATAGAAATGATGTGGGAAGTGAAGAAATCTTCGTTTTTGTTCATACTTTTCACATAAAAGGGATTTAGCAAGTAAAAAGGGCATTTGGTGTTTTGTTTTGTTTTGTTTTTTAGCACTAGGAGATAAAATACAGAACTCATTGGCAAAGTTTTAGATTAAATAAAGACAGTATTTACATATTTTGTGTTGCCCACTCAAAAAGGAGTATTTTCTTTTGATATTGTTTTAGTTAAGGAAAGAGAGATTAGTGTGAAAAAAATGTATGGTGGAGAAAAAAAATTGCAAAGGAAATCTTTCTTAACTTGCAGTGTGACTATACGTGGCAGTTTGAGCAGTACAATATGTAATTTTCTTCCAAGAAATGTACCTCTTCCCTACTTGTAGCTGCTTTAACTCACAAATGCCTGTCAGAAACTGTATTGTTTGCAGCTGTGCAGCTGAGTTCTTCCTTAATTTTCAGTGATAGGTGTCTCTGTGTCGAAGAAAATGGTTCCTATTTCTTTCTGCAATTGTGCAAAGATGAGGCTGCTGTAGCACCTGCGCTTTCATATTGTAGGGGAGACTAAATACTGGCTATATTTGAAATGGGAAAGGGTGGAATATTTATAGATCTCTTCCAAAAGCCCTTTTCCTAGCCCTTTGGATGATTAAAAAGAGTAAAGATCTAAGACTCTAAATGCTATGTGAATACCTTATGCTCTTGTATTTTTCAGAGACATTACCAAGAACCATTTTCACTGACTTGTGTCTGAAGTAAAAGAACAGCTACATAAAGAACGAGTAATATGATATTCATGTCAGCTTCTATCCCCCTGATTTGTGTGCTCTCTAGAGACACAATTTGTGTGCTTTTGAAGGGAAGCATTTTAGGATGATATTTCCCAAAGGCTTAGCTTTAAAAAAGAAAAAAATAAGGCAAAACAGCCTTCTATGATTAGTAGAGGAATTGGTGGAAGAAGGGATTGGGAGATCCAGTGGTCATTAGGGCTCCACAGTTACTCCGGTTCTTCGCCTTCCAGATATAGAAGAGGATTTCACCTTTCTGCCCCCTCTGATTACGTAACTTGCTTTGACCAAGGCAAATGTGAATAAAAGTGGCATGTGCCGTATCTAGGTGGAAACATTTAACATTCAATGAGATGAACTGAAAGGAGCTCTTTTCTCGTAACAATTGTGGAAGCTTGTGTCTAGCTGGAGCCCTTGGATTCCCTGAATGACCAGGATAAAATAAGCATTCTTGGTAACACTGCAGACTTGTAGTTTGAGTGAGAAACAATCCACTGAGATTTAAGGACTGTTTGATACTGCAGCATAAAATAACCCATTCTGATGTTTGCAGAAAATCATCCCTAGAAATGGGGTGCTGCCATAACAGAAAGCTGAAATTTGTGTATTAAGGGCTGGGCAGCAAATGGCAAGGAGATTGATGCTGGAGACTGGAGTATTATAGTGGCAAAGGAGTTGGTAAAAACTGTGGTCTGTGATGACTTGGAAGCTCCAGGAGAAATCGGAAAGCAAAATGTTCATGGTGTGTTGCTGTGTGTATCTGTGTACAGCAGCTGTGTACTCTGTTCTGTTCTGGTATATAGAAAGGATTATTATATGTTTTCTCTTTTGGATGAGCAATGTTGTATATTTTTTTAAAGTACTTTCTCTACTAGTGAAATGGTTTGGATGGGGTATCCCTTAACAATAATTATCTTAATTCTTAACTGGGAAACAAATGTAGCAGCTGTTAATTTTCCTGCTTTGAATATCACAGTTATTAAAGTCTAACAAAAGGAACTTAGTTGTTTACCTCTGACCACACAAGAGTAAATCAACAAATTATTATTATCTTAATATACATTAAATATGGTATGGAGAGTAACAAAATAATATTAATAATAATACAGTAAGTTAATAAGAAAGACCTAAGAATCAGGGGAAATGTCAGGCACAAGAGCTTTGGTAACGGTATTAGTAACTAATAGTTTCACATCCTCCACACAGAAACTCATTTATCATTATTAAGTGACAGTGAATTATTATTTGTTTTATGAGCCATGGTTCAAAACTAAGGGAGGTGGAGCATGCAGGGGAGGGTCTATCTGAGAGAAGTTGAGACCTGTGACAGTCCCCAGTGATGAGCAGTCTCTTCCTGGGATTAGACTGCTGCCATTGCCCAGATCCAGCCTGAATTCCCCTCAGCAGTGCTGGTTACGTAGTGCCAGCTCTTGTTTTCAGAAGATCTTTTTTCTTCATTTCCCCTGCTGTCCACAGCTCCTTTTGTGAGTGCGTTCTTTCTAGAATAAGGGATAAATGCATTAACTGTATTGAAGGTTGACATGCTTTGATGTTTGTTTTCATACCTGGGAAGTTTTCTGACAAACTAGAGGTAGACTCTATAGGCAGGTGTCACAGGTCAGATGAGTCAATCTCTCAGTTCCTTCTCACAAAGATTAAATAAAACCTGATTATAATGGCTTGGCATATGAGTGACTCATATTCCAGAAACCAAAGAGGAACCAGTGTTTCTATGTGTAAGCTGGACAAAGCTTTGCTATTAAGTCAGAGAAAAATATATGCTTACCTTATTTATATATTTGTTCATATTTATATCTTTCAGTTGTGTTAGGCCTTCTACTGAGAATGCAGTAGTGAACGAGAAACATAAACCCTGATAAACAAAAATGCAACAATTGTTTAAAAGTACTAGCAAACCAGGCTGAGCATGGTGGCTCACGCCCATAATCCCAGCATTTTCAGAGGCCGAGGCAAGTGGATCATTTGAGTTCAGGAGTTCGAGACCAGCCTGACCAACATGGTGAAACTCCAACTCTACTAATAATACAAAAATTGGCTGGGCATGGGTACACACCTGTAATTCCAGCTACTCGGGAGGCTGAGGTAGGAGAATCGCTTGAACCTGGAATGCGGAGGTTGCAGTGAACTGACATTGTGCCACTTTACTCCAGCCTGGGTGACAGAATAGGACTCCATCTCAAAAAAAAACAAAAAGAAAAACAGGAAACCAAATTTAAGAGCACATTAAAAAGATCATGCACCATGACCAATTGGGATTCATCTCTGGGATACAAGGGTGATTCAACATATGCAAATCAATTAATGTAATTATGCCACATTACAGTAACAGCATGAAGAATAAAAACCACAGTTATCCCCATAGGTACAGAAAAAGCATCTGACAAAATTCAACATATTTTTGTGATAAAAACTCTACAAACTTGATATAGAAGGAATGTAAGTCAACATGATAAAGATCATACATGAAAAGCCCACAGCTAACATCATACTCAATGGTAAAAAACTGAAAGCTTTTCCTCTGAACATGGCAAGGATGCCCACTCTCCCCGCTTATTTTCAACATAGTACTTAAAGTCTTAGTCAGAGCAATTAGGCAAGAAAAGAGAAACAAACCAGTCCGAATTGGTTGCACCCAAATATAGAAAGACATTTAACCTATCAGACATATGAGGCTTATTACCTATCAGTCATTACCTCTCTATTGAAATATTCTTATAATTCTATTCTAGAGCAACTGTCATTAATGGAGTGCTTCCTGTGTTCCTGGTACTGGGCTTTTCACAATCATTGTTTCATTTCATCTACACTGACAATCTACATGGTTATTATCATTATTAGCTGTATTTTAAAGACAAAAACCTGCTGTTTAAGTTGCATAGCTGGTGAACCTGGGATGCACTGAATTGCTTAAGTTATTCTAAGATTTTAAGATATTTAACATATTTTAAAATGATTAGTCATATTTTCAACAGATATATTTACTATAACCCTTTCTTTCTCCTTGCAAATGGATTTGGGTTATGTAAAGAAAGATAAAATATCCAAGAAACCCTTGGAGTTTATCTTCTTATATTCTATTACCCTTGTATTATTGACAAAGAAATTGAAACAAAAATAAGTGACCTGTCTAAGATCACGAAATTAAAGTTCCTGTGGCATTAAAGACCCAGGGCTACTGATCCCTGGTCTAGTAGGCTTTTGACCGTTTCACATTACCTCCCTATATTCTTTGTTGTTGTTGTTGTTTGCATAAAAGAGTCAAGAAAATTGAAACAAAAAGAATTTGCTGATGATTAGATATATTGAGATAACAACTATTGTTAAGTCAGTAGTAACGCTCAGAACATTCTGTGTAGTTTAACTTGGTATAATTGTATATTATTGTCTCTCAATTATGGGGATTAAGCAAGAAAAAGGTGTACAGCATATAGTTTAATTTGCCATTAAAATGATGTATTACCAGAAACTTCACTTAAGTTCACATATGAAAAGCCAATTGCTGTTTTTTTTTTAATTTATTTAACTTCAGGATTTTCAAGGCCTTAATTTCTTTAAAACTCATTTGCAAGGTCAAAATTAAAGATTATAGTTGATGTCCTAAATGTTCACTATATTAAGCACAACAAAATCCCAGCATTTTATTAGTGGACACTAGAAGTAATAAGATGCTAAACATCATAGCTGCTCAAATAATAACTGTACTCATTGGAAAATAATGAGTTCAGCATTCCTGCCAAAAGCATCTACTAGGGAGATAACATTCTAGCATTGCTTGTGAGAACAGTTGACATCTCAAGTTCTTTTCATTCTAAAATAATATAACTCTGGGTAGACTATTTCCTTGTCTAAGGTTATCTATGTGTTTGGACAAACATGAAGTATTCAGAATAATGATTAAAACAACTCAAAGTAACATCCTGAGGAAATGTTAAATTAGTTTTAGCATGCTCATTCCATTCCATAGAACACTATCTAGCCACTATGTTTCAACTATCTTTGTAAAGATATTTAATGACATGAGAGGTGGAGAAAAACATAGTAATTTAGTTACCTTTAGAAAACAGTGTATTGACTTGGGATTTTAAGAATTAAGATGAAGGAAACTAGACATGCACAACTGTATTCTAGTTGGTAGAGCTGTTTCTCATGGGGTTATCAATTAACAATTCTGAGCTTGCTTTACATGTTTGCTGGAATGGATCGATGAGTAAATGAATGGTAGATGACAGAATCCAGATTTCTCACTGTCAAAGAGTGAAGGTACAGATAAGCAAGGGGCCAGGGACAGGCTATAATGAAAAATGTGGTACTGGATTAGAGTCAGACATCAGTATGAATTCATGTTTAGCTTAATACATAGAAAGATGGATAGTTACAAGAATAATTTTAGCTATGTTTGTATATATCTCACTCTATCTGCCAAGAGAACTTAGATAGAATGACACCCCAGTCGTGATGAGCACACCCACTGCCCAGATCTTGATTTCTAATATCATTCTCCAATAAAAGGAACCAGGGCTCCTTGGAGAAATGACTGGTTCTAAATCTGGGGCAGAGAATATCAAAGATGATCCTGGAACATCATGTCATGCCATAAAGTAAGGAAGTGTACAAAAAACAGAATGACGGGAGCATTTCAAAGGGATGCAAGAATCAACCCAAAAGAGTTCTCAATGGCCAAAGCTAGAGAAATTTTGTCAACAAAATGAATTACATAGTATTAGATTATAACCCAAATTATCAAAAACTCATGAGTTCATACTTAGATAAAAATGATTAAATAAATAAGTAAATTGGAAAAAAGAGAGAAATCTCCTGTACAAAAGAATTTTAAGTAATTTATGTAGCTATTCAAGATGGTGAAGCTTAACTCCCCACCCCTTGAGTATGAGCTGAAATTTGTGACTTGCTTCCGAAGAATAGACTATGGAAAGTGAAAGTGGGGGAAAGTAGCTTTACAGAAGAGAAATCTGACAAATTACCTTGACCTTGTGATGAAGCTTAAAATTGTCAGTGATAAGTCATGTTGATAGAATGTAGGTTAAGACCCTGTACACCTGTGCAATAAAAATGCTTTGCACCATTATAAATATTTTGTATCTATTTGGGCCCAATTTTAAAAATACTATATCTTAGTTAAAATAGAAAGAGAAAAGAGAAGGCCATCTAAGGGGCCTTCTCCCAAATTATTAATAATGTTTGCTGTTTATAGCAAAAGATTTTGTTCTTGCCTACTTACGCATAAACTTCAAGGCTGGAGCACCCATTCTCTTAACATAGCTAGGGTGTTTGCCTTAGCATAAGCTTCTGACTATGGACTAATTTCTTTACTGATGTTATTTAGTATAGTGATATATCAAATGTGCAAGAAGTTGCAATATATTTGTGATCTATAGCTGATCATGTCTTTCTCATGAGCATCCACCTAGTTGCTATATAATGTGGGATATAGGGGTTCATCACAAAATTTAAATTACTAATTAATGATAACTGTGAGACTTTTAGTATAAATGGTATCTTTCAGAGAACTCAGTCTTATTTGGTTAAGTCTGTCTATTTTAGATAAATGTTTAGTTTTTCAGATCTCCCTCTTTCTTAACTCCATCTTCTTGACTTCTTTACCTTACTTTATGATGATGGAGGAAGGGAAGTATGTGTATCCTTGATGATCTCAACTGTTCCTTTAGCTTATGCGTGGACATTGATGGTTGAAGTGCAACTTCCTGTTTGATGTTTTAATTCCTAGCCTCGTGTCTCTGGTCATGAATTCCATTCACCTCCCCCTCCCTTCAGGTCCCCACAGTCCAGGGACTTAGTCTTGGACTGTTGGGACCTAGAGGGTCTTGAGTCCAGGCCTCTGCTGTCTTCTCATTACCTTTGCATCCACTTAGTGAATGCAGGAACTTCTGGCTCATCTGCAGGACTTTATGGCATTGGCAGAGAGAAAAGGAGGGCATCTGGAACTTTCTCAGTCTCCTGTGCCTACCCATATCCATTTACAAATGCCCTAGACTGTGATATCATTCTTTTATAGGAAAGACCTGCCATCTCCCTTGGGCTACAGTCAGAGAAGCCCTGATGCACCTTGGGTACCTTCATGAGAATCTTGTCATTTCTACATATCACCACTCCCTCCTTAAAGTAGATGCTGGTAGTATAGGGGAACAAGATCCTTGCTGTCTAGCCTTCTCATTCTTCTGTCTCTTTTTTGCTGCCTCTAGGTAGAAGGGAAGATTTCCTCCATTTTCATGGGCAGGAGTTTCTTTTACACTGTGTCCATCCTACCTATTCCCTCTACCTCTGTGGTCAGTTCAGTCAGGCCTCTTGATATAGTAACTCTGAGATGTTAGAAACTAGGTACTACCAAGGAATAATGTATTGTCTTAATATTTCCAAAATGGAATCCAAAATAGCTTGCATTCAAAACCATCTCTGCCCTGGTCTTGAATGCAAGCAGTGCTATAATGTCACAGACTAGGCTTTCTAGGAATAAAAATCTTTCCAGAATGCTACATTCTCTAAACCACATGTTTTGATGGTTGTAGATCCAGGAAGTTATTGAAACTATTTAATATTAAGTGTGAACCTTGATAAAAAGTCATAAACCATTAATTCAAAACCTTTTTTTTTTTTGAGTGCTATCTTCTTCTTTTAACTTTTAAGTTCAAGGGTACAAGTGCAGGTTTGTTACGTAGGTAAACTAGTGTCATCTGGGTTTGTTGTACTGATTATTTCAATCACCTAGGTATTAAGCCTAGTATCCATTAGTTATTTTTCCTGATCTCTCCCTCCTCCTACCCTCCACCTTGCAAAGGACCCCAGTGTGTGAACACATGGACACATAGAAGGGAAAGATTGTTTTTTAACCTTTTTTTAGTCCTCAGTTCTTGGGCCATTCCATATGAATTTCTTTACACGAAGTTTTCCTTGTTCAGCATTATCATTCCAGTGTTTCTGTAAATGACTTTAGCCTTTCTATTGTGTTAACGTCCCCTCAACCCCCATACCAGACCTTCTTCCTTCATGGTGACTTCAACCCTTGACCATCATTTGGAACTAGATCCCTCAGTTTATATGAATGTTTGATGGAGTCTCTTTCTTACCCCAAAGTTGAAATTTACTTATTTTGTACGCATGGTTTCAAAACAAAGGCTATTAAGAATATTCTGCATTCCTCCAAATTGGCACTTCCATTGCTCCTAAGAAGAGGCTGGTCATATTTTAAACCAAAGCGCACCTCTTTTTTTTTTTGATAAACTATGAGTTTTTTCCAAGTTTTAGGGTCTTGTTTTCCTGCTATTCAGATTGGAGTTTCACCTTAATCAACTAACTCAGCCAACTAGAGCCTATACAGACTGACTTGTGAGGTCCTAGAGCAAACCAATGCAAAAACAGAAATTCAGGTCAATGATAAGCAAAAATACCAAAGCTGCCAAGAGAAGCTTCTGAAAAGTATGATTGTTTGCCTCATTCTGCCAATTGGCTTGGCCCTTCCAGAAGATAAAGAATTTCTGGGATGTGATCCATCATCCTTGCTGTCAATCTACTGCTCTTCCATATTTTATTAACTCTGTGTGGGCTTTTACTGTACTCTGCTTTTTTTAGTAAACATTTTAACCCGTTATGTCATAGTCCTTATAGCTTCCCTTCTAATGTAAAAAGACCTTCAACTTCATTCTCATTCCATATTTACCTGTTTCTTCCTTCATTCTCTTACACACACCCACACACACATACACAGGCTTGTATATTCACACACATATACATATATTGGATTGTTTTTAAGCCTTGGTTCATGACAAGTTTTAGTATTATCCCATGCAAGACCATCTTTTATCTATACATCTTTGTATCAATATTAGCTTTAGGGATTTTATTCGTTAATCTCCCCAAGAATGCAAAATATACAAATACTTAAAATTAGACCAATTTTGTCCCATCTATGTTAAATCTACAGATTCATTGATAATTCTTCTCCACATCCTCCATCTGTGCCAAGTCCAGCACAAAGGGGAACCAGGGATGAGTAATGATTTTTTCGTTGTTTGTTTTTCTTTGCTTTCTTTTTCTACTTCTTTTTTTTTTTTTTTTAAATAAAGTGTTAATATAAAAGGAAATTACCTTTGGGAAACTGTCAAGTATTAGAAAGCATATGAAACAGGATGTGAAAGTCACTGGGAGCTTCATTTTTGTCTCTGAAACTCTACTGCCATGTAAGTGTGGTCCCCCAATCACTTTGTCTGTAAAGCAGGTCTTGCTTTTGAATATCCTTTTAGTAAATAAGCTACCCCAGAGGCAATGAGATTTACTGTGATAAGTCAGTGAGTGCAGCTGTCATTGTATAGTAAACTGGTAATTTTTAAAAATCACCATAGTTTTGCTCTCCCCAAGCCCACTCATTTCAGTCTTCCTCAGCTCTCCTCCCAACCTCCCCAAAGCTGTGTCCTGAAAACTTGGGGTAGAGACCACAATAACTCCAGGCTTCTATGCAGTGTCTGCCCTTTCCCCCCTCCATAAGGAAGGAGAATGCCGAGCTCAGTGCCCCTAGATATGCATGATTTATTCATCCTTGCTGTCTTGATGAGAATCACTGAATGCTGCACTTTCTTAGTACAGTATTTTTATGTCTCTTCATGTTAGAATAGCAATTTGGAGTAAAGAAAGGAACAAAGACTATATGTCAAAGAAAAATACCCAGTATACTTTATTCAGTTGAGAAAGAACACACAACTTTTAGGTTTCCCCTCACACTTCTAAAATACAGTTGGCTGGGATTCTCTTGTAATATACCATGAAGTAACACAGTGCTTAATGAAATGAAATTTAAGTATCACAGAGAGGAAATGACGAGCCAAAAAACTGCCATGAAACTACGTTAAAATGTACTTGGCATACATTTGAATTACCCCAGTTGCATTGCAAAAATAGTGCAGTGATAGAGTTTCTGGAATTAAAAGAACAGCATGTTGCCAAGGTTGAAACTATCAAAGGCAATTTGGTGTTTTTTTCTCTATGAATAAATGAACGGATTTTTTTCCTTTTAGCATAAGATGATTACATATAGAATCATGTAATCTGAATTCGAATTTCACACCTACATTATATGAAGATACTTTTATCATTTTTTCTATTAAGCAATTTTAGTATATAAACAACATCTTAATCAGTGACTTTACCACAGTATATTTTTTTAATGTGATATATAGTAGTGCCAACTGCATGTCTCTGAGATTGGACACTTAGCGTCATTGCTTCTTATAAGTCCATCCTTGTTGTAGCATATTCCAGTTAAGCTGCCCATGATTTTCTGCACTATTGAAGTATTATTTAACAAATTCGTGTCCACGGTAGATTAAAGTTACTAGGCTGGGTTTGGAGAAGGAAGAAGGGTACTAACATCTCTGAGACGCTCTACTATGGCTGGTGCCTTAAGTATATAATCACACTTAACTTGTAACAGCCCTGTGAGATAGATGTTACAATCACTGTTATGTGAGGAAGAAACTCAATTTATCTGACTAACATCACAAAAACACTTTTAAACACCCATACACATGTTCATTTTGCTGCGTCATGCAGCTTGTAGACTCTATATTTACATGGCACTCTGTTTAATAAGATAAATAGAAAAAAATTAATACAGCTCCCAAGGAAAGCATTTTCCCACTTTGGGGGAACCACAATGATTTCTTAGAGAACCAGACAGAATTACTACCACTATTTATTTAGAAGTTTTTCTTCTTGCACCTGTTTCACAATCTGTTCAGGTCCCATGGCCATCTTTTCCATGTAAGTGGTTATTGACTGAGAAATCGTCTCTGGATAAAAATGGGATCACTGGGGCAGAGATAAAGGTCACTAGAAGTACCCTTGAAATAGCATGGTGATAGAATTAATCATTCTTTCTAAATAAGGCATAATAACCATCAGACCTCTGGGTTCAATATCATAGATTCTCATCTATCCTGAAGTAGGGAGAGTTTTCCTCACTTATATCCCAATTAAATATATATATATATATACACATACACACACACATATATATGTATGGGTATGTGTATATGTATGTGTGTGTGTTTGTGTGTATGTGTATAATTCCCATGTTGTTATTAGCTAAATGTACATTCCCCAAATTCATATGTTGAATTCCTAATGCCGATACCTCAGAATGTGACTATATTTGAAGATTGGGACTTTAAGGAGGTGACAAGGTAAAATGAAGCACTGGAGTGGGCCCTAGTCCGATATGACTGGTGTCCTCACAAGAAGAGAAAATTAGGATACAAACACATACAGAGTGTAGATTATGTGAAGACACAGGGTGAAGACAGCCATCTACAAGCCAGGGAGAGAGGCCTCAGAAGAAGTCAACTCTGCCAATACCTTGATTTGAGGCTTCTAGCCTCTCCAATGAAGAGAAAATAAATGTCTGTTGTTTAGGAATCTAATCTGTGGGACTTTGTTATAGCAGCCCTAGCAAGCTCATATAAATGTGTGATATAAATACAATAAAAATTTGCCCAATTAATTCCAATCCCCAAAGCAACTAATTTTTTTTTTTAAATAAGGAGTCAAGAAATACAAATACAACTTAATATCATGGATTTTTACAAAGGCAATTTCTAGGACCTGCATGCCTTTGGCTCAAAATATGGCTCAAGATCGGACTTGTTATGTCCCAATTCCCACATATTCAATATTTGCATTACAGGGTCATGGCAGAAACTTGATTTGCAAAAACCTGATCCTAGGAACTTTATTATTTTCTGTCATAAAAGAAGAGATTCACCCAGCAATTTGGGAGGCCAAGGCAGGCAGATTGCTTGAGCTCAGGAGTTCGAGACTAGCCTGGGGAATATGGCGAAACCCCATCTCTACAGAAATTACAAAAATTAGCCAGGCATGGTGGCGTGTACCTGTAGTCCCAACTACTTAGGATGCTGAGGTGAGGGGATCACTTGAGCCTGGGAGGTTGAAGTTTCAGTGAGCTGAAATCATGCCACTGCACTCCAGCCCAGGTGACAGAGAGACCCTGTTGCAAAAAAGGTTCAATCATATGTACTCTATTACATTTACAAAAGCAAGAAAATAGATTATTTGATTTTATTTGCAAGTTGGAACAAAATGGGTTTTGGGGTTGGCTAGACAGCTTTCTGCCTAATCATGTGGTAAGGCAGAACAAACTTTACTGAAAACAAAACTCTATATTTCAACAATAATCCTATTTTACCTACATCACATTTCCATAGTGCTTTACAATGTAGAAAGGAACTTTCTGAGCATTGTCTCTGCTTCTGTGAAACCTCCCAGGCTCTGCCAGTAGACTCGGCACCATTTGATTGCAAGTCCCTGTCTTACAGCTTTCATGGCACTGTAGCTGTTTATTTCATGTGTTGATTTCCTCAAGGGCAGTGACTAAGCCTGTTCAGATTTCTGTTCCTAAGACCCAAGAGAGAGTCTGCCACACAGCACGTGTCTAGTAAATGTTTGTGGAGCATCCTGTGCCTTTCCGGAACTACTGTTTTTATAGCTGAAGAACCTGAGATCCAGAAAGTTTATTGACAAGAAGGCTTATGGAGAGACACAAAACTTGGAGGTTAAGGGTACGGTAGGTTTGAGAGGAGAGAGTGACAGGGGAGAGTTGGCAGCAGTCAAAGCTTAGATCATCTCAGGTGTAGAAATTTTGTTCTAAGAGTGATAGGAAGTCACGGACAGTTTTAAATAGAAGCGCAATATGATTTCATTTACATTTTTAAAGATTGCTCTGGCTGCTGAGGGAAGCAAGAGGCCAATTAGGAAGGAGGACATTGCAGTCACCCTGAGAGAGATCATGGTGACTTGAACTACAAAGGAAACAGAGGAGATGAAAAAAAGTAGATAGATCCTAGCAATGTTTAGGAAAGAAAACTGATGGAATTCGCTGACATTTTATATATGAGGGACTTAATTATTAATTTGACAAATAGCTTTTACCTGTTAGGTGTCAGTGACTATTTTAGATATCAAACATATGCGAGAAAAACCAGATGAAGGACCTTCTGTCAGGACCTGCAGTTTATATTCTGGTGGAGTTATACAGATCTAAATAAATAAAAGATCTTCAATCAATCAATCAGTCAATCCTATAATGCCATATGTCGTAAAGAAGATAAAGCAATGTGGGGATCCAAAGAGACCACTTCAAATTATGAGCCAGGAAAATTCCCATGGATACCTAATCAGAGAACTGAATGACAGGAAGAAACGAGGCCATATGAAGGTCTAGGACAAAGCATCCTGTGTACAGTATATAGTTAATGCAAAGGCTCTGGAGTGGGGATATGCTATACGCTTGGCATGTTCCAAGAATAGGAAAAAGGCCAGCATGTCCTGTAGGAAGTGAAAAAGGTGGAGGGTCATTTGAGGCATGGTCAGTCCAAGAAGTAATGGGCAAGATGTGGTGGGGAGCCTGTGGCCCACACACAGAGTGTAGCAGAAAGCCATTATGAAATTTTACGAAACTTTATAAAATGATTGCTCTAGTTGCTGTGTGGAGAATGGATTATAGGAAGGCAGTACAATAAACAGTGGTTTGGGCAAAACGTGGATGTTGGCTTGAACAAAAATGGTAGTGGTACAGATGGAGAGAAGTGCATAGATTCAGAACATGTCTTACAGGGAAAATAGACATGAGGAGAAACAGAAAGAGACTATCTCCAAAGATGACTGATCTGTGGCCTTGAGCATCTAGTAATAATGCTGTTTAGAGATGGAAAGACTGGTGGAGGAGCAGGTTGGGAGAAGAGAGTCAAGATTTCTCTTTGGATAGGTGCCTGCTAGGCACCCAAGTTATGATGCCAAATTAGCTGATTATCAGAGAAAGAAACAGGAAGAAACATTTGAGCTTCAAGGTTTCTGCTCCGAGCAATGAAATATTACATGTTAGGTTGAAATGCCTATTAAAATCACATTAGAGATATTAATGAAGTGTCCTAGCTCAGTTGAGACCATTTTACCTTGGAGTCACACCACTGTGACCTCTTGTTGATTGACTTGCGATCACAGTTCCTAGTATGTTGCTGCCAGAGAGGAACATGTGCTCATGGGGTCCAGGTAAATGTACCATGCTAGAGAAGACACACAGCACAGCTCATGTATTGCACAAGGACTTTGGAACAATTCACTTCTAGATTCTCTTTGCCCCATTTCTCACTTTTCTAGAAAGTCTCTTCGGACTTCCTTTAATCCCTGGAAGACTTGCCCTCCCATTTGCCTCCTTGCTTTGTAAACCTGGTGGAGACAATAGATATGCTTGTATTTCCACCAATTCCCCTGTTTAAGATATCCTTTGGGAGCCATAATTAAGCTGTAACATTTAACAAGTGTTAGCTTTAACTACATTGGAAGAAAATTTATTATATATTATATACATAGGCTTTGGGGAAAAATGTTTCTCTTTATTCCAATATTTTTAATGTAGAACCTCATTAAACATATAAATCAATGGAAACATTTGCTTATAAAAATAACATAAACCAAACTAACTTTGCATTTTAAAAATCCTCTTCTATTCAGTTTTTTGAGCTCTGCAGTCACATTTCCGATGTGTGTGCTTTCCCACACGTTATGTAAAAACAATCTATTATCTTCATTTCAGATTCAGATTCCTGAGTCAAGCCCCTGTTATGACCTGAGTGTGGTGGTTTTTTACTGCCTCGTTTAATCAGAGCATGAACTCTGTGAAATAATACTGTTTTCCCAGTTTTGTACATAAGGAAACAGGCCGAGAGGGGTTCGTGACTTGCTGGATATTATGTAGTCAGTCAGTAGAGGGGCTGACCCATCTATATTTTCTATTTCTTGCTTTTGAATGGTGATCAAATTTGCTTGGTTTAAACATATGTACCAAATGGATGAGAAACATGTGTTTTCCAGTGGATATCTCATCTTGAATGTCCCAGAGACTCCAAAAACCTAATTCCCAAAAGGGAACTCTATTTTGCTCTCAATTCTGCTTTTTCTTCTTCCCCTCCACCTCTCTCTCTTTCTCTCTCTCTCTCTCTCTCTCTCTCTCTCTGAAATGGTAATGTCCTTCACCTAACTTTGTTTTCCATTCATCACCTCTACATCCAATCAGGTCCTGAAAATTCTTCCTTTCTTCCTTTTCCTTATTGTGGAAGCAGCTGTCTGCTATCCTCCCTGCCATTTCCTTTGTGCGGGTTATCACCCTCTTTCATTATTGCACTGTGTTACATTGTATGAACATAGCTTTGTAAAAATCCATTCTGCTCTTGATGGGCATTTGAACCGTTTCCCATTTTTAGCTATTAAAAATAATGTCTTCAGGATCATTCTTGCATACATGTCTCTTGGATGATATGTATCCCCATAAGTCTAGAGTATGTATACTCAGGAGTAAAGGAGAGAGATGTGGTATGCGTATTTTTACCCTCACTAGATAATCTCTACAGCTTTCTGAAATAGCAGTTTGCACCCCCACAATTAGTGTATGAAAGTTATCTTTGTTCTACCTTTTTGCTTCACCTAATGTTTATAGACTCACGTTTTAGCCAATCTGGTGGTTGTTCCGTGACATTTCATTATGGCTTCAATTTGTATTCCCCTGATTATTGTATTGACCATTAAAAATCTTTGTTTCCGAAGTGCCTGTTCAAGTTTCTTGCCCATGTTTCCATTGGTTTATATGTATTTTCATAATACAGGAGTTTTACAATATTTTCTGCATGCAAATTCCTGGTCAGTTGTATGTGCTGCTCATTCTGTGCCTGGTCTTTTTACTCTTCTTATGGGTAAAAGCATGAACTTTGATGCAAAACTGTCTGATTCAAATAATGGCTCTATCTCAAATAACAATTTGAACTTTGCTAAGTCATTAAACTTCTCCATGCCTCTACCATAAAAATGAGAATAATAGTAGTCCTACCTCACATAGTTGTTGATTAGCATATACAAAGCAGTAAAAGGAGTGCCTGGAACCTAGGAAGTATTATGTAAATAAACATTTGCTGTTCTTTATTTTTATCTTTTTGATCGTGATTTATTAATTATAATGTAGTCAACTTTTTAAGTTTAAGGTTCTAAAGTTATAAAGATACTCTTTGTATTATTTTCCAAGCTTACTGCTTTGCTTTTTAAATCTAAACCATTGTCCTGCAACCATTTATAGAAAAGCTTCCCCCCACCACTGGTCTGCAGTGCTACCTTTGCCATATAATGTACATTTATTTGTGAGTCCATTTTTAATTGGTCTCATTACTCGGTACCAATATCACATTCTCTTAATTACTGTACATTTATTATGATATATGTTGAAGTAGTTCCTGCCACTTTGTTCTGTTTCTTCAAGAGTATCTTCATAATTCTTTGGCTTTTTAATTTTAACTTTAAGAATTTTTCCATTTAACTGTAAGAATCAGCCTGTCAACTTCCACAATAAAATTGGGATTTTGACCACAATTTTATTGAGACTATAGATCAATTTGTGAAGAATTCACACTTTAACAGTTTTGAACCTTCTAATCTTTGAATATTGATACATATTCCTTTATTTATGTCTTCTTTAATGTTTCTCAGTAAACTATATTACGTTCTCAATAGATGTGTTTGAAATCTTACTAGCACTTGACATTTTTTGCCTGGTCTGGCGGCTCACGCCTGTAATGCCAGCACTTTGGGAGGCTGAGGTGAGTGTATCACCTGAGGTCAGGAATTCAAGACAAGCTCGACCAACATGGTGAAACCTTGTCTCTACTAAAAATACAAAAATTTGCTGGGGATGGTGGCATGTGCTTGTAATCCCAGCTACTTGGGAGGCTGAGGCAGGAGAATCATGTGACCCCGGAGGCGGAGGTTGCAGTGAGCTGAGATTGCACCACTGCACTCCAGCGTAGGCAACAAGAGCTAAACTCTGTCTTAAAAAAAAAAGAAATATTACTATCATTTGGTATTTTAAATATAATTGCGAATTATAGTATTTTTAATAGTTTTACTTTCTAACTTTTGTACATAAGAATAAACTTAAATTTCATATATTGACTTTGTAGCCAGTAAGGTTATTAAATTATCTTACTAATTTTAATGATTTATATTCTGTTTATTTTTATCTTATTAATTATATCTCTTGTGAATGACAGCTTTGTTTTTACGGTTTTCAGTTCCTACATCTTTTCTATCTCTTTCTTGCCTTATTGTGATGGTTAAAACCACCAACACAACACTTGAAATGTGGAGGGTTTTTTAAAAATTAATTAATTAATTAATTAATTTTTTATTGCATTTTAGATTTTGGGGTACATGTGAAGAACATGCAAGATTGTTGCATAGGTGCATACGTGGCAGTGTGATTTGCTGCCTTCCTCCCCTTTACCTATATCTGGCATTTCTCCCCATGCTATCTCTCCCTGAGCTGTTATTTATTTCAATAAAGTCTTTAGTAAGTATGATGTTTGCAGAGAGTTCATAGTTTACGTTTATCGGCTTAATAGTAATGTTCTCTCCATTTCTAGTTTGCTTAGAATTTTATTATGTATGGATGTTGAATTTCATACAGTGATTTTCTGCATCTGTGGAAATAATCATATGAACATATATTTCAAATGTTAATATATAAATCACATCTACTTTTTTTTTGTTTTCTTTTTCTTCTTTTTTTTTAATCCAAGTAGACAGAATTAATCCTTGATTCAGGAAACTGTTTCTTCTCTAGTTCATTCATGGTCACATTTAATTATTTCATTGTTTAATTATTTAATTATTTGGTTCACTATTTCCAATAATTGTTGAATGTGTATAGTAGTATCATGCAAAACAATAGCTGCATCACTGACAATAATGGACATTTACCTTCAAGGCCTGCTTTCATCTCATTCCCTGCCTACCAAAGCAAAACTCATAGTGAAATATTTTATTTTCCTGAAAAAATATTTTATTGTATCTTTCATTTTTATTTAACTTTATGATAAGGCATCATAGTGGCATTTTCTTTTCCATGTGATATTATAATGCTAAATTGTATCACATTAGTGCCTACGTCTATAATTCATTTATTTCGACTGCTGAATAAAATTCTATTAGGTGAATATACACAAATTATTTGTTCATTCTCATTTTGAAGAGCATGTAGTATGCTTTCAAGTTCTTGTCATTGTTGATAGTGCATTTATGAACATGCTTGTATGTTAATTTTCTAATATTAAAATAATCTGGCATAAAAAGAATTTAGTAATCTTGCATCTTACTTTCCATATACTGCTAGATTCAATTGCCAATATTTCTTTAGCGTTTTTACATCTAGGTTTGTATATGATATTGGCCTCTATTTTTCTTTTCTTGTACTATCCTCGTGTCTCTATCCAGATTATGCTGGCATCATAAAATCAGTTGGGGATTGTATACTCCTTTTATTCTCAGGAAGTGTTTATATAAAAATAGTTATTTATATCTTGAATATTTGATATAACTCAATGAAGGTATTTGAGACAAGAACTTTTTCTATGAGAAAACTTTCTTTATTAATTATTCATTTTCTTTAGTTGTTATATATATTCATAATCTATCTTTGTCTTAATTTTTATTCTTATACTTTAAGTTCTAGGGTACATATGCAGATCATGCAGGATTGTTACATAGGTATACACATGCCATGCTGGTTTGCTGCATCCATCACCCATCAACTACATTAGGTATTTCTCCTAATGTTAGCCCTCCCCAATTCTCTCACCCCCTGCTATTCCTCCCCTATCTCTGCCACCCCTCAACAAGCCCCAGTGTGTGATGTTCCCCTCCCTGTGTCCATGTGTTCTCATTGTTCAACACCCGCCACCCTGCCATTTTGATCACTGTAGCCTTGTAGTATAGTTTGAAGTCAGGGAGCATGATGCCTCCAGCTTTGTTTTTTTGTTTGTTGTTTTTTCTTAGGATTGTCTTGGTTATGAGGGCTCTTTTTTGGTTCCATATGAAGTTTAAGGTAGTTTTTTTCCAATTCTGTGAAGAAAGTCAATGCTAGCTTGATGGGGATAGCATTGAATCTATAAATTACGTTGGGCAGTATGGCCATTTTCACAATATTGGTGGTTTTTTCCAGTTCTGTGAAGAAGGTCAATGGTAGCATGATGAGGATAGCATTGAATCTATAAATTACTTTGGGCAATATGGCCATTTTCACAATATTGATTCTTCCTAACCATGAGCATGGAATGTTTTTCCATCTGTTTGTGTCTTCTCTTATTTCCTTGAGCAGTGGTTTGTAGTTCTTGAAGAGGTCCTTCATGTCCCTAGTTAGTTGTATTCCTAGTTATTTTATTCTCTTTGTAGCCATTGTGAATGAGAATTTGCTCATGATTTGGCTCTCTGTTTGTCTGTTATTGTGTATAGGCATGCTTGTGATTTTTGCACACTGATTTTGTCTCCTGAGACTTTGCTGAAGTTGCTTATCAGCTTAAGGAGATTTGGGGCTGAGACGATGGGGTCTTCTAAATATACAATCATGTCATCTGCAAATAGAGACAATTTGACTTCTTCCTTTCCTAATTGAATACCCTTTATTTCTTTTTCTTGCCTGATTGCTCTGGCCAGAACTTCCAATACTATGTTGAATAGGAGTGGTGAGAGAGGGCACCCTTGTTTTATGCCAGTTTTCAAAGAGAATGCTTCTAGTTTTTGCCCATTTAGTATGATATTGGCTGTGGGTTTGTCATAAATAGCTTTTATTTTTTTGAGATACGTTCCATCAATACCTAGTTTATTGAGAGTTTTTAGCATAAAGGGCTGTTGAATTTTGTAAAAGGCCTTCTCTGCATCTATTGAGATAGTCATGTGGTTTTTGTCTCTGGTTCTGTTTATGTGATAGATTACATTTATAGATTTGCATATGTTGAACCAGCCTTGCATCCCAGGGATGAAGCCAGCTTGATCCTGATGGATAAGCTTTTTGATATGCTGTTGGATTTGGTTTGCCAGTATTTTATTGAAGATCTTTGCATCAATGTTCATCGTGGATATTGGCCTGAAATTTTCTTTTTTAGTTGTGTCTCTGCCAGGTTGGTATCAGGATGCTGTTGATCTGATAAAATGAGTTAAGGAGGAGTCCCTCTTTTTGTATTGTTTGGAATAGTTTCAGAAGGAATGGTACTAGCTCCTCTTTGTATGTCTGGTAGAATTCTGCTGTGAACTCATTTGGTCCTGGACTTTTTTTGGTTGGTAGGCTATTAATTGCTGCCTCAACATCAGACCTTGTTATGTCTATTCAGGAGTTCAACTTCTTCCTGGTTTAGTGTTGGGAGGGTGTGATGAATTATACCTTTTTCAGCATTTGTCCAGTTTTTTCTACATTTTCAAATTTATTGAACAAAGTTGTTCTTAATTTTCTCTTAGTATCTGTAGAGTCTGCAGGATTTGTAATTATGGCTTTTCATTCCTAATATTGGTTCCGTGTGCTTCTTTCCTTCATTATTATTTTCTATAGTTTTTCAAATTAATTAGTCATTTCAAAGAAGTTAATCTTGGTTTTTGTTGACTCTTTTTATGGCATGTTTCTTTATTTTCTTAATTTCTGCTCTTTTTAAATTCTCCTTATTTCCCACATTTTTTGCTGTTTCTTTTCATAATACCTTGAAGTGGATACTGAAATAATTATTTCACAAGCATACTTTCTTTTTCATATATGCATTTCAGAATCTAAGTATTACTTTAGTTACATATTAACATTGTTTACTTATCTATTCATTATTGACTTCTGTCATAATTAAATATTGTTAGATTATATACTTTTTGTAATTTCAACATTTTGAAATTTGTCGACATACTTTATAACTCTTTATATGTAATCACTTTTTTAAACTCTCCTGATATGTTTAAAAATATATATTTTCTCTTTTGGCAGTACCTGTTCGATGTATCCATTAGGTTAAGTTTATTAAATGTGTTCAATTTATCTATGTTTTTACCATTATTTTTATGTGTCTGTTTCTTTTAGTTACTGAGAGCTGCATGTAAGTGTATTAAAACCCTCAAGTAATAATGGAGTCCATTTTTTCCTATTTTCAAATAATAAATAGAGTCTAATTTTTCTTAGTATTTTGAGAACATCTTAAGTGGTTCATAAAATTTTTAAGCTATCATTTTTTTGTCATTTTGAAGTGATTCTCTTTATACTCTCTCTAGAAATATTTTTTGCCTTTAAAGTCTGTT
Source organism: Aotus nancymaae (assembly GCF_030222135.1). NCBI lineage: Eukaryota > Metazoa > Chordata > Mammalia > Primates > Aotidae > Aotus > Aotus nancymaae. The sequence continues at coordinate 5,884,238 of NW_026988507.1, read as the reverse complement.
TTATCTGATATTAATATAGAAACACCTTCTCTCTTTTGTTGTCATGGGTATCCTTTTGCCTACTCTTTTACTTTCAATCATTTAGGATATATATGTTTTAAATGTTTTTTGTTAAATGCACAGTTAGATTTTTAGAAATAATCTAAAAATACTTTTTTTTGGACAGGAACATTTGGCCCATGTAAATTTAATGTAAACACTGATATACTTGGATTTAAATCTATCATCTAAATTTGTACTTCAATTTTTACTTTGATCTTTTTGATTGGATCAGTATTTTTGCACAATTGCATTTATATTCCCTTATCAGTATAAAAGTTATAAACTCTGCAGTAATATAAGAATTTTTAAAAATGTATCCTTATTAAAGTCTTACATTCACTATTTTCTCTTCTTCCAGTTTGCTTTCTTTTCTCTTAACTCTTTTCTTCATCCATTAGCTTCCATCTGGAATCATTTTGCATTATTCCTTCTGCTTGATGTAAGTTCTTTATTATTCCTTAAAGTACAGGTCTGTTAGTTACAAACTCTCAGGTATTGTTTCCTTGAAAATGTCTTAGTTTCATCTTATAGTCTACAGTCATTCCCAGATAGTCTGTATCTGGGAATTCTAATCTAATCTTGAAAAACATTTTGCTGACTATAGTATTCTAAGTTGAAATTCTTTTTTGCATTAAACATATCAAATATACATTTCAAATACATCATTTAACTCTCTTCCAGTTTCCATTGTTTCAGTTAAGGAGATAGCTACTTAGTCTGTCCTTTCTCTGTACCTGCTTTTGAGATTTACTTTCTGTTTTTGGTCTTTCTCTTTTTTAATGGCATTCCTAGATGTGAATTTTCTGAAAAATTTGTTTATTATTCTCCTGATTTCTTGGGATTATTGAAATAGTAAATTGGTTTTCATTCCTCAGTTTTAGAAATGTCTTAGTTTCATTCATAGATAGAAGATAGAGTGAGCCATTGTGTCATTCTCTTCCACTTTTCTATCTGAGGTGCCAATTAAATACATATTAAACCTTTTCATGTATGCCCTATTTTCTGACACTCTCCTTTGTTTTCTCCTCTCCTACCATTTTGTCTCTCCATGCTATGTTCTTAATAGGTTCTCCTACCATATTTCTAGTTAATTAGTTTTCTCTTTAATCTTCTCTCAGTCCTGTTCTTAATTTCAGCCATTATTTTTTACTTCTAGAATTTCTATTTGTATTTTTTCAAAGCTGCCACATTCTTTAAAAAATTTTAGCTCCTGGCCGGGCGCGATGGCTCACGCCTGTAATCCCAGCACTTTGGGAGGCCGAGGCGGGTGGATCACGAGGTCAAGAGATCGAGACCATCCCGGTCAACATGGTGAAACTCCATCTCTACTAAAGATACAAAAAATTAGCTGGGCATGGTGGCGCATGCCTGTAATCCCAGCTACTCAGGAGGCTGAGGCAGGAGAATTGCCTGAACCCAGGAGCCGGAGGTTGCAGTGAGCCGAGATTGCGCCATTGCACTCCAGCCTGGGTAACAAGAGCGAAACTCCGTCTCAAAAAAAAAAAAAATTTTAGCTCCTTCTTGAAATTTTAAAACTGAAGTTTTATTTCTTGATTTTCTTTCTTAGAAGACAATAAGCATGATTGTTTAACAGTCTGTCTGGGAATTCTAATATTTAAATACTTTTAGTGAACGTTTCTATTGGTTCTCAGTGTTGATATTTTGTTTTCTTGCATGCCCAGTCATCACTAGCCCTATAGTAGGAGTTTATATTTTAAAAACATTTATCAGGGTAATTTCGGGCATAAGATGATAGCTTCTTTTTCAGAGTAGGTTTTTGTTTCTTTTGGTAGATGCTACAGATTTTCCTCAATACAAGTTCAAGGCTTGAGGTATCGTGAATGACCCAGAATGAAGCAATAAAGCTGGAATGGGAGTTCATGCAAGGGCTACTTTATTCAAAGTTCACCTGTCCTAAGGATGTAGCCTTTCATGCTCCCAACTTAAAGTCAGGAAGGATTTATCAGAGCCTCTACCCTTGTGGATAACAAGGCTTTCATTTTGAATCATGAGCTGCTCAAGGTTGCTAAAATCAGAGTTAGCAGTTCCCTTCCAAGCAGAACTAGGTTTTCTTGCAAGGCCAGTAATACCTCACTACTTGTTAGCTCTTTGATGCTTTTAAAGAATATTCTTTTATATGGTATGCAGGCTTTTTAGTTTTTCAGCAAGAATTTTGATCTGTTTCCTAGTTCCCCATAACGTGAAGCAGAAGTTTCAAGATACATCTGCTTAAAACACTCACCTTTCATCTGCTTAGTTTTTCTTATTCTTCAGGACATGACAGGCATCATTTCTTCAGTAAAGGCTTCTGAAGCCCCCAGACATTGCTTGAATAGGTTTTATTTTTCTTTCATAGAAGATCATTCTTTCATATTATAGCACATATTCTACGTTATAATTTATACTTGTTTATATACCCCCCATTAGTCTGCAGGCTCCTTTAAGACAGGGACTGTAGTCTGGGCATGGTGACTCACACCTGTAATCCCAGCACTTTGGGAAGCTGAGGCAGGCAGATCACCTGAGCTCAGTTTAAGACCAGCTTGGCCAACATAGTGAAACCCCATCTCTACTAAAAATATAAAATTTGCTGGGCGTGGTGACATGCACCTGTAATCCCAGCTACTTGGGAAGCTGAGTCAGGAGAATTGCTTGAACCTGGGAGGTGGAGGTTGCAGTGAGCTGAGATCCCACACTGCACTCCAGCCTGGGAGGCAGAGTGAGAACCTGTCTCAAAAAAAAAAAGATAGGGACTATAGCTATTTTTGATTGTTTAATCATCATTATCTGATACAATTCATGGCATATAACAGTCATTAGATGCATATTTGTTGAATAAATGAATGAATGCCCTATTACCTCAGGGCACAGATGACATAGTACCAGTTGAAAATAAGTTAACGCATTTGCATTATACATGTAGATAAAAAGTATATTTGTATGCTTTGAGGATGTATTCAGTAAAACAGGGATATCTGCAGACATTTATTTAGTGCTGCTGTGTGAAGAGTTTCAGGACACTAAAACTCATTAATAGAATCATGAGAAAAAAGAGCCGTGAAAGTAATTCTTTCTCTACATATCATAATGGCTTTGACTTCATTATTGAAACCTGATTAAATTCTCACTTCTCTTAAAAAATGTGAGGAAATTACAGATAAGAAGAAATGTGGGAGTGTGTGTGTGTGTTTGTGTTTTGCAATAAAACATTTATCCTAAAATTTAAAAGAAGTCAAGCATAGGAAAGAGGATGAAGCATTACTTAATGAACCAGTTTAGTGTGAAGTATCTTTACAAATATTGTGAAGTACATAAGGGGAAGAGCTTTCAAACTGATTTTTGTATCTTAAATGTCAATATAGTTGTACATAATAGTAAACACTCAGTAAAACTTTATAGAAGGAAAAATAGAAGGAGGGAGGGAGGGGATAACCAGGCTACTAATACATTTCATTTTTATGAAATAGAGGCATTATATATATATATATATATATATATGGCTATGAAATAGTCAACCTACCTGGGCACAGTGATGTGTGCCTGTAGCCCCAGCTACAGGGGGATGGCTTGAGGTCAGGTGTTCAAGACTGTAATGTGCAGTTATCGTGTTTGTGAATAACCACTGCACTCCAGCCTAGGAAACATAACAAGACCCTGTCTCAACAACAACAACAAAACTCACCCGATTGCAACTCACTTCTCAATGGGAATTCTTATAGTATGTAAAGACAAAAGTATTTTTTTTGTTTAAAATATCCTAGGTTCTAATAACAAACTTAACTGGTTTCAACTAGTTGATTAGAAAGTTTTATCAATTTATCTTTTATTTATTTATTTTTTTTTTTTTATTGCATTTTAGGTTTTGGGGTACATGTGAAAAACATGCAAGGTTGTTGCTTAGGTGCATACGTGGCAGTGTGATTTGCTGCCTTCCTCCCCTTCACCCATATCTGGCATTTCTCCCCATGCTATCCCTCCCCAATTCCCCACCCCCCCGCTGTCCCCCCCGACTCCCCCCAACAGACCCCCATGTATAGTGCTCCCCTCCCTGTGTCCATGTGTTCTCCTTGTTCAACACCCGCCTATGAGTGAGAACATGTGGTGTTTGATTTTGTGTTCTTGTGTCAGTTTGCTGAGAATGATGGTTTCCAGGTTCATCCATGTCCCTACAAAGGACGCGAACTCCTCGTTTTTAATGGCTGCATAATATTCCATGGTGTATATGTGCCACATTTTTCCTGTCCAGTCTATCATCGATGGGCATTTGGGTTGGTTCCAGGTCTTTGCTATTGTAAACTGTGCTGCAATGAACATTCGTGTGCATGTGTCCTTATAGTAGAACGATTTATAATCCTTTGGATATATGCCCAGTAATGGGATTGCTGGGTCAAATGGAATTTCTATTTCTAGGTCCTTGAGGAATCGCCACACTGTTTTCCACAATGGTTGAACTAATTTACACTCCCACCAACAGTGTAAAAGTGTTCCTATTTCTCCACATCCTCTCCAGCATCTGTTGTCTCCAGATTTTTTAATGATTGCCATTCTAACTGGTGTGAGATGGTATCTCAATGTAGTTTTGATTTGCATTTCTCTAATGGCCAGTGATGATGAGCATTTTTTCATATGCTTGTTGGCCTCATGTATGTCTTCTTTTGTAAAGTATCTGTTCATGTCCTTCGCCCACTTTTGAATGGGCTTGTTTGTTTTTTTCTTGTAAATCTTTTTTAGCTCGTTGTAAATTCTGGATATCAGCCCTTTGTCAGATGGGTAGGCTGCAAAAATTTTTTCCCATTCTGTTGGTTGCCGATTCACTCTATTGACTGTTTCTTTTGCTGTGCAGAAGCTGTGGAGTTTGATTAGGTCCCATTTGTCTATTTTGGCTTTTGTTGCCAATGCTTTTGGTGTTTTGGTCATGAAGTCCTTGCCTACGCCTATGTCCTGAATGGTTTTGCCTAGGTTTCCTTCTAGTGTTTTTATGGTGTTAGGTCTTATGTTTAAGTCTTTAATCCATCTGGAGTCAATTTTAGTGTAAGGTGTCAGGAAGGGGTCCATTTTCTGCTTTCTGCATATGGCTAGCCAGTTTTCCCAACACCACTTATTGAACAGGGAATCCTTTCCCCATTGCTTGTTTTTATCAGGTTTGTCAAAGATCAGGTGGTTGTAGATATGTTGTGTTGCCTCCGATGCCTCTGTTCTGTTCCATTGGTCTATATCTCTGTTTTGGTACCAGTACCATGCTGTTTTGATTACTGTAGCCTTGTAGTAGAGTTTGATGTCTGGTAGTGTGATGCCTCCTGCTTTGTTCTTTTTGCTTAGAATTGACTTGGCTATGCGGGCTCTCTTTTGGTTCCATATGAAGTTTAAGGTGGTTTTTTCCAGTTCTGTGAAGAAGGTCATTGGTAGCTTGATGGGGATAGCATTGAATCTGTATATTACTTTGGGCAGTATGGCCATTTTCACGATATTAATTCTTCCTAACCATGAACATGGAATGTTTCTCCATCTGTTTGTGTCCTCTCTTATTTCGTTGAGCAGTGATTTGTAGTTCTCCTTGAAGAGGTCCTTTACATTCCTTGTTAGTTGTATTCCTAGGTATTTTATTCTCTTTGTAGCGATTGTGAATGGCAGTTCGTTCTTGATTTGGCTCTCTTTAAGTCTGTTATTGGTGTATAGGAACGCTTGTGATTTTTGCACATTGATTTTGTATCCTGAGACTTTGCTGAAGTTGCTTATCAGTTTCAGGAGCTTTTGGGCTGAGACAATGGGGTCTTCTAGATATACAATCATGTCGTCTGCAAATAGAGACAATTTGACTTCCTCCTTTCCTAATTGAATACCCTTTATTTCTTTTTCTTGCCTGATTGCTCTGGCTAGAACTTCCAGTACTATATTGAATAGGAGTGGTGAGAGAGGGCATCCTTGTCTAGTGCCAGATTTCAAAGGGAATGCTTCCAGTTTTTGCCCGTTCAGTATGATATTGGCTGTCGGTTTGTCGTAAATAGCTTTTATTATTTTGAGATACGTTCCATCGATACCTAGTTTATTGAGGGTTTTTAGCATAAAGGGCTGTTGAATTTTGTCGAAGGCCTTCTCTGCATCAATTGAGATAATCATGTGGTTTTTGTCTTTGGTTCTGTTTATGTGGTGAATTACATTTATAGACTTGCGTATATTGAACCAGCCTTGCATCCCCGGGATGAATCCTACTTGATCATGGTGGATAAGCTTTTTGATGTGCTGTTGTAATCGGCTTGCCAGTATTTTATTGAAGATTTTTGCATCTATGTTCATCATGGAAATTGGCCTGTAGTTTTCTTTCTTGTTGAGTCTCTGCCAGGTTTTGGTATTAGGATGATGTTGGTCTCATAAAATGATTTGGGAAGGATTCCCTCTTTTTGGATTATTTGGAATAGTTTCAGTATGAATGGTATCAGTTCCTCTTTGTATGTCTGGTAGAATTCGGCTGTGAACCCATCTGGGCCTGGGCTTTTTTTGGGTGGTAGGCTCTTAATTGCTGCCTCGACTTCAGACCTTGTTATTGGTCTATTCAGGGTTTCGACTTCTTCCTGGTTTAGGCTTGGCAGGAGGCAGCTGTCCAGGAATTTATCCATTTCCTCCAGGTTTTCTAATTTATGTGCATAGAGTTGTTTGTAATAATCTCTGATGATGGTTTGAATTTCTGTGGAATCTGTGGTGATATCCCCTTTGTCATTTTTTATTGCATCTATTTGGTTATTCTCTCTTTTCTTTTTTATTAGTCTGGCTAGTGGTCTGTCTATTTTGTTGATCTTTTCAAAAAACCAGCTCCTGGATTTATTGATTTTTTGAAGGGTTTTTCGTGTCTCTATCTCCTTCAATTCTGCTTTGATCTTAGTTATTTCTTGTCTTCTGCTAGGTTTTGAGTTTTTTTGATCTTGCTCCTCTAGCTCTTTCAATTTTGACGATAGGGTGTCAATTTTAGATCTCTCCTTTCTTCTCATGTGGGCACTTATTGCTATATATTTTCCTCTAGAGACTGCTTTAAATGTGTCCCAGAGATTCTGGTATGTGGTGTCTTCATTCTCGTTGGTTTCGAAGAACGTCTTTATTTCTGCCTTCATTTCATTGTTTATCCAGTCAACATTCAGGAGAAAGTTGTTCATTTTCCATGAGGCTGTGCGGTTCTGGGTTGGTTTCTGAATTCTGAGTTCTAACTTGATTGCACTGTGGTCTGAGAGACTGTTTGTTATGGTTTCCGTTCTTTTGCATTTGCTGAGGAGTGATTTACTTCCAATTATGTGGTCAATTTTAGAGTAGGTGTGATGTGGTGCTGAGAAGAATGTATATTCTGTGGATTTGGGGTGGAGAGTTCTGTAAATGTCTATTAGGTTTGCTTGTTCCAGGTCTGAGTTCAAGTCCTGGATATCCTTGTTAATTTTCTGTCTCGTTGATCTGTCTAATATTGACAGTGGTGTGTTGAAGTCTCCCACTATTATTGTGTGGGAGTCTAAGTCTCTTTGTAAGTCTTTAAGAACTTGCCTTATGTATCTGGGTGCTCCTGTATTAGGTGCATATATATTTAGGATCGTTAGCTCTTCTTGCTGTATTGATCCTTTTACCATTATGTAATGTCCTTCTTTGTCTCTTTTGATCTTTGTTGCTTTAAAGTCTATTTTATCAGAGATGAGAATTGCAACTCCTGCTTTTTTTTGCTCTCCATTTGCTTGGTAAATCTTCCTCCATCCCTTTATTTTGAGCCTTTGTGTATCCTTGCATGCGAGATGGGTTTCCTGGATACAGCACACTGATGGGTTTTGGCTTTTTATCCAATTTGCCAGTCTGTGTCTTTTGATTGGGGCATTTAGTCCGTTTACATTTAGGGTTAATATTGTTATGTGTGAATTCAATCCTGTCATTTTGGTGCTAGGTGGCTGTTTTGCCCTTTGGTTGATGCAGATTCTTCATTGTGTTGATGCTCTTTACCTTTTCGTGTGTTTTTGGAGTGGCTGGTACTGGTTGTTCTTTTCTATGTGTAGTGCCTCCTTCAGGAGCTCTTGTAGAGCTGGTCTGGTGGTGATGAACTCTCTGAGTTCTTGCTTGTTCACAAAGGATTTTATTTTTCCTTCACTTATGAAGCTTAGTTTGGCTGGATACGAAATTCTGGGTTGAAAGTTTTTTTCCTTAAGGATGTTGAATATCAGCCCCCACTCTCTTCTGGCCTGTAGGGTTTCTGCTGAGAGATCTGCAGTGAGTCTGATGGGCTTCCCTTTGTGGGTAACCCGACCTTTCTCTCTGGCTGCCCTTAGTATTTTCTCCTTCATTTCAACCCTGGTGAATCTGATGATTATGTGTCTTGGGGTTGCTCTTCTAGAGGAGTATCTTTGTGGTGTTCTCTGTATTTCCTGGACTTGAATCTCGGCCTGCCTTGTTAGGTTGGGGAAGTTTTCCTGGATAATATCCTGAAGAGTATTTTCCAGCTTGGATGCATTCTCTTCGTCACATTCAGGTACACCTATCAAACGTAGATTAGGTCTTTTCACATAGTCCCATATTTCTTGTTGACTTTGTTCATTCCTTTTTACCCTGTTTTCTCTAATCTTGCCTTCTCGTTTTATTTCATTGAGTTGATCTTCGACCTCTGATATCCTTTCTTCTGCTTGGTCAATTCGGCTGTTGAAACTTGTGCATGCTTCACGAAGTTCTCGTGTTGTGTTTTTCAGCTCCATCAATTCGCTCATATTCCTCTCTAAGTTGTCCATTCTTGTTAGCATTTCGTCAAGTCTTTTTTCAAGGTTCTTAGTTTCTTTGCATTGGGTTAGAACATGTTCTTTTAGCTCACGGAAGTTTCTTATTATCCACTTTCTGAAAGCTGATTCTGTCATTTCATCACACTCATTCTCCGTCCAGTCTTGTTCCCTTGCTGGTGGGGAGTTGTGCTCCCTTGTAGGAGGAGAAGTGTTCTGGTTTTGGGTGTTTTCATCCTTTTTGCGCTGGTTTCTTCCCATCTTTGTGGATTTTTCCACCTGCTGACTTTGTAGTTGTTGTCTTTCTGATTTTGGTAATTTTAAGTCTGCTGTGGCAGAACTCATAAACCCCCTGCTCTTCCCCCGAGGTGTTCTGTCCCAGGGAGTTACTGTTTTATGATGTTCCCCTGTGCGGTTGCTGTTTTCCCTGCCCACAAGGTGGCAGCCTAGTCACACTCAGGTTGCAGAGGCTTCGCTAAGCTGCTGTGGGCTCCACCCAGCTTCCGTGTGAACTTCTGGGTGTAGTTAGAACTGCTTCCGCTATGTTGGCCCGCCCCTGTAGTGACGGAGTCTCTGTAGTGGCGGATTGCCTTGGTACAGAACAGCAGGGTGCCTATGGAGAACGCCCCTCCTCCACAGAGCTGGACCGTCCCGGTTTCAGTTGTGTTTCAGGTCTTCTTGCTGGGTAAGAGGGGACACCGTCTCATCTGATCTGCCTCCGGAGCCGCTGCGTTGGCTAAAGCCGCGGCTCTGAGATTCGTGGCGCTGGCCTGGCTCCCCGTTTCAGCTCCCCTTGCTGGCTTATAGGGGACTCAGACTCTCTCACTTTATACAGTGAGCCGTTGCCTCAGGGTGCCGGCCCAGCGGCTGCGCCGTTCAAGCCAGCGGCGCCAGCGGCGCTGGCGACCCGTGTGGCTTCTCTGCGTGTGAATCTCCTGGTCTGTGGGCAGTAAAAATCAGTCTGGAAATACGGCGTCCACTCACCCTCTGTGCTTTCTCTCGGAGCTGCATTCCCGAGTTCCTCCTAAGTGGCCATCTTGGATCTCCCCTCTTTTCTAGATCATCAATTTATCTTTTAATACAAATGTACTCAGTTGATCATGGTACACCACATAAAGTCTTTTCTTCTGTACCATTATCTTTTATCATTGATACTATATTTCTTTGATTTCTGCCTGAAGTTGCTTTATTGTGACAATCATGACACATTGTCCATTTAAATTGAGCTTATTATCAGAAATATCAACATTAATATAGGTTTCTCCATTTTTCAATCCTAGTGTAGGGTTTTTAATTTGCCTCTGTTAAATATATTTTCTTATTTATTCTAGTTTTAGACTGTAATTTCTAACTTGTCACAATTGCTTTGTGATTTTGTCTTTCATGGTATTATATTTCTTAACTTTTTATTAGTTGCAAATTTCATAAGCATATCTTCTCAGTGTGTATCCAAATAATTGGTGAAAATGTTGAATAGAACCAGGTTGAACACAGACTTAGCAACTTAATATTAGTTCTCCCAGCAAGCATACAGCGTGACTCTTCTATTTGTCACTTTTTGGGAATGGTAATTCAAGAAGCTACAACTCTACCTGTGGCATTAAGGATTGTCCTGTCAGAAAATTTTATCAAATACACTGAAATAAAGATGTTCCTATCACAATATTATTCTTATTTATAAAGATTAAACCCTTTCAGCAGCACAGAAATTATTATTTTTCTATGCCTGTCTCTTCTTAAACCTATGTTGGTTCTTAGTGATCTCCATAATTATCCGAAATCATTCAAATTTGTTCAGTGTTCAGTTATAGACACTTTCTAATGAGAGGTATCAAATGTACCAGAATATTGGAAATTAGGACATTTGATGCTTTTCCTGCCTGTAGCATCTTTTGTATTGTCCATAATGTCCTATCAATATTTGTCAATGGTACTAGTATGACAAGTTATATGCCAGATATTTAATATCACAGGATATAGTCATATGCACACATACACATGCTCTCATACACTGAAGTTATAAAAAAGATAGTTGCTATTTTACTCTTTATCTTACTAAGTGGCTGACATATTTCCTCATATGCCTTTGTCAAAATTTCAGTTTTAAAGATCATTTTTGATACACATATATACCAAACAATACTGGTAATTCCGCTTTCCATCTGATAAAATAATACATTCTATTAATAACTTACAGACACTCCTTTTGAATAAGAAATGCATGCAGATGAAAAAAATAAGATGAAATTAAAAAGTATTTGGGCAAAAGTGACTGCCCTGCTATTTAGGATTCTGTTTAACTGAGAGTGACAGAAACCTAACAGCAACAGCGACCTTTACAAAGTTCACAATTGGGCCGTGTATTCAAGACTTGGGCCATGTATTCTGCCGTATGATTTATAGATTCCCAACCTCTTTATATTTTGTTGCACTGCTATCTTTGCCATTCTAATTTATGGGTCACAGTAGACATTTGAAATTCAGTTTGAATCTTCACATTCCAGTTTGTAGGAAGGAGGAAGGTTGTTAGGAAGGGAATGTATGTCTTTCTCCTTTTCAGGAGAACTTTTGCCATTTCCCAAAAGTTGCACGTAAAACTTTCATTGATACCCCGTCAGCTCAAATCTAGTCATATGCCTGTCCTTGGTGTGACTGCCACACATTTATTGAATAATCAAGTGTTCTGTTCTGAGGAAGAAGAGGGAACAGATATTGCAACAATTGGTGGTTTTTTCCATCTTCTCCTAATCTCCCAGTTACCCACTACTTCTTCCCAGAAACTGTGGCTAATTTCTTTTGTAACACTTAAGAAATGGGTATGTATATGTTTGTATATGTATGTATGTGTGTATTTATATACTACATATATGTTAATGCTTTTTTATTTCTTGTGTATAAATACTGTGGAGGTATATCATAGAAACTTTGTACTCTTTTCATTTAATGATCTATTTTGGAGCTCTTTCCACATTTTCTAGTAAAAACATAATTTATTAAACCACTTCCCTGTTAATACCAATTTAGGTTGTTTTCAAATGTTTGCAGTGAATATCAATTTACATATATTATTTCATACTTGAATGAAGCTGTGTATATTTTCCTAGGAATTTAATTCTTGGGCCAAAGGGAATATGTTATTTTTTTTTAATTTTGGTAGATGTTGACAAATTGCTTTTCTAAGTTGTATCAAATCTCCCCACTGTTGAATCATGCATTGGATCAGCGACTTCCCTTGTTATCTGTGTGAATTGTTTCCAGAACCCTTGTGGATACTAAAATCCATGAATGATCAAGTCCCTTGTATAAAATGGATAAAATGGCCTAGTATTTGCATATAACCCATGCACATCCTGCCTTATGCCCTGAATCATCTCTAGATTATGTGTAATACCTAATAACAATGTAAAATGCAATATAAGCATTTGTTACAATACTTTATTGGTTTTTTAAACGTGTTATTTTTTATTATGTTGCCTTTTATTTTTTTTCCAAATATATTTGATTTGAGGTTAATTGAATCCACAGATGTGGAGCCTGCACATAAGAAGGGCTAACCATATCTGATAATTTATTCTTTGTCAGACACTTTTACCAAAACATATATTATCAACATTTTAATTCTTCTCTTTGATAGATTAAAAAGACATAGCAATTCCTTGTTTTAATTTGTATTTTTCTTACTTTGAATGAGATTAATAACTTTCTTTTTATTTGGTAATAGTGGGCACTTTTTTGCTATGCAGAAATATTTTATTTTTATGTGATCTAATTTATCAATCTTCCTGTTCATGACTTCTAGAATTTGTTATTATTAGAAGCGCTCTCCTACTTCAATATTATGAAAAATGTTTTCTTTGGCTTCTTTTGGTAGTTTTACACCTTTATTTTTTTGTGTTGAAGCCTCTGATCCATCTGGAATTTGTCTTGTGGTATGAGGTAGGAAACATGCCATTATATTTTAAAACTGGCAAACAATAATCCCATAATAATTTGTTAAATGATTCTTCTTCCCCCACAGTTTTAATATATCCTGGCCATTATATACTAATCTCTGGACTTCCTATTCTTCTCTATAGATACATTTTTTAAATTACAAACATAATTTTTTATTTTTAATTTTAAAAATTTATTGTACTTTAAGTTCTGGGGTACATGTGCAGAATATGCAGGTTTGTTACATAGGTATACACATGCCATTGGTTTGCTGCCTCCATCACCCTGTCATCTACATTAGGTATTTCTCCTAATGCTATCCCTCCCCTAGCCTCCCACCCCACTGCTATCCCTCCCCAGCCCCCAACCCCCAACAGGCCCCGGAGTGTGATGTTCCCGTCCCTGTGTCCATGGGTTCTCATTGTTCATCACTCACTTGTGAGTGAGAACATGCGGTGTCTGGTTTTCTGTTCTTGTGTCAGCTTGCACAGAATTATAGTTTCCAGCTTCATCCATGTCCCTGCAAAGTACACGAACTCATTCTTTTTTGCACAGAATTAGTTTCCAGCTTCATCCATGTCCCTGCAAAGGACATGAACTCATTCTTTTTTATGGCTATGTGGTATTCCACAGTGTATATGTGCCACATTTTCTTTATCCAGTCTATCATTGATGGGCATTTGGGTTGGTTCCAAGTCCTTTTTTTTTGAGACAGAGTCTTGCTCTTTTACCAGGCTGGAGTGCAATGGCATGATCTCGGCTCACTGCAACCTCTATCTCCCAGATTCAAGCAATTCCCCTGCCTCAGCCTCCTGAGTAGCTGGGACTACAGGTGTGCACTGCCACACCTGGCTAATTTTTTGTATTTTAGTAGAACAGGGTTTCACCATAGCCAGGATGGTCATGATCTCCTGACCTCATGATCCGCTCACCTCAGCTTCCCAAAGTGCTGGGATTACAGGTGTGAGCCACCACACCCAGCCCCAAATCCATTTTTAAAAATTTTTCTATGCATACTAAATTATTTTAATCAGTGGAGCTTTATAATATATTTTAACATCTGGAGGATTGGTCCTCTTTTTTTTTTTTCTTTTTCAGAATTTGCTTGGCTATTCTTCTCTTCCTTGTTTAATTTGACAATAAGTTTATGGTACTTATAATATATAGCTGACATTTTTGTTAGGACTGTATTCTTCCACCAGGGGCTCTGTTTCTTCCTTCTTGTTCTGCATGGAGTTCAGAAATCTCTTTGTGAATATCTAACATTCTCCTCAAGTCTCATCATATTTTCCCATCAACTCCCAGATAATTTGTCTTATTTCATTTTTTTTAACTTTTATTTTAGATTCAATGGTACTTATGTAGGTTTATTATTTAGGTAAACTCATGTCATGGGGGCTTGTTGTACAGACTTTTTCATCACCCAGGTATTAAACCTAGTACACAATAGTTATTTTTTCTGGTTCTCTTCCTCCTCCCACTCTCCAGCCTCAAGTAGACCCCAGTTTCTGTTGCTCCCTTCTTTGTGTTCACAAGTTCTTATCATTTAGCTCTCACTTACAGGTGAGAACATGCAGTACTGGGTTTTCTGTTCCTGAGTTAGTTTGCTAAGGGTAATGGCCTCCAGCTCCATCCACATCCCTGAAAAGGACATTATCTCATTCTTTTTAGTGGCTGCATAGTATTCCATGGTATATATGTGCCACATTTTCTTTATCCAATCTGTCATTGATGGGTATTAAGCTGATTCCATGTTTTGGCTATTGTGAATAGTGCTGCAGTTAACATTGGTGTCTTTATGATAGAATGAATTCTACTTCTCTGGGTATATAAATAGTAATGAGATTGCTGGGTCAAATGGTAGTTTCATTTTTAGCTCTTTGAGGAATCACCATACTGCTTTCCATAATGGTTGAAATAATTGACACTCCTACCAACAACGTATAAATGTTCCCTTTTCTATGCAACTTTGCGGGCATCTGTTAATTTTTTTACTTCTTATTAACAGCCATTCTGACTGATGTGACGTGGTTTTGATTTGCATTTCTCCAATGATTAGTGATATTGAGCATTTTTTCATATGCTTGTTGGACACATGTATGTTTTCTTTTGAAAAATGTCTGTTCATGTCCTTTGCCCACTTTTTAATGGGGTTGTTTTTGTCTTGTAAATGTGTTTAAGTTCCTTATAGATGCTGGATATTAGACCTTTGTCAAATGCGTAGTTCACAAATATTTCCTCCTGTTCTGTAGGTTGCCTGTTTACTGATCTTTGATTTTGAATCTTTCTTGTGTCTCTTTGTATGTTACCTTTTCAAGGATAGCATTATCAGATTTAGGTCAGAATAGAACTAACGTCTTCACGGAATATATAGAAATGGGTCAGTAGGTCATTATCTTGTATACTTCAATGGCAGACTCAATTAGAAAGCTATGCCTGAGAAACTCTGGAGAGATTTCTCTTTACTATTATAATATTACAGTTTACACACTCCTGAGATATTTAAAAATTCGACTAAATACTAATTTTAAATAAATAATAACTAAAGTATAAACGCATTCAAATCAGTTATCCTTTTAAAAAATTTTGTTTAATTGACAAATAATAATTATATAGATATTTATGAGGTACAATGCGCTATGATACATATGTAGATCATAGAATCATTAAATCAGGCAAATTAACATGTCTATCACTTCACACACTTATCATTTCTTTGTGATGACAACATTTAAAATCTCCTTTAGCAAATTTTGAAATATAAAATACGTTCTTATTAACTATAGTCACATCAGAATTTGCTGTGACGTTCTGATTACTATAACATTCCTCCTAACTAAAACTTTGTACCTTTTCACTAACATCTTCTCTTTCCCCATCCACCCCTCACCTTCTCACCTCTGGCAACAATCTTCTACTCTCTTCTTCTACAAATTCAACTTTTTCAGATTCCACATGTAAGTAACACCATGTAATACTTGTCTTTCTGTGCCTGACTTATTTCACTTAGCATAATGTTCTCCACGTTCATCCATGTTGTCAAGTGACAGAATTTCTTTCATGTTTAAGGCTGAATAGTATTCTGTTGTATGTATATACATTTCCTTTATCCATTCATCCATCGATGGGCACCTAAGTTGATTTCATATCATAGCTATTGTGAATAATGTTACAATCAACATGAGAGTACAGATATATCTTTGACATGCTAATTTCAATTCTCTTCGATATATACCCAGACTTGGAATTGCTGGATCATATGGTAATTATATTTTTATTCTTTTGAGGAGCTTCCACATGCTTTTTCAAAATGGAAGCACTAATTTATATTCCCACCAACAATGTGCAAAAGCTCCCTTTTCTCTACATCTTTACCAGCACTTATCTTTTGTCTTCTTGATAATAGTCATTGTAATAGGTGCGAGGTGCTGTCTTGATGTGGTTTTAATTTGCATTTCCCGGATGATTAGTGATTTTGAACATATTTTTTCATATACCTGTTGGCCATTTGTATGTCTTTTCTCCTCCCATATTCCAATAATTTTTATTCTAGCAACACAAAACAGTTCAACATTAGGTAAACTAATGTGTGGGTCTTTTTTGGATAAATGTTTGTTCAGGTCCTTTGCTCATTTTAAATCAGATTTTTTTTTCTTAATATTGAGTTGTTTGAGTTCTTTATATATTTTGAGCATTAACTCCTTATCAAATATATTGCTTTCAAATACATTCTTCCATTACAGAGATTGTCTTTTGACTCTGTTGATTACTTCCTTGGCTGTGCAGTAGGTTTTACGTTTGATGTCATCTTATTTGTCTACTTTGTCTTTAGGCAACTGGTGATCATACACAAGAAATCATTGCCCAGACCAACGTCATGGATATTTTCCTCCATGTTGTCTTCTAATAGTTTTATAGGTTCAGGTATTAGGTTTAAGTCTTTAACTTACCCTGTGTTGAGTTCTGTATGTGGGGCGAGAAAAGTGTCCAATTTTATTCTTCCATATTTTGATATTGATATCAGTTTCCTCAGCACCACTTATGAAGAAACTGCATTTCCTTATTGTGTGTTCTTGGTTTCTTTGTCAAAAATTAATTGACTATAAATTGGTTATTCCTAGGCTGTCTGTTCTGTTTCACTGTGTTGATGTGTCTGTTTTTATGTTTGTATCATGCTATTTTGATTATTATAACTTTGTAGTATATTTTGACATCAGGTAGTGTGATACCTCTAGCTTTGTTCTTTTGGATCAAGACTCCTTTAACTATTCCGAGTCTTCTGTGATTCCATACATATTTTAGAGTTGTTTTTTTCTCTTTCTGTGAATAAGGCCATTGGAATTAAACAGCAACTGCATTGACTCTGTAGATTGTTTTGAGTGGTATAGGCATTTTAACTATGTTAATTATTCTAATCCATGAACACTAGATATCTTTCCATTTATGTCTCTTCAGTTTCTTTCATCAATATTTTATAGTTTTCAGCATACAGATTTTACACCTTCTTGGTTAAATTTACTTCTAAGTATTTTAATTTTTGATGCTATTGTAAATGGGATTGTTTTCTTAAATCTTCTTCAGATGGTTTGTTTTTAGCATGCAGAAATGTTATTAATGTTTATATGTCGATTTTACGTCCTGCAACTTAACTGAATTCATTTATTAGTTTTAACAGTTTTTTATTGGGGTCTTTAGTATGTTCTGTATATAAGATGAAGTCATCAGCAGAGATCATTTCAATTCTTCTTTTCTTATTTGGATGCCTTTTATTTCTTTCAATGTACTTATTTAAGGAAAAAACTTAGGGAGCAACCAACAAAATACGGCTGAAAACTCTGGATAGTATAGTAAGGTAACTAAAGAGAGTGCTTGTGGTGGACATTAGAATGATTGTTAGGAAAAAAGTCAGTCAGGAAAACAGAACTTTCTATAATCCCGAATTAGCCTACATTTATTGGTGGGAAATGACCATTTAAAAGAAATACATTTTATATACAATGTATCTAGCATCCAAATAACTCCATATGGGAGAAATCCAAAACAATTATTATATGTATCATTTGAAAAAATCTTTCAATTAAAACCTTATTTATTGAATTTTCATGTCTTTTTAAACTATAGTTTAAGTTCTGGGGTACATGTGCAGAATGTGCAGGTTTTTTACGTAGGTATACACATGCCATGGTGGCTTGCTGCATCCATCACCCCATCATCTACATTAGGTATTTCTCCTAATGCTATCCCTCCCTAATCCCCCCACCCCCTCCTGTACCTTCCATAGCCCCTCAGCCCCCCAACAGGACCTGGTGTGTGATGTTCCCCATCCTATGTCCATATGTTCCCATTGTTCAATGCCCACTTATGAGTGAGAACATGCGGTGTTTGGTTTTCTATTCTTGTGTCAGTTTACACTTTTACTTGTTCTGAATTAGGGCAGAGCTGAAGAATTTTAATTTGATTACCATCTCCAGACTAACAAAGAGATAAACAAATGTGAGAATTATAAGCTCAATTTCTCAAGCTGAGTCACATTACATGAACATTACTTAGGTGTTTTTTATTTTTATGAACTATGCATAAAGGTAGGAGTTTGACTTTTTAAGTACAGTAATAGATACTTTACTATTTTGATACATGTTTGTAAAAGATTTTAAGAAACATTTAGCTTTCCCTTCCTAGTAGAACTAAATAATAAGATATTCTGGGTTTTACTTTTCTGTAATAGAAAAAAAGAAATTTATATATTTTCTTACAATAAATACATTAACCACAAGAAGGAGAATTGGAAGCTGCCAGAATAAGTTACTAATATATCCACAAATGTTTATGCTCTTCTTAAAGAAGACTGTTTGCTTTTGCATTGAAAATGTGTTTTTTGCTACCTTTTTCCAGCATTGTAACTTAATTTTCTGCACTCTATGTTTTAAAAAGACAATTCAGATAAGACATTTAGTGTCATCATTTAGATGTGCCACTTTCTTCTGCTACAAGGAATTTAAGTGACAGCAATATATGTTGAACATTTTCTGAAAACACACTTTTTCTTTTAATCTATACACAAACTCAATTAGCGTTCAGGTCAGTCAGTGGAAAGGCATTTATAGAATCAATCATTTTGGGTTAAGAAGTAGACACCCTGCAAGCTTACTAATGGAATGGAAATAATGCCTGGAACCTCTCCAAACAGTAACAGTCTCAATGGAGCAATTAAATATGTATGAAGAATGTTTGCTGAGAAGTTCAAACACATCAACCTGGGGTTTATATTTGTGGTTTAATTTATTCAGCACCTTCCAGTGAGCCGATGCTTGTTGGTCTAAAAGCATTGCTGGCCCTTGCATCTACTGCATCCTGCACAGAGTTTTGAGTGGCAGTCACTCAGAAGCAGTGGTTATTTTTAGTCATCTCAAGAAGTACAGGTAGAGGAGGGAGAATGGGAGTTTTTGATTTGCATTCAGATACCCAACACTGCCTCATTAATACATTCGGCACTCTTAAGAGTATGTCAGACAATCTTCAGCCCATTTAATAAAAAATACTGGCATAGGCAAAACAACTATTTCTGCTCACAGCAGTGGTATTTAGGCTTTCAAGTTAAAATTCACTTGTGGTATTGCTGCAATCTGTATCTTCGGATCATTACTTTTCTCTTCCAAAAGTGAAGTTTGTATGGTAGTAACTAGCTGCACTTTACACAATTAAGAAATGATGGTGCTACCGTGTTTATAATATCACTGATTAAATTAACTATGGAAAAGTTTCAGGAGAAAATAGCAATGGCATGAGAAGGCAACATTTTCTCTTATTCTCAAGCTTTCTTTCTTTAATGCCAGAGAAATAAAGATATAGTTTTTCTTATTTTAGTTTTAAATTTATAATTGATATAACAATTATATTATTATAATTGTTAACAATTAGCAGATGTGGCACATTTGGGCCAGGGACTGCAGTGTGACTGCTGCCCAGTCTTGCCCGTATTTATATGGTACAATGTTATATTTCAGTGCATTTATACATCATATAATGATCAGTTGGAGTATTTACCACATCCATCACTTTAAACATTTATCATTTTCTTGTGGTGACATCATTGAAAATGTTCTAAGTTTCTTGAAATATACACTACAGTGTTTTTGGCTAAATGGCAAAGAGATGTATGAAAACATGTTCAACCTCACTAATCATCAGAGTAGTGCAAACCTTGACCTCTTAATTGGCCCTTTATCATCACCTGGCTTCCAACCCCATGCCAGGGGACAGTAATTCCCAGGAAGGAACTTTCAGGGGAGCCAGTTCTGCCTGGACCAGTCATTGCAGAGGTTAGTCCTGGGGAGAGGGTGAGGGAGACGACTAATGCATCATCAGCTCCTGGGACTGTGATAGCCTGGGGTCTGACACTTACCAGAGGGTCGGGCTGGCAGCAGAATGCCCTCTCTCCCACCTGCCATGCCACGCTGGTCTGGAGGAGAATGAGTTCTAGCTTTCATTTGGGGTTTGAGGGCAAGGGACAGATGGGGTTTGAGATGAGAATGAGGACTAGGGTTATGCTAACAGCTTCCAGTTTGAGTCTCAGATTGTGACTTAGAAGCTGAGTATGAGGACATAGCCCCCGTTTGGGTGGGAAGACTGGATCATAGGGTTTGGAATGGGTGGACTCCTCTAAATCGTGTGGATCGGGGAACAAACTCTGAGCAACCAGACCCAGATGGGTGAATTTCTGGAGAATTGGTTGCCATTGCCATGACCATCAGGCTACCATTATAGCTAGTCTTGGGTATACCATTTACATAGACCATTATTCCATTTACATAGACCAGACATGAATGATGCTTTCTGGAGTTGGCTAATTAACCAATCTGTACCATGAACTTTCCTTTTTATGGCAGGCATTGCTCATCAATCACAGTCTCTGCCCAGTTTAGATAAGGTCTCAGAGTCCTTCTCCACATGGGGCTGCAGACAAGCCCTGCCAGTTCCTCAGGGTCTCCAGCTCAAGAGGCAGCTGGTTAACCATCACTGTGTAATGACCCTTTATAAGCCCCCAGGAAGCACAGGAGACACCTCCAGTAGTCCTGGATGATGCAGACAGTATTGAGCACATGGCATTAGCACTGGCAGATGTGGCACATGTGGACCAGGGGCTGCAGCGTGACTGCTGCCCACTCCTCCCATGAGAAATCCTCCAGTGCTGCCTGCTGCCTCTTCTCCAGAATCCTGGACAGTATCAGCCACTATCAGCACTGAATGATCCATGTCTAATATTCAGAATCAACAAGGAACGGAACTTAAACACATTTACAAGAAAAAAAAAACCCCATCAAAAAGTAGGCAAAGGATGTGAACAGACACTTCTCAAAAGAAGACATTTATCTGGCCAGCAAACATATAGAAAAAAAGCTCAACATCACTAATCATTAGAGAAATGCAAATCTCAAACCACAATGAGATACCATCTCACACCAGTCAGAATGGCTATTATTAAAAAGTCAGGAAACGATAGCTGCTGGGGAGGCTGTGGAGAAATAGGAACACTCTTACACTGTTGGTGGGAGTGTAAACTAGTTCAACCATTGTGGAAGACAGTGTGGTGATTCCTCAAGGATCTAGAACCAGAAATACCATTTGACCCAGAAATCCCATTAGTGGGTATATATCCAAAGGAATATAAATCATTCTACTATAAAGACACATGTACATGTATGTTTATTGCAGCACTGTTCACAATAGCAAAGACTTGGAGCCAACCCAAATGTTCATCAATGATAGATTGGATTTAAAAAATGTGGTACACCATGGAACACCGTGAAAAGGAATGAGATCGTGTCCTTTGCAGGGACATGGATGAAGGTGGAAGCCATCATTCTCAGCAAACTAACACAGAACCGAAAACCAAACACCACATGTTCTCACTCTTAAGTGGGAGTTGAATAATGAGAACTCACGGACACAGAAGGGAACAACACCCACTGGGGCCAGTTGTGGGGGGAGGTGGGGAGCAAGGGGAGGGAGAGCATTAGGACAAATAGCTAATGTATGCAGGGCTTAAAACCTAGATGACAGGTTGATAGGTGCAGCAAACCACCATGGCACACGTATACCTATGTAAAAAACCTACACATTCATCACTTGTATTCCGGAACTTAAAGTAAAATAAAATAATAAAAACAAAGATTTTGAGAGGGTTCTAGGTGACATGATTGCTCTGGTGCATGTCTTGACTCAGCATTACATACCGTCTTGTCATAGGATGCAGTGGTGGTGTAGGGTTGAGGACCAGTACTCCAGAGTGAATGACACCTCTGATGGATGCACTACAATGCCCAAGGATTCATCTTTGAAACAGATTTACAACGTTATTAAAGGAAAAAGCTGAAGCATCATCATAATTTAATGGGATATAAAATGAAAACAGTTCTTCTAAAATCTTCTAAAATGGAAACTTGAAATCCCAGGGAGGCATTTAAAAGCTGGTTACTGACAGATCTGTCATGCCAATTTATGAGCTGTGAAAGCTTCCTGCTTTCAAAGCCTCTTTCAGGGTACTGATATTTCAGGCCTCTAAGACCATCGGTTGGGTGATTTTTTTTTTTTTTTTTTGATATTGACGAAATCCTAAGGGTAGCTTATAGATAGATTTAGCTTCACTGAGAACCGGCATTTAATCGTCTGTGATAGCAACATGAGGCCAAGTGTAGTTTGACCACTATCCTAGATCACTAAGGACACATTTTATAGTTCATTACTTTATATGTAAGGTGGATTTTTAAAAACTATATATTGGATTAATTTGTAACCCAAACCACAGAATAATTGGGAATATCAAATAATATTATTAGCCGACACTGAATCTACCAAGAGTCATAACTAGTCTTTAAGTTCATGACTTTGTACCCTGGGTGGTCAAATAAAATATTTAAAGTCATTTATTTACCTCTATATATGTAAAACAAAAATTTCAGAAGCCACAAAGAAATAGGCAACAAACAAAAGCATTCAGCATTAGCTTCTTAAAACGTGGACTGGATCAGATCACTCTTAGAAACTTTTACTATCTTAGTGCTAACTTTCTACCCAGAGATCACCCTAGCCCTCCCTCACGGATCCCTGCTTCAGATTAATTACTTACAAGCCAAAAAAAAAAAAAAAATTGCAGACTTCTTAGTATAATATTCAAGGCTTTGCAGCATCTAGCTCATCCCTCATTTCTAGACTTTTCTTCTTTGTCTCTTGACATATCAATGCTTCAGTTTATCTGCAATCTTCTCCCAGTTTCACAAGCTTGCTACATACTTCGTCTCTGGTGACTCTGATCATGCTCTACCCTTGCCTATGAGGCCTTTCCTCTTTTATCCACCTATTAAACTTTATCCATATTCAAAAATTCAGCTTGTGGCTATGCATGATGGCTCATACCTCTAATCCCAGGTGGGCGGATCACTTAAGCCCAGAGTTTGAGACCAGCCTGGGCAATATAGCAAAACCCCATCCTGTTAAAAATACAAAAATTAGCCAAGTGTGGTGGCACACACTTGTAACCTGCTACTCAGGAGGCTGAGGCAGGAGAATTTATTGAACACGAGAAGTGGAGGTTGCAGTGAGCTGAGATCGCGCCACTGCACTCCAACATGGGCGACAGGGTGAGACTCTGTCTCAAAAACAAACAAAAGGAAAAAACAAAACAAAAAACAAAGATTCAGCTTGAATATAGATTTTTATGAAGTCTTTTCCCAATCCCTATTATGTAATCAGGGCTCCATCCTCTTCGTTTTCACATCGCTTGGTTGATTCTTATAGAGTAGTGGTCTAGGATTAGGGTTTGATGTTTACACAGGTTTGATTTATATTGGGATTGGATCCCTTTCTCAGTTACATAACTTGGAGCACCTTATTAAACCCTCTGAGCTTCAGTTTTTTTCCCCACAGGACTGTGAAAAGTCCCTAGCAGGATATTTTTGACACAGAGGGAGCATTAGAGGGGTATTATGGGCATGTCAGTCTCACTCCTGCCCAGGAACAATTTCACTATAGAAAAATGAGGATAATGAAGCTTATGAAGTAAGATTTTGTGGTTGTTAGTAATTATTTAGCAAAGAAAAGAAGAAGAGGTCAGAAAAAATAGGAGGAACAGAAAGGAGAAAGAAGAACAGGGAAAAAAGCAACCCTCTAAGAAATATTAATGCTGTATGAAACAGATGTCTATAAACCAAGTGAATTTTTTGAACTGTGGTTTAAAATGATATGTTTCTAACATCTTTCTATTTTATGTGTAATCACCTGTCAAAACACAGGAAAAGAATAAATAAATGAGAATTTAAAAATTGCTATTTAAACATTAATGAGTAGGGTGAGTGTTGTGGGTTTGGAACACATATTCAACCTGTTAGATTTATTTTTTAATTACACAATCAAAAATTAAAACATTATGGTATTGGTTCAAAAATCAAAAGGCAGGATAAATATTGCTAAAATTTTCACCATATTTGAAGGGATGTTCAGGATGATCAACTTAAAATGTGGTCTCCTAAGATTTATGCAAAGTTTAGACTACCCTAAGGGAACACCTTAAAAGGAGATCAATAATCCACTCAAAATACTAAAACTGAGGTCTGACAGAGGGTAAGAAAAGACCTATATGAGCCTCCCCAAATTGAAAGCCACAGAGCAGAGATGCTGAGTTTCAGGTGTAGGTTAGGAGCTCCCTTTTCCCACAACAAAATCTAGAGATTAGAATCCAGGATTGCTTGATTGGGTCGATTGACTCAGCAGGTGAGCTGGTGCGCTTTAGGTTCCTGGTATGCTTAGTTTAGGCCATTCTCACATCATAATGAAGCTGACATTATTGTTATCCATGCTTTATAGTTGGAAAATGTGGCCATACAGAGATTAGATGATTTGTTCAAGGTCATGCACTATTAGGTTGTAAAGCCAGTTATAAGCCCAGTGTGATTTTAGAACTTGCATAAAAGCTGCTGTGCTATATTGATAATTCACACACACACACACACACACACACACACACATACATTACAAAACTGCAGAGAACATTTCTATCTTTGGTATTGGTAGATAAACTTGGAAAATTACCTATTTGAAAAAAAGTCGAGGTTAATCATCATTTTTTTCCCTTCATTTGACCAAAAAAAAAAAAAAAATAGCCACTCTGAAGCAAAAAAATAAAAAGGAAATATAGATTAGAATGGCATATGTGTGAGGAGTTAAGTAAGTTCAGAATTATAATGGATTTCTAAGCATAAAAGGAAAAATCACCACAAGTAAAAAGCCTGATATATTGAACTATATTTTATACATATACATATATGTTCTCGACAGAAAATAGTTATCAACAAAATTAAAAGTGGCTGACATGCTAGGAAGTTGTTTTTAATTAGTATGAGAAGAGGATTAATAGTCTCAGTAGATAAGAATTAATCAATTAGAAGACCACTATGAAGTAGATAGTTTACAGAAAAATGCATAGAAATGACTTCTAAATATACAAAATGAAAAACCTCATTATTGATCACAGAAAAGGAAATGAAAACGCTACCATTTTCGTCTAACAAATTAGCTCAGATTTTTAAAAGGGTTTACTAGATAAGATAGATGTAGACCTTCTCATACCCTACTGCTAGGGTGTAATTTGAATGAACCTTTCAAAAAATAAATTTTACAATATGGAAGATATCCATAAAATAGTCATACCCTTGATTCGATAATTATTCTGCTTTTAGGGACATGTCTTAAGAAAGTACCAGATATTGACTAGGATTTATAATACTGACACATAATACTGACATGTATGACATACAATAACTAAATGCCTAATAACAAGTCCAAGTAAGTTAGATAAATTCATATCATGGTATATTACACAGCTCTGTAAGATAGTGTGTTTGAATGATATTAAATTTTTCTTACAAATATCCATGATGTAAGAAGTTAATTGTAAAAGCAGGAGCTATTTATGACAAACCCACAGACAATATCATACTAAATGGGCAGAAACTGGAAGGCACAAGACAAGGATGCCCTCTCTCACCACTCCTATTCAACATAGTATTGGAAGTTCTGGCCAAGGCAATCAGGCAAGAAAAAGAAATAAAGGGTATTCAATTAGGAAAAGAGGAAGTCAAAATGTCTCTATTTGCAGACGGCATGATTGTATATTTAGAAGACCCCATCATCTCATCCCAAAATCTCCTTAAGCTGATAAGTAACTTCAGCAAAGTCTCAGGAGACAAATCAATGTGCAAAAATCACAAGCATGCCTATACACAAACAACAGACAAACAGAGAGCCAAATTATGAGTGAACTCCCATTCACAATTGCTACAAAGAGAATAAAATAACTAGGAATAAAACTAACAAGGAATGTGAAGGATGTCTTCAAGGAGAACCACAAACCACTGCTCAAGGAAATAAGAGAAGACACAAACAGATGGAAAAACATTTCATGCTCATGGTTAGGAAGAATCAATATCATGAAAATGGCCATGCTGCCCAAAATAATTTATAGATTCAATGCTATCCCCATCAAGCTAGCATTGACTTTCTTCACAGAATTGGAAAAAAACATCTTAAACTTCATATGGAACCAAAAAAGAGCCCTCATAGCCAAGACAATCCTGAGGAAAAAACAACAAAAAAACAAAGCTGGAGGTATCACACTACCTGACTTCAAATTATACTACAAGGCTACAGTAATCAAAAGAGCATGGTACTGGTACCAAAACAGAGATATAGACCAATGGAACAGAATAGAGGCCTCAGAAATAACACCATACATCTACAACCATCTGATCTTTGATAAATTTGACAAAAACAAGCAATGGGGAAAAGATTTCCTATTTAATAAATGGTGTTGGGAAAACTGGCTAGCCATATGCAGAAAGCTGAAACTGGATCCCTTCCTTACACCTTATACAAAATTAACTCCAGATGGATTAGATTTAAACATAAGACCTAAATCCATAAAAATCCTAGAAGAAAACCTAGACAATACCATTCAGGACCTAGGCATGGGCAAGGACTTTATGACTAAGACACTAAAAGTGATGGCAACAAAAGCCAAAACAGACAAATGGGATCTAATTAAATGTAAGAGCTTCTGCACAACAAAGGAAACTATCATTAGAGTGAACTGGCAACCAACAGAATGGGAAAAAGTTTTTGCAATCTACCCATCTGACAAAGGGCTAATATTCAGAATCTACAAAGAACTTAAACAAATTTACAAGGAAAAAAAAAAAACATCAAAAAGTGAGTGAAGACTATGAACAGATACTTTTCAAAAGAAGACATTTTTGCAGCTAACAAACATATGATAAAAAGCTCATCATCACTGGTCATTAAAGAAATGCAAATCTATACTACTTTGAGATACCATTTCACACCAGTTAGAATGGCGATCATTAAAAAATCAGGAAACAGATGCTGAAGAAGATGTGGAGAAATAGGAATGCTTTTACATTGTTGGTAGGAGTGTAAACTAGTGCAACCATCGTGGAAGACAGTGTGACGATTCCTCAGGAATGTAGAACCAGAAATACCATTTGACCCAGCAATCCCATTACTGGGTATATACCCAAAGGATTATAAATCATTCTGTTATAAAAACACACGCACAAATATGTTTATTGAGGCACTGTTCACAATAGCAAAGACTTGGAACCAACCCAAATGCCCAATAGTGATAGACTGGGTAAAGAAAACCTGGCACATATATACCATGGAATACTATGGAGCCATAAAAAGGATGAGTTCATGTCCTTTGCAGGGACATGGATAAAGCTGGAAACCATCATTCTCAGCAAACTAGCACAAGAACAGAAAACCAAACATTGCATATTCTCACTCATAAGTGGGTGTTTAACAGTGAGAACACATGGACACAGGAAGGGGAACATCACACACTGGGGCCTGTCAGGGGGTGGGGGGCTAGGGGAGGGCTAGCAGGGTGTAGGGGGATAGGGGAGGGATAGCATTAGGAGAAATACCTAATATAGATGATGGGGTGATGGATGCAGCAAACCACCATGGCACATGTGTACCTATGTAACAAACCTGCAAGTTCTGTACATGTATCCCAGAATTTAAAGTCTAATAATAAAAAAAATCAGGATATAAACTCGGACATGGTAGGATCATAATTTGGTAACACAGACACATGCACACACATATACATGCATAGCTATAGAGAAAATACAGGAATAAAATACAGCCAAGAAAAACAAAATACTGGCAGGAAAATTGACCACTGCATTACTGGAGGGATAATTTCATTTTCTGCTATACCCGTTTCTGTATTTTTCTATTAGCATTTAAAAAATAATTTTTGATATGGAAAATATGTTTTGGAAAACAATCCTCATATTTGAGAATGAGAATGGACACTGATAATAACTATAGGATTATTGTACAATGAAGCAAATTATTAATAACCTGACTTAGAAAGCCATTCCAGACCATTCCTCATGTCCTCAAGTAGATTGTATATAAAATTATTTATATCAGTCATTTATAACTCGTTACATTACTAAAAATACTAGTTAGGAAAATAATTTGTGGTCAGCATTTTTGTAAAACTTTAAAAATAAATATAAACACATACATACTATATGGACACAATACACATACACACAGAATAAGGATATATATAAATTTGATTCCCTAAATTTATATATAAATTTTATATTTACATATATTCGCATATAAAACAATGTATGTATGTTGAAAGGAACAATACTTTTTCCTACGTTTTTTTAAAATTGCATTTCTGCTTTTTTTAATTGTGGTCACATCCAGCCCACAGTATATTTAAAGCCCTGTTGGTCAGATATGGAATCTCATTATTATACTTAAACTACTTACTATTGAATGTGGACCCAAAATGTCATGTTTTAACCTTTTAAATATGAAGGAAAGAAGAAATATGCTGTCACATATTTCAATAAAGTTAAATTCTATTTCAGGTTTTATCTCATTATTTATAATTTGATCAGATTCACAAGATGAAATTACTCTTATAAATAATACATGGCTCTTCATCTGAATTTTGATGTAGATTTATACCATATGGAATTTTACTGCTATAGATTGCTATGCATTCTTGGGTTTTATGACAACAGATATAGCCAGTAGTAATATAATGCAATGGGAATTGATATGATGTCACAAACCCCAAAAAGTGTTTGCAGATGCAATTAAAATGTATAAAATAACATGTGCTTTCATCTTACTTGATTTCTGTTTCTGAGAATAGCATTATTTGAGATAATCAAAGAAATGTTTGTTTTAAAAAAATCAATACCCTTAAAGCATCATCATTATTTTTAAAAATGTGCAATTGTTTCTACAGGTTATTGATTTTACCTGCCTCAGTATATAATGATAATTTGTTTGGTTTTAAGTCTTTTCTAAAAGGGTTTGTAACTCGGCCATTATTTACACGGATAGCCTAGTCGTATGCTTAGTGCCCTCTCTTTTCCTGGTCTGTGACTGGGCCCCTGCTGACCCTGACAAATGACTTTTTTATTCCTCCAAGTTAACCCTTCTTCACATAAAGGAAGAAAGGATTTTGAAATACCTATTGTATACTGCATGTTTTTATGTATGTGACTTCATTGAATCCTCAAATATCATATATGCTAGGTCATTGGAGACCACATCACTTAAACAAAGAAGAAAGAGACAGAGAGGAGAAGTTGCACACCCCTGGGAAGGTATTTCCTCGTATGGTGGTTTAGAAGTAGTCCTGCTGCCCCAGGCTAATAATATGTGCTTGAATGGAGCCCTAGGAGTCTGTACTCTTTTCCATTTGCTGATTCTTCTCACCCTTTTGACATGTTGACTCAGACTCTCTATATAGGTGTCCACTCCATTTGCTGTTTGTCTTTCCTATTCTGTTTTAGGCTTGGAGCTCTGTCTTGAATCCAGATCTTAATACAATGTCAGGCCTTTTAGCCATCTCCAGTAGAGGAAGGACCTTGCCTGTCATATCCTCAACAACTTGCTAGGGTTGTGTCTTCAAAAGACTGGTAGCTTGGAACAATATTTGCTACTAATATCAGATTTTGAGTTTCTCTTCTACATAAAACCTTCTCCCCTGACCAGAATTTTCACTAGTATTAGGGCAAATTGACTTATAGATTTCATTGTAAATCACTATCTTGAGCATCCTAAAGCCAAATCAACTACTCCAACCTAGATCCCACTTAACACCCGTGTCTCTGGTGCTACACCCTGAATAAAACACATTATGTAGGGGACACAGCTTACTTTATATTTTCCTCTTGGAACAAAAATATGTCGTATGCAATAAGGAGGAAATTTATAAGAAAATATGGTGATTCTATTTTTAAATAAAGTATATATTATACACATATGTTTTTGGATTGTGCCAGAATTATTTCTGCCATAATCTTTCTGAACTCATTGCTGTTAAGATATAACTTTGTTAATTTCAGTAGTATTCTTTAGAATAATATGAATCCAGTATATTTAAAATAAATAGATTATTAATTATTAATATTTATTACCTTTATGGAGATTATTAATATTTATTACCTTTATAAGAAGATTAAGAACATAGTTTGAAAATTACCATTTGTCATAATCGATACTTAATTACCTTTTTCTAAGGAATTTCGTTATCTTGGCTTAGTTTTGAGTTCAACTCAGTAGCTACCAAAGCATTTGATGGGCATTTATTTATATAATTTTTGATGCTAGATAGTACAATCCTTTCCAAAGCATAAACAAGCCTCCCTATTCATTCTATTGCATTTAAAAAGTGTTTATATATTTTTGACATTAGTTCCTCCTACCTTAGGTAATTACTGTCTATAATATATGAGCAGCTATGTCCTCATTGAATAATGGCTGTTGTATTTCTTTCAAGAGTTTAAAAGACTTGTAGCTCATATGACTGATTATAAAGTTTCATTCACTAATGGCAAACATTTTTTCTTCTTCCCTTATGACATATGGTATGTATTCTAGAGAAATATTTTTAACATTAAAGCATTACCAGGAAAAAAAAAAGATTAGAGTATTTTGACATTTCTGTTATTTAAACTGTTAACAGAAGAAAAATCAACCTTGTTAAATGAAAGAATCTATATTTATTCAAACTCTTTTGAAAAAACATTAAAGATTGGTTCAAAACATTTGTAATTACATTTTATTTTGGAAAGCTTTTCACAATTCAATAGTCAGGGTTTCTTTTAAGGCATCTCAGTGGAGAAGATAGTTATCCTTGAGAATCACATACAAACTTTACAGAATTAGCAAATGTATAGTTGTGGCTGTGTCCAGAGACTGCTGGAACATTGAGATGAATATTAATAAATTCAGCCAGATGTTCATTAATGTAAATTTTCTAATACAGGAGCCATTAGCTACATATA
Organism: Aotus nancymaae; assembly: GCF_030222135.1. Classification (NCBI taxonomy): domain Eukaryota; kingdom Metazoa; phylum Chordata; class Mammalia; order Primates; family Aotidae; genus Aotus; species Aotus nancymaae. Next base: position 5,853,130 of record NW_026988507.1, on the reverse strand, counting down.
GCTACCGAGCACTTGAAATTGAGATCTGCTGTAAGCATAAAGTCACCACAGATGTCAAGGATTCATTAAGAAAAAAATTTAAAATACCAAATTCATAATTTTAAATTGATTTTATCGATTTGTGGCTTGTGTTGTATTTCTGCCTTTGTATACAAAACATTTGAGTAAAGTACAAAAATGTACTTCACTTTTCATATTAGTGTTCTATTATCCCTTTAACATTTCCCAAGTCACTGCTTCTTACTAAACTGCATAGGAGGTAGAGCAGCTCCTCTAATGGAGTGAGCTGTCTTGATATTGATCTAGCGAGCATTATCCTAAATTTTCTAGCTATATAGCAACCTATACTATGAGTCCCTACAATGTGCTGTGTGAACTAAATTATCTCACATACTCTTCACCATCCTCTATGATGTGGTTATTATAACCCCAGTTTTAAGATGAGGAAACTGAATCTCAGATGGTTCAAAAACATGTTTAATGTAATTATTAGATTATTATAAAGCTTACTAAAGGGACTGAGTCAGGATTCAAAGTGAAGTTTGTCAGTCTTTATAGTTTCACTGCACAACTACTTTTCTTCCTGTATTAAGACTTTCCAGGAAATTCATTAAGATATGGACTTCTTTCAAGGACTTATGTTAAATTGATATTTGGGAATGGTGATGGTCATTAGGATGATTGTCAGTACAAGTTACACAAGACTTCTCCCACCTTAGGTGCTCTATGTTTAGTAGGCAATTAAATATGTTCCACAAGGAATAGTAAATCATGGCATTCACTGAAATAGGCAGTTTATCTAAATGTTTCCATGCACCCTTATTGTTATAATGGTTAAATAATAACAGTGGCCATCTTAAAAATAGAATTACCCTTTTTGAATTGAAATTAGGTATTTGAATTACAGAAAAAGCATTTGAAACACGTATTTTAAAAAAGCAATAATGATTCGTTATAAAATTGTTAGTAACCTGGCCCACATTTGGTACGACTGCTATTTGATGAGTTGGAGAATGAAGGATATCAATTTATGTTATAAATTTTAGTCAAGAACCAATAGTTTCTTGTTTAAAAAACCACCGTGAGAATTTTTAATAATTTCTATGATATCCGAGAGCGTTTAGAACACCATGTTGAAACTTCCCTTGACTAGGTTCTGCTGATTAGTTTCACTGGTCAGTATTGGCTGTGGACATTTTCCCTACAGCTCCCAGGCCAACATAGAGACTGTTAGTAGCAGTAGAGTCTTTCCATGACACTTGGCTCTTCTGTCCAGATCTGCCTTGGCCACTAAGGCTGTTATTCCTACAGATATCTGCAGGTTAGAGAAAGGCGAGAAAGCGTGCACTTGAGCAATTTGAGTTACCACCGCATTCACAATGGTAATTATTATGGTAATGAGATTGTGTCTTACAGATTCACTTGTGATTTTTTGACTTGCCCTCTGGCTAAGTGGAGTCTAAACCTTTCCTCATATGCTGCCTCGGCCATTAGGTGCACAAGTACAGAGACTCCTTTCATGATGAGAAGCTGTGTAATTTCAAATGAAATTGTCCCTAAAGGATGCTATAATTCATACTTACAAAGACAAGTACTTACTAGTAAAGAACTTTTCATTTTCTAGGCATTTTAATTTTCTAATATCCTCTATTTTTAATCCATTGATAATATCATCTATTATTAACCTCTACAGTAAATACAAAAACAAATAAAAACATACAGTATTTATTATTTGGTAATATAAGGAAAAATTGCTCTACAGTCATGAAATTATTTTAAAGTCAATTACTTTGGTTATCATTTCCATGCCAACATGTACTTCAGATTACATGAATTTAGAAGGGAAAAACAAATATCTGTTTAAAGGTAGAGATTAGTTTTGTTTTGTCTTGTTTATAACCATCCTCCACCCCTTCCCACCCCCACTAGTTTCACAGTGGGAAACCATGTGCAAATAATAGATCCTGGCAGCCAGAGGAGAGGCAGATGGGCATAAATCTTGAGATTTAAGTATCTTAATCAGACTCCACAAGTAAAAAGAGAGACAAATTTTTTTTTTAACAAACTTCTTTTAAAATATTCTAGCTTGGGCCGGGCACGGTGGCTCATGCATATAATCCCAGCACTTTGGGAGGCCGAGGCGGGCGGATCACGAGGTCAAGAGATCGAGACCATTCTGGCCAACATGGTGAAACCCCGTCTCTACTAAAAATACAAAAAATAGCCGGGCATGGTGGCTTATGCCTGTGGTCCCAGCTACTCGGGAGGCTGAGGTGGAAGAATCGCTTGAACCCAGGAGGAAGAGGTTGCAGTGAGCCAAGATTGGGCCACTGCACTCCAGCCTGGTGACAGAGCAAGACTCCGTCTAAAAAAAAAAAAAAATTCTACCTTGTAATTGTGAGTGGCACATTAAACTTTATATAGCATGCTTCTTCTACAAGAATCTCTATTAATTGATAACTGTGTCTTTTACAGGACATTATCTAATTATGTCTTAGATTTTTAAAATATATTTTAAAATTGTGAGTGTATACAAGTTATATTAATATATACTAGATGTTTGGTCCATCTTAATATATATATATATTTTAAAATCAATAAAAAAATCAATAATGTCTATAAAACAAAAATCACTTATGGAACAATCTTATGGGCATTTTGCATGATTAACTCAGTAAATAACTAAAGGGGGATGGTTTATCACTGTCTCAGATGAAGAAGCTAAGGCTCTAAAAGGGTAAATAACTTGCTTATTATCACTTAATTAGTAAATAGTAGAGTTAAGCTTAAAACATGACTCTGCCTAACTGAAAACCTAATCTTCTGACACACTGTCTGATTTAAAGTATCAAACTGTAATGTGGAAATTGCAAAAAATTCTGAAATTTTGGTATTTATGAGATCAATAGTCTGGAATTTTTTGCACAATACATAAAAAGCTTTTTGATATTGTTGAGGATTTGGCCTGTTTTGGTACTGCTTTGATATCAAGGTTTATATTTAAAAAAAAACTTGATGCTGCAGATTCTTATCAATAGTATTGCTATGGAGAGAAGTCATATTACAAAATAAAGCTTTAGGAAACAGTCCAATTTAAATAATAGGAACATAGATGGAAGGTATGATGGTGTTGAATAATCCTGCTGTTGCTGTTATGACATTCCACCTATAAGGAAAACCACAGTAATTTTCCCAGTTTAGTGGTAAACTGAGAAGTACAAGTCTCTGAGAAACCTTCACATATGCAGCACTTTGAATGGCATTTGTAACAAAGCATTGGAGTGAAATTCAATTAAAGCAAGTCAGGAGCCCTTCTGAATGAAGTTCTGAACTAGTTTTTCCTTTACACCCTGCAAGATTCATCTCATTGTAATTCTCTATTGATTTGGGTATGAATTACAAGTTAATGACCTTTGTTCAAAGTTGGAGAATTACCTGTTTAATGAAATGGAATGTAAACAGCCAATGTTTTTGCTATTAAAAGGAAATCTATGTGGGGGTTTTTATAAAAGAAATACCGGTAAGGATTAATGTAGGAATGAACCAGTTTCTCTAGAGCCTTTCCTGAATATTTTATGCAAAATAAGTACTGCCTTTTAAAAGGTTATGCTGACTATAGTCAACAGGCTCAAATTTTGATAGTACCACAGATTTTTCAGTTTGTACACACACACTATGCAGTGTGTATGTACATGTGTGAATTCCAGTGTGTAAGTATATGCTATACTCATACATTATTTGTTTATTTTTAGGAAACTGTATAATATAAATATAGAAAGAAAACTATTTTCCTTTGGCAGAAAGTAGAAAACTGAAGCGGAGAGTTAAAAGTTGACCAAGGATCCTTTGGTCATTCTGGTAGAATCAGTAAAACAGAGAAGTCTGTTCATTAGTGCTGCTTCCACAAACCCATGTGCTTGATAGAAACGAAGGAGGTTATCTTGTACAAAGTATAAAAGTAGTCATTAGATACAAAGACCTTCATACTAAGGTAGCCACCTGAGTGAAAGTTTCTTGTGATTTGCTGTCATATAATTCTATAGCAGTTAAATTAGTGTGATCTACTATGATTTTCATTGCATGAGGTTCATTTTTAATATTGCTATCTTACTAAAATGAAGCAGCTAAAAATTTGCACAACCAGAGTTTGTTTTAATCTCTGCTTTATTTTTATGCAATAATTCTTTATTGAAATTGTGCTTTTTATAAAGCTGTGACTTTTCTTCCATCTATATTCTATAAGGGCTGTCACAGACAGGCAATGACATTTATAAGTTAACACTTTAAATAGGCTGGTGTTTGAAATAACATTTTCACTTTGAAAAGTTAATAATATGGTGAAATAAATTCTGTTGCTTTTACTTCTAACCTAAAGTGTTCTCAGAAATCTGCTTCTCTGTATTTCCTTAATCTGGTCAACAAACATATGGAAAAAAGCTCGTTATCACTGATCATTAAAGAAATGCAAATAAAAACCACAATGAGATACCACCTCATTCCAGTTAGAATGGCAATCATTAAAAAGTCAGGAAACAATAGATGCTGGAGAGGATATGTAGAAATAGAAACGCTTTTATACTGTTGGTGGGAGTGTAAATTAGTTCAACCCTTGTGGAAGACAGTGTGGCGAGTCCTCAAGGATCTAGAACCAGAAATACCATTTGACCGAGCAATCCCATTACTGGGTATATACCTAAAGGATTATAAATCATTTCACTATAAAGACACATGCACACGTATGTTTATTGCAGCACTATTCACAACGGCAAAGACTTGGAACCAATCCAAATGCCCATCAATGATAAACTGGATAATCTGGTTCCTTAGAGAATTGTTTTTAAAAATGAAATCACTTCTTCATTTATTATTTTAATCACCTTTAAAGCAAAATACTGCCACTTAAAGAAGAGGACTGTTCCTGGAGATATTTAGCCATTTGATTGACCTGCCATAATAATGTTGTACATTCTTCAGAATTATTTGTCATTGTGCTTCTCATAAGATAATGGAAAAACACACCACTGTGCATGGAAAGTATAAATATAAAATGTACATATCTCTTTACCTGCTAAGAAAAAATAATCAAGAATACTTTTAGTTCATAATTTCTTTCAATGAAGGTGCATTAATATCCTGGAGGATCATATTCATATTTTCAGAGCAAAAGAATTGTGTAATGTTTTACAGCAGTTCTACTCAATTAGAATCCCTATTTTATGCTCTAAAATGTTGCTATGTCAGTTTCATGGTTTTCTAAAGACTTTAGAGTTCTCAGTTTATCTACAAATAGCATTGACTATCTACATATACAAAAGATGCACTGAATATGGTAAAACTGTAAGTTAATGGGTGTTTGGGAGATAACTTTTTTTTCTGACAAGTTTGTTTTTCTCTTGTCTATTTATTTGGTTATTTTTTTTAAACTTTGTTGTCTACTAGAAGATCTCCCACTAACTGAAAATTCAAAATCCATTTCTCAGCGTGCCCTCTCACTTCCTTGATTTTATAACTATTACTGAAGCTTCACCCTAAGACATTCACTTTTCCCTCACCAAGCACAAATGTGAATGTGGTTTTGTACCTTCAGAATCACCCACCAGCTATGCTGGTCCCCTCCATATTTGTTACCTTAACTCTGTGGCTCTCAGGACACTGCAGCCAGTGTTTCTGTGAGGTGGGTATCTGTGAAGGGATGTGTAGAATGGAGAAGGCTACTCACAGATCCCGCCGTTAAGAAGGATGTTGGTGGGAAGCTGTTAGGGAAGGGATAAGGAAAGCAGAGATGTCCCACCTAACTGCTGCAAGGGAAGTAAAGGACATCATGACCAACTTTTATTATTTAGATAGTGTATGTATGTCAGAAGGATGAAACTGCTCACAGAACCATAGAAATCTGAAAAAACAGATGCTTTTTCTAGATAACATAAAACCAACAGAAAAAGAAAAAATATAAAGATGTGGTTTGAATATATGAAAATAATACCAAGTGTCATCATTTTTATGGATTATCACTAAAAGAATTGAAAATAATTATAACTAGCATATACTACAGCTTTTTAGCATTTATTAAAGTTTTAAGCATTCTATAAAAATTGCCACATCTAAGCTCCACAACAACTTTATGTATTATGTACAGAAAATATAATTTGTCCCTAAAGTGACAGAGCTGAGATTAGAAACCTAGCAGTAGGATTTCAAAATATGTGCTCTGGGGATAGGAGATGATAAGGAAACGATGAGAAGCCAAAGAAAATACCAGCTTTGGAGATGCTTGTCAAGAAGTAAAATACGATGATAAAAAAGAAAAGAGTGCTTAGGTGGCTACTTTTGGAGTTCAGAGAACTCGTCTCCGAAGTTTAAATGGAACACTATATAATGAGAAGCCAGCAAAGGAAAGAGACCCTAATCCAAAGGCTGCACAGCAGAAAGAAGGTTGGAATGATCACGAGAAAAGGAATAGCCAGAGTGAAAATGGTACCAGACGATCTTGGAGACGGGAACAAGGTGTAGATCAGGTAGTAAGGCTAAGGTAGGGTGTTTGGATTTCATTCTAAGTGCAATGACACACTATTAGCAGTGAGTGATATGATCTAGTTTAAGTTTAAAAGGTCATTTTTGGCTGCTCTGTGGAGCATGTGTCATAGAGAGGCAAAACTAAAAGCAGTAACAGTTAGAAGGCTATGTCAGTGCTTTGGGGGAGAGAGGGCACAGCTTTGACTAGAATGTGAATAGTGAAGATGGAGACAAGTGAACCCATCTAGGATATAGTTTCTTTTTTCCAGCCTTCATATTTTTATTGAGGTGAAATTGACATAACATAAAATTAACCATTTTAAAGTATACAATTTAGTAACATTTAGGGCTTTCATAATATTGTACAACCACCCTATCTGATTCTGAAACATTTTCATCACTCCAAAAGAAAATCCCCTCCCATTATGCAGTTCCTTCCCATTCTCCCCTTCCCCAGGCCCTGGAAAACGCCAGTCTGTGTTCTGTCTTTGTTTATTTACCTATTCTGGATGTTTCAATAAATAGAAAAATACACTATGTAGTATTTTTTAGCTAGTCTTTCACTTAACATAATGCTTTCAAGGTTTGTCCATTATGGAGCAATTATCATTTATTCACAAGTAATATTCCATTGTATGGAAAAAACACATTTTATTTACTCATTCATCACTTGATAGATATTTGGGTTGTTTTTACTTTGGGGCTATTAGCAATAATACTGCTATGAACATTCATGTACTTTTTCTATGGATATATGTTTTTATTTCTCTTGGGTGTATAGCTAGAAGTGAAATTGTTAGATGATACGGTAAATCTGTAACATTTTGAAAAACTCCTGGGCAATATAGTAACATCTAACATTTTGAAAAACTACCAAACTGCTTACCAAACTAGCTATAGCATTTTGTAATCCTACCAGCGATGAATGATGGTTCTAATTGTTCTGTATCCTCTTAAACATTTATTATTGTCTGTCACTTTTATTGTAACCATCCTAGTTGATGTGAACTGCTATCTCATTGTGGGTTTGATTTGCATTTTCCTAATGACTATATTGAGCATATTTTTATGTGCTTACTGGCCATTTTTATATCTTTCCTGGAGAAATGTCTATTCAAAATATTTACCCATTTTTAAATTGGGTTATTTGTCTTTTTATGGTTGAATTGTAAGAGTTCTTTATGTATTCTGTATACAAGTCACATACCTGATAAGTGATTTGCAAATATTTTTTCCTAGTTTGTGGCCTGCATTTTCACTTTCTTTTGGTGTCCTTTGAAACATATCTATTTTTAATTTTGATGAGGTTCAATTTATCTATGTTTTCTTTGGTTGGACTTCAGGTATCACATTTAAGAAATGGTTGTCTAATTCAAGTTGACAAAGATTTGTTCCTGTAATTTCTTCTATGAGTTTCATAGTTTTAGCTCTTATATTTAGGTTGTGCATTCATTTTGAGTTATTATATATGGTATAGGATAGTATCCAACTTCATTATTTTGCATGTGATTATTCAGTTGTCCCAACACCATTTGTTATAAAGATTATTCTTTTCCCCATTGTATAGTGTTGGCAGCCTTGTCAGAAATCAATTGACCATGGATGTATATATATGGGTTGCTTTTTGGATTCTCAATTCTGTTTTGTTGATCTACGTAACTTTCTTTATGCCAGGGTTCCCTTGCATTTCCATATGAATTTTAGGATTAGCTTGTCCAATTCTGCTAATAAAGCAGCTGGGATTTGGGTAGGAATTGTATCAAATGTGGATGTCAATCTGAAGAATATTTCCATCTTAACAGTGTCAAATCTTTCAATACATGAATATAAGATACATTGCTGTTTATTTGTGTCTTCTTTAATTTTTCAACTATGTTTTGTAATTTTCAGTGCATGGGCCTTGACATGTTAAATTTATTCTTAAATATTTAGTTCTTTTTAATGCTATCATAAATGAAGTATTTTTCTTAATTGCATTTTTAGATTGTTCATTACTAGTTTATAAGAAATAAAACCGATTATTTAAAAATAAAGTATGATTGACATACAAAAAGTTGTACATATTTAATATCTACAACCTAATGAATTTGGAAATAAGTATACACTGTGAAACCATCACCACAATCTATGTCATGATCCTGCTTATCAGCTCTAAAAGTTTGCTCCCAATTTCTTTATTATTATTTGTGTGATAAGAATAATTAACACAAGACTTACTTTCTGGCTGGCATGGTGGCTCACGCCTGTAATCCCCGTGCTTTGGGAGACCAAGGTGGGCGGATCACCTGAGGTCAGGAGTTTGAGACCAGCCTGGCCAACATGGTGAATGCCGTCTCTACTAAAAATACAAAAATTAACCCAGCATGGTGGCGGGCACCTGTAATCCATGCTACTCAGGAGGCTGAGGCAGGAGAATCCTTTGAACCCGGGAGGCAGAGGTTGCAGTGAGCTGAGATTGCGCCATTGCTCTCCAGCCTGGGGGTCAAGAGCAAGACTTCATCCCTCTCCAAAAAAAAGATTGACTTTGTTAGCAAAATTGTAAGTGTACAACACAGTAGTGTTAATTGTAGACACTATGCTGTCCAGTTGATCTCTGGGACTTACACATCTTGTATAACCAAAATGTATATCGTTTGACCCTCCTTTCTCCATCCAGGTTCCTAGCAACCATTCTATTCTCTGCTTCTGTTTACAATTTTAGATTCATCATATAATTGCTATCATGTAGCATTTGTCCTTCTGTGTCTGGCTTACTTTATTTAACAGATAAAGAAAATGTGGCACATATACACCATGGAATACCATCCAGCCATAAAACAAGATGAGTTCATGTCCTTGGCAGGGACATGGATGAAGCTGGAAACCATCATTCTCAGCAAACTGACACAAGAACAGAAAACCAAACACTGCATATTCTCACTCATAAGTGGGAGCTGAACAATGAGAACACATGGACACAATGAGGGGAACATCACACACCAGGACTTGTTGTTGGGTGGGGGATTAGGGGAGGGATAGCATTAGGAGAAAAATCTAATGTAGATGACGGCTTAATGGGTGCAGCAAACCACAATGGCACATGTGTACCTATGTAACTAACCTGCACATTCTGCACATGTGCCCCAGAACTTAAAGTATAATGAAGAAAAAGGAAAAAAAGAGAGAAGGAAATCCTGTGGTTTATGACAACATGGATGAACCTGGAGGACATTATGTATTCCATGTTTTCCTTCCGTTATTCATCAGTGGACACTTAGCTTGTTTCTGTGTCTCGGCTATTATTCACAATAGCCGAGACATGGAAACAAATAAAATGTTGTCCAGCAACATTTTATATTGAAATTGGCCCATAGTTTTCCTTGCATTTAATATGGGAGTGCAGGGTAGCTCTTTAACATACTGATTTCATTTCTCTTGGATATATACCGAGTAGTGGGATTCCTTGATCCTATGGTAGTTCTATTTTTAATTTTTAATAATTTTTATAAGGGCTATGGTTCTGTAATTTTCCTTTCTTATAGATTCTTTGTCTGGAAAAAAGTTCTACTTGATCATGGCATTTTTTTTTTTTTTTTGAGACAGAGTCTTGCTCTGTCGCCCATGTTGGAGTGCAATGGCACAATCTTGGCTCACTGCAACCTCTGCCTCCTGCGTTCAACTGATTCTCCTGCCTCAGCCTCTCAAGTAGCTAGGAATACAGACATATATCACCATACCCAGATAATTTTTATCTTTTTGTATTTTTAGTAGAGATGGGGTTTCACCACGTTGTCCAGGCTGGTCTCGAACTCCTGGCCTCATGTGATCCACCCATCTTAGCTTCCCAAAGTGCTGGGATTATAGGTGTGAGCTGCAGTAGCTGACCGATGGTGTCCTTTTTTTCAGGGATAAATTAAGTCCTTTTTTAAAGTTATAAAATATTACATAAATATGAGTTTATTATATATGAGTATATTATAAACATTTGTTACATATATGTATACTATAAACTATATGTATATATGTTTAATATAGGTATATTAACAACTCTCACATTGGCAAACTAGTAGGTGTATGCAGGTATATCTTTGTGATTTAAATTTTAATTTTCTTGAAATCTAATAAGTATGAGCAACATTTTATATTGAAATTGGCCCATAGTTTTCCTTTTTTAATAGGTGTCAAGTACCCACCACTCAGGTCAAAAAATAGACAACTATAGGGACCCCAAAAACTTCTTTTGTTTCCCTTCCAGATCACAGTTCCTTCCTCCCCTAAGATGGCCATAATTTGTGCTTGGTAATAATCAGTTACTTGGTTTCCTTTAGTGTTACCAACCTTATCTACATCCCTAAATAATATAGTCTGATTACCCATTTTTGAATTTTAAGTAAATTTTATATAGATAGATAGATAGATGATAGATAGATAGATAGGTTTTTTTTTTTTTTTTTTTTTGAGTTGGAATTTCGCTCTTGTTACCCAGGCTGGAGTGCAATGGTGCGATCTCGGCTCACCGCAACCTCCGCCTCCTGGGTTCAGGCAATTCTCCTGCCTCAGCCTCCTGAGTAGCTGGGATTACAGGCACGTGCCACCATGCTGAGCTAATTTTTGCATTTTTAGTAGAGACGGGGTTTCACCTTGTTGACCAGGATGGTCTCGATCTCTTGACCTTGTGATCCACCCGCCTCGGCCTCCCTAAGTGCTGGGATTACAGGCTTGAGTCACCGTGCCCGGCAGATATATATATTTTTTTAACTGAACATTACATTTAAGGGATTCATCTCTGTTACTCTTATACTTGATTCTGATATCAATGGCAAGTTTTATTGTCTAACATTCAAACTAGGATTGCTTTTGGGTTAGCTATGTGAAAATTTTATACTCTAAAAGTAATACATGGAAATGATAAAAACAAAAATAAAAATTCAAGTAACACCAAAAGGCATAAACTTAAAAGCAAAACAGTACAACCCCTACTCCTGAGTGACTACTGAAAACTCTTCCTGTAATTGATTCCTCTTGTTTTAAAATCCTAAATTATACTATTACTTTAATTTAAAAAAATTATAAATTTCACTCAGTAATTGTAAACAACAAACAATCCATAATGGGAAATTTACTCTCTTATATTACTACCGTCTACTGCCCCTTCTAGACTACATTTTGCAATTCTTCTTATTTATTTTTTTAGTTTTGGTTTTTCTATTTTTATCTTTAAATAATGTCTCTGTGTTTCTCTCTACCTCGTCTCCCTTCCTCATCCTCTACATTTCTATCAGCCATGTTGTTTTTACATTGTTAAAATTAAACATTCTCTCATAATTATAATTGTCTTCCATTTTGTTTAGTGATTCATCCAACATTTGCAAATCCACTAATTATTTTTTGTTATATGTTATATTTTTCAATTTGATGAATGATACTTTCCAAGTCCTTATTGGGCCCAAAAAGGTATTTATGTTTCCATATCAGCATATGTTCCTTATCAGTTAATACTACTAAACAAAGCAGAGAAAATTATTGTCAATGAGAAATCTGGTTTTGTGGATTACAGACATCATCTCTGGGTAAAAAGAAAACTTAGCAGTCTTATAATTTGGAAGAAAAATTTTCCCAACTATTTGTTAATGAGATAATTTATAGTAGCTTTATCTTGGAATATCTGTGAAATAACTTGGAAAAAGAAGACTAAAGAATGACTAAATTGTTGTCTTTTAAATGCAATAATAACAAATGCATTTTTCCATGTTATTTCACGTTCATTATTTTATTTAATCTTCATCGCAACACCATAATAAGGTACATCCAAATAGCACAGTGGCTAAGAGCTTTGGTGTTGGAGTCATAGAGATTAGGGTTTAAATTTAAACTCCATATTTAATAACTTTGTAATCTTAAACAGACTATTTAATCTCTCAAAGTATAATGCCTCTTTACACAAAAAGAGGTTGTTAATAGTCTTTTTCAGCCATGTTTTGTAGTTTTCCTTGTAGCAGTTTTTCACCTCCTTGGTTAGATATATTACTAAGTATTACTTATTTATTTATTTGCAGCTATTGTAAAAGGGGTTCAGTTCTTGATTTGATTCTCAGCTTGGTCACTGTTGGTGTATAGCAGAGCTACTGATTTGTGTACATTAATTTTGTATCCTGAAACTTTGCTGAATTCATTTATCAGTTCTAGGAGCTTTTTGGATGAGTCTTTAGGGTTTTCCAGGTGTACAATCATATCATCAGCAAAGAATGACAGTTTTACTCTCTCTTTTCTGATTTGGATGCCCTTTATTTCTTTCTCTTGTCTGATTGCTCTGGCTGGGACTTCTAGTACTATTTTGAATAGAAGAGGTGAGAGTGGGCATCCTTGTCATGTTCCAAAAAGTTGAGTGCTTTCAACTTTTCCCCATTCAGTATTATGGTTGCTGTGGGTTTGTCATAAATGACTTTTATTACATTAAAGTATGCCCCTTCTATCCTAATTGTGCTGAGGGTTTTAATCATAAAGGGATACTGGATTTTGTCAGATGGTTTTTCTGCATCTATTGAGATGATCATGTGATTTTTGTTTATAATTCTGTTTATCTGATTTTTGTTTTTAATTTTTTATGTTAATTCTGTTTTTAATTCACATTAATTGACTTGTGTTTGTTAAACCATCCCTGTTTCCCAGGTATGAAACTCACTTGATTATGGTGGATTATCTTTTTGATGTGCTGTTGGATTTGGTTAGCTAGTATTTCACTGAAGATTTGTGCATCTGTGTTCATCAGGGATATTGGTCTGTAACTTTCTTTTTTTTGTTATGTCCTTTCCTGGTTTTGGTAGTAAGGCGACACTGGCTTCATAAAATGATAATATTTACCTCATAGGATTTGTTTGAGAATTGAGTATATAGATATAGTAATATAATTTTAACTACCTAATAAACATTAGCTTTTATCATCATCATTATGTCCTTCTGCCCCTTCTCCTTTTCCTTCTCCTTCTTCAATTCATAGATTAAGAAATTAAGCCTGAGAGGGTAACTGTCTTTTCCAAGTACACATAAACAGTACAAAAAATAAATATATAGTCCACTGGAACAGAATAGGGAGCCCAGAAATAAATCCATGCATTTATGGTCAATCAATTTTTTGACAAAGATGCCAAGAAAATACAATGGGGAAATAATCATCTTTTCAATACATGATGCTGGAAAAACTGACAATCCACATGCTGAAGAAGGATATTAGATCCTCCACTCACATAATCAAAAATCAACTTAAAATTGATTAAGGACTTAAACATAAGACCCAAAACTATAAAACTACTAGAAGAAAACATAGGGAAAATGTTCCATTATATTCTGGGGTAATACTCAAAATGACCAAAACACAGGCTACAAAAGCAAAAATAGACAAATGTGATTACATCAAGCTAAAAAATCTTCTGCACAGCAAATGATCGATAGAGAAAAAATAACTCATAGAATAAGAGAATATATTTACAAACTGCATATGTGATAAGGGGTTAATAGCTGAAATATATAAGAAACTCACACAACTCAATAACACAAAAATAAATAGCCTGATTAAGAAATGGACAAAGGACTTGAATAGACATTTCTCAAAAAAAGACATATCAAAATAAAACACATATATGAAAAAATGCTCAACATCTCTAATCACCAGGGAAATGCAAATAAAAACCATGAGATATCACCTCACACCCATCAGAGTGGCTACAATAAAAAAGATGAAAGATAATAAGTATTGGTGAGAATGTGGAAAAAAGTAAAACTCTGTGCACTGTTGGTGGTATGTATATTGGTACAACCATTTTGGAACACATTATGGAGGTTCCTCAAAAAATTAAAAATAGGGCTTCAGCAGACTTAAACATCCCTGCCCAGCAGCCCTGAAGGGAGCAACAGAGCCCCCAGAGCAGTGCTTGAGCTCCATTAAGGGACAGGCTGCCTCCTCAAGTGGCTCCCTGACCCACCTGTGTATCCTATCTGGGAGACACATCATACAGGAGAGCTCTGACTGACATCTGGCAGGTACCCTTTTGGGATGAAGCTACCAGAGGAAAGGAACAGGCAGCAATCTTTGCTGTTCTGCAGCCCCTGTGGGTGATTCCCAGGCAAGCAGGGTCTGGAATGGACCTCTAGCAAACTCCAGCAGACTTGCAGCAGAGGGGCCTGATTGTTAAAAGAAAAACTAATAAACAGAAAGAAATAGCTTCAACATCAACAGAAAGGACACCCACTCAGAAACCCCATCCAAAAGTCACCAACTTCAAAGACCAAAGGTATAAATCCATGAAGATGGGAAGGAATCAGCGCAAAAAATCTGAAATCGCCAAAAGCCAGAAAGCCTCTTCTCCTCCAAGGGATCACAACCCCTCACCAGCAAGGGAACAAAAGTGGATGGAGAATGAGTGTGATGAATTGACAGAAGCAGGCTTCAGAAGGTGGGTAATAACAAACTTCTCCCAGCTAAAGGAGCATGTTCTAACCCAATGCAAGGAAACTAAGAACCTTGAAAAAAGGTTAGACAGAATGCTAATGAGAATAACCAGCATGGAATAGAACATAAACAACAGGATGGAGCTGAAAAACACAGTGCAAGAACTCCGTGAAGAATACACAAGTTTCAATAGCTGAATCGATCAAGCAGAAGAAAGGATATCAGAGATTGAAGATCAACTCAATGAAATAAAGCAAGAAGGCAAGATTAGAGAAAATAGAGTGAAAAGAAATGAACAAAGCCTCCAAGAAACATGGGATTATGTGAAAAGACCTAATCTACGTTTGATAGGTGTACCTGAAAGTGATGGGAAGAATGAAATCAAGTTGGAAAACATTCTTCAGGATATTGTGCAGGAGAACTTACCCAAAGTAGCAAGGCAGGCCAACATTCAGATATAGGAAATGAAGAGAACACCACAAGATATTCCTTGAGAAGAGCAACCCCAAGGCACAAAATTGTCAGATTCACCAAGGTTGAAATGAATGAAAAAATGCTAAGGGCAGCCAGAGAGAAAGGTTGGGTTACCTACAAAGGGAAGCCCATCAGACTCACAGCAGATCTCTCGGCAGAAACCCTACAAGCCAGAAGAGAGTGGGGGCCAATATTCAACATCCTAAAAGAAAAGAATATTCAACCCAGAATTTCATATCTGGACAAACTAAGCTTCATAAGCGAAGGAGAAATAACATCCTTTATGGACAAGCAACTGCTGAGAGACTTTGTCACCACCAGGCCTGCCCTACAAGAGCTCCTGAAGGAAGCACTAAATATGGAAAGGAACAACCAGTACCAGCCACCACAAAAACAGACCAAACTGTAAAAACCATCGACACTATGAAGAAACTGCATCAACTAAGGGGCAAAACAATCAGCTAGCATCAAAATGGCAGGATCAAAGTAACTTATAACAATATTAACCTTAAATGTAAATGCGCTAAATGCCCCAATCAAAAGACAGACTGGCAAATTGGATAAAAAGTCAAGACCCATCAGTGTGCTGTATTCAGGAAACCCATCTCATGTGCAAAGACACACATAGGCTCAAAATAAAGGGAAGAAGGAAGATTTACCAAGCAAATGAAGAGCAATAAAAAGCAGGAGTTGCAATCATAGTCTCTGATAAAACAGACTTTAAACAAACAAGGATCAAAAGAGACAAAGAAGGGCATTACTTAATGGTAAAGGGAGTAAAGCAACAAGAAGAGCTAACTATCCTAAATATATATGCGCCCAATACAGGAGCACCCAGATACATAAAACAAGTTCTTAAGGACCTGCAAAGAGACTTAGACTCCCATACAGTAATAGTGGGAGACTTTAACACCCCAATGTCAATACTAGACAGATCAATGAGACAGAAAATTAACAAGAATATCCAGAACTTGAACTCAGATCTGGACCAAGTGGACCCAATAGACATCTACAGAACTCTCCACCCCAAAACCACAGAATATACATTCTTCTCAGCACCACATCTCACTTATTCTTAAATTGACCACATAATTAGAAGTAAAACACTCCTCAGCAAATGCAAAAGAATAGAAATGGTAACAAACCATCTCTCAGACCACCGTGCAATCAAATTAGTACTCAGGATTAAGAAACTCACTCAAAACTGCAACACTACATGGAAACTAAACAACTTGCTCCTGAATGACTACTGGATACATAATGAAATGAAGGCAAATAAAGATGTTCTTTGAAACCAATGAGAATGAAGACACAACTTACCAGAATCTCTGGGACACATTTAAAGCAGTGTCTAGAGGGAAATATATAGCACTACTAAATGCCCAGTTGAGAAGTGAGGAAAAATCTAAAATAGAAAACCTAGCATCACAATTAAAAGAACTAGAGGAGCAAGATCAAACAAATTCAGAAGACAAGAAATAACTAATATCAGAGCAGAACTGAAGAAGATAGAGACACAGAAATCCCTTTAAAAAATCAATAAATCCAGGAGCTGGTTTTTTGAAAAGATCAACAAAATAGACAGACCACCAGCCAGACTAATAAGAAAAGAGAGTATTCAAATAGATGCAATAAAAAAATGATAAAGGGGATATCACCACTAATCCCATAGAAATACAAACGACCATCAGAGATTACCACAAATACCTCTATGCAGAGAAACCAGTGAATCTACAAGAAATGGATAAATTCCTGGACACTTACACCCTCCCAAGACTAAACCAGGAAGAAGTTTAATACCTGAGTAGACCAATAACAAGGTCTGATGTTGAGGCAGCAATTAACTGTTTACCAACCAAAAAAAGTCCAGGACCAGATGGGTTCACAGCCGAATTCTACCAGATGTACAAAGAGGAGCTGTTACCATTCCTTCTGAAACTATTCCAAACAATACAAAAAGAGGGAATCCTCCCTAACTCATTTTATGAGAGCAACGTCTTCCTGATACCAAAACCTGGCAGAGATGCAACTAAAAAAGAAAATTTCAGGCCAATATCCACGATGAATATTGATGCAAAAATCTTCAATAAAATACTGGCAAACCGAATCCAACAGCACATCAAAAAGTTTATCCATCACGATCAAGTCGACTTCATTCCAGGGATGCAAGGCTGGTTCAACATATGCAAATCTATAAATGTGATCCATCACATAAACAGCACCAAAGACAAAACCACTTGATTATCTCAATAGATGCAGAAAAGGCCTTTGACAAAATTCAACAGCCCTTTATGCTAAAAACTCTCAATAAACTAGGCATCAATGGATCATATTTCAAAGTAAAAAGAACTGTTTATGACAAACCTACAGCCAATATCAAACTGAATGGGCAAAACCAGGAAACATTTCCTTTAAAAACTGGCACAAGACAAGGATGCCTTCTTTCACCACTCCTATTCAACATAGTATTGGAAGTTCTAGCCAGGATCATCAGGCAAGAGAAAGAAATAAAGGGTAGTTGAAGACAGAACATCAAATTGTCCCTGTTTGCAGATGACATTATTGCATATTTAGAAAACCCCATCATCTCAGTGCAAAATCTCCTTAACCTAATAAGCAAATTCAGCAGTCTCAGGATACAAAATTAATGTGCAAAAATCGCAAGCATTTCTATACACCAATGACAGACAAACAGAGCCAAATCATGAGTGAACTCCCATTCACAATTGCTACAAAGAGAATAAAATACCTAGGAATACAACAAACAAGGGATGTGAAGGACCTCTTTAAGGAGAACTGCAAACCACTTAGGGTACATACCCAGTAATGGGATTGCTGGGTCAAATGGTATTTGTATTTCTGGATCCTTGAGGAATCACCACACTATCTTTCACAATAGTTAAACTAATTTACACTCCCACCAACAGTGTAAGGCAAGAAATGAGAAACAAATTCAGTAAAGTTGCAGGATATGAAATCAACATACAAAAATCAGTAGCATTTCTATATGCCAACAGTGAACCATGTGAAATATAAA
Source organism: Aotus nancymaae (assembly GCF_030222135.1). NCBI lineage: Eukaryota > Metazoa > Chordata > Mammalia > Primates > Aotidae > Aotus > Aotus nancymaae. The sequence goes on along the minus strand of NW_026988507.1, from coordinate 5,834,681 downwards.
TTTAAAAAAGTAATCCCAGTAGCCACACACAAAAATAAATACCGAGCAATTAACTTAACCAAAGAAGTGAAAGATCTTGATAATGAAAATTATAAAACACTAATGAAAGAAATTGAAGAGGGCACCAAAATCTGGAAAGCTATTCCATGTTCATGGATTAGAAGGATCAATATTGTTTAAATGACCATACTAACCAAAACAATCTACATATTCAGTGCAATTCCTATCAAAATAGCAATGACATTCTTCACAGAAATAGAAAAAGCAATTCTAAAACTTAAATGTAACCACAACAGACCCAGGATACCAAAGCTGTCCTAAGCAAAAAGAACTAAACTGGAGTTGTCACATTACCTGATTTCAAATTACGCTACAGAGCTGTAGTTAACCAAAACAGTATAGTACTGGCATAAAAACAGACACAGACCAATGGAACAGAATTGAGAACCCAGAAACAAATTCATACAGCTACAGTGAACTCATTTTTAACAAAATTGCCAAGAACATACACTGGAGAAAAGATAGTCTTTTCAATAAATGGTGCTGGAAAACTGGATATAAATATGCAGAAGCATGAAACTAGAGCCCTATCTCTCACCATATAGAAAATCATATCAAAATGGATTAAAGACTTAAATCTAAGACTTCAGCCTATGATACTACTAAGAAGCACACATTGGAGAAACTCTTCAGAACACTGGTCTGCAGGCAACCAAAGCAAAAATTGACAAATGGGATCACATCAAGTTAAAAAGCTTCTGCACAGCAAAGGAAACAATCAACAAAATAAAAAGACAACCCACAGAATGGAGGAAAATGTTTACAAACTAACCATCTTATAAGGGATGAATGAGCAGAATATATAAGGAGTTCAAACCACTCTATAGAAAAAAATTGAATAACCTGATGAAAAAAAGGGGCAAAAGTTTTGAGTAGGCATTTCTCAAAAGAAGACATACAGATGGCAAACAGGCAGATGAAAAGGTGCTCAGCATCACTGATCATCAGAGAAATGCAAATCAGAACTGCAGTGAGATGTCATCTCGCCCCAGTTAAAATGGTTTCTATCCAAAAGACAGACAATAACAGATAATGAAGATGTGTAGAAAAGGGAATCCTCATGCACTATTGGTGGGAATGTAAATTAGTACAACCACTATGGAGAACAGTTTAGAAGTTCTTCAGGAAACTAAAAATAGAGCTACCATATGATCAAGCAATCCCACTACTAGGTATATATCCAAAATAAAGGAAATCAGTGTATGAAAGAGATATCTGCACTCCCATATTTGTCACAGCACTGTTCACAATAGCCAAGATTTGGAAGCAATTTAAGTGTTCATCAACAGATGAATGAATTAAAAAAAAAATGTGGTACATATACATAATGGAGTACTATTCAGCCATAAAAAAGAATGAGACACTGTATATAGAACTAAATAGTATTCAAGTTTTAAAAAGAAGGAAATCCAGCCTGGCATTATGGCTCACACCTGTAATTCCAACACTTTGGGAGGCCTAGGTGGGTGGATCACCTGAGGTCAGGAGTTCAAGACCAGCCTGGCCAACATGGCAAAACCCTGTCTCTATAAAAACACAAAAAAACTAGCTGGGCATGGTGGTGTGTACCTGCAATTCCAGCTACTCAGGAGGCTGAGGCAGGAGAATCACTTGAACCCAGGAGGTGGAAGGTGCAGTGAGCCGAGATGGTGCCACTGCACTCCAGCCTGGGTGACAGAGCAAGACTCTGCCTAAAAAAAAAAGGGAAATTCTATCATTTGCAGCAACATGGATGAAGTCGGAGGACAATGTGTTAAGTGAAATAAGCTGGCGCAGTAATACAAATATAGCATGATCTCACTTATAAGTGAAATCTAAAAAAGTTGAACTCATAGAAAAATAATAAAATGGGTATCAGTAGCTGGGGGTGAGGGGACTGGGGAGACCTTGGTCAAAGGACAAAAAGTTTCAGTTAGGAGAAAGAAGTTTAATGAATCTATTGTATATCATAGTATCTATAGTTAATAACAGTATGTTGTATACTTGAAAATTTCTAAGAGAGTAGGTTAAATATCACCACAAAAAATAAGTCTGAGAGATCATTCATATGTCAAATAGCTTGATTAAGCCATTCTATATTGTATACATATATCAAAGTATGTTATATTCTATAAATATATACAATCTTTACTTATCAATCTAAAGCAAATAAGTAAACAAAATAAATGTTCAATTTAAAAAATAATTAGTATGAGCTATGTCTATTAGCCAGACCCTTTTCTTTCTTTGAGAAGTTCTTTTTAAATACATGAAGAGGTTTTTTGTTTGTTTCTTTGTTTGTTTGTTTTGGGAATAGATCCTGACTAGTAATCTTCTAGGACTGTGGTTGTTAAATTTATCTAAGAGAAATTGCATTTGGATACTAGGTAACATTTTAATATGTCTGGATAGGTTTTGAAGGCATTATTCTTTCTTGTTAAATTTTGGGGAAAGCGGTAGATACTGCCTTCCTTGACAATTATTTATACATTTGAAGACAAGGAGATGGATAGGATTTTCTTTCAATGCTAATTTTTGTTTCCTAATTCAGTGAGCGTTTTCCTGTGAATACATGTTTTTTCTTAAGCCGAGGTTTATTTTCCAGTTTGTATAGGTAATCCTTTTTAGTTGATCTTAATTATCGTAGATGTCAAGAGCTAAACATTTCTTTTCTATATCTGGTCTAGGAAGTGTTTTCAATGAACAGTTATTTTAGGATCCCAAGTATCCTAAATTTCTAAAGCTGTATTAGTTTTCCGGGTTGCAGCCAGGGCAGCCTCCGCGGTGGTGCAAGCTGAACCGAAAGATGGAGGTTTCAGTGAGTAGGGGGCCGACGTGAGCTTGAGCAGCCCCCTTTGGCCTCCCGCTTCGATTCCATGAGTACCCTCCTGCAGCTTAGCAAGAGGGCCCAGGATTTTTGGATCCCCAGCCCTGTAACAAGGCTTCCAGTCCAGTTCCTACTTCCCAGGATTTCGACTCAGCTCAGCGAAGTCACCACCTCGTCTGAGAAATGAGGACACTAAGGCTTAGAGCACAGCGCAGAGGCACCGTCTGCCAGGCCCCGTCCCTTCCTCCGGCTCCTCTCGATCAGCATTCAAACCTGCTCCAGGTCCCCTTCTCTGGGGTCCAAGGCCCCTTGCAGACCTCTGCCTCAGCCGCAGGCCCCTCAGTCACCATCACCTCGTCTCCCTGACTGTCCGCAGGCCTGGGCAGAATGACCTTATTCATGGTCTGGCCTCCTGGTGCTGAGGACACCGCTGGCCTCCCTGGCCCCTCGCCTGGCCCCCATCCTGACCTCAGCAGCCCGGCTGGTGAATGACACACTCTATGTACACCTGCAGCCGGGCATGAGCCTGGAGGGCCCGGCTCAGCCCCAGTCCACCCCCGTGCAGGCCACGTTTGAGGTTCTCAATTTCATCACACACCTCTGTGCTGGCGCCAACGTCCACAGGCACCTGGATGTCAGAATCCTACTGACCAATATCCGAACCAAGAGCACCTTTCTCCCACCCCTGCCCACATCAGTCCAGAATCTCACCCACCTGCCAGAAGTCGTGTTGACAGACTTGCAGACCCTGGATGGAAGCCAGTACAACCCAGTCAAGCAGCAGCTAGTGCGTTATGCCACCAGCTGTTATAGCTGTTGTCCGCGACTGGCCTCAGTGCTGCTATACCCCGATTATGGGATAGGAGAAGTGCATGTGGAGCCCCTGGATGTCCCCTTACCCTCCACGATCAGGCCAGCTTCCCCCATGTCCAGGTCTCCAAAGCAGCCAGTGTGTGGCTACTACCATGGCGCTGTGGGTGACACGTTTGACCACCTGCACAATGCCCACAAGGTGTCGCGTGCGTCCTGGCCCAGGAGCAACTTGTGGTGGGAATAGCAGACCAAGATCTGCTGAAGAGCAAGTTGCTCCCTGAGCTGCTCCAACCTTATACAGAACGCGTGGAACATCTGAGTGAGTTCCTGGTGGATGTCAAGCCCTCCTTGACTTTCGATGTCGTCCCCCTGCTGGGCTCCTATGGGCCCGCTGGTTTGACCCCTCCCTGGAGTTCCTGGTGGTCAGCAAGGAGACCTATCATGGGGGGATGGTCATCAACCGCTTCTGCCTGGAGAATGACCTGGAGGAGCTTGCCTTGTACCAGATCCAGCTGCTCAAGGACCTAAGACATATGGAGAATGAAGAGGACAAAGTCAGCTCCTCCAGCTTCCATCAACGAATTCTGGGAAACTTGCTTCAGCCTTCATATGAGAGGCCAGAGCTCCCCGAGTCTCTGTGTGATTGGGCTGACTGGCATCAGTGGCTCTGGGAAGAGCTTAATAGCTCAGCGGCTGAAAGGCCTGGGGGCGTTTATCATTGACAGTGACCACCTGGGTCATTGGGCCTATGCCCAGGTGGCCCTGCCTACCAGCCTGTGGTGGAGGCCTTTGGAAGAGATACTCTCCATAAAGATGGGATCATCAACAGGGAGGTCCTAGGCAGCCGGGTGTTTGGGAACAAGAAGCAGCTGAAGATCCTCACGGACATTATGTGGCCAATTATCACAAAGCTGGCCCGAGAGGAGATGGATCGGGCTATGACTGAGGGAAAGCGTGTGTGCGTGATTGATGCCGCTGTGCTGCTTGAAGCCTGCTGGCAGAACCTGGTCCATGAAGTGTGTACTGTTGTCATCCCTGAGACTGAGGCTGTAAAACGCATTGTGGAGAGGGATGGCCTGAGTGAGGCTGAGGCTCAAAGCCGGCTGCAGAACCAGAAGAGCGGGCAGCAGCTCGTGGAACAGAGCCGCGTGGTGCTCAGCAGCTCGTGGGACAGAGCCGCGTGGTGCTCAGCAGCTCGTGGAAGCCGCGTATCACCCAGAGCCAGGTGGAGAAAGCCTGGGCCCTCCTGCAGAAGCACCTGATGGACACAGGCGGCCTACCCAGCAAGCTGGTATTTGGCCAACACTGAGGATGTGAATCGTCGGGGAGCAGGCCTCTCCCCATTCTTGCCTATGAGTGTCTGTGATACCCACAGCTGACTAGGCCTGGGGCAAGTACGGGAACCTGTAACAGAAATAAAGTGTATATTCCCAGGTTAAAAAAAAAAATTCTTCATTGAAAATTTTTAAGAAGAATTTTAAGTCCATCAGAAATATGGTTTCACCTATAAATATCTAATCTCATTTTGCTTGGATAAGCATGGATCGAACCCAATCCATGTCCCCTCAACACAATGGTGTTAATTGCTGATTTTATCACTAGATATAATATGATCCTTTCTCTTGATTTTATTTGCTCATCCTTCAAGGCAATGGATAATTTTAGGGCCTCCTTGAGACTTTCTTTTATTCCTCATTACAGTTAGAAGTACATGATGGTCTTCTCTACCTAATTAAATTATAGCCCATTTCCTAATTATGTTATAAAGTGCTCAGGAGTAGATATATTTGTATAATTTTGTGTCCATATATAGTTGTTCCTCAAAATATTAATGACAACTACTTTCTCTTAGTAAGGAAATGATCAAGTCTAACTCAAAAGCTATTACTGAGAAGTATGTTTCTACAAAATAAAATGACTTGATATTAGGTAGCATTTTAATATGCCTGGATGAGTTTTGAATGCTCTTGTTCATCCATCAACATAATGGAAAATTAAAGTACTAAATACCTTTGCTTCAGATATTTGGGTAAACTCTAATAAAGTTGCCAATTACTTTGGCCAGTTGCAGCCAAATTGTTTTAAATAAACTATCCCCTTTACCAAGAGAGACCCTGGGAGCAGAACACAAATTAAGCCCATATCTGAATTTACAAAGAAAATATCTGAAACTATTTTTAAATCCAAGTTTGCAATGTTTTTTCTTTTTCTTTTTTGGAGATGGAGTTTCGCTCTGTTGACCAGGCTGGAGTGCAGTGGCACACTCTTAGCTCACTGCAACCTCCGCCTCCCAGGTTCAAGTGATTCACCTGCCTCAGCCTCCTGAACAGCTGGGATTACAGGCGCACACCATCACGCCCACCTAATGTTTTGTGTTTTAGTAGAGATGGGGTTTCACCGTGTTGCCCAGGCTGGTCTTGAACTCCTAAGCTCAGGTGATTCGCCCACCTCGACCTCCCAAAGTGCTGGGATTACAGGCATGAGCCACCGTGCCCAGCCTGCAATTTTCAAAGCAATCCTGTGTTAAAGAAAGAAATGTCTTCAACTGTGGTCATCTTCAGTCTTTATCCTATAAAACTTCCACCTGGTTTTGGAGTTTTTGGCCACTAGTTTGTTCCTGAAATTCTCCTTCTCTGGCTTCTTATTGGTTTCCTCTGGATTGATCTATCTCTGGCTACACCTTATTAGTCTCAATCAGTCTCAGAATACGCCATAAAAAGCAGTAATCTTCAAAATTCTATTTTTGTTTTTCCCTGTATACACTTTTTACTTTTTTTTTTTTTTTTAACTGAAAAACATCATTCATCACTGTGGCTTTAACTTTTGTTTGAAAGATTCAAAATTCAGGCCCTGACCTTTTCTTGGTCTAGATTACTATCTCCAGCTGACTGCTGTTAATCCCTATAGAGATGTCCTGCCAGTTCCTTAAACTCAACAATGAGTGCAAAACCAAATTCATATTTTGTTTCTATTTTCTTTCCTATTTATGGGTTCAGTTAATGGCGTCACAATTCTTTTATTCACGTAGTCTAGAAACTGTGGAAATATCTGTCATTCTTCTCCAATGTTTTACTACCCACTCACTACAATTTCAATGTTTCCTTTCAAATTTGTCTTCCTGCCTGCAGTATCCTTTTGACTGTAGAAATTTATCTATCTTTTAGGTCCAATTTAATCAGAACTCTCAGCCACCCTTCATTCATGAATAAAAATCAATCAGATATTCTTAGAAACATCTATAGCATTTTTTTTTTTTACTGAGGTATAGTTATTTGTGTATACATTGGCATCCTTCAATTGATAGCAAGTTACTCAAAGGCAGAGAACATTCCCAAGTCTTTATATTTTAGCTCTGTATCTTTATCACGGTGGTTGCTCATTAAATATTTCCTGTATTCTCTGTGCCTTTGCCTACATGACAATATAAGTTTCATATTCAAAAAGAAATCCTGTTTTCCAGTCTTTTACATTACGTGAAGTAACATTTTATGTTGAGAATTTCTAAATTTTGATGAAATTATACTTTTTTATATAGCTTTAAAATTCTCCACTGGATTTACCAAACAAAGCTAATGATTTGCCTTTAAAATGCCAACAATCAATTATTAATTCAATCAAACTGATTGTTGCCTTTAAAATGCCAACAATCAATTATTAATTAAATCAAACTGAGTCGGTCCCCAATCACAAGTGCTACATGCATTTTCCTTATTTTTGAGTGAAGTATGGTTGTTTTCTCAGTTTTTCCTGAATTAGTCTTAAATAAGTCAGCATATTCACAAGTTTCCAAGAGAAACTAAATATATTTCTATAGTAATAAAGCACTGGGTGCTTTACAAAATTTTTTCCTTAGAATTTAAGAATGAAATATGTCTTATATGACTCCTAATACTAAATTTTTGATCTTCCATTGTGACATGACATTACCTCCTTTAAATATTTGTGTATAAGGGAATTGTTTGTGTTCTGTTTATTTTATAGTTTTCTTTCATAAGAAAAAAGTATTTTATGTTTATAATGTCTATCTTCCTAGCCATTATGTCATGCATCCCTTATCGTGGAAAACATTGTCTCTTTTAGGGGTATATTTGAGGAGTTACCAAAATATATTTCTTGGTGGAAAGTCTCATGATGATATATCCTCTTCAAGAGATGTTTGAGATGCAACTCAAACATACTCTTGTTCTTAGCCTTGATTTATGTAAACATTTTGTCTTCATCGAAGTCACAAAATTTTATCAGAACCTTATTTTTAACTCAGTATATAAATTCATCCTATTTAGAAATCAAACGTGCTTTTGTCCTGTTCACGCCATTTGACAACATCCTACTTTTTCATTTTTTTAAGAGTAGTTTTAACAACAGATAAAAGATGCAACTTGATACAATTAGTTAAGAAAATTCTACTTTGCATTTTTAAAAGTCGGGACAATGTCTGGAGTATTGTAGGTATCATTTTATTTTCCTTAAATAAATAATAATGGATATAGTTCTTCCTGGCATTGTCTGTATCAATGGGCATTAATCTGTTGCCATATCTTTATTATGACTTTTGTTACCAATCTTGCGGTAATAATTTATACCTACAGTAATGATTAGTAGAGAATATTTTGTATATTTCTGATATGATTTGGCTGTGTCTCCACCCAAATGTCAACTTGAATTGTAGCTTCTAGAATTCCCAGGTGTTGTAGGAGGGATCGAAGGCGAGGTAATTGAATGGGGGCCTGTCTTTCTCGTGCTACTCTCATCAAAGTAAATAAGTCTCAGGAGGTCTGATGGGTTTATCAGGGGTTTCTGCTTTTGCTTCTTTCTCGTTTTTCTCTTGCTACCACCATGAAGAAGTGCCTTTTGCCTCCCACCAGGATTCGGAGACCTCTCTAGCCATGTGGAACTGTAAGTCCGCTTAAACTTTTTTTTTCTCCATCTCGGGTATGTCAGTGTCAGATTAATACAGTAAATTGGTACCAGTAGAGTGAGATGTTGCTGAAAAGATACCCAAAAATGTGAAAGTGACTTTGGAACTGGGTAACAGGCAGAGGTTGAACAGTTTGGAGGCCTCAGAAGAGACAGGAAAATATGGGAAAGTTTGGAACTTCTTAGAGACTTACTGAATGGCTTTGCCCAAATTCTGATAGCAATACGGACAACAAGGTCCAGGTGGAGGAGAGGAACTTCTTGGGAACTGGAGTAGAGGTGACTCTTGTTATGTTTTAGCAAAGAGACTGCTGGCATTTTGCCGCCAGCCTAGAGATCTGTGGAACTTTGTACTTGGGAAAGATGATTTAGGGTATCTACGGAAGAAATTTCTAAGCAGCAAAGCATTCAAAAGGTGACTTGTTACTGTTAAAGACATTCAGTTTCATAAGGGAAGCGGAGCATAAAAGTTTGGAATATTTGCAACCTGACTATGTGATAGAAAAGAAAAACCCATTTTCTAGGGAGAAATTTAAGCCAGCTGCAGAAATTTGCCTAAGTAGCAAGGAGCCTAATGTGAATCCCCAAGACCATGGGGAAAATATTTCCAGGCCATGTCAGAGACCTTCACAGCAGTGCCCCCCATCACAGTCCTGGAAGCCCAGGAGAAAAAAATGGTTTTGTGGGGTGGGCCCAGGGTCCTTGTGCTGTGTGCAGCCTAGAGGCTTGGTGCCCTGTGTCCCAGCTGCTCCAGCCATGGCTGAAAGGGGCCAATGTACAGTTCGGGCTGTGGCTTAAGAGGGTGGAAGCCTCAAACCTTGGCAGCTTCCACATGGTATTGAGCCTGTGGGTGCACAAAAGAACCGAGGTTTGGGAACCTCTGCCTAGATTTCAGAACATGTATGGAAATGCCCAGGCAAAAGTTTGCTGCAGGGATGAGGCCCTCATGGAGAACCTCTGCTAGGGAGGTGCAGAAGGGAAATATGGGGTCAGAGCCCCCTCACAGGGTTGGAGCACTGCCTTGTGGAGCTGTAAGAAGAGGGTCACTGTTCTCCAGACCCCAGAATGGTAGATCCATCAACAGCTTGCACTGTGCGCCTGGAAAAGCCACAGACACACAATGCCGGCCATGAAAGCAGCCAGGAGGGAGTCTGTCCCCTGCAAAGCCACAGGGGCAGAGCTGCCCAAGACCATGGGAACCCATCTCTTGCATCAGCATGACCTGAATGTGAGACCTAGAGTCAAAGGAGATCATTTTGGAGCTTTAAAATTTGACTGCCCCACTGGATTTCGGACTTGCATGGGCCCTGTAACCCCTTTGTTTTGGCCAATTTCTCCCATATAGAATGGCTGTATTTACTCAATACTGGCACCCCCATTGTATCTAGGAAGTAACTAGCTTGCTTTTGATTTTACAGGCTCATGGGCAGAAAGGACTTGCCTTGTCTCAGATGAGACTTTGGACTGTGGACTTTTGGGTTAATGCTGAAGTGAATTAAGACTTTGGGAGACCGTTGGGAAGGCATGATTGGTTTTGAAATGTGAGGACGTGAGATTTGGAGGAGACAGGGTGGAATGATATGGTTTGGCTGTGTCCCCACTCAAATCTCAACTTGAATTGTATCTCCCAGAATTCCTACATGTTGTGGGAGAGAACCAGGGGGAGGTAATTGAATCATAGGGGTCAGTCTTTCCTGTGCTACTCTCATGATAGTAAGTCTCACGAGATCTGATGGGTTTATCAGAGGTTTCCACTTTTGTGTCTTTCTCATTTTTCTCTTGCTGCTGCCATGTAAGAAGTACCTTTCCACCAGGTACGGTGGCTCATTCCTGTAATCCCAAAACTTTGGGAGGCCAAGGCAGGTGGATTATGAGGTCAAGAGATTGAGACCATCCTGGCCAACATGATGAAACCCTGTCTCTACTAAAAATACAGAAATTACCTGGGTGTGGTGGTACAAGCCTATAATCCCAACTACTCAGGAGGCTAAGGCAGAAGAATCATTTGAACCCGGGAGTGGGAGGTTGCAGTGAGCCAAGATTGTGCCACTGCACTTTAGACTGGCAACATAGTGAGACTTGATCTCAAAGGAAAAAAAAGGCTTTTCACCTCCCTCCATGATTCTGAGGCCTTCCAGCCATGTGGAATTATAAATCCAATTAAACCTCTTTCTTTTTCTTGCCAGTCTCGAGTATGTCTTTATCAGCAGTGTGAAAACAGACTAATACAATTTCCCTCTGTTGAACTGGTGAATTATTTACTATGTACAAGGTAATTCGCTGGTAAGAAAAATTGGGCTGGTGAGTTTACTAAGAGACACACAGGATTAACATGCCCATTAGATCTATCCAACCTAATTCTGCAATGCACAAGCCTCTTTGCTTTGTAAAGAGGAAAGTACCATTATTTGCAGTAGCATCTGAGTTTGGTGGATGGTAAAGTATGAAAATTTTTCACCTGAGGTTAAATAGATGAATTTATTCATTCAACTGTTATTAAGCAGCAGCAATGTACCAGTCATTGGTAATCAATAATAAATGGCATAGTCCATCTCCTAATGGCTTTGCAATCTACTAGGTCTTTTTTTTTCTATTTTTTATTCTATACCCTAAAACTGAAACACAAACTAAAATGGTTCTTCTTAACCAAGATTAGCTATGTTCTATACTGATAAGCTACTTTTAAGTGCCTCTCAGTAAACTAACATCCTTGAGACATAGGTAGAGGAATTCAATCGACTGCAATAATACAGTTGTTTCAGTCTTCACTTTTCATATGGAGATTGCCAATGTGCAGGGTCCCACATAGTTGCAATGGCTGAGCACTGCGGAACTCCAGGGGACATTGTTTACATAGATTAGGATGCTGGGACACTGTTCACATATATTACAATCTGAGTGGCCAAATGCTCCAACCCAGAGGTACCTTTTTCAGCCACCTCTTTTATGTTCTATCAAGAACAAGCATTACCAAGTTGTTACTTCATTTTATTTTGTTTAGCACTTTTGAGGTGCTGCTGTGCTCAGGGTTCTTTTCTTATTGAAGTAATAGAGATCTACAAAGATAAATAACACATAAATGTTTACTTTAATGGACAACATTAGAGTCTAGTAATTTTCTTTACAGACTCCAGATCTCAATGGAGTCACAAACAAGATAAGTTAATAACTGCATCTCCATTCTCAAGGATGCTATTGTAACAAATGTGTTCAGGTTGGCCAACAACCAGCAGCAGCATTTACTTACCGAAAGCCATATGGAAAAGCTGTGCTCTTTCACTAGGTCACTTGGCAAACATTACCTTTTTGCTCCCTTGATGTTTCCTGATCTCAAGAGTAGGAAACCAGAAGGGAACCAAATCACTTTCTTACCCACTTCCTAAAGAGCAACGTTGACTTCATCAGCTGGGCTTTAGGGTTCAGGAAACCCACGTATTTCAGGATAAACTGGCTTGAGTACATGAGTGGTGATTGCTTTTCTTACAGAGTTGCAGTGGCAGCATTGATAATTAAAACAAGCAAAAAGTGTTGGCATTCTTTCATGGCCATCTGTGACTTCAGTGTGCTGGTACTTAGTGTTCACAGGCAACTGAATGTTTGAACTGGTTCTTGGTTTTGCAGTGAAAAATAAAGGACAGCACATTTTTGCTTTGCCTGTTCTTTTTTTTTCCAAGAACAACATGGTTAGAAATTATGACATTTAATTGTTTTAAATTCAATTGTCATGCAACATTTTGTTTCATGTATTTAGCATTTTGATATGAGACCATATCATAATTTAATTATAAAATTAAGTTTGCTATTCCACTTCATGTATTCTTTTATTACAGTGTTAACTTTAAACCTTTCCATTTTAATAGGATTCAGAGATCTTTATTTTTCTGTAAGAAACTGATACAGCATTTGACTTTTTTTGGTTGCATTCCAAAATTTTAACATGAGTATTGTAAAAAGAAATAAAAGTGATTTTTATATAATTGTGCAGCATAAACATAAGGAATACATAACTAGAATCAAAGATTATAAACATTTAGAACATGAATAATAGTTAATGTATTTAAACACATAAAAGCACATTTATTATGTTGAATCATATGAAGTTTCTATTTTTGATAGGAAAAAAATTATCAAATTTTGGCAATCAGCTTATATTAGGTAATTCTGCACATTTTGGCTGCCAGTTTAACGAAAATTAAATGCATGATAGTTAACCATAAATGAGTCAGCCCTTGGTGGATTATCTAAACCTAATGCCAGTTCCTCTCTCTTTTGATTTAATTACTGCTTTCAGGCTGACTACTCAAGAAGTCTATCTTAAGTGGTAATGAATGAAAGAAAACAATATCCATGAATTTGGATACCTAAAGTTCCATATTTTTAAAAACCCAGGAGTTAGAATAAAGGAGCAGTTAAGACTATGAATTAAATCTTGTTTTAGGAGATTGTCTGGATTTATATACATGTGCTACTATGTCCCATATATAATAGACAAGTAGGCTCTAAAATGTGTGTTTCCAACAAATGATATCAAGATGATATTATATTTTTGAGAATTTCTGCAGATTTTTAGCTGAACAGAAAAAAGTGGTCTACTACAAAGCAAATCCTTAGTGCCAGTAGATATAAATTCTTATCAGTTCTGTCACTGGCAGCCTCTGTGACACAAGCAGGTGCCCTAACCTCTATGGAAGCATTTTATTTGTTCACTTTACTGACATCTTAGTGCACATATGCATTCCCACTTCTTTAGTAACAACTCTGTGATTCTCAGGAGCCCACCCCAGAGGTTAGGAACCATTGGATTATAAAAGCTCTGTTAACCCTTCTTAACCTCATATTCTAATTTCTATTAACCTAAGAGGTATTAGCAACAAATGAGGAAAGGGAAATAGACGAACTGGAAATTTGGAATTGTGATAATGAAGATTCCAGCCACTGAAGCTGATAATTATGTATGAGTTCTTTCCATTTGACTAGTGGCCAGAAACCAGAGAGAGTGGAATTGATGAGGCAGTGTGTCATGCTGGCAGTGGCTGCAGCCTGAAAGGAAAATAATCCAGATAATTGTTTAATTGGATACTACTTAAAAACAGGAGTTGAAACCCCCCCAAGAAGTATGATCCAGAGTAAACATCTTTGCCACCATATTGGTTAAATAAAAACCCAAGCATGGTGCACTGATGGCCAGCATCCATGAGATTCCATTTTCACTGCCATGAAATTTCCTTTTAACTATCCCCTTCTGGTCCTTGACAATCTCTGTCAGCTTTACTTTTCAATGTTAAGTACTTCTGGATGATAATTTTACAATAGTATACTTATAATGAAAAACAAAAATGAATGAAATCCTAGCTACAAACATAATAACAGGAGGATAATATTCAAGTGCTTCCTAAGCAGTGCTTATGATAAAAACTGTCATGAGTCAGCCTGGGTTTGAAGCATCTTATATCATTTCTATCATACATGTTATATAATTTATAAAGTATGTGTTATAAGTTTGATTTAGTTATTTAAACTTTCTTTGATTCAGTTTTAGCACTTGTAAATTGGGTGGGATGGTATTGGGGCTGTAGTAAACATTACATAAGTTAATTTGTGGTTAATTTGTATAATGACCTTATACCAGTACTTGGCTTAAGTGCTGTATTTCTGAAACAGTAATCTGCTATTATTACTGTTTCCTTCATGGCAGTTTTACAGAAAAGTGACTGTTTTTATATAACCTAACTAACTGAGCCCCGGCTCTTTTAAACTAATGGTTTTGACTGAATTATCGTAGCATGGTAAAGTCTATCAATTTTATAAGAAGTGGCTCAGAAAAACAATACATTTGCTTCTGCAGTTATATCTATATAACACACTGAGCGTAATGTTGGAGGTGGTATGACCAATTAAAGTATTTTGGTCCCTCTTTTCTTTTTTCCATTCTCTTGAGATTTTACTTTTAGGTCTTTTTCTCTGAGCTGAATGCATTCATATTTAATGATTGCCATTTTTATTCTTCTTGGAGAATTAAATATTAAATACCAGGCAGAATACCTCCTTTAATTTCTCTTTAGAGTAATAAGATGTTACCAGTAACTCTTTCCTGAGATCTGTAGCAATACCCTGTGTCAAAATGGAAGTACATTATAAAGCCAGAAAACCACTCATCAAGAGTTCTTAGAAAGAGTATTTTATATTGTATAAATATATCAGATAATGCAAACATCTGAGAGGTGAATTGGTGCTAATTTGGCTTCAGGAATCTCTCACACAAAATGTTATGATAAATTCTAATTACCAAAGTACTTATCAAATTATAATAAAAAGTTTTAATTACTTTATTCACAATGAGATTATTAGTATGAACAAGAATTACTCCCTTTTTCAGCTTTATTGAGGTATAATTAACAAAATTGTATATATTTAAAGTACACAACATGATTTGATATGCATATGCATATATCAACACAATCAAATTAATGAACACATTCATCATACATAGTTACCATTGTGTGTTTATGTATATGTATGTGTGTGGTGAAGACAATGCCTACCTTCCTAGTGAATTTCAAGGAAAACTACAGTATTATTAATTATAGCTACCATGCTGTACATTAGATCCTCAGAACCTATTCATCTTATAACTGAAAGTTTGTATACTTCAAACAACATCTCCCAATTTTCCCCACTCTTAACCCCTGATAACTATCCTTCTACTCCTTGCTTCTATGAGTTCTGCTTTTTCAGATATCACATATAAGTGATACCATACAGTATGGATCTTTGTAGATCTGGCTTATTTCATTTAGCATAATGTTCTTCAATTTAATCTCTTTTAAGGCTGAATACTATCCCAGTGTGTGTGTATATGTGTGTATAACATTTTCTTTATTCATTCATCCATTAAAAGGCACTTAAGTTGGTTTTACCTCTTGGCTACTGCAAATAATGCTGCAATGAACAAGAGAGTGAAGCTATCTCATCAAGATGCTGACTTAACTGCCTTTAGATATATATCCAGAAATGGAATTGTTCGATTGTATAGTAGTCCTATTTTAAATTTTTTTGTATAACCTCCTTACTGTTTGCCATACTTGCTGAATCAATTTACATTCCCATTCCCATTAACAGTATAAAAGGGATCCCTTTTCCCTTTTCTTTCTCTTCCTTCCGCCTTTCCTTCTGCTCTTCCTTCCGCCCTTCCTTCTTTCCTTCCTTTCTTTCCTTTCAACAAAATCTCACACTGTCACCCAGGCTGGAGTGAAATGACACAATCTCAGCTCACTGCAACCTCTGCCTCCTGGATTCAAGTAATTCTTCTGCCTCAGCTTCCCAAGTAGCTGGGATTACAGGCACCTGCCACCACGACCACCTAATTTTTTGTATTTTTAGTAGAGATTGGGTTTCACTATGTTGGCCAGGTTGGTCTCGAACTCCTGACCTCATGATCTTCTTGCCTCGGCCCCCCAGAGTGCTGAGATTACAGGTGTGAGCCACCGCATCCAGTCTAGGGATCCCTTTCCTTAACACCATCACCAACCCTGGTTAGACATTATCTTTTTGATAATAGCTATTCTAACAGTGATATGTCATTGTGGTTTTAATTTGCATTTCCCTGATAATTAGTGAGGTAAAGCACCTTTTTATACACTTGTTAGGTATTTGTATGTTTTCTTAGGAAGAATGTCTATTCACATCCCTTGCGTATTTTCTAACCAGGTTATTTCATTTTTGCTATTAAGTTGTATGAGTTCCTTATATATTTTTAATATTAACCCCTTGTCAGATATAAGGTTTGCAAAACCATCTCCCGTTTCATAACTTGCCTTTTTATTTTGTTGATTGTTTCTTTTGCTGTAGATAAGTTTCTTACTTTGATGTTATCTCATTTGCTTATTTTCTACTTTTTTGCCTCTGCTTTTAGTGTCATATCCAAAAAATCATTGCCAATACCAATGTCAAGGAGCTTTTTCCCTGTTTTCTTATAAGAGTTTTATGGTTTCAGGCTTTACATTTAAGTCTTTAATCTATTTTGTGTTAATATTTGTGTATGATGTAGGAGTCTAATTTCTTTCTTTTGTATGTGGATATTCATTTATTGCAATGCTATTCTTTTCCTATTTTATATTCTTAGTGCTTTTGTCAAAGATTAGTTGACTATTTATGTATGGGTTTATTTCTAGCTCTCTAATCCATTGGTTTGTGTATCTCATTTTTATGCCAGTAGCATACTGCTTTGATTACTATAGCTTTGTAACATAATTTGAAATCAAAAGGTGTGATGCCTCCAGTTTTGTTCTTTTTTATTTTTTAAGGACAGGATTTCTCTCTGTCAGCTGGGCTGCAGTGCAATGGCATAGTCATAGCTTATTGCAAACTCATACTCCTGGACTCAAGCAATCCTCCCACCTCAGTTTCTGGAGTTGCTGGGGCTACAAGCATGCACCATCATAACCCAACTAGTTTTTAATTTTTCTTTTTTTTATAAAAACAAGGTTTCCCTATGTTACCCAGGGTGGTCTGGAACTTCCAGCCTCAAGATATCCTCCTACCTTGGTCTCCCAAAGCACTGATATTATGGCATGAGCTGCTGTGCCTGGCCCTGCTCTACTTTTTCAAGATTTCTTTGGCTATTCACCATCTTCTGTAGTTTTATATTAATTTTAGAATTGTTTTTCTGATTTATTTGAAGAAATGCCATTGGAATTCTTATAGGGATTACATTGAATCTGTAGATTTATTTGAATAGTATGGACTCTTTTTCTTTTTTAGAATAGTATGGACATTTTAACAGTATTAATTAATTATTCCCATCTCTGAAGATAGGAATCATTCCGTTTATTTGTCTCTTCTTCAGTTTCTTTCAGCAATGTCTTACAATTTTCAGTGTACAGATATTACAACTGGTTAAATTTATATCCAAGAATTTTATTCTTTATTACTCTTTTGTAAATGGGATTGTTTTGATTCTTTTTTAGATGGTTTATTATTAGTATATAGAAACACAACTAACATTTGTATGTTGATTTTTTTTTTTTTTTTTGTCTTGCAACTTTACTCAATTTGCTTATTAGTTCTAACAGTTTTTTGGTGGAATCTTTAGAATTTTCTGTATGTAAGATCATGTTATCTACAATCAGAAACAGTTTAACTTCTTCCTTTCTTATTTGGATATCATTTCTTTCCTTTTCTTGCCTAATTGCTCTGGCTATACTTTCAGTACCATGTCAAATAGAAATGATGGGAGTGAGCATCTTTTCTTGTTCCTGATCTTAGAGTAAAAGTGTTCAGCTTTTCACTGTTAAGTATGATGTTGGTTGGGAGGTTGTTATATAGCCTTAATTCTGTTGAGGTACATTTCTTCTATACTTAATTAGTTGAGAGTTTTTATAATGGAAGAATATTGAGTTTTATCAAATACTTTCTCTGCATTTGAGATGATCGTATAATTAGTATCCTTTATTCTATTAACGTGACACATCACATTTACTGACTTGTGTAAGCTAACATATCCTTGCTTCCCAAGGATAAATGTCACTGGATCATGGTATTCTTTTAAAGTGCCGTTAATTTGGCTTGATAACATTTTCTTAAAAATGTTATCAAATGTTTGTATTTATGTTCATTAGGAATATTGACGTATAATTTTTCTTTTTTTATAGTATATCCATATCTGACTTCAGTATCAGAATAATGCTAGCTTCATAAAATGAGTTCAGAGATATCCTCTCCTTCTGAATTTTTAGAAGAATTTGAGAAGGATTGATATTAATTCCTCTTTAAATCTTTGATATAATTCACTTGTGAAGCTATTGGGTTTTGGGATTTTCTTTAGAGGTTTTTGGTTACTGATTCAGTCACTTATTCATGATCGGTCTGTTCAGATTTTCTACTTCATTATTCAGTCTTGGTAACTTGTATGTTTCTAGGAATTTATCCATTTATTCCAGGTTTTCCAATTTGTTGGAATATTCTTATTCACTAACTTTGGCCTTACTTTGTTCTTCTTTTACTAGTTCCTTGAAATATAAAATTTAGTATTTTATTTGGGATCTTTCTTTATTCTTAATACAGGCAATTATTATTATAAACTTCCCTCTTAGAACTGTATTTGCTGTATTCTATCAGTTTGGGTATGTTCTGTTTTTATTTTTTGTTGTCTCAAGATACTTTCTGATTTTCCTTTTGATTTCTTCTTTGACCCATTGGTTGTTTAGGAAGCATGTTGTTTAATTTTCATATGCTTGTAAATTTTACAAAATTCTTCCTGTTTTTGATTTCTAGTTTCATACCATTGTGGTCAGAAAAGATACTTGAAATTATTTTAATCTTACAAAAATTTTTAAGTACTGTTTTGTGGCTTAACATATAATCAGTGCTGAAGAATGTTTCATGTGTGCTGGAGAAGAAGGTTCATTTTGCTGCTTCAGATGGAATGTTTTGGGTATATTTGTTATTCATTTGGTGGATGGTGTTATTCATATCCATTGTTTAATTGTTGATTTTGATCTGTATGATCTATTCATTGTTGCAAATAGAAATTGAAATCCCCTACTATTACTGTATTGCTGTCTCTTTTCTCCCTTCTGTTAGTAGTTTCTTAGTATGTCTAGATGCTCTGGTACTGGATACAAACATATTTAAAATTGTTACATTCTCTTGATGTATTGACCCTTTGGTATTATATAATGACCTTCTTTGTTTCTTGTGACAGATTTTGACTGAAAGTCCATTTTGTCTAATATAAATATATCCAACCCTGCTGTCTTTTGGTTACCGTTTGATTAGAATATCTTTTTCCATTCCTGCATTTTAACCTATGTGTGTCCTTAAGACTGAAGTGATTCTTATAGGGAGTGTATAATTGGCTCTTGTTTTTGCTTTTTTAATCTATTCAGCTGCTCTGCATTTTTAGATTAAAGAATATAATCCATGTACATTTAAACTAATTATAGATAGGTAAAGATTCATGACTTCCACTTTTTAAAATGTTTTGCTATTCTTTTCCTTTCTTTTTCTCCTGCTGTCTTCCTTTGTATTTTGATGATTTTCTATAATCTTATATTTTAATTCCTTTCTTATTGTTTTTTGTATATCTACTAAAGGTTTTTTCTTTCTGGTTAGCATGAAGCTTGCATAAAAGATCTTGCAACATTCCATTTTAAGTTGATAAGAACTTGACTTCAGTTACATACAAATACTCTACACTTTTACTCTCCAATCAACATTTTATGCTATTGATGTTACGTTGTGCATCTTTTTATATTGTATATCTTTAACAAATTAGTGTATCTATAGTTATTTTTAATACTTTTGTTTTTTAACTTCTCTAAGTTACAAGTGGTTTATATACAACTATTACAGTATTCTGAACTTGACTATATTTTTAACTTTACTAGTGAATTTTATACATATAGATGTTTTTATACATATAGATGTTTTATGATGTTAATTAGCATCTTTTCAGTTCAATTTAGCATTAAATTCTACCTTTAACATTCTTTTACAAGTCAGATCTAGTGGCAATTAATTTCCTTAGCCTTTGTTTGTATGGGTAAGTCCTTTTCTCTCCTACATTTCTGAAAGACAGCCTTATTGGATATAGTATTCTTTTTTGACTGTTCATTTCCTCAGCACTTTGAATATATCATTCCACTCTCTCCCAGTTTTCAAGGTTTTTTGTTGAGGTGTTCACCAATAGTTTTATCAGGGTACCCTTCTTTGTTATGAGTCTCTTTTCTCTTGCTGTTTTAAAGTTTCCCTCTTTAAGACTTTTGTCAATTGATTATAAAGCATTCCCTCTGTGAGGAATACATTCTAAGATCCCCAGTGGATTCCTGAAACTGTGGATAGCACTGAACCCAATTGCCATCAGTTGGAATCTGTTTCTGTTTATGTCTTCTGGAAACAAATTTAATGGCTTTTTCATCTTTGCTTATCACACATTGTGACTATAACTTCTGCAGCATGAGGTGCAACAGCAAAACTAGTATAAATTTTTTTTTCTTCTTAATTTCATGGGTAGAAGATTTGTTCTTACCCTAGATCTTAGCAAACTCAGCATACCATTTTTTTTTTCTTTCTTTATTAAGTCAACAACTTTTACCTTTTCACTTGATGGCTTCTCTTTGGCTTATCCAAATTGCCAGCATCACTTGTGCTTTGAAACCATTATTAAGTAAAATAAGTGTTACTTGAAAACAAACTTCAATGCCACAACAGTTAATCTGATAACAGATGGTTACTAAGTGACTAAAGCATGCTCTGTGTCAGTATGCTGGAAAAAGGTATAATCCACATCCTGGACAAGACAGAGCAGGACAGAGTGAGATTTCTCCACTCTGCTCAGAACGGAATGCAGTTTAAATTTTGTGAATTCTTTCTGGAATTTTCCATTTAGTATTTTCTTTTTTTTTTTTTAATTGCATTTTAGGTTTTGGGGTACATGTGAAAATCATGCAAGGTTGTTGCATAGGTGCATACGTGGCAGTGTGATTTGCTGCCTTCCTCCCCTTCACCTATATCTGGCATTTCTCCCCATGCTATCCCTCCCCAACTCCCCACCCCACCCCTTACCGTGGTTGACTGCAGGTAAGTGAAAGCATTGAAAGTGAAACCAAGGATAAAGTGGAACTACTGTAATGTGTCTCAGAAAAATATTCTCTGGGTGGGTCCTTCTTTAGATTCTTTGAGCTTCATGAATCAGGATGTCTATATCTTTCTGGGAAGTTTTCAGACATTATTTCTTTAAATAAGCCTTCTGTTTCTCTCTTCTCTTGTGACTTTCAGAAATCACGTATTTATTATCTTGATGATACCCATAGGTTAGTATGCTCTCTTTTTTTTTTTTTAAAGACAGGGTTTCACTCTGTCACCCAGATTGGAGTTCAGTGGTGTGATCTTGCACTGCAGGCCTCACTGCAGCCTCTGCCTCCCAGGCACATGATTCTCCCACCTCAGCCTCCTGAGTAGCTGGGACTGCAGGTGCAAGCCACTATGCCTGGCTGATTTTTCTTTTCTTTTCTTTTCTTTTTTTTTTTTTTTTTTTGAGACAGGGTTTTACTATGTTGCCCAGGCTGCTCTCAAACTCCTGACCTCAAGCAGTCCACCTGCCTTGGCCTCCCAAGGTGCTCGGATTACAGGCATGAGTCACTAAGTTCAGCCTAGTATGCCCTCTTTACTCTTTTTTTAATTGTTTCTCTAACTGACTAATTCAATGTGACCTGTCTTTAAGTTTGCTAATTTTTTCTTTTGCATGATTAAATATGATATTGTACCTCTTTTTGAATTTTTCAGTTCTGTCATTGTATTCTTTAATCCAAGATTTCTATATTTTATTAACTTCTGATTTTGTTCATGCGTTGTTTTTCTGATTTCATTTAGTTGTCTGTTTCCCCTTCCAGCCCATTGATTTTCTTTAATATGATTGTTTTGAATTCTCTGTCACAGTTCATAGATCTCAATTTCTTTGCGGTTGTTACTGGCACTTACTACTTTGCTTTTGTGGTGTCATGTTTATCTGATTCTTTATTATCTGTGTAGCTTTGCATTTTTCTGTTTGCATTTGAAGAACAAATACCTGCTCAAATCTTTACAGATTGGCTTTGGCAGATACTGACCTTTCCTTTCAAGGTTCCCAGCCTGATAGGATTTCTTCTGGGTCATGTGACTTTTGCTGGTTCGTACGAGGAGCAGAATATTTATGGTCTGGTCTCAAGATGGATTGGACTTTGGGCAGTAGAACTGGCACTAGGGCAAGGGTGTGCTTTAGATTCAACACTTGGCTCCACAGATAGCAGGCCTGTTACCAGGTATACTGTTGAATGTTTTTCTCTCCAGGTTCTTAGGAGGGCTCCCACTGGGTCACTAGGGAGATCCTTGGTCAGGCAGAACTGGTCTTGGACTATGGCTGAGGGGGTTACAGGGGTGCTTCAGGGTCCACAGCTGAGTTGAACGTTTTTAGGTCTCTTTCCAGGGTCACAGACAGATGTACCTCCTGCCAGGTTCTTGGTTGGGCAAGACTGCCCCGACTGCGTCCAAGCAGAGCTGGAGATGGATCACAGGTCTACTTTAAGATCTATATTCAGCCTGAGATCAGCTGGCCTATTTCTGGGAGCATGGATGAGCATGTTTTCTATAAAGACCATTGGTGGACAGAACTGTTCTCAGATCACAGCTGAGAGGAGCTGGAACCAAGTTAAAGGACTCTTTCAGCATCTACAGTGGGACCAAAGTTGGGACTGCCATCAGGGCATGAATGGACATATCTTTTGGAAGGTCCCTGTGTGGTCAGAAATGCTCTCAGACTATAGATGAGAATGGCTGGAGCTGAATTATAGGGCCACTTTAGGGTCCACAGCTGGGGCTGAGATCAACAGGTCTGTTGTACAAAGCGCAAAATTAGCCTGCTGTCTGGGTACACGCCTGCCCTCTCAGAACAGCCCTGATCAGTCTTGGACTCCATATCTGAATCCCAAAGCTTGACAAAGGCACTTTTATTCCACAGATAGCTGCCAAATTATTGTTCTGTGGGAGGATATGAGTAGAGGATCTCCTATTCTGCTATCTTGCTGACTTCTAGAA
The DNA here is from genome assembly GCF_030222135.1 of Aotus nancymaae. Classification (NCBI taxonomy): domain Eukaryota; kingdom Metazoa; phylum Chordata; class Mammalia; order Primates; family Aotidae; genus Aotus; species Aotus nancymaae. The sequence continues at coordinate 5,811,514 of NW_026988507.1, read as the reverse complement.
TAGTTCCTTTACAACGATTGTAATAGATGAGGTTTCTAATTGCTCAGCAGACACTTATTCCAAACTCCCAGACTTTCACACCTAAAAATGTGCCTCTGAATAAATATTTTACAGTAACAGTTAACATATTTAGACCATATTTAGACCCGTGAAGTAACATTAGAGTATTAATTCCTCTTAATCAACTGTCTTTACTAAAGGAAGTTCCAGGTGAAAATGCAGTAATGATATTAAAAATAATAACTTGTGGATTATATGCTCTGACCAGTAGAATAGACACTGGCATTAAGTATTAGAATACCCTTGTTTCACCAGAGGTTAACCACGAGTGCTGGATAACAGGGAGGTGAGGGGTTCTGTGAAAGAGGCTGGGGAGGCAAAGAAAGTGGGACACGAGAAAATTGGGACCCCAACTGTTTACCAACCTATACAGCCATATGAGTGCATCCTGTAAAGTATATATATTCATATACATTCATAGCATCCCTGTGGGAAATGCATTTGAAATGCCAAGAATGATGAGAAAATACCCTTAATACCAAAAACTTTCAATAATAATCAATATTTATCTATTCTTCATGGAGGTTGTCATATTTCTTCTTGGGGAAAAAAAATATGGTGATTTCATTCAGAGTTGCTTGAGGTTTCTCAAACTCAAACAAAATAAAAAACACATAGACTTAACCTGGAGAACATTTTGCATAAGTTCCACTATTCTTACTATATAATACTTGCAATTTCTATCTATTGAATTGTAATAGTTAGAATTTTTCCCATAATTCTCTAATTCATTTGAGTTTCTGTGATCAAAGTTACTCTAAACCATAGCAGAAGACAATCTGTACTCTTTATATTTTACAGGTCAGGAGTCAAATTCTTTTGAAAATTTGCAATTTTAATAAAATAATGAGGTTTAATAGGAATGTTCATTTTCTAAAATTTTTAAAAATAATGTATATTTTCATTCATGAGGAGAAAAAATATAAAAAGGATTTCTTTATATACATTATATCAAAGTATAAATTGCTTCAAATAAGAAGTTGTGAAAAGGAAAACCAAATTTTTGGCTTAGAAGTTTGCACTATGTACAATTGAAAACAGAATTCTATGCATATTCATATTATTTTGTATGAGTTTCAATTATTATAAGACATTAAAGAGCAAAACCACTTTTGTTAATTGCCAAAATGGGTATGTGTTCTACAAAGTTATTTCACCTCTGTTTTTTCTTCTGTTTTCCTTTTTATTTCTTGCATTTTTTTATCTGATTAAATATATTTCAAATAATTTTTTTCTTCTTATAATTCTAAACAGTATCTAGCTATCAATATAGCCCTGAAAGCACAGGCTTAACTACATTACGGACAATTCTCTGGCAGATTAAATTTTCACCACCCACATTTCCGATCTACTTTAAAAGTCAGCATTAAAGACTAATTTGAGTATTTTTCTGATTTTTAAAAATGCTTTAGTTTCAACTAACCCTCAAACTCTATCTGTGTATACTTATGCAAGATTTTATGGTGGCTACAAAGATATGTAAGAGAAAATGTCAGCGTCCTAATATCTTATAGCAGGGGGCAGATGCTCTGACATGGAGAGAGGTCACTAGACCACAGCCATGGATAATAAATGTCCTATGAGAACAGGCTACATTGTCTGCATTTAGAGGTGTTCCCTATATGGAGCTTATCATGTCTTGGGGATGGTTATGTGTCTGGTCTATCCCCATTCTTTGTAGAAGGATAATTCTACAAAGATTTCCTCAACCATTCACCATCTGCCTTATCTCCTTAGGTTGCACGTCCACTACCCTTGGTACACAATGTACATGTTTACTAAGAGCCACATACCAATGTTTTCTTGGGACACTTTCTGCACTAACCAAAATCATTTTTTAATATTGTTGTTGTTAATTATTTGTTCCATAATTATTGTCTTAATGTTCTTTAGGGAAAATCTTGGAAGAGATGCTATTATAACTTTTTCTAATTGCTTTTAAAAGAAAGCACTTAAGTTTTTTGTTTTTTTTTTCTTAGAGTCTCGCTCTGTTGTGTAGGCTGGAGTGCAGTGGCGTGATCTCGGCTCACGGCAACCTCCGCCTCCCAGGTTCAAGTGATTCTCCAGCCTCAGCCTCCTAAGTGGCTGGGACTACAGGCGCACATCAGTGTTTGGCCAATTTTTTTTGTACTTTTAGTAGAGACGGGGTTTTACTATACTGGGAAGGCTGGTCTTGAACTCCTGACCTCAGATGATTCACCCACCTTGGCCTCCCAAAGTGCGGGTCAACTTTGTTCATCTTCCTTTTGGTGGATATACGTTAGTGTAGGCACTTGCAAGGGGCAGACATTTAATACAGCACAGATAACATCGCTCTCTAGTATCTATATTGTATGTCTTATGTTCTTTAATGAGTGTCTTGTTCCTTACAGGACAGTGCTTTTTACTCTGACGTCTGTGGTTGTACTTGTGATTACAACGGACTGGATCAGCTGGGACAAGCTGAATCGGGGATTTTTGCCCAGTGATGAAGTTTCCAGAGCATTCCTTGCTTCTTTCATCTTGGTCTTTGACCTCCTTATTGTGATGCAGGTAAGTGTATTTCCCTCCCCTCAACTAAGCTGTTGCATGCTTTGTTCTCACTATAACAAACAGGCTATGGCAACAGGCTCCATAAATCTAGTTCAGTACAGCATTTACAGTTACTATTAATGGGGCCTTCTCTGTTTATATTTTCAGCAATTATACTGGTAGGAAAAGCCAATTGGACTTTTATAAGAAGGGCACCAAAATTGTATTTTATGAACGTTGCAAGGTGGGCCTCTAGAAACCATATAGCACATTGGTATTTTCTGCCTAGGCTTTAGCGGGGAAAAAAAAGCACACCCAGAAACAAAAACCAAAAAACTCTGTCATTTAGTAAATGGAAAGCTGCAGACATGAGGATGATATGAAACCGGCAACGCAGGGAAAAGCAATTGTCAAAGCAACTCAGGGTTTTATAGCAGTTGAAATGGAGTGATGTAAAAATTCTTTTTCTGGTTATAGAAATTGTTACTTTCCTTCAGTATTCACCAGAGATCATTCCATTTTCATGTAAACAATTTTTCTGCCCTGCTTAGCAACAGATTTTTCATACAATAGCATCACAGTAACCAGTGTTACTCTTGTAATTTGGTGTGACTGTTTGGGGTTTTAGGAATATTCTTTTGAATGGGGCAGAAAGAGACACTAGCTATTTCTTGGTATTTTATCTTGCTCATTAAATATCCATCCATTTGCTGGATATTTTCTTATTGCTTTCATAAGGCAATTTTGCTTTTTTTCCTCTCCTGAGGCATCGTAAGTCACCAGACCAAAGACTATGATTACTGAAGGAATACTCCATTGTATTCTGAATTTATGTGAGATTTCACAGGATAGCAGATGGGTTTTCTCATTTCTAGAGGCAAAAACAGGCCTTTATGAGAGATATTCAGTGTTGTCTCACAAGAGAGTAGCAGTTTATTTGTTTTTATTCTTTGTTAAATAATGTATCCTGGGCATTAGGTTCAAGATGGTTCCTTGAGTATATTACTAGTTTAATGGATAATATTTTAAAATACATTATCACTTAAAAAAATTACTTGAAGAGATAAAATAGAATATTTTTGTCTCATTTGAAAATTGATGAATTTCTTATTTCCTGAAATAGCAATTGGAAAAGCTTTGGACTTTGAGTCAGACAGCATTGGGAGGTTCTAGATCTGTCTGTCACTAAGCTGTAGGATGTCCCATAGATATCTACAGAATTGAATTTTTAGCATTTATGTAATAATGCATCATGAATTACTTATATGAAGGCTATTTTTATCTTCTTCTATTTCCTAATATAATTCCTCACGGAAAATGTCTACATTGGCCAAATGGCCTACCGACACCTCTCTGAACCCATCTTAAAGTCAATGGTATTAGTAACCAAGTAGATTCTTGTCTAATTGAATTTGCTTACATTCATATATTTGAGAGCATAAATTCTTTGACTGTTCATTACCATCCTCTTGCTTCTACTCTATTTGTGTAAGTTTTAAGTATTCTTCCAAGAGTTCACTAAAATCAAGGACTTCAAGTGGGAAAATATAACATTGTAATTTACAGATACTATGGATTCACTTAAAAAGTGCTTAATAAAGACAAATGGAAGAAAGAAAGGATAGTCAGGATTTATATAGGCAGAATCAGCAGGATTGGAAAAGGAAAGACATTCTAGATGAAAAAAATATCCTAACAATGTAAAATGTCAATAACATGCTTGAAGTGTTCAGAGAGTTGTCAGAGTACAACTGACCGAAGATGAAGAGTTTATGCTGAGGAATATTTAAGTGTGGACCATTTTGGCTACAAGTAACAATAACCCTGCCAAGCTAATTTAATCAAAGGAGGAATGTGTGGCTGCATTATAGGGATATCCTACCCAATTCAAGAGGAGGGATGTGTTTGCCTTAGGAACACATGAAAACAGAGACCAGGGTGTAACAAGGAATCCAGACCCAGCCTTTATTTTCCATCTATCTTTTATATTTCTGCCTCTCTTTTTTTTTTTTCCTCTTATTGTAAAGCAGTCTTTCCAGGTTTCTCATTCAAATGGAAGAAAATGGCTATTGCCAACACCTCAGAAGGCAAGCACCCTCTAGCTGTCAGGCCTGATTCCAGATTTCTTAGGAAGGAATTGAAGGAACTCATGGGCTTAACATGGGAGGCTGTGATGATGAGGTCATCTGGAAGAAAAGGGGAGAGAGGTTGGGCTATAAACTCCAAATTAATAGGTTTCTAATATAAAGATGAATAAAAAATTAGCCCCCAAATTTAGGTCCCTTAACTCCTCTTTTCTCTCTTCCCCTAAGTCGGCTAGCCAAACCTATTGATTTATCTTTCTCTGTGCCTTTAATGTCATTCTTTCTCATTTCCTTGCCACCATTCCAGTCTTGACTACCCTTTATTCTATTGTAAAGTAATCTATCTCCTTTGGATCTTCTGCCACTACATGTCCTTATCCCTTTGTACCATATGCCCTATGCAGCTCTTCTTCATAACCTTCTAGTTTGGGAATGCCATGTTGTACACGTCTCAGCCCTAGATATTGTCCATGACTTCTCATTGTCTAGGAGGATGCCATGTTGTACACGTCTCAGCCCTAGATATTGTCCATGACTTCTCATTGTCTAAGAGGAGTGTCCAGCCTCTGGTAGCTGAGTGCCCTCCATGGTCTGTCCCTGATTCTGTCTTGTCCCATGTCTTCTATGCTCTAGTTCCACCCAGATCAAAGTATTTGCTGCTGGGCATTTGCCCACAGCATGCTTATTCTCCAATGTCAGGAGTCTCCTGTTCCTCTGCAGATTGTGCCTTTCTGTTCTACTCATCTAGATTCTACCACTGGAGACCATTTCAACTCTCTGCTCATTAAAGCCATGTGATCACTCCCTCTTCAGAACTCCTGTAGCACTTTTTACCTGAACTGCAAATCAACATGCCACTTTTTCCTTATAACTCTTCATATCCATGGAGCTTCCCAAGCAGAGTGCCTTGCACGGCAGGAGTAGGCCCAGGGTAACAACTGCTCAATGAGGATAAAGAAGTGACGGCTCAGCACTGAGTCTTGTGCAGACTGTATCCCTCTTTGTGAGCATCATGTAGAAGTTCTAGGAACTAGTACATGTGGTAAGAGAAATAATTTAAGGAAACAGAGCACCAGAAAGCATGTGTACTCAACACATTTGAAAATACATAAGACAAATATCCTAACAAGTTCATAACCAACTAAACTGTGTTGTAATTCATCCCATATTTACATATTTCAGATGAAAGAAAAATAAGTAGTAAAATTAGTGTCACTAAAACACCTGTCCTTATTATAATTATTTAAATAATTTGAAAGCAATCCTAGGCTTTCTAATGGTAGGAAAATTCCATTTACGCTATAGAAAGGTATTGTAATTTTAAAAAATTAGAATTTGGTGCTACTTTTGTGAAGTTTTTGTTTTTAACAAAACTAGCAAGCTAATTCTGAATACTTCTAGAGAAAGTATAATCATTAATTTTTATAGATGTTTACTTAATAGGATTTTTCTACCTTTATTGTTGTATCACATTTTTCTTGTTTTAGTAAACTCACTAGAATTAAGACATTAACAGATACCAGCAAAATGTAATGCGACTCACACATTCTACATACAGGACACAAGAAATAAACTGTAGAGAAAACTTTCTTCTAAGGAAAACCTTATCTCAGATTCTACTAAGTATTTGTACTTATGTCATTTGATTTATATATATCCCTTTATTTCTTTGCATAAATATTTGATCTGTAGCATGCCCCACCCACCTACCTTCTTTGCTAAGTTAAGAAAAAGATTCAGCTGATGGATACCCTAAAAGTACTGACTTCAGCACTACACAATCTATCCATGTATCAAAATTATACTTATACTCCATAAATTTATACAATTTTTAAAAAAGAGTTAAAAATATGTTTGTAAACAAAGGAAAAAAGTGGGACAGATGGAGCAAAATATCCAAATAGAACCTTCCAGTGATCATCCCCCCATAGGAGCATGAAATTTAACAACAATCCACACAAGAAAGCACCTCCATAAGAACCAAAATCAGATGAATGATCACAGTACCTGGTTTTAACAGTATATCAAAGCAAGAGACACGGAAGAGGGTAGGAAAGTCAGTCTTAAATTGCTGACATCTCTCTTCTCCTACGGCAGTCACCACATGGCACAGAGAGAGAATCTGTGCTTAGAGGAGGGAGAGCACAGTGACTGTGGGACTTCACATTGGAACTTAGTGCTGCCTGTTATAGTAGAAAACAACACAGGGCAGAATTCAGCTGTCACACATAGACCAGCCCTAGCGAGAGGGGAATTGTCCACCTCAGCATTTGCAACTTGAGTTCTGGCTAGCCTCTCAACTACAGGCTAAAGTGCTTTGGGATCCGAAATAAATTTGAAAGGCAGTTTAGGCTACAGGGACTTGCAATTTCTTGGCTAGTCCTTGGGCTGTGCTGGGCTTGGAGTCAGTTGACTTTGTGTCATGTGACCTAGTGAGACACCAGCCAGGGTGGCCAAGGGAGTGCTTGCACCACTCCTCCTCCAATCCCAAGCAGTGCTGCTCACAGCTCCAAGAGAAAGTCCCTCCCTCTGCTTCAGGAGAGGAGAGAGTAAAGAGGACTTTGTCTTGCAACTTGGATACTAGCTTACCACAGTAGAATAGGGCACCAGGCAGAGTCCTGAGGCCCCCATTTCTGATTCTACCTCCTGGACAATGTTCCTGGGTCCCAAGAGAACCCACTGAGTTGAAGGGAAGGACTCAGTCATGGCAGGATTCATCACCTGCTGTCTAAAGAGCCCTTGAGCCTTAAATGAACATAAGCAGTAGCCTGGAAGTACTCACTGCAGCCTTGGGTGATATCCAGTGCCATGCTGGTTTCAGGTATAATCCAAACATCCCCACCTGTGGTAGCCATGGGAAGATATTCCTTCTACTTGGGAAAAGCAGAGTGAATAGTAAAGGGGACTTTGTCTTGCAGCTTGGGTACCAGCTCAGCCACGGTGGGGTAGAGTACAGAGTTGGCTCCTGAGATCCCTGACTCCAGGCCTTGGCTCCTAGATAGCCCTTCTGGACTCTTCCTGGGACAGAGGGGAGCCCATTCCTGAAATGAGAGAGATACAGGCCTGGCAGCATTTACCATAAACTGACTAAATAGCCATTGGATTTTGTGTGAACATCAGCAGTAGCCAGGCCATACTTGCCATGGGCCTGGAGAAGTGGTAACTATGAGGAAAGACTCTTCCTTCTCAACATTGGCTTTGGCAAATAATTTATGGCTAAGTCTTCAAAAGCAATTGCAACAAAAACAAAAATTGACAAGTGAGACCTAATTGAACAAAAGTGCTTTTGTACAGAAAAAGAAATAGCGGAGTAAAAAGACAGCCCACAGTACTGGAGAAAATATCTGCAAACTATGCATCCAACAGAGGTCTAATATCCAGAATTTATAAGATACTTAAACAACTCAACAAGAGATAACACATAATCCCATCTAAAATTGGGCAAAGAACATGAACAGACACTTCTAAAAAAAAAAAAGACATACAAGCAGCCAAAAAGCATATGAAAAAATGCTAATCATCACTAATCATCACAGAAATGCAAATCAAAACTGTAAGACATACCATCTCATAGCTGTCAGAATGCCTGTTATTTAAAAAAGATTAAAAATAATGAAATAGCAGAGTAAAAAGACAACCCAGAATATCGGAGAAAATATCTGTAAACTATGCATCAAACAGAAGTTTAATACCCAGAATTTATAAGATACTTAAACAACTTAACAAGCAAATAACAGATAATCCCACCTATGAACAGACACTTCTCAAAAAAAAAGGCATACAAGCAATCAACATGCATATGAAAAAATGTTCATCATCACTAATCATCAGAGAAATGCAAATCAAAACTGCAAAACATACCATCTCACAGCCATCAGAATGCCTATTATAAAAAAAGATTAAAAGAAAATAACAGATGCTGGTGAGGCTGCAGAGAAAAGGGAATGCACTATTGGTGGGAATGTAAATTGTCCAACCACTGTAAAAAGCAGTTTGGAGATCTCTCAAAAGAACTTGAACAGAACTACCATTCAACCCAGCAATCCCATTACTGAGTATATACCCAAAGGAAAATAAGTTGTTTTACCAAAAAGACACATGCACATATATGTTTATTACAGTATTATTCTCAATAGCAAAGACATAGAATCAACCTAGGTGCCCATCAACAGTGAATTAGATAAAGAAAATGTGGTACCTATACACAGTGGAATACTATGCAGCTGTGAAAAAGAATGAAATGGTCTTTGCAGCAACATGGGTTCATCTGGAGGCCATTATCCTAAGTGAATTAACACAGAACAGAAAACCAAATACTGCATGTTTTCATTTGTAAATGAGAACTAAACATTGAGTACAGGTGGACATAAAAATGGGAAGTACAGATACTAGGGACTACTGGAGAAGGCAGAAGGGACATGGAACAAAAAACTACCTATCAGGTACTATGCTCTCTACTGGGAAACAGGGCCATCCACACCCCAATTCTTAGCATCACGTAATATACCCATGTAAAAAACCTGCACTTGACCCCCTGAATCGATAATAATATTGGAAATTATTTTTAAAAGAAAAAGAAAAAAAAGGAAAGTAGGTTATAGACATCACATAAATGTACTCTTATTTTTATATTGATAAATACAAATATATATGTGCCTGGATGCATAGATATATATGTGCAGGAGTGTGTATGTGTGTCTGTGTAATATTTTAGATTTATGTGTGTCAAGTTTATAACAGAAGCTGTATAAAGGAGAGAGTATTAAAAAGAAAGTTTCAAGGATCAAGTTTTGGTTGCTCATACTGTTGATACATCTTTTCAACACTTCTCTCCCTTGTAATTTATCTAAGTTCCTGCCTGTTACCTGTGTATATACATATATCCTGTAAATGTGTAAGCTCCTTGAGGAGAGGAAATGTTTTATCATTTTTTTCATTCCCACAGCATGGTTAATTCATTGCAGTTTTACCATAAATATTTTGCTGTGTGAAAGAATAAAGGAATTAATGTAATATTATTTCACATGTACCAAATAATGTGATTTTTCAAGAGGTGAAATACCAACAGCAGGAGAATGAACTATCAAAAGTATTACATTTGGTCATTTTCACTGAAGTATGATCTTATAATTATTAACTATGTAAAGAAAAATCTGAATAAATTGCACAGTTAGGTATTAAAAAGCATTCTTTGGTATAGTCAAAAGGCACTTGGAGAGAAGTGATATTTCCTGAAGAGCAATTCTTAATGCACTGAAAAAATAAACATAGAAATTGCATTACACAAACATTTCACCATGTAACAGATTTAAAGCGTGTTTGTTTTCTGTTTTGTGCGTGGCTCTCAGAAGTAGGTTGACTAGTTAAAAAAATAGACCTTGTGACTCTTGGTAGACTTTGTTTTAAAACTCCACTGACCTGACTTTAGTAGGGCATTTCTTTTGAGGTCACAGTTGTGGAAAGTGGATTCGGTCATTTCAGACCATATGGGAGAGCAACAAGCATAAACCTATGTTAATTACACGGTCATGGTGTTTTAACAAGTTGGAATAAGACAAGTTACTCCAACTAGTTACGCTTACAGCTTATTTAGAAAGATTTGTTTAAATGTTTGTCCACTAGATTTAACATCTTCTTGAGCTTTGGGAATATTTTATATAACTTCTTCAAAGTATTTTAGGCTCCTCTTTACACATGTTTAACATCTTCATTTTTCCTTACTCAAGGAAAAATACTATTTGAAAACACAATAATGGTGGCTTCTGTTATAGGCCCCAAGTAGTGACATGGAGTAAAGGGCTTATCACTTAGGTGATACCTGGGTTAACCATAAATGCCCACTGTCTTCATGGTATGTGCTTCAGGGGTTAATTCTCAACTTTATTTACTCTCACCATTTTATCTTCCCTCATCACTGCTGGTACTGTCAGGAGACAGACTGTTAGGGGAGAATCACGGAAGGAGACCACAGTATGTTTATTAGCAGTCCTGGCAACAGAGCTCCAAACAGTAGACAGACATAACATGGTGAGTTTGTCCATACAGAAGGAGGTAGTCCAGCCCAGTGGGTAGTCTGCATGCAGTGCCAAGGAGGCTGTCCTAACAGGTGGCCAGCCCATGGTATCTGAGGAATTTGGCAGAAGGTAACAGTGAGCTGGAAGCATTGGGGCTATCAGGCAGAAACTTTTAGGATTTAACCATGGGTACTGGAGTGACAAACACAGTCACTTGAAAATGAAACGAATAGTCTGGTTAGCATATGATATAGATGACAGTTCTGAAACTGACAGTAAATTCTGTGAGGGATTATTGTGAGTGGGAGAGATCACTCAAGTCTTTATGTATAACGTGGAAAGAATGTAGTTTGAAGGAATTATAAGATTTGGTTAAGTAAGTGGAAAATAGAGACATTCAAGTTTTATCCCAATTTAAAGTATAATGCTTCAATCCCTGAGGTATTCATTTAAAAGAGAGCTAGAACATGATTTAAAAAACTGGAAAGATAAAAATTCTATACTACTGCACATGGGCAGGAATTTTTTCACAGACATCCTGAGGCAGCAATATATAACTTATTTGCATTTGTATTTTTCCAATGAACGTGTTTTTTCTTATAATTAGAGCTTGACCATCACTCTGAAAAGAATAGTTCAGCCCTATCCCTCACTCTTATCTTTGAACATGTGTCAAGGTTGGTCCTGGAAGTCCCGTGTAGCAGTTGCTACTTGTCATTGTCCCACTCGTACCCAGTAAAAAAAAGTGCAGCATTGAAGAATGACACATTTAGCCATCCTGTTAGCACCCAAAGTCAGAGCATGGCTATATTTCAGATCAGAATCGTAAAGTTGATGATAAATGCAAGCTATGGTGAAATTCATCTCAAATATTCTTTTCCCAGATCTGATGGACTGATCCTTTGTAACTATTTTTAATGGATGGTGTAAGGGATATGAGGCATTTCTATGGGCTCCTCTATGAACTTTTTAAGATACAATGATAAAGCTAAGGAACAAATTCCAAAAGAGTTTTGTAGGTAATGGAATCATGGAAGCCAGTATAACAATCCTCTATAATTCAGAGCATTCATTTTAAACTCATGCCTAAAATAAGAAATGAAAAAGAGCTATTTTTAGACAGACAAGTTCATTAATATCATAAAGTCATGAAATTTTAGAGCAGGAGGACAATTCAGAATCACTTTTTCATATCTTGAGTTTTAAAGCTGAAGCTCAGGGAGGTTCTCTAACTTGTCTGAGGACATCAAGTCCGTCAGTGGCAGGACCCGTTGTAGAGGCTGGGTCTTCTGACTACCCCAATGGGCAGTTTCTAAGTCAAGGTTTATTAACCCTGGAGTTGGACATGAAAAGGCACCTTGAAGAATGTTGTCCAAGAGGCTCACTGTCAAGTCTAGTTAGATTAAATGTGGAATCCAATAGCAGGAGACCGTAATGAGAACACTGCACAGTGAAATAAGGAACAAGCTACTACGAAGGGCAGAATGGTGCAGTGAAAACGCTACTGGACTAAAAATGGGACAGGAGTTGAGGGAGAGAAGAAGGCAGAAAAACTAAAAGGTTAACATTCATTGAGCACTTACTATGTGCTGGGTGCTGTCCTGGATGCTTAGAGGTACTTTATTTCATTTAATCTTACAAAACCTTCCAATAAGAATAATATTATTAACATTATCTTTAATTTTACAAATTAAAAGAAAATGAGAATTTCCTAAGGCACACAGATAGAGTCTGGATTCAGCAGAATGAGGATTTTTTAAAAAAGATCTTTTTGACTTAAATGACCATACCTTTTTCATAACTTACTGTATTGTTGTGCATATAAAATGAAATAATATACTGTATACAATGTTGAAAATAAAGCGCATTACAAGTGACAGGAAGCTTAGTGAATGATGGGAACACTCTTATAATAGACTAAAGTCAGGGTTGCATTTCTTAGTGGCAGTGTGACCTTAGTTAAGTCAGCTTATTTCTAGGAATCCACTTTTCTCATTGATAGCATGATAGTATTTTCCTTTGTCTTGTTACAAGATTTTTTGTGATAGTCGATTTTTTAAAAATGCTTGAAGTATGATGTTTTTACATGTCAAAAGTACATAATATGGATAGAAGAAAATTAATTTAGCTGAAAAAAGTATCAGTTATTTTTTGAATTGCAGTTGATCATTCAGACCTTCTTTGGTTTTAACTAAGAAAAACTATAATAATATGACGATATATAAAGACTTTGGAGTACGAGAAACAGTGTAGTCATAACCTACAAATAGAGGCATATTCTAAGGCAGTGATTCTCACTGTTACCAGATCATAGGGATCACTGGAACCTTTCTTTACAAAGACGTGGGTTTTCAGGATCAGAAGAGCTCTCGAAGCTTCTTGTTCAGTAAGTGTGTAATGGTGCCTGGGAATATGTTCATTTAAATCATTACAGATGGTTCTTGCAATCATAGTTACCTGCATTAGAATCACCTGAGTTTTGCTTAAAAATGCAGCTTCCTGGGTGTTCCTCTTACATTTAGTAGTATGAGAATCACTAGGGGATTCTGCCTGAAAACATGAGTTTTAAATTAGACTGACTGTGATTTCTCAGCTCTCATGTAACTCTGGTAATACGTGAATGTTTGCTATTTCTTTGATCAGATGCCCTGTACATGATAGAACTGCAAGAAAATTCTAAACTGCCAGATAATAGTCTCAATTTATTTCATTCAAAGAAGTTTGGGGAATTGTTGAATTTCTCCTATAAAACTACATCACTACTGTTGTGTATTTGTGGAAAGCTGAAAAATAAAACTAAGTATATTCTTTGTACATATTGCTCTAATTTTTATGTGTATGTGTGTATATACATATATGTATGCTGAAAATGATATTCATATCTGAGAGATTACCATTTGTTTGACCTTTGATTTCAATAGCTTAGTACATTCATTTGGCAAGTTGAATAAGGTCTAAAGCAGAGAAACAGCAGGAAATCAGGGAGGTACATATATCTCAGTTTTATAACAAAAAAGAAAAAAAAAGATAAGTAATTATTTATAATCCCTTCCTTGGCCTTCTAAAGAGGGTGACTGCCAAAAAAGACCTTTTGTTTTAGTGAATAGGGTGGTGGGTGTAGATGCAAACTGGAGAAGCTCAGGAACCGAGTTGAGTATTCCTGCCTATACAGAAGGTTGAAAAGACTTGTTATGGGGAAAGAAAGAGGGAGGACATAGAGAGGACAGCTGCCACAGCCAACAGAAATTGTAACAGAGAGGATTTTCGGAACAGTTGTGCTCTATTGTACACAGTATCCTACATCCAGCTTCCCAAGAAATTTTCAGATAATATTAAAAATATACATATATTTTTCTCCCATTCTTTGACATTTGATGACCAGGTCAGTCCTCCTCTTTACATGTTAGATGGGTTTCTGGACAAGAGCCAGGGGAAGGAAAAGGTTGTGGAGACAACGGTACATTTTTTTTTTTTAATAATTTCAACTTTTATTTTAAATTCGGGGGGTACTTGTGCAGGTTTATTACGTGAGTATATTGCGTGATGCTGATGTTGATGAATGATCCTATGAATGATCATAGGATGATGATCCTATCACCTGTGGTATGCATGATCCTATTACCCAGGTAGTGAGCATAGTACCCAATAAGGAGTTTTTCAGCCCTTGTCCCTTCCCTTTCCTCTCTAGTAATCCCTGGTATCTCCTGTTGCTATCTTTATGTCCACATGTACCCAATGTTTAGCTCCCACTTATAAGTGAGAATGTGCAGGATTTGGTTTTCTGTTCCTGTGTTAATTCACTTAGGATGATAGCCTTCAGATGAATCTATCTTGCTGTAAAGGACATGATTATTTTCTTTTTCATGCCTATGTAGTATTCCTGGGTGCACATGCATCACATTTTCTTTATCCCATATACTGCTGATGGACCCTTAGATTGATTCCATGTTTTTGCTGTTTTGAATAGCACTGATACACCTGTGATTGCACATGTCTTTTTTGGTGGTGGAATGATTTATTTTTTATTAGGTATATACCCAGTGATAGGATTGCTGAGTTGAATGGTAGTTCTGTTTAAGTTCCTTGAGAAATCTCCAAACTTCTTTCCAAAGCAGTAGAACTAATTTACATCCATACCAGCAGTGCATAAACATTCCTTTTTCTCTGCAGCCTCATCAGCATCTGTTATTTATTTTTATAGTAGCCATTCTGATTGGCATAAGATGGTATCTCATTATGGTTTTGATTTGCATTTCTCTGATGATTAGTGATGATGAACATGTTTTCATGTGCTTGTTGGCTGCTTGTGTGTCTTTTTTTCTTTTTTTGAGAAGTGTCTGTTCATGTTACTTTGTACACTTTTAGATGGGATTATCTGTGTTTTGCTTATTGAGTTGTTTAAGTAAATTACAGATTCCAGATATTAGACCTCTGTTGGATGCATAGTTTGCAGATATTTTCTCCAATACTGTGGGCTCTGTTTCTCTGATATTTATTTTGCTGTACAAAAGCTCTTTAGGCCTCATTTGTCAATTTTTGGCTTTGTTACAATTGCTTTTGAGGCCTTAGTCCTAAGTTCTTTGCCAATTCTGATATCTACAATGTTATTTTCTAGGTTTTCATTGAGGATTGTTATAGATTGAGATTTTACATTTAAGTCTTTAATCCATCTTGAGTTAACTTTTCTATATGATGAAAAGTAGGGGGCCAGTTTTATTCTTCTGCATATGACTAGCCAGTTTTCTCAGCACCATTTATTAAATAGGGAGTTCTTTTCCTATTGCTTATTTTTGTTGACTTTGTCAAAGGTCAGATGGTTGTAGGTGTATAGCTTGTTTCTGGGTTCACTTTTCTGATCTATTATTCTGCGTGTCTATTTTTATACCAATATCATGTTGTTTTGATTACTGTAGCCATGTAGTGTAGTTTGAAGTCAGGTAGTGTGATGCCCCTAGCTTTGTTCTTTTAGCTTAGCATTGCTTTGACTATTCAGGCTCTTTTTTGGTTCCATATGAATTTTAGAATTTTTTTTTTTATAATTCTGTTGAAAATACATTGATCGTTTAAAAGAATGGTGTTGAATCTGCAGATTACTTTGAGCAGTGTGGACATTTTAATGACATTAATTCTTCCAGTCCATGAACACAGAATGTTTTTCCATTTGTGTCATCTCTGATTTTTTTTCAGCAGTGTTTTGTAATTCTCCTTGTAGAGATCTTTTATATCCTTGATTGGATGTACTCCTAGGTAATTTTGTGTGTGTGTGTGTGTTGTGGAAGGGTATTGTAAGTGAGATTATATTCTTGATTTGGCTCTCAGCTTGAACGTTACTGGTGTATAGAAATCTTGAACATTATTGGTGTATAGAAATGCTACTGATTTTTATATGCTGATTTTTGTATCCTGAAATTTAAAGTTATTTATCTGGTCTAGATAAACCCTTTGGCAGAGGCTTTAGGGTTTTCTAGGCATAGAATCATATTGTCTGCAAACAGATAGTTTGACTTGCTCTCTTCCTATTGGATGCCTTTTATTCTTTCATTTGCCTGATTGCTCTGGCTAGGACTTCCAATACTATGTTGAATAGGAGTGGTGACAGCAACCTTGTCTTGTTCCAGTTCTCATGGGGAATGCATCCAGCTTTTGCCCAGTCATAATGATGTTGGCTGTAGATTTTTTATAGATGACTCATTTTTTAATGTATGTTCCTTCTGACCTTATCCTCCTGGTCGTTATCCCCATCTTCCCTCTCCTACCCGCACCTCTTACATTTTATACTCTAATAAATTTTGAAATACCTGTTGGTTACCCAATTCTGCCTTCTTTCTTAAAAAGTGCAGACCTTTGCATGTGCAATACAAGGCCATCTCTCCAGTGTGCATGCTTCACTGCCCTCAGCCAACCAACCCTCAGCTTATATGCTATCCTCCCTGTGAAGTCTCATCTGCCTCTCTCAGATAAATTTCAGTGCTTTTTTTTATTATTTATTCATGGCAATTTTAAAATATTTCAGTTAGAGTTATTTTACTGTTGCATTTAAATTTATTTGTATATTTGTCTTACTAAAAAGTTGTAAGAATTACCTAGAATAGTTGACGTCAGACATAGAGAATATTCAACAGATGTTGGCTGAATTTAGACCAGCACTAAACCAGTTCCTGACAAGTCATTGGGACTCAATATTCACATTTTAAAGGAAAGATTTTAGAATATTGTCAACTGGGAACAATTTTATTTTTTCATTTGTTTAGGATTTTGGATCAACGTACTTGTATGAGCTATTCTTAAAATAAATTTTCTACGTGAGAATCATATTTGAATTGATCAGAAATTGAAAAATTTGCTTTACAGGGATTATTTAAAGCCTGCTGATATTAGACAATTCCTGCATTAAATTTAGTGTAGGCTGTAGAAGTATTTATGATGTAATTCAATTTTCACAGTATTTTGCAAAGCATAATCATCATAGACCCAGAGTAGATTGTTTGTGCGGACTCTTCTATACATCTCTGAGCCCAGGTTTTCTTCTGGTAAACTCTCTTAGGTGAAATTTGGTAATCTCTATGCATGCCATTGGCATATCTCCTAGAGACAGCCACAAAGAGTAGCAAAGTTTGGGAGTATGATTGCTTCTCCCTGTATTATGAGGCAAGCTAGGAAATTTCTGAATGCAAAGTCACCAGAAAGAAATTCTGAACGTGGCAGGCCCTGTTTTGTCTTTCCTAATCCCTAGAAGAAGGAATAGAGGTAAAAATATTATGATAAAACCTGGATTCATTTTGCTACTGCCTACAGGGATATATCTGGTGACTCCCACTCAGAGGTGCTTCCTTGAGAATGGAGTGATGGAGAATTGCAATCACAGACTTTCACATTAGAAGTAAAATCTTACATTATGATGGGTGAAAAACCTATGCCAAATGAAGTACAACTTTAAAAGCTTGTAATTCTTAAGATCAGCCATAGATTATTAACTTAGAAAAATAACAACTATGTATTTTCAACTGCAAACTACTCAATATTAATAACATTAGTTTGAGTTGTATATCCAGATAGAGAATCGCTCAAGGTTTCAAGTTTAGTGGTAAATGTATCTTTAGATACATATTTACTATGCTGTCTGTAATAAAATGAAAATCCTGTTTATTTGATGGAAAGAAAATGATAGTTTGTAGGCTTTCGCAATAAAATGGGAAAACTTGAAACAGGGATTCTCGTAAGATGAGATTTTTTTCTAAACTGGAAAATTCTTTAGACATAATGACCTGGGTGGACGTGGGAGGAAGAGAATGAAATATAACAAGGGCATAATTTCATTTGAATAAAAGGAACTGGTGATTTATGTCAGAGAAGCTATGTTACAGAGATCTAATTGCCAACCAGCTCTATCCGCATGGATATTTACCTGGATGTTGTCTCTTCATAGTATAAGTTCTGTCTGAGTCTGCATGGTGAGTAGCTCTGAGACATACTCTTTTGACCTCTAGGATTCTTTAGGTCATAAAGTGGTGTATTTTCTGAGACTAACCTAATGAGGCAAAAATTTAAATGAATGATGGAACATCTTTTTAAAATTATTAATTCCCAGGGATCTAGAGTGTTTAGGCACCCTCACTGTTTTCTGCTCAGAGTTACAGAAGGCTTCATTCCACTACTAAAAGGCTTCCTGATTCCCTCATCTATCAGTAAGAATAAGCCCAATTTTTAAAAATGTTTTTAGAAAATTATTTTCATTTCTGCATGGCCTAAACTTTTCTTGAGGACACCATAAACCATAGGTCATTGCCACTAAATTTCAGGCAAGAGAGCCAGTGTAAATATTTTTGACACTTCTTTGAAATATGGTTTAAAATTATGCTATTAAAAAGGAACTTGCAAATCTAATTAAAATTTAATTTTAGTCTCATGTCACAAAGTAACCTACATGGACATTTTAATACTAAACTGCCAGATATGTTGTAAGAATATACTGTACACTCCCACCGATAGTGACTAGAAATACCTGGTATAGTAAGCAGAATAATGTGTTCCCTCCTTCCCACCCTCACAAAAAAGATATTCACACCCTACTCCCAGGATCCTGCAAATATATTAAGTTGCATGGCAAAGGGAAACTAAGGTTACACTAGAATTATGTTTGCTAATCAGCTGACCTTAAAATAGTGAGATTTACTTAGATTTCCTTATGCAGGAGGGCCCAATATAATCACAAGAGTCTTTAAAAGAGGAAGAGGGAAGGAGAAGAGAACCAGAGAGATAGCAATGTGAGAAGGACTTGGTCCTACATTGCTGGCTTTAAAGGTAGGGGTGAAGGCCATAAGCCGGAGACTGTAAGTGACCTCTACAATCAAGAAAAGGCAAAGAAACACATTCTTCCCTAGAGCCCCCAGAAGGAAAACAGCCCTGTCAACAATTTAATTTTAGACTAGAGAGACCTATTTTGAACTTTCTCTAGATCTTTAAAATTATCAAGTTCTGTTGTTTTCAGGCACTATGTTTGTGGTAATTTGTTGCAGCAGCAATAGGAAACTAATACACTTGATTTTCTCCACATCTTTGCCAACACTGAGTTACTGATTTTTTAAATCTTTTGCTAGCCAGTGGTCTAACATATCCTATTGCTCTTTAATTTATTTTTTCGTTATTAGATTGAGCTTATTTCCTCTACTAAATGCTTGATGAATATTCATATTGTTTTATGAACATCCAGCTCATGGGCTCATCTTATTTCTTTATTGAGGCTTTAGGGTTTTCTTCTTACTCATTTATCTGACCATTTAATATTGCTTTTGCTGTTGGCATCTGCTAAAATATTAAGAAAATAACTTACTGTTTTATCAGAAATTTATGATGAATTTTATAGAGCAGCTTTTTACGTTGCAGATACTCTTATGTGCTTTCTTTAGGTGTGTTTCTGACTTTGAACTATTAATGGAACAAATATAAGAATAGATTTCTTACCTTTACCCAAACTTACACTACTAGAGTATGTCCCACTTTGTCGTAGTGCATTATTCTTTTAAGATACTTCTGAATCCAGTTTTGCATCTATATTTATAAATGAGGTGTGTGTATCTTTTCTTTCCCTGAAATTTTTTTTATCATGGTTATGTTAGTCTTATAAATAAGCTGAAACCCTTCTATCTTTTGCTGTGCTCTAGAACCATTTACATATATGGGAGCTATTTGTGGTATACTCTGTTGTTTCCCCACCTGATTACTGATCCTCTTTCTTCACCTCATTTTGACATCATTTCAATAATTTTAATGGTGTTTACAAGAAAAGAGAAGCAAATATGTTATCTCAAACTGTTATTTTGAGGTAGAACCTGCCCCCCCATCTTTTAAAATCAGAAAGCTTTTGCATTCTTGAGCCATTCTCATACAATTATGGAAGGAAAAGGAGGTGAAACATAAAAAAGGATTGCCCTAGAGTTGTTGTCAATGTGGCTTCTACTTGCCTCTAATTTCATTAATTTCTTTCTTTTCCCTTCTTTTCTTATGATGATGCTATTAGTAGTAGTACTATTTTCACCATCATCAGTATCACTACTATGCTCTATAACATTATAACATATTACAGCCTGTTTATACCGCACTAAATTATAACTAGTTAATCCTTTATACTGTAAACTTGGGCTGTATTAACAGAAGTGTCCAGGATAAGGGAAATGATAGCTTCATGTTACTTTGTCATGGTCAGAATATTTCAGCAGAATTATGTTGAGTTCAGGGCATTACATTAAAAATGCCTTGACATTTTAAGTAACAAAAACATTACAGTTTCTTTGGGAAAAAAATTGAAAGACTAAATAGTAAAAAGGAAATAAAAGTAACCCTGATATAACCTTACAGATAAATCCATCATTCTAGGCTTCAACCTGTGTATATAATTGCATATATTTTTTAAATAGAATCATCTTCTATGTTACTGTTTTGCACACCTGCTTTTTCACATCACAATATGTTGCTAACATTTCCCATGTCATTAGATATTCTTTCCCAAGATCATTTTAATGAATGCATTATAATTTTATCTGTAACTGTATTAACAGATTCTCTATTGTTAAATATGTTTCCATTTTATTACTATTTATGGTGTTGCAATGAACATGATATGGTGATTATTTTCTTGAGATAAAGTCCTGGAAGTGGATTTGTTGGTTGAACATTATCACTTATAATATGCTAAGCTAAATTTTTCTCTAGTGGTTATTTCATCTCTCATTCCATAGTAAGAATAAAAAGGTGACCATCCCTCAAACCAACAAAGAGGACTGTGTTTGTATTAATAGTTTCCAATTTGATTGACAAAAAAGGCATATTTCATTTTGACATCCATTTCTTTATTTACACACATCCATGATCCCTAGTTCAATGACTCTTAAAATTTGGATTTTGTTTTGATTTTTAGCAAGGTAATATAGAACTGTATATTATATAACCACCTCAGGAGACCTGAGATTGAAAAACTTTAAACAAACAAGCCCCATTCATCCTTCTACAGTGACAACTATGAATATCCACGCTAAGTCGGGGCAGACATTGGCCATTCATATTCTCCCTTATTATCAGGTTTTACCATCAGGTCCGGTGCGGTTTTGCTGCTGAATGATGAAAAATCTTTTATTTTCAGAGATTTTCTATTTCAAAATTGAGGACAAGGGATGGTAAATGTTTAGTGGAGATTTTTTTTTCTTCAGTCTATTGGCTATTTATATTTATTCTTTTTGTGAATTGGTTGTTCACATCCTTTACGTAATTTTCTCTTAGGATGGTTGACGTTTTTCTCATTGTCTTGTAATAGCTCCTTGCACATTAAAGAAATTACCCCTTTTCCTGTAATACAAGTTACAAATATTTGTTGTAAGTTTTATTTGTTAAGATTGTTTACAATAGTTGTTTTCAAGATTGAATCTACCCAGGAATCACCTGATATATATGTGTGTATGTCTGTATGTGGCATGGAGTAGGTGTGTTCATGTGTGTATGATACAAATTCTTGAACACTACTCAGAAAATTTTATAAAAAGGGTATAGAAAAGCTTAGGATAGAACTCTGGCATCTGAGGGCTGGGTGCACTGGCTCACACCTATAATTCCAGCACTTTGGGAGTCCAAAGGGGGCAAATCCACTTGAGGTCAGGGAATCAAGACCAGCCTGGCCAACTTGGTGAAACCCCGTCTCTACCAAAAAATACAAAAATTAGCTAGATATGGTGGCATGTGCCTATAATCCCAGCTACTTCAGAGGCTGAGGTGGGAGAACTGCTTGAACCTGGGAGGCAGAGGTTGCAGTGAGTCAAAATCCCACCACTGTACTCCAGCAGGCTGGGCAACAGAGTGAGACCCTGTTTAAGGGGAAAAAAAAAAACAACCCTGGCATCTGAATCTTAGAAAGCCCAAATGTGTTTTTAATACAGAAACCCATATTTTAATTTATGATAAGGTGTGTTCAACATACAGTTGTTTTAAATGTATGTCATTTTATTTGTGATTTCTGCTTTTTATGTTAAACTGTGTGTGCTGTGTTTCAAAAGAGACGGTGAAAAACTGGAAAGTGTGTGCAGAGGCCAACGTCTAGGATGTTGAGAGACCCAGAGAATGACATTAGAGAACTGATGCTTAGCTTGAACACAGACTTTCGGGAGGAACATGCTATCTACCCTCATGTGTTTGAAAGACTGTCATATGGAAAAGATAATGTAGCTATTCTATGTTGCATGAGATCACATGAAGAGTAGTGTGCTGCAATTCAGGGCATCAAATCCATCTTCCACTGTGAGTTTTCCTTTGTAAAGCAGCTCTGATCGTATCATTCCCTATTTGGAAAACTTCTGTGGCTTTTATTGCCTTTAGAACATTCAGTGTCCTGTGAGGTCCTTCACAATCCAGGCCTCACTGGACAACTTCACCACACTACTCACCAAATGTGTCGCCCAAATGAATGGTTTGACGTTTCTTAAAATTCACTGAGTTCACACGTTCCTCTTTTTCAAACTGCAGAGTTTCACAGGCTATCTGTATATCGAAGCCTCCTTCCTTCTAGCCTGAGCTGTATGTTAAGCTCTAGTAAAGGCCGAGGCCTTGAAGTGAGTTTGTCTCATCAGCCTCTCTCCAGAATGTCACCAACGTGACCTAATACAAAATGTAAGTCATTAAAAGACTTGATAAACTATTTATATTTGTATATATTTACCTATATTTTTATGTATTTAATATTTATTAGCTATACTGTAGGTACTGAGGCTACAAAGATAATAAAACACATATCCTCTCTTCTATCTCAAAACAAATGAGAATTCAATAGGAAAGATTAGTGAACATTTAAAAATTGAAGAGATGATTATAACTCTTTAATTCATTTTTCAGCCATTATTGAAACTTGAATGAATTTATAGTACATTCTGGTGCAAAACTATTGTTGGTAATACGGTGTTTAGGAGGATACATCAGAGGAAAATAATTGAACTTGTTAGAGTTGTATAGAGGAATAACAGGATTGTGTTTGGAATCCAAATGCATAATTTTTACCAAGATGATTAAGTGGAAGATGTTTATGCTTCCGTTAAAAATTTGATTGGTGTTAGACAATATGTTGACTAAAAGACATGCTCATTTTTACTTGCCTAGGAATTCTTATAATGTTCATTAAAGTGCCTGCATGTTTTTGCATAACAAAAGAAAATGTGCATAGTTAATCGTTGAACATCTTGGGATAATAAATATGTCATATATTTTAGCATCTGTTATATTTATGTTTCATTCTGGCCATTAATGGATAATTTTACCTTCCATGACTATTTTATTCTTATTGTTACATAGAAATATGAAGTAGGAATTCTAGTTTTTCTAGCAATCAATTACTCAAGAGTATTGCATATTATATTTAGAGTCAGTCCTTTCAGATATAAGTGTGCTATGCAGGAAAAGTTCTGAGTCAATAACTCCAGAATTGCCAAGGTCACAAGCCCCTAGTGTTTTAATTCCACATCTCCATACTTCCTGAACTGGCTAGTGAGCTGTCATGCAATGCCCATTAAGGAAAATGGATCCCACTACATTACATACAGTGACTTAAACGTCTAGACTCAGGCCTGAACTTCTTTGACAGATTACAAATGTGTTTTTCTCTGAAAGCAGTGAGCCAGTTAAGTAATTTCTAAATAGTGAACTTGTCAACTAAATGTGGTTTGATGTTATCTGTAGTTGATCAAAAACCCTAGCTTTTTCTCCAGTTGATTAATGACCCTTTTATTCTTTCACTATAGAACATCCTGAGAGTTGGTACTAATTGCATTAGTTATGGCTGATTTCCTTTGGAAGTTCTAAAACAGTGCATAACCCTCTAGAATATGAACTCCTTGAAGGCACAGCCATCATACATATCTTAATATCACCACTATTTGGCCAGTGTGTTGCAGTAAGAGTTTTCTTAAATGTGCGCTGACTCAAATTGAGTTGAATTAACTTCATTTGCCATGGAAAATAAAAACTACTAAGAATTTCAGCACTGTTAACACTCTCAGTTCTGTATAGGGGTTGAAGCTTTACAGAAACAGTGCATTTTATTCTACCAGTAAGCAAATAACTCTACAAGAAAACTGTTAGCTCTTATAGTTCCTTCATTCAGCTACTTTTAGAAAATTAGTTCACGGATCAGCCACAGCAGCAAATTCTAGCCAGACAAGGCACATGCTACAATCAGTGATGTAATTTATAACTAAAAGATATCTTTGGTTGGAATTTAGATCTGTTTTTCTCAAATTTAAAAATTTTCAACCTTTACCTTTTTCTACCATTTCAATTTGCTTGTTTCTACTGAATTCTAGAATCTTCCTGTAGCAGAAAGATCTTCTCATTACCAGGAAGGTCAGATGCCATTCAAAAAACCAATGAAATGCAGAAAATAGAATGCCAGAAATAGTTGATTATATCAATAAATAAGTCTCTTGTTCCATCAGTGATTGCTGGAATCAGGGTGAGATGCTTTTAAAGTTTAGGGACCTGATACAATACCAGAAATAAGACAACAGGTCTTAGATAGCTCCAGACAAATTGTACTTCTCAGAACCCTAACTTCCACAGAGATGCCACATGCGTCACGGAAGGGGCAAGCAGAGGCCAGGAAGTGAGTAGTGGATGGGAGATGGACTATCCCACCACAACCAGAACACCTTCCATCTTACTGCATATACCTATAAAACATCTCTCAGGGTTTCACTGTGTAAAATATTTTGACTGCTACAACTCTAGGACAGTGGCCCAAATATAATATGAAATTACATAGGAAGCATGTAAGGATTCTGAGTAATCACAGTGCAAACATACAGAATAGAGGCTTTAGTAGCAATAGGTATGAAAATATCCTGTTGCACAGTATCAACCAATACCATGATATGGCGCGTGCGCACACACACACACAACTAATGAGAACTGGAGCTGATATAAGGAATTTAAAGCAGTAGAGGTGACAGTTAAGCAGTGATCTGAACTGGTCAATCTCAGCCAGAATAGTCCTCAGAAAGATGTACATGAAACTGTAATTCCCACCGATCTGTACCACATTTGGTGTTCAATCCAATCTTTCTTCCCATTGTGATAGTGTTGACATCTATCACAATGGTCTGAGTAAAGTCTTCTTCACCATTTAAAAAAAGTCAGAATATTTTTTCTTTAACACAACTACCACCTCACCACCCATCTCCAGAACTTTTTCATCCTGTGACTCTGAAACTCTGTGTCCATTAAACAATAACTCCCCATTCCGTTTTCCCCTTATGCCTGAGCAACCACTCTTCTACTTTCTGTCGTTATAAATTTGACTACTCTACGTACCTCGTACAGGTGCAATCACATAGCATTTATTCTTTTTGTCTGGCTTATTCCATTTAGCATAATGTCTTTAAGGTCTATCCCTGTTACAGCATGTGTCAGCATTTCCTTTCTTTTTAAAGCTAATTATGCGTTTGTATGTATATACCATATTTTGCTTATCCATTGATCTATCCATGGATACTTGGGTTACTTCCATCTTTTGGCTATTGTGAATAATGCTGTTATGAACATTTGTATGATGGGCATACAAATGTCTGTTCAAGTTCCTACTTTCAGAGTTCTTTCTTTTTTTTTTTTTGGATATATACTCAGAAGTAGAATTCCTGGATCATTTGGTAATTCTATTTTTAATTTTTTGAGGAACTGCCATAACTTTTTTCATAGGAGCTGCACCATTTCACCATTTTACATTCCCACTATCAATGCAAAAGGGTTCCAATTTCTCCACATCCTCTCCAACACTGTTATTTTCTAGATTTTTCGGGATTGTAGCCATCTTACTGAATGTGAAATGGTAGCTCATTGTGGTTTCGATTTGCATTCCCTAATGAGGAACCATACTTGTTTTTTTAAAAAGTTATGAACTTTTTATGTAAGTTAAAAGAAAACTTTTATTTCTAAGTTATTTGGGGTTGTTCCTCCTAATAACTCTAGAAGTCTCCCAACTATGCTCTAAGGCAGCTCTGTCCAATGGAAATACATTGTGAACCACATGTGTAATGTCAAGTTTTCTAGCAACCACATTAAAAAAGGAACATGTAACATTAATTTTAATAACATATTTAACCCAATATATTTTAAATACTATAATTTTACATGTAATCAATATAAAATTATTGATGAGATATTTTACATTATTTTTTTCATACTGTTTGTTAGTGTGTATTTCATACTTATAGCACATCTCAATTCTGCCTGTCCACATTTCAAGTGTTTAATAGCCACATGTGGCTAATGACTACCATATTGGACAAGTCTAATATCTTGATTCAAATTGAAAACTGACTAATCCTGTGACATTAGAAGGCAAAACAACCAATTGTCATATATGATTGGCAGAAATCCTATGTCCATAGGCAGCTTGTGCATGGAGGTAATGTTTCCACCTCACCAACATCCACACATTGACCACGTGTGCGCACACTCACACATGAAAGGAAACCTCCTTCTGGATAGAAGTAGCAACAGAGTCTCATTCTTTTGTTATATTACTATAAAGTAATGGCATTGTTTTACACTATTTTACATTTGTAAATATACTGAGAGTATTTCAGCTAAACTGTAAGTTAAAAAACATTATTCAGCGAGTCTGGGAACCTAACCCCAAATTATTTGATTCCACAGGAATCAATATGTAAACAAAGTCTAGAATCAGAACATTTATGATTTGGTCAATTTCTGTGTGGAGGTGACCACTGAATATTTGATTTAGATCTCATATAAAGGCTTTTAATTCTGCTGTAATATTTCTTCTGGTGGGACTTTTTTAAAAAAAGAAAGTGTTCTTTTTTCTTTTTTGTAATAATTTTTATTATACTCTAAGTTCTGGGGTACATGTGCAGAACGTGCAGGTTTGTTACATAGATATACACATGCCATGGTGGTTTGCTGCATCCATCACCCTGTCATCTATATTGGGTATTTCTCCCAATGCTATTTCTCCCCTATCCCCCGACCCCCTGCTATCCCTCCCCAACCTGCCCTGCCAGGCCCCTGTATATGATGTTCCCCTCCCTGTGTCCGTGTGTTCTCATTGTTCAACACCCACTTATGAGTGAAAACATGCAGTGTTTGGTTTTCTGTTCTTGAGTCAGTTTGCTGAGAATGATGGTTTCCAGCCTGTCTATCCTTGATGGGCATTTGGGTTTGTTCCAAGTCTTTGCTGTTGTGAACAGTGCCACAATAAACATATGTATGCATGTGTCTTTATAATAGAATGATATATAATCCTTTGGGTATATACCTAGTAATGGGATTGCTGGGTCAAATGGTATTTCTGGTTCTATATTCTTTTTTTTTTTAATTGCATTTTAGGTTTTGGGGTACATGTGAAGAACATGCGAGATTGTTGCATAGGTGCATACGTGGCAGTGTGATTTGCTGCCTTCCTCCCCTTCACCTATATGTGGCATTTCTCCCCATGATATCTCTCCCCAACTCCCCGCCCCCCACTCTCCCTCCCCTGTTTCCCCCCAACAGACCCCAGTGTGTAGTGCTCCCCTCCCTGTGTCCATGTGTTCTCATTGTTCAACACCCGCCTATGAGTGAGAACATTCTTGAGGAATCGCCACACTGTCTTCTACAATACTTAAACTAATTTACAGTTCCACCAACAGTGTAAACGCATTCCTATTTCTCCACATCCTTTCCAGAATCTGTTGTCTCCTCATTTTTTAATAATCACCATTCTAACTGGCATGGGACGGTATCTCAATGTGGTTTTGATTTGCATTTCTCTGATGAGGAGTGATGATGAGCTTTTCTTCATATGTTTGTTGGTTACATAAATGTCTTTTGAGAAGTGTCTGTTCATATCTTTTGCCCACTTTCTGATGGAGTTGTTTCTTTTTTTCTTGTAAATTTAAGTTCTTTGTAGATTCTGGATGGTAGCCCTTTGTCAGATGGGTAGATTGCAAACATTTTTTCCCATTCTGTTGGTTACTGGTTCACTCTAATGATTTCTTTTGCTGTACAGAAGCTCTTTAGTTTAATTAGATCCCATGTGCCTATTTTGGATTTTGTTCCCACTGTTTTTGGTGTTTTAGTCATGAAGTCCTTGCCCATGCCTGTGTCCTGAATGGTATTGCCTAGGTTTTCTTCTAGGGTTTATATGGTGTTAGGTCTTATGTTTAAATCTTTAATCCATCTGGAGTTAATTTTTGTATAAGGTATAAGGAAGGGATCCAGTTTCAGCTTTCTGCATATGGCTAACCAGTTTTCCCAACACCATTTATTAAATATGGAATTATTTCTCCATTGCTTGTTTTTGTCATGTGTGCCAAAGATTAGATGGTTGTAGATGTGTGGCATTATTTCTGAGGCCTCTGTTCTTTTCTATTAGTCTGTATCTCTGTTTTGGTACCAGTGTCATGCTGTTTTGATTACTGTAGCCTTTTGGTATAGTTTGAGTCAGGTAGCAGGTGAGCTACCTTAGTAGTACTATTCAAACTCTTCAATCATCTAAGTGACTTTTTAAATTAAGGCACACTACAAAGTAAATAAAGCAAACATAGGTGTCAAATCAGATATTGTCACATGAGAGGTAAGATCCTCTGAGATCTTTGTCAGTTTTAATAATCATGGTGTTTCATAAAATGAGAGTTGTGGTCAGGGCCCAACCATTACTGGAAAAGCCCGTGATGGTGTTTCTCAGGCTTGCATGTTTATTTCCTCTGTACGCAGTCTCCACACCAAAGAGTTAAAGAGCTTTTAAATGATTAAGAAGGAACTACTTGTCAATTTAAGCTTAAATGTTGACTGTTTAGATAGCAGGGCCCTTGTTCATGAATTAATGATGCAGTGAAGTTTGTTTAAATTTAATGGACAATATTGACCATCTTTCCAAGCTTCCTATAGAATTAAACAGTTTTTTACTGCTCAAAGTGTTGAATACCCTCTCTTGTCCACTGGAAATTTTTCCTTTCCTCTAGGGAGTAGCTACCTGGAGACTGAATCCATGCCTGCTACTAGCCTCCAGTACCCTCAAAACACCCAACTCCACAGCAGTGCTGAGTGACACTTGCTAATTCACTGACTGATGAAGAAAACTTTATTCTTCTCACCTTGGTCACATAGGTTTTACCTGTGCTGTCAAAAATAAATTTAATTAATTACAGTAAGATTTATTAATAATGATGTGTGAGTGCCTACCAATCATCAACTCTGTGCTAGAGGCATCACACTTATTAATCAATTTATCATATATCTTAGGCACATTTAGATGGAATAGCCACATTTTCTGTTACATGTATGTAAGCCAAGTCCCAGAGAAGACACATCTTGACTGCATCTCTTACCAGCTCTGGTACACGGGCTGGGTTTCAGTTACCCATATCTATAAAATGGGAGCAATTAAAACTAAGTGCTGCTATAAGAAATAAATTTCATAGTTTTATTTTAATAGCTTTCCTTCTTCATTTTGCAAGAATGGAATAAGTGTGTACAGAGCATTTCACTTCTTATTAGAAGCTGGAAAAAATATCTTCTGGCTTAGAATAACAAAGCCAGTCTTTGGGTTATGCCAAATTGTTCTGTATCAGACAAAGAACTGGACCAAAGGAAAATAAAACCAAATGGGCTTATTTAAGCCTACCTTTGAATATTTTATAAAAATACGACCACTGATAAAATTGTCCTAGATCCCTATTGTAATCTAAGTTAAAAGTTATAACCCTGGCATAATTAGTGTCTAAATTCTCAA
This sequence comes from Aotus nancymaae, assembly GCF_030222135.1. Lineage (NCBI taxonomy): Eukaryota > Metazoa > Chordata > Mammalia > Primates > Aotidae > Aotus > Aotus nancymaae. The sequence continues at coordinate 5,781,587 of NW_026988507.1, read as the reverse complement.
GCACTGTGAGAATTCCATGAATTCTAGAATTTTCTAGAATTAAGAGAAATATATAATTTATTATAGAATTTTCATGTCTATGAAATTTTTTAAGCAGAGCCAGATTCCAGCTGGGAGCTTATAAAAACAAATTAAACAAACTACTATTACCACACACACACACACACACACACACACACACACACACCCTAGAGAAATGCTTGACTAGAAATAAAATGTCCTAAATTGAATATCAGCATTTCCCAGCATTTTTATAGCATGCATAATTCTTTGTGTGTGTGTGTACACAGTTTTAATTAATACTAGATGACTAAAAATATCTGTAACTTTAAGATCTCTTTTACTTTAAAATAATTTATACAAAGCTATACTGATTCTGTTGCAACTGACATTAAGAGATTTAAAATGTCTTCGTACATTGAAAGTTTCTTAACACATTACATATTTTTATTACAGTTTGATAAGATGTAAATGATTACTGAAGAGTGTTCCTTAATATTTCACAACTGATAAAGGGCAATTGTGTTGTCAAAACCACCCAGACAATTTACACATCTCTTACCAATTTGAGACTGTATTGTTCTTAGTAGAAGTGCCTTTGATCAACAACTCCCAGTTTCTTGCTTCAGACTACATGGAGTAAGTGCACTGTGTGGAGAAAGTGTCATTTATTTGATAAGAGCTTTTTAAACACAAACAATATTCCAGGCTCTGGGCATAAAATATGGTGGATAAAATTAGCACTGCCCTTTTAGAGCCTGGAATCTTGTGATAGAGGTAGATACTAACTAATGAATCATATAAATAAATACATATTGACATGGCTTGGCTGTGTCCCCACCCAAATTTCATCTTGAATTGTAGTTCCCATAACAATTGCCACTTGTTGTGGGAGGGGCATGGTGGGAGGTAATTGAATCATGGGGCAGTTACTCCCATGCTGTTTTCATGATAGTGAGTGAGTTCTCACAAGATCTGATGGTTTTGTAAGGGCTTTCCGTCCTTTGCTTGGCACTTCTCCTTCCTGCCGCCATGTGAAGAAGGACATGCTTACTTCCCCTTCGTCCATGATTGTAAGTTCCTTGAGGCCTCCCCAGACCTGTGGAACTGTGAATCAATTAAACCTCTTTGTTTTATAAATTACCTAGTCTTGGACAGTTTTTTATAGCAGCATGAGAATGAACTAATACACATATGTACAAGTTGCAATGATTTCTATTATGGAGAAGTAAAGAGAAATATAAAAACACTGAAAAGGAGAGTGACCGGGCATGGTCTGTGGAGCCTGGTTAGAGTTTATCTTTCTGACTAATCAAACCCATAAAGAGGCTGATGAAAGAAAAGAACTGGGCTTTAAATGGATATGAGCTTGGATTTCAAATCTGTCTGCTGTATACTGAGGGAAGTTGCTAAACCTCTCTGAAACCTCTGTTTTCTCATTTATAAAGTGAATTATTGTATTTACCTCGATAGAATTCTTGAAGACTTTAAAATAGATTTGCTGGTGGCTGACACATAGTGTGCATGTAATAAACAGTAATGTTATTTATTGGACTTCTCTTTTGATGACAAATTTTTGCTTAATGCCTAATAAGATTTTTTTTTTTTTTTTTTTTTTTTTTTGAGACGGAGTTTCACTTGTTACCCAGGCTGGAGAGCAATGGCGCGATCTCAGCTCACTGCAACCTCCGCCTCCTGGGTTCAGGCAATTCTCCTGCCTCAGCCTCCTGAGTAGCTGGGATTACAGGCACGCGCCACCACGCCCAGCTAATTTTTTGTATTTTTAGTAGAGACGGGGTTTCACCATGTTGACCCGGATGGTCTGGATCTCTTGACCTCGTGATCCACCTGCCTCGGCCTCCCAAAGTGCTGGGATTACAGGCATGAGCCACCGCACCCGGCCGCCTAATAAGATTTTATTCTTCTTCTTAAGTATGATTTCAAATCCTATGCAGGACAAAAACTGTCAAGACAAGTAATTATGAGATAAAATTGTGTCTGCTGTGGAAATACTGATATTCAATTTAGAGATTTTTATTTCAGGTCAAGTGTTTGTTTGGTAATATAATTAAGGGAATGGATTTCTTGACTTTAGGAAAATAGTATGCATCCTGCATATCATTAGCTTGGCTAAGCAAAGCCATGTGACTTAATGGAAAAGCTACCTTACCAAGAATTAGGAGTACATGATTGTTATCGAAGCTCTTGAAAAGGCATGGTGCAGCTCTGGGCCTCAGCTGAACCCTAAGTCTTTTTTAATCACCTTGGAAAGCTGAAGAATGCTGTTGGTGTACATTTCACCTGGGTGATTCTTACTCTTTCTGAGATTTTTAGCTTAAGAGTCACCTCTTCTGAGACACCTGGCATGATTACCTAAGGTTTGGCTTATGTGGCATTGTGCTTCATAAAGAAGGTTCCATTAAGAGAACCTTGCAACTCTTTAATGTCTGGGTGTAGGATGGAATCCTCCACCACATGATGCTCTCCACGAGCAGTGGAATAGTGCCTACAGCACTCAACTCTTGGCATGGTGACATTTAAAAAGTGCTGTTTCATGAGTTTCTGATGCATGATCTAAGAAAAAAATTCATTTATGTGCTCAACACTTATAAAAATCTTCTGAAAAAGCATATAGAGTGACCTTTCACCAGGAGGTTATAATTTCACAAGCAGAGCAAGCCAAAACACAAACCAAAAAAATCAAAGAATTTAAGGAAGGCATTAAAATGTGAGGTATTCTCTGTAAGTTCATCATAGGCTCCAGAAATTGTCATGGAAAATTTGGGACTTTAAAAACTGGGAGAGAATTCACTAAGTAGAAAAGCAGACATGGCATATTGGGAGCACCATAGGTGAGATATGGAACACTATGGTGATAGGCTTGAGAAGAACAATAGGGTCCATGATGGTTGACAGTGGAAACTAACACTGGATACATGGCCTGAAGTCAGATTATGGAAGCACCTGAAAATTCAGAGGATTATAGGAATGTAGGGTCAGAAATATGTAGACATTAGTGGCTTTTAGTATGAAACTAACATGCTCAGAATAAAACACTTAGGTTAGATTACAGTAGATGAGCTAAGTCTAAACAGAGTAAGTCTATGAGTAAAATCATTTTAATACTTTATATGAAAATAGCATTTTTAAATTCACTCTCATTGCTTTTTTCTCATTGATCATCATAGCAGTTCAACCAGGCAAGATGGCACTTGTATCTGTTTTACAGAGGAAGAAGTACGTGCTCAGAGAGGCTAAGTTGTATGTTCAGGGTCATCTAGTTAATAATGGCAGAGCCAGTACTATCAGAAAAACATCCTGAATTTTAACTGTCTACCATTAAAGTTAAAATGTGTCTAATGGTATAACTATATAGTTCTGATTTTCATGTATATTGTCTCAAAACATAATCTTGGTAAAAAATATGTACAGATTTTTGTTGATGAAGCTTTTTGCTTCTATGTTAAAAATATATGCATGTTTGCAAATCTGCACAACAGCATTGAAGAGAATCAAGGAGATTTTGCTGGATTAACCCAAATTTGTAATACTCAAGTGTCATAATGCTCAAGCTGTAGAATATGTTCATTATCTTATGTATCAGCAATCAGTGACAATTCTTGCCACTAAAACTACATAGACTGCAATCTAAAGGGGGAAATGTTTTAACTGTAAGAAATAACACAAAAAACAGGGATTTGTTGCAAAGATGGGTTTTTCTGTAGAAGAGACATGATATATCTTCCATAAATAGAACCAATTTAGGATGTGGCAAGCAACATGTTTAACTTTTAATTTCATGAGTGCAGCTATTTGATTCATACTTTTGGCCACATAATAATATATTTTGTAATTTATTGCTAAATATTTTGAGGGAAGCCGTGTAGTACTGTGTGTGAAAGGAAAGATTCTAAAGTCAGATTTGCTGGGGTCCAAGTCCTAGTCCCAGCATTTACTCAACCTGTGATCTTATGCATATTTGTAGCCTTATGGTCTTTATCTGTAAAATGAAGAAAATAATAATTCAGTAAGTTTTATCTATGATTGTTTTTAAAATAGGAAAATAAAAAAGAAATGAATTGATAATAAGGAGTAAAAAGATTCTCATGCCAGCAAAACTCATATTATGCATGTATTTCATACATAGACACACACACACACACACATATATATATATATATATATATATATATATATATATATATATATATATTCTATTTGCCATGAACTACTAATTTGCATTCTGGAACATGTCTAACCCATTCAATTTTCTAACCCTTTACTATAGAGGTGTCAGCATTAGATTTGCAGGAAAATGGAAAGCAAGCTTTTATGACATTTTACTGATTTTTAGTGATCCGTGGTGATTAATGAAGCTTTATGGGAAACCAGAAACAAATAATTCCTGGATTCCTGGTTTTATGTTTTAGAGAAATCCATTAGACATTGGAAAAATGCCTGAAGGTTGCATTTAAAAACTTTAAAAAAAGAACCATGGGGGGAAAGCTATATATGTAAAACATGGCATCAGTCATAGAATTAGCACTTTATAAATGATTAAGTCTAGATTGTTCTTCCTTTTCCTTTTCTCCAGTCATGCTACGGTCTACATCTGTTACAATTATTCATTCAAACTGATGTGAGTAAACATCAATCAGACCTACTGTCAGCTAGGGCAATTCCTAAAAACTAATAATAATAATTGAAGCTGCTGATGGGTGCAGTATTATGAAGCTAAACATGTAAGAAATAAGTCAGATCTTTTAAAACAGTGTTTGAAACTCAGTGTCTTTGGTATCTTTTATCCTATTTTGTGTGTGATATTCCTTTGCAGTTGGGGAAGCTTATAGAAGGTACTGTCTTTTTCCATTTGTGCTGCCATAACAAAATACCTGAGGCTAGGTATTTAATAAGAACAAAATTTTTTTACTTACAGTTAGGGAGGCTGGGATGTTCAAGATCAAGGCTCTAATAGTGTTGGTGTCCAGTGAGGGCTGCTCTCTGCTTCCAAGATGGCACTTTGTTGCTGTGTCTTCCAGAGAACATGAAGGCTGCATCCTCATGTAGTCGAAGGAACAGAAGAACTGGCTTTTTTATAAGGGATGGCTTTTATGATCCATTCATGAGCACTATAGCCTCATGACTTAATCACCTCCTAAAAGTGAGGTGATTAATAGTATGACATATTGACTAAGTTTCAACAAATTAATTTTGGGAGACACATTCAGGCTCTAACAATACCTGGTGACATTGGTTAGATAAGAATGTCACAGAGTTGCTTTGTGGGGAGAAAGAGATCCCAGGAAAAGAGCAGGTGATCCTGCTTCCAGTGTCCCATGCCCTTCATCCTTCAGGGACATCTTTCCAATAGATTGACAATCTGACTCCATAATTGCAAAGGACTAAGTCATATAACTGTGTGAGAGGAAAATGAATACATGATGTACCTTCCGATAGAGATGAGGATGACCAACCTTGAAAGAGCTCCTTGGGAGTTAGTGTGACAGCATGCAATCCATTCTAAAACACACATTTTCACATTAAAATGCATATCATAGTCAGCAGTTCAAAGTATCTTGGCATTAATTGAATTAGAGAATGTAGAATATTTGGGGACAAAATGTATACATCAAGTGCTGATGAAGAAAAACGTAGCCTAACAGTGTTTCTTTCCATTGCAAACCATAGAACAGAGGGAGCAGCCATGTATAATGAAGAACCACTGACCTACATGGGGAAATGCTGACTCAATGTTTAAAGTAGAAGGAAAAGCATGATTTATTTATGATTTTAAGGGATTTTACAGGCTTTATATTAGAGCTAAAGCTTTCAGATCTTGTTTTAAAATATTTTTTAAGAAGTGTTTTTAAAGGTTCATTAAAGCAGAATGATTTTTAAAAACAGACCTTGATTCTCTAGGCAACTGACGAATTATTTGAGAAGTTTAACACAATGTCCTGCTTTAAATTAAGATATACTGTACGGACATCAAATAGCTCTTCTATAATCAGAAACTAATTAGAAAATACAATGAAAGAAGTTATCTCATTTACAAGTAACCCAAAATAATACAACAGCTGCATAAAGTTAAAAAATATGTAGGTTTTATTGTGAAGAAGCCCTTAAAAGTTCTGCTGAGGTATATAAGAAAAAATATATATAAAAACTGCTTTGCTTTGAATTGGAGGATTCAATATTATCAATATTTTTATTTTTCCCTAAGTTAATCATATATGATTTTATATTATATATAATATACCGAATATACATATATTAACATATCCAAATGAAGAAGACTTTTCTGAACCTGACAATTCTACATTTAAAGTAAAGAAACACATACGCAAAGTTTGCCATGGAAAGTCTGCAATGCACTGCCAGATATTAAAATATACAATGAAGCCACAGCTAAAATAGTGTTTGCATTAAAAAGAAATAGACAGAAATTCACTTGATTAGGAAATGGATTTAGAATATAACTGCATATAGAAATAATATAAAATGAAGGTGGTATTTTACATCAGTCAGGGAAAGAAACATCATTCAATAACCTCTGAGACACTGGCTAGGTATTTGGGGAAAAAAAACTCTGAATCACAACCTAACTCCTTATACCAAAGGAATAAAGATGACATAGATGAAGCAAATGTCTGAAGGTAAAAAGTGAGTAAAGACTATGAAGAGAAAGTTGATTCACATAAATGGCTAACAAATGTCCCAAGAAAGGCTCAACCTCATTTATAATTAAAGGAAAACCAATCAAAGCAAGGAAGTACTAGTGCTTACCTATCAAAGGTAAAAACCACAGGATTGCATTTATAAACACTGTGATTTGGCTGTGCTTTGTACTTTCCTGAGAGTTTGCCAGCATTACCACCGCTCAGTTCTTAGTAACATCTGCGGTGCCTGCCTGCTCTTTTCAGCCAGTCTCCAGCTGCAGAGGCCCTTTCCTCTTAAAAGTGTACGAGGCTTGGGGAAGAAACAGCTCAGTCTCCCATGCCAAACTGTCTAACTACTTAGCTATGCACATTAAGAATTTATTTACTGAAAGGATATTTAGTAAATGTCTTTACAAGAAGGAGATAGAGCTGGAGGTTGTGGAAGAGGATAGATCATTGACCTTGTGTTATAGGCATCTATATGCTTATAGGGTGTGTTTGAATTTCTGACCATGTGAAAATTTTTTACGTTCTACATGTATTTTTTTAATTTGCATCAGTGTATGGGGTATAAGTCTTACTACACGCATAGTATAGTGGCCAAGTCAGGGCTTCTAGGGTACCCATCACCTGAATAATGTACATTGAATGTATTAAGTAATTTCTCACCATCCACTCTCCTCCCATCTCTCACCCTTCTGTCTCAAGCAATCCCCTTAACTCAGCCTCCCAAGTAACTAGGACTACAGGTGCACACCACCGTGCCCAGCTAATTCGAAAAAAAAGAAACAAAAAAAAACTTTTTTTTGTAAAGTCAGGGTCTCACCATGTTGCTTAGGCTGGTCATGAACTCCTGGGCTCAAGCAATGTTCCCACCTCAGCCTCCCAAATTGCTGAGATTATAGACATGAGCCACCACGCCCAGCCCAAGTTTACACATTGTTTAGCTCCCACTTATAGGTGAGAACCTGTGTTATTTCCCTGTGTCTAACTTAGTTTACATAAGATAATGACGTCTAGTTCCATACACATTGCTGTAAAAGACATGATTTTATTCTTTTTATGGCTGTATAGTATTCCACTGTGTATATATGCTACATTCTCTTTAATCATCCATTGATGGATTCTTAAGTTGATCCAATATCTTTGTTATTGTGAATAGTGCTGCAATAAACATAGGAGTGTAGGGTTGGTGTTAGTCTTGCTCTGCTCTGAGGTAGTCAGCCTGGCCTGTGACTGTGTTGGGTTTATATATCAACTAGAACATGTTAGGAGAAACAACCATGGAATGAGAGAATTTGCAGTCACACCAGATGACGAAGGATCCAAGCATCTAATTGGGTTATATAGCTGGGAAAGGACTAACGTATAGAAATTATAGCAGCATTCATGGAAATAGAATCTAGAAGAGCCAGTAAACATGCCGGCCATGGGCTCAGAGAATACGTTAAAGGAAACAGTTTTGGACTGATGAAGCAGGAGAACGTTAAGCAGTAAGGCACTCCAACAGAGGCTGACGTGGCAAGTAGGGACTTCTCTCATTATGAGAACGGTTCAGAACTATTCTGAACAGTTTTGCTTATTGTCAGATGGAATAAGGGATAGAGATCAAACTCTGGAATTCTTAGAGGCCACCACATTTTTACTTGTACTTCATAGGAGTTCCCAGATATTTTAAAACACAAAAAAATAGTTCTATATAATAAAACAAACAAAGTATATTGTAAAACTACAAGTCAGCCATCTAGCTTGTCAGGAACAATTCCAGTGATCTGGCTACTGAAAGCAGAGCTACAGAAGGTTGTTTGTCATGTCTAAAGGCCATAGGACCACTTTTATTACCTTTTTTCTTTGGCTTTGCTCTCTGCCTTTTTCTAAACATTTTTCTAAAGTTAGCCAGCTTTACTACATCTCAGCTTCCAGGGAAGTCTAGGGAATCAGCCCTCCCACTTTTCAGCCAGCTTCCAGCTGATGGATTCCGGGCAACTGCTTAGAGAGAGCAAAAGTAGACATGACCTTGGGTGAAGGTGATAAAGTAACTTTGGTCTGACCTTTCCTTCCTCACAGACTACCAAGTCCTGAAAGTGAATGTTTAATACTCCTGGCAAGATTACTGGCCTCTGTTCCAAACAATTACTGAACTACTCTAAATTACACAAACACAAGACCATTTATCAAGGTCAGCCTGCAACGATTTGCATATGTAGGCAAAGTGTTCCCAGTACAAAGGGTGAACTGAGGAGAAGTAAAACAGAAATGAGTTGCTGATTAGTCAAAAAAAAAAAAAGACTCATTAAATATCTAACAGTGGCCAAGTCTGCAGGTTCGGTTACCTAAATGATTATTGTCTTATTATCATGAGACAAAAGACATATTTTTCTTCTTTAGTAATAACTTTTAAAACAGACCACCTTGCAAATGTAGATTGAGATATTTGACCTCAAAGGTTTTTAACGTTCTTCTTAACAAATAAGAAAAGGAAGGAAAAGAGACTGATTTTTTTTTTTTTTTTGAGACAGAGTCTCACTCTGTTGCCCAGCCTGGAGTGCAGTGGTGCAATCTCTGCTCACTGCAACCTCTGCCCCCTACCCGCTTCCCTGCTTCAAGTAATTCTCATAGACAAGGTATCTCAGCCTTTCAAGTAGCTGAGATTACAGGTGATCACCACCATGCCCAGCTAATTTTTTGTATTTTTAGTACAGACAGGGTTTTGCCACGTTGGCCAGGCTGGTTTCAATCTCCTGAACTCACGTGATCTGCCCGCCTTGGCCTCCCAAAGTCCTGGGATTACAGGCATAAGCCACAGCCCTTGGCCAGTAAAGAGACTTTGCCTGGGGGAAGTGGTGATGAGACTATTTCCAACCCAGGGAACAGATCCAACACTGCCTTTCAGATGTTATTTTCTAGGGGAATAATCAAATTCCCAAAAACTTACTGGTTGTCTGTTAATACCCCTAAAGGGGCTTGCTTCCAGTTCTCCACACTCACCTGAAAAACTTACATCCAAAGTTAAAATCAAATAATACAGTCACAAAAAGAGAAATACTGTATGATTCCACTTTTATGACGTACCTAGAGCAGTCAAATTCATAGAGACAAAAAGTGTAATGGTGGTTGCCATGGGCTTGGGGGACAGGGGAGATGGGGACTTGTTTAATGGGTATAAAGTTTCAGTTTGTGATGATTACAAACGTTGTAGAGACAGACGGTAATGAGATTGACCAAAATTTAAATGTCCTCAACACTATTATACACTTAAAATGATTAAGATGGTAGATTTTATGTTACATGTATTTTATCACCGTTTAAAATAAAATGTTAAAATCAATTATATTTATAGACAAAGGAGTATCACAGCGACTGAACTTTAAAAATCCAGTTTTGCATCCCCAGTGTCAGAGCCTCCATTGGAATATTTCAGGTCTGGGGAGCTTTGTAACAAACTGATCATCTTTGACTCTGTTTGGCTGGCACTGAAGTGGACCATGATATTGGGTCTGTGGCCTTCCTCATGGCAAAGAACTGGAAGCCGGAAGCTGGAGTAGATCAGACAGGTGGGGGCAGCTCATAGTGGTAGGATGCCTGGCTTGTTCAGTGCCGGGCACAAAGGTGATGGATAGTAAACACCAAAGCCTGTCTTAAATAGTTGAGAAATAAATAGGGAGAGCAGGCTTGCATTCAAAACCACAACTACAATGTCAGGGAAATAATAGGTAACCTATTAGTATCACCTGAGAACTGTAAGGTATGATGGAAAGCAAACATCTGCTGCTTTACATAATTTTGATAATAGACTCATTGTATGTTCTTATATCCCTAGAGGAGAGCCAACTTAGGAGTGTGGTTTTCACCAAGTAGAGACTGAACAGGCACCCAGGGCTAGCTTCATAGGTATGCTACTTGGGCAGTTACACTGCTTCCCGTGTTCTGAAGGGCTTTGTACTTGGTTTAATGACAGTTGCCTTCTTCATATTTTTAATACTTTTTGAACAAGGGGCTCCATGTTTTCCTTTCTGCTAGGTCTTTCAAATCATGTACTTGGTCCTGCTGGCACCAGTAAGAATATCAAACTACTGTCCAGGTTGAAATATCATGGTCATGCAAGGAGGTGATGCACAAGCCTAATTTGGGCAGATATGAAGTGTTAAAGAAAGGACCTGGGGCTGGTACAGACAACCCAGAGGGAGATATTATTTGGGAATCTTGGGTGGAGTCAAAGAAAAAACACAGACAGAAAATATTTATAGTATTCCATATATTTGTGACTCTAAGCATGCCTGTCAGTAAACTGTTGGGGACAGAGTCCTGTGGCCAGTCAGCATCATTATCCAGTCACATAATTACATGTCTGCAATGATCCTCCTTTCCTACTCATGCTGTCATTGCTACATAGATATCCTGGATAGGAAAAGGCCAAGGTTCTTTCTCCTGTTGTGCCTGGTGAGTAGGATTGCAGGGTCTCATGCTTTCTATTGGGACATCTGATTGCTTGCACTGCTTCTCCTGCCCTTGCTATCATCTTTCATCTTTATCCCCTCAACAGAGTGGGCCTGCTGAGAGAAGGTGCATTAAACCAGTCCTCACAAATCACATCAGAGATTTCAACTAACTGGGGACTTGGAAGAGGAAGGAGATTTCCAAGCTACAGGCTGGGTTGGACTTGGGGGCTGGTGTGGAGGAGCAGAGATTGTCCCAGAAGAGAAGGAGTAGGGATCTTTTGGTGGGATAAGATGGTGGAAAGGGGGTTCCATCCATGCCAGTGTAACTCACTGTCAGAAGGACTATTGTCCAGGCAAAGTTATCAGAGCTGAGTTGTCTGGAGGGAATGTTGAGGGAACTGTGATAGCTCTGAATTTCTGATCATTACAGCAGCTCCCGTTTCTTCAGGGCATATTCCCCTCAGTTCCTTTATCATATGGAATAGCAGCACCTGATTTCAGTCTGACACAGATTCAATTTCTAGAATTGTCACTATATAGATGGGAGACCTTAGGTAGGTTACTTTACCTCTCTGAGTACACATTTTCTCATTTTATAAAACAGATAAAACACATTAATAATATTACTGTGATGATTAAATAAGAAAATGTGTCAAATGTGGAGCAAAAAATAGATCCCAAATGATTTGGATCTATTATTAATGTAATAAGCATTATAACTGTTATTCAAACCGGGAAGAGCTAAAGATATGCCAACCAAACTAATCTAAAAATCCGTGGGGATTAAGCTGTAAAGAAAGCTAATTGTTATTCATTTACATAGTCAACATATCATTATTGTTTATTTATTTCCTGGTTGTTATTTTGTATGTGCAGATGTAATTAATTCTACATTTGAAAATTGAAAATATATATCTGAATAGTGAGCCCTGAAGCTGCCAGATTATCTTTCAGGGTTCTGTAAATAGGATTATAAGTAGGGACAGTGTAATTTCTTATCCTCTACGAAGACTGTTTATTTCACTTCTATAGAAACGGAGTCTTCTAGACCTGCAAGAAATCTTACAGATCATCTACTAAAGTTTCCTCTTTTAACAAATGAAGAAATTGCGATCTGTTAAACTATGTCTTTTAAAGTATTGAATTTATTTTCCCCTGAAGTTTTATCAGTTTGATACAAATAAATCATTTTATTTGTTTAATTTGGTTACCTTTAAGTAAGTTAAATCATTTCAATCTAAGTCTCAGCTGGGAAGCAAGACTTCTATTATTGTAGCCACTGCTTTCCTTTTATTAAGCTCTTGAAATGTTTATTTTGAACAAAATGCTTGGTACTACATTTAATTTATAAATGGTGTGTTGCTTTCCACTTGCAGTGTTATACGAAGGTGGATTGAATTAATTTACCTATACAACTTTCTGTTCCTGCATAATGATGCTTTTTCTGTGTGAGTTGTTCATAAATCAGATAAATGTGGTTCTTTCATCTTGCTTCAAAATATACAATGTGGTTGCTCATAATCTCCTCCTCAGAAATACAGAGGAAACATGCAGCACACACAATACTCAGCGAAGAGTCTTTCTATCACTCTGGTTCTTGCTCTCATTCTCACTCTCTTTTTCCTTTTCCCATAGGAAGAGTACTCAGTGGGTCTACTTGTCTTTTAAACTCGTACGCTTATTGTGCGATCACATAGTATAGGCAGCAGGACGTGCTTTGTTCCTTGTTCCCCAGACTGTGTCACCTCAGCGTATGTTGCCAAGTTGTACCTCATTGTGTCAAATGCAGCTTGACCAATTCCCTTCAGAACACAATTTGAGTCAGCAGAGTGATTTCAGAGTTGAGTGCTTACTCTGAACGTGGTTGTAACTGATGAATTTTCCAACACAGGAGAAAAGATGCCATAGGCCAAAATATCAGTAAAATCTTCAGCTCACTGAAGTGACATAATGGTTGTCTCTTTGCAAATGGTTGTATTAAGTAAGCATATTATTGAAAACAATGCTCTTCTGATGGATGCCATATGAGAAAGGATAATTTTTCTAGGCCAATGAATTAGTTTTAAGCACTTTTATTCCTGATAAGGATATTTATTTTTTATTTGTCTAGACAACTGAATATAATTCATCTGCAAATCTTCCCCATAATTTCTTTTCCATCTGCCTTTACAAATACACACACATAGAGCAAATTAGTTAAAAGGGATCTTTTTCCCATTGTCTAATCTTCCACTTAAATAAATCCTACCTATATTGTAACCTTTTATTCCATGGTGAATAGTTTTCTAGATTAAAAGTTTGGAGTTTTCCCCAGGTAAGATTCTGGAAGGACTTCAAATGCCATGCATTTTTAACCTCTACTTAGTCTACACAGATGTAGAAAAAAAAATGAGTGCCAGAAAATTCACAACCTGTGATAGAATCATACAAATCTCAAGTATGTTCCCAAGAATACTCTAGGGTTGAAAGATAGATAATTATGTTTTAAGTATTCACAAAGGACAGAGGCATTAGTTTCTCTGAATTATTTCAATGGTATATATGTGTTTTGTTATGTAGGAAACTTCCTCACATTATAAACCCAAAATTTTTCAAATATGAGCATAGGAGAACTCTGGAGAGACAATCATCAAGATCATTTATGAATTTTCTTATATCTGTCACTGTTCCTCCAATAATTTAAGATGGTAACAATCTTCAGTTCAGATATCCCTTCTCTCTTTGGAAGCTTTGTGTTTGCTCACTAATAGAGGTGATTTTCTTACAAGAGTTAGTAATCAAGGGATCAAAATGAGAGGACAGCATTTTTTAAAAACTCAGAGAAATAGTCAAACACCACTAACTGTACCCTGTCATCAGAATTTTTCCTCTCAACTCTTCTTTACTCAGCTCTTAAGTTTCAAATCTGGCTGTACATTATCATTTTGGGACTTTTAAAAAAACTTCTACACCTGGCCTTGCTGTCAAGCAACTGAAGTGACTCTGAAGGTGGAACCCAATGAGTCAGGATTGAGCACCATGACCTTATAGGGCTTTGCATGTGCTGACGAGGGTTAATCATAAATAGTGACCAATGGAGTAATAGAAACTACTGCGAGTTAGAGTCCTACCTGGACATAATCATCAAAAAAGCTGAGGGACTTTTAAGGGGAGACTGTGTTTCTCTTCAGGAGAATGTGAAAGTTTTATCAAAGATCTCAGTTTAAAGTGGGAACATCACGTAGCATAAAGAACATCTTGGGAATTAACAAGGTGCACTTTAAAACAGAACACATTCTGGTATACGATATAAAGGAATAATCTCTTTGACGAGGGCAATACACTTTAAGAATGAAAAAAAATGAGAGTTATAGAAAAATATATTCTGGTGGGAAAAGGGACCCATTCTAATGAGCCCAACTCCATCCTCAAATTTCTAACTATGACTTGGGGTTTTATTAGTTTGACCCTTCCTGCTGTCATCACCCTTTACTCCAATGTACCAAATACCCCTTTTCTGAGTCCAAAGACAAGAGCCACAAATGAAGCAAAATGCCCAAAACACATTCTGGTAATACGTCCTTAGTGCCTAGCAGCTGATGGCATAATTTGCTATTTCAGAACTATATATTTTAACAAATATTTAAAAATGGTGTGTGTATATCTCTTAAAATTTTTCTTATATTTTCTTTAGAAAGTTAATGCTGGACCTAGTTATATTAAAAAGAATAATGGGAAGGGCATTTTGTTTCATTTGTGGTTTTTGTCTTTGGACTAAGAAAAGGGGATACTGATACCTTTCGGTAATGGATAGTGATGGCAGGTAGGATCAAACTAATAAAACCTCAAGACATAGATAGAAGTGTGAGGGTGAAAAGTTGAGACCGTTAGCCATGTGCAGAAAACACAAACTGGACCCCTTCCTGACACTTTACACTAAAATTAATTCCAGATGGATTAAACATTTAAACATAAGACCTAACAGCATAAAAACCCTAGAAGAAAACTTAGGCAAAACCATTCAGGACATAGGCGTAGGCAAGGACTTCATGACTAAAACACCAAAAGCATTGACAACAAAAGCCAGAATAGACAAATGGGACCTAATCAAACTCCACAGCTTCTGCACAGCAAAAGAAACAGTCATTAGAGTGAACCAGCAGCCAACAGAATGGGAAAAAATTTTTGCAATCTACCCACCTGACAAAGGCTAATATCCAGAATCTACAAAGAACTAAAACAGATTTACAAGAAAAAAACAAACCCATTCAAAAGTGGGCAAAGGACATGAACAGATACTTTTCAAAAGAAGACATATATGAGGCCAACAAACATATGAAAAAATGCTCATCATCACTGGTCATTAGAGAAATGCAAATCAAAACCACATTGAGACACTATCTCATGCCAGTTAGAATGGCAGTCATTTAAAAATCTGGAGACAACAGATGCTGGAGAGGATGTGGAGAAATAGGAACACTTTTACATTGTTGGTGGGATTAGTTCAACCATTGTGTAAGACAGTATTGGTGATTCCTCAAGGACCTAGACAGAAATTCCATTTGACCCAGCAATCCCATTACTGGGTATATATCCAAAGGATTATAAATTGTTCTATTATAAAGGCACATGCACATGTTGAGGCACTGTTTACAATAGCAAAGACCTAGAACCAACCCAAATCCCTTCGATGATAGACTAGACAAGGAAAATGTGGCACATATACACCATGGAATACTATGCAGCCATAAAAAATGATGAGTTTGTGTCCTGTGTAGGGACATGGATGAATCTGGAAACCATCATTCTCAGCAAACTGACATAAGAACAGAAAATCAAACACTGCATGTTCTTACTCGTAGGTAGGTGTTGAAAAATGAGAACACATGGACAGAGAGAGGGAGCATCACACACTGGGGTCTGTTAGCGGGGAATAGGGGAGAGGCAGTGGCGGGTAGGGAGGTTGAGGAGGGATAACATGGGGAGAAATGCCAGATATAGGTGATGGGGGAATGGAGGCAGCAAACCACATTTCCATGTATGTACCTATGCAACAGTCCTGCATGATCTGCACATTACCCCAGAACCTAAAGTACAATAAAAGAAAGAAGAATAGGCCCCTTTTCCCAGCAGAGTTTGTTTTTCTTAACAGGTCTCATTCTGTTTTCATTCTTAAAGAGTATTCCAGAAAGATGATTGTCAGAAAGATGATTCCATTATAGCTTATCCTGTATCTCCAGGCTTATGGTTGTATACCAGTGAGATAATTAAAACAATATTTTTGGTTGAAAACCTTTCTAAACCACAGTGAGTACTGAAACTATATTTTTATTAATGAAGCATAAATTTCTAACAAAGATCCAATGGTACAAGAGTTGAAACAAATTGCATTTTTGCCCCTCTTAAAATACTATAGGCTGTTACCAGTAATACATTTTCTTATCATTTTCAAAGGCATGGATTATAAAGTTTGATGGAGTGTGCATCTTCAAACTTTCAGAAATGTATGTTTAATTCTTTTCTGTGAAAGTTGACAGCTAATAGACCCATTTAGCTCATTCTTCAGGGCCTCTGTTACACAATGATTTTCTATTGTTTAAACGAACAATACATCAGTTTCTTGATAATAGCCACATGTTGAAAGAAAGCCACCCATTCAGTAAAATATGAATGAGGTAGTTATTTTAACAGCTATGAAAACTTGAATCAAGTTGTCTGGGTACTTTAGCTGAATTGATAATGGAGGAAATTAGGCAGTGCAAGCTGCTCTTTTCTGAGTGCCTGTCTGCACTGTCCCTCCATTATTAATCACAACATGGCCATTGACATTCCTGTCAGATCCACTTCAGAGTGCTGATTGCTGGTCTGTGTCACTCCATGTGAGAATACATTCTGGAACCTGCATTTTGTGTTCCCAGAGAAGTGCCGAGCATTCTTTTGGAAGTAGCATCCTTCTTTCCCTGAGGGTGTAATCTGTCAACTTTTCCCAATTCAGGCAAGTGCAGCTGCCTTATGGAATAGAGAGTGATTCACTCACCCACTCACTTACTCATTCCTTTGACAAATTTTACACATTTGCTATGTTCCAAACACTGTACCAGGTACTAAGAACATAAAAGATGAATAAGACGCAGTCCTTGCCTTCAAGTGACTCACAATCTAGCAGAGGATAAAGACAAAAGTCAGCCAACTTGCCAGATGCAAAGTATACCTGATTTATCCAGGAAAGGCAAAGATGGCTCATTTGCAAATGTCAGTTCGAGGAAATTAAATACAGAATGGGTCGTCAGAGAAGTGGCCAGTGGACTTGTGTTTTCAGTGGATTCAGTTCTTACCCAAAGCATATGCCCATATCACTGATACTTTCTTAAATATTTTCAAAGTTTTTTCTTTCTTTCCGAAGTAGTTAATTGCTGGGAAGAGCCTGTCTTCATTAGGATAAACTTGTCTTACATACTTTTTTAATTTTCAATTTTTGTGAGTACATACTAGGTATATATATTTATCACAATCCAGCAGAGGAGAAAGACAAAAATCAGCCAACTTGCCATATGCAAAGTATATATATATTATGGGGCACATGAGATGTTTTGATACAGGCATGCAATGCATAATAATCACATCATGGAAACTAGACTATCTGTCCCCCCAAACATTTCTCCTTTGTTTTACACACAATCCAGTTACATTTTTTAGTGATTTCAAAATGTACAATTAAATTATCATTGACTATAATTACCCTGTTGTGCTGTCAAACTAGGTCTTACTGATTCTATGTTTTGTTGTATCCACTACCCTTCCCATTCTCTCGCAACCATGCTTCTACTGTCTATCTCCATGAGTTCAACTGTTTTGATTTTTAGATAACACAAATAATTGAGAACATGTGATGTTTGTCTTACTGTGCCTGACTTATTTCACTTAACATAATGACCTCCAGTTTCATCCATGTTGTTGCAGGTAACAGGATCTCATTTCTTTATGACTGAATAGTACTTTATTTTGTATATATGCCACATCTTTATCCATTCATCTGCTAATGGACACGTAAGTTCCTTCCAAATCTTGGCTATTGTGAACAGTGTTGCAACAACATGAGAGTGCAGGTATCTCTTTGATATACCCATTTCCTTTCTTTTGAATATATACCTAGCAGTGGAATTCCTGGATCGTATGTTAGCTCTATTCTTAGATTTTGAGGAGCCTCCGAACTCTCCTGTTCGCCATAGTGGTCGTACTACTTTACATTCCTCCCAACAGTGTATGAGGGTTCCCTATTCTCCACATCTTCTCCAGCGTTTGCTATCACCTGTCTTTCGAATAAAAACCATTTTAACTGGGGTGAGATGATATCTCATTGTGGTTTTGATTTGCATTTCTCTGATGATCAGTGATGTTGAGCACCTGTTCATATGCCTGTTTGCCCCTCGTTGAGAAATGTCTATACAAATCTTTTATCTATTTTTTGATTGGATTATTAGATTTTTTTTCTATAGAGTTGTCTGAGCTCTTTGTATATTTTGGTTGTTAATCCCTGGTCAGATGGGTATTTTGCAAATATTTTCTCCTATTCTGTGAGTTGTCTTTTCACTTTGTTGATTGTTCCCCTTGCTGTGCAGAAGCTTTTTAACTTGACGTGATCCCATTTGTCTATTTTTGTTTTCATTTCCTGTGCTTGCAAGGTATTACTCAAGAAATTTTTTCTTAGACCAATGTCTTGGTGATTTTCTCCAATGTTTTCTTGTATTGGTTGCATAGTTTAAGGCCTTAGATTTAAGCCTTTAATTAATTTTGATTTGATTTTTTTTATGTGGCGAGAGTTAGGAGTCTAGTTTCATTCTTCTGCATATGGACATCCAGTTGTCCCAGCACAATTTATTGAATAGACTATCTTTTCCCCAGTGTATGTTCTTGGCACATACTCTTTTATTCCTTCAAGGCCTACATATATATTCTGGTTCTTACAGAAATCTGATTTGAGTTACACAGAGAAATTTTCATTACATTTTGCTTGTGGATGTTTAATAAAAAATGATTTAAAACCCAAACCTAACTATTGTGTTTGTCTAAATCCAAGTGAGTTACAGCAATTAGAATATAGTTCCGAATATTTTTGACAACTCTTCCTGAGTGATTTTTGAAAACTGAACTGCTTCCGGGAGGAGGTCTCCATTCTCTACACAGCATTAGCATTAACAAATATGTCATCATGACATTAAAAAAAGCTGAAGTTGCATTTCCCAGCAATCACCCTCAGTACAGCCTTTATGCATTAGGGTCAGATAGGAGGCTGGTGAATAAATTTATCTTCCTTTCATTTGACAGACATATGTGCATGGTAAGTAAAAGTTTTAAAGGGATGAATTCTTGAGGGAATGAATACCCCATTTTTCATGATGTGCTTATTATATATTGCATGCCTGTATCAAAACATCTCATGTACCCTGTGAATATATACACCTACTATGTATCCACAAATATTTTTTAAAATAATGTAAATTATTTTTTATTGTACTTTAGGTTCTGGGGTACATGTGTAGATCACGCAGGACTGTTGCATAGATACACACATGGCAATGTGGTTTACTGCCTTCATCCCCCCAAAAAATTCACTGAAAACAAAGTGCTTTAACTTGGAAAACAATTTTTAGTAGTGTTAAGCTATAAAGAAAATTAGTCACAGGAAGAAATTTTATATCTTCTAAATTCTTTTGAAAATTCTCTGCAGAACCATAATCACTGGGGAAAGCTTGCAGTTAGAATTAATCTGACCAGCATACCCATAATAAATAACTTTTTATTAGTAGCAAAACTAATAAAATCAGCAGACCCAAAGTAAATGGATATATGGTACTCTGTTTTTATTATTATTTCCAAAGGCCAAGGTCACTATACTTTCATGCATGATGTTGTAAAAAGTAAATGATGCACAATCATTTGAAAAATGGATTTTCCTTGTACAAGTTGGTCTTTTCAGCTCTATATTTTTGTTTAGAAATGCATCTGTCTTCCGGCTGATATTGCTTTACACTGATCAAATTTCTGTTTGAATATAATAATGGGATAGTGGTTTGAGTTTCTCAAAATAATTGTCTGAGAGATAACATTAGTTCTTTTTGATTTGACATTTCCTTTCCATTGGTTATTTGGAGGTTACATAGACTTTATCCTGGTTATTCTACATGAAATACACAGCATAACACATGATCACCCAGTCAGTATTTACCTTAAGTCAGGTATGATCAGGTACATCTGGAAAGTCCTAGAGAATGGGCCTGCCAAAAGCCTATTTGCATGGTAGAAGAGTCTTTTAGGAAGTAATCCATCCCATGGCAATAGAGTTGACAAAGAGAAGCTTGATATAAATTCAAGCCTTTGGGAGTAGAAAGAACCAAACCATGGAAGTTGCATGGTTCATTCTGCCACCCTCCAAAATGTAGGCTTGAGTGTATTGATTATAAAGTCCTAAAGCATCCTTTCCAAAAATTTTTGAGCAATTTTGGAAACACTGAATAATTCTGCTTTTTATTCTACAATATAGCACCAGAAGAAACGGGTACATAGAACTAAAATAGTAACTGCAGCAAGAGGCTGGAGCAGCCTACTACCTGACCCAAAGAAGAAGCAGGGCAGGAGACATCTTTGGCAGTAGTTACCTGGAGGCAAAACTAGCCATGCTAGCACTGGAGGGAGAAAGTTTCATAAAGGTTGATGGCTATCTCGCTGGCTTCCCGGAATTTTCCGAGCAGGTTCATGGACATTGCCTTCTGCAGTAGATATCTGTTTAGAGTCAAGAAAAAGAAAAGGCAGATAAGAGAGAGAACTGGGTTTATGTGCAATTGTGGGACCCATTGGTAACTTCTCAGAACTTATGTGTGTGTAAAGGACCTCATTTTAAGAATACAAGGTCCTGAAATGCCTTAAATTACTTTTCCTCAGGAAGATGTCTTGGGGAAGATAGAAGAGTGTGATAGGATATGATAAGAAAAGAATGACAAATTACAAGATGACGTGTAAAACAGATAAATGAACTACATTTGTTGCAAACTACAAAACTAAACCAAATGCACAATTATAAAGGAGCAAACTGTAGTTAACTATCTCTTTTCATCCATTTTATTTATATTACTGTCTTCTGAATGAGTTCATAGTGTCAACAGCATCTGTGGCAGAAATAATGGAATTAACAGAGTAAGAGAGGTCACAGTAATGCCTCACTAGGTATTCAGCTGAGTTCATTTGAACTGTTTAGTTCTGCTTATTTTATTTGGGGTTTTTCTTTCAGTTTATTTCCAACTTTGACATTCCCCAAGCTGCAGATCCATATTTCCAGCTGTCTTCTGTATATTCCCACCTGAAGATCCTAAAGAAACCTCATTCTTGACAAGTCAAAACTGATGTTATTACCTTACCATTATTCCCCAAATTCCTCTGCCCTCTGTTGTTGTTGATGTGCTGTTAATGATGTCACCAGCCCCTTAGTCTCTCGAGTAAGGAAAATAGATTTATCTCTTGCTTCTCCCACTCCTTTAGTTCCCATATCCAGTATGTTAACATCAGTGCCATTAGCAACTTCTCAAATCTCACTCCTATCTTTCTACCACTGGAGTACAGGTCTTCAACATATCTTGTCTGGGCTTTTGCAATAGCTTCTTAACTTAAGACTCTCTCCACTGTAGTCAATACTCCACCTTCGTTATTATAGTCATCTTCCTAAGGACAAATCTGATCATGTCATTTGCTCTTCATAATCCCTGTTAGCTCTATTGCATGAGAAATAAAGCCTAATTTGTAAGCACTGAAACTAAAACCCTTCACACACTGGCTCCTTCAACTTCATCCTTATCACCCAGATTCAGCCACAATGGACTTCTCACTGTCATTTGCATAAAACTGGCCCATTCACATTTGTTCGTCTGCAAGAATTGTTTCATAAAATGTCTTCAGTTGGCAAAATTTTTGTCATCTTTACAACAGAGAACAAAATCACCTTCTCTGGGATTTTGAGATTTCTTGAATGCTCACAGGAGCAGGACTACTTTCTCCCTCTTTTCTGTTCCTTGGCACTTTTCTTTCTAAACACAGCATGGCACCTGCCAAAATTATCATTTCTCTATTTTGATGTCTGTGTCCCTACTAGACTATGTGATCCTCTAGAACAGAAAGGTGTCAGCAATTCTCTTTGTGTCCCCAGAGCCTCACATGGGACTACACCATGGCTATAGCGTAAGTGTTGACAGAGTGAATAAATAAAGAAGCACAGTGAAGTGAGTAAGTCAGAGGACGGACACTTAGTTCAGCTTCAGAAAGCAAAACTACAAGTGGCTAGAGTGTGGCTAAACGTAGAATAGAACATTCTAAGTGTCAGAGCTTTTAAAAGAGGTAGTGTTTCCACATCACTAATCATCAGAGAAATGCAAATCAAAACCACAATGAGATACCATCACATCAGTCAATATGACTATTATTAAAAAGTAAAAAATAGCAGATACTAGCAAGACTGCAGAGAAAAGAGAATGCTTATACACTGTTGGTAGGAATGCAAATAAGTTCAGCACCTGAGGAAAGTAGTTTGGATATTTATCAAGGAACTAAAAATAGAACTACCATTTGACCCAGAAATTCCATTACTGGGTGTGTATATTCAAAAGAAATTGTTCTTCCCAAAAGACACATGCACTCATGTATTCATCCCAGCACTATTCACAATAGCAAAGTCATGGAACCAACCTAGGTGCCCATCAGTGGTGGACTGGATAAAGAAAATGTGGTGCATACACACCGTGGAATACTATGCAGCCATAACAAAGAACAAAATTGTGTCCTTTTCAGCAAATGGATGCCACTGGAGGCCATTATCCTAAGTGAATTAACACAGGAACAAAAACCCAAATACCACATGTTGTCACTCATAAGTGGGAGCTAAACAGTGGATAAACGTGGACATAAAGTAACAAAAGACACAGTGGATTATTAGAGCAGGGGAGGGAGGGAGGCAGTCAAAGATGGAAAAACTAACTATCGGACACTCTGCTCAGTACTAGGGTGAAAGGATCAATCATACCCCAAACCCAGGTAATGAACCTACACATATACCCTGTGAATATAAAAATTGCAATTAATTTTAAAATGAGACTTAAAAAAATTGAAAATGAAATAAATAGCAAGCGTTCCTTAATTAGAAATTCTCAGAATGATTGGCTACTTGTGAACAGATGGATAGGTGACGTGCATCAGGTTGGCTATGCTGAATGACCTCTAATTCTACTCCGAGGTTGTGTTATTCTTTATTAATACACAATTCCTTGTGTCACCTGATGATTTCCAGTAGTCAGTGATATCTGCCTTTAGCACTGGCTCTGTAAGTTTATCTCCCATAAATAGATTGGAAATGTGTTCAGTTGGAACTAAGCCAAGGGAAGGGGGAGGGAATGAAAATGAGAGTATCAAGTAAACATAAATGACATACTATGATTTTTTGTAAAAGGTGGTACATGAAAACTGAAATGTTCTGTATGTAACATTGAGAAGAGTGGAGACTGCATTTTTTGGTACTGCAAGTGCCAGAAGGGAGAAGCAGCAACCTCCTCCCACTCCTGGGAGTTTGGTGTAAAGGGACATTGCCCAGCCTGCACTTGGCGTTAGTCCAGCCAATCTCCGTGTGCTAAATTGTAGCTCTAATATCTCTGTGGGTTTTGTAGTAGCATATATAATTATAATGTACTATTTGTATATAGCACCTTTCTCTAAGGAGCATAAAGTGCTGTGTGGACATTACTCTATTAAATCTCATAGCACTCTGGGGACATTGAAAGAAGGCAGGTGATATTATATCCCCTTTGAACCTACAGCTGAAAAGGAATTTCTCCAACCAAAAGTAAATAAAAGCAAGATGGTTTATAAGAGGATATAAGGTTAGAGTCTAAAGGAAGATATTGACTATCTTAGAATTAAAGGGAGATTTAAAGCTAAAAGAAAAATTGCTCTCAGAAAATGAGAAGGTGTCTAGAGTATGTTTATATATTTGTGTGTGCACACAATTAAAATAATATACAAATACTTTCAAAATTTGAAAAGCAAGGTTATTTTAAAACCATCTTTAATTTTACTACAATAATAAAACTAATTTGATATATTACCTTATGTCATTTTGTTTTGTTATTACTGTGCATCTGCGAGTTTCTACTTGAAATTATAGCATATATTCAATTTTGTATTATGTAGTTTTAACTACATATCATAAAGTTTGCATACTTATAATTCTGAGTAATTTTATAATTTCCCTGGAATTATATACCGTAATTTGTCTTACTCTTTTCTATCAAAAGGCAGTTTCCACCTTTTCACCATAATAAATAACGATAGATTGAAAATCTATCTTTAAGCATATGGATTTTTTATTTTTTTAATTTTTCATTAGCAGAGAAGATTTCCAGGAGTAGAATTACCAGATTAATATGGATATATAAGTACATTTAAACATGACTGTATAAACATATGCTCAAATTAACATGTAAGTGGGAAAAAAAGAAATAAGAAAATTATCTAAAGACCATCTATCTTTACAAGTTACAAACTAGGTTTTCAAGTTTCCAGGGCAGCTATTCTAAAAGCAAAAATGTTAGCAATTTTTTTGTCTGAGCACAAACAAGAAGTTTAATTTTATTTTTTATCACATTTTCATTCAATTCAATTTCTTTGGCAGTATGAAACCAGATTAAAAATAAAGAGTTGAATCTCATAGAAAACATAAATTTGTACCTGACTTTTTTTTATTGCATTTTAGGTTTTGGTACATGTGAAGAACATGCAAGAGGGTTGCATAGGTGCACACGTGACAGTGTGATTTGCTGCCTTCCTCCTCTTGCCCTATATCTGGCATTTCTCCCCATGCTATCTCTCCCCAACTCCCCACCCCCTGCTGTCCCTCCCCTATTTCCCCCCAACAGACCCAGTGTGTAGTGCTCCCCTCCCTGTGTCCATGTGTTCTCATTGTTCAACACCCGCCTATGAGTGAGAACACGCGGTGTTTGATTTTGTGTTCATGTCAGTTTGCTGAGAATGATGGTTTCCAGGTTCATCCATGTCCCTACAAAGGACGCGAACTTAACGTTTTTGATGGCTGCATAATATTCCATGGTGTATATGTTCCACATTTTCCCTGTCCAGTCTATCATCGATGGGCATTTGAGTAGGTTCCAGGTCTTTGCTATTGTAAACTGTGCTACAATGAACATTCGTGAGCATGTGTCCTTATAGTAGAACGATTTATAATCCTTTGAATATATACCCAGTAATGGGATTGCTGGGTCAAATGGAATTTCTATTTCTAGGTCCTTGAAGAATCACCACACTGTCTTCCACAATGGTTGAACTAGTTTACACTCCCACCAACAGTGTAAAAGTGTTCCTATTTCTCCACATCCTCTCCAGCATCTGTTGTCTCCAGATTTTTTAATGATCGCCATTCTAACTGGCGTGAAATGGTATCTCAATGTAGTTTTGATTTGCATTTCTCTAATGACCAGTGATGATGAGCATTTTTTCATATGCTTGTTAGCCTCATGTATGTCTTATTTGTAAAGTGTCTGTTCATATCCTTTGCCCACTTTTGAATGGGATTGTTTGTTTTGTTCTTGTAAATCTGTTTTAGTTCTTTGTAAATTCCGGATATCAGCCCTTTGTCAGATGGGTAAACTGCAAACATTTTTTCCCATTCTGTTGGTTGCCGATTCACTCTAATGACTGTTTCTTTTGCCGTGCAGAAGATGTGGAGTTTGATTAGGTCACATTTGTCTATTTTGGCTTTTCTTGCCAATGCTTTTGGTGTTTTGGTCATGAAGTCCTTGCCTACGCCTATGTCCTGAATGGTTTTGCCTAGATTTTCTTCTAGGGTTTTTATGGTGTTAGGTCTTATGTTTAAGTCTTTAATCCATCTGGAGTTAATTTTAGTGTAAGGTGTTCAGGAAGGGGTCCAGATTCTGCTTTCTGCACATGGCTAGCCAGTTTTCCCAACACCATTTATTAAACAGGGACTCCTTTACCCATTGCTTGTTTTTGTCAGGAGGATGGTTGTAGATATGTTGTGTTGCCTCTGAAGCCTCTGTTCTGTTCCATTGGTCTATATCTCTGTTTTGGTACCAGTACCATGCTGTTTTGATTACTGTAGCCTTGTAGTAGAGTTTGAAGTCCGGTAGTGTGATGCCTCCCGCTTTCTTCTTTTGGCTTAGAATTGACTTGGCTATGCAGGCTCTCTTTTGGTTCCATATGAAGTTTAAGGTGGTTTTTTCCAGTTCTGTGAAGAAGGTCATTGGTAGCTTGATGGGGATAGCATTGAATCTGTAAATTACTTTGGGCAGTATGGCCATTTTCACGATATTGATTCTTCCTAACCATGAACATGGAATGCTTCTCCATCTGTTTGTGACCTCTCTTATTTCGTTGAGCAGTGGTTTGTAGTTCTCCTTGAAGAGGCCCTTTATGTTCCTTGTTAATTGTATTCCTAGGTATTTTATTCTCTTTGTAGCAAGTGTGAATGGCAGTTCGTTCTTGATTTGGCTCTCTTTAAGTCTGTTATTGGTGTATAGGAATGCTTGTGATTTTTGCACATTGATTTTGTATCCTGAGACTTTGCTGAAGTTGCTTATCAGTTTCAGGAGATTTGGGGCTGAGACGATGGGGTCTTCTAGATATACAATCATGTCATCTGCAAATAGAGACAATTTGACTTCTGCCTTTCCTATTTGAATACCCTTTATTTCTTTTTCTTGTCTGACTGCTCTGGCTAGAACTTCCAATACTATATTGAATAGGAGTGGTGAGAGAGGGCATCCTTGTCTAGTGCCAGATTTCAAAGGGAATGCTTCCAGTTTTTGCCCATTCAGTATGATATTGGCTGTTGGTTTGTCATAAATAGCTTTTATTATTTTGAGATACATTCCGTCAATACCTAGTTTATTGAGGGTTTTTAGCATAAAGCACTGTTGAATTTTGTCGAATGCCTTCTCTGCATCAATTGAGATAATCAAGTGGTTTTTGTCTTTGGTTCTGTTTATGTGGTGAATTACATTTATAGACTTGCGTATATTGAACCAACCTTGCATCCCCAGCATGAATCCTATTTGATCATGGTGGATAAGCTTTTTGATGTGCTGTTGCAATCGGCTTGCCAGTATTTTATTGAAGATTTTTGCATCTATGTTCATCATGGATATTGGCCTGAAGTTTTCTTTTCTTGCTGAGTCTCTGCCGGGTTTTGGTATCAGGATGACGTTGGTCTCATAAAATGATTTGGGAAGGATTCCCCCTTTTCGGATTATTTGGAATAGTTTCAGAAGGAATGGTACCAGCTACTCTTTGTAGGTCTGGTAGAATTCAGCTGTGAACTCATCTGGACCTGCGGTTTTTTTGGGTGGTAGGCTCTTAATTGCTATCGCAACTTCAGACTTTGTTATTGGTCTATTCAGGGTTTCGACTTCTTCCTGGTTTAGGCTTGGGAGGAGGCAACTGTCCAGGAATTTATCCATTTCTTCCAGGTTTCCTAGTTTATGTGCATAGAGTTGTTTGTAGTAATCTCTGACGATGGTTTGAATTTCTGTGGAATCTGTGGTGATATCCCCTTTATTGTTTTTTATTACATCTATTTGGTTATGCTCTCTTTTCCTTTTTATTAATCTGGATAGTGGTCTGTCTATTTTGTTGATTTTTTTGAAAAATCAGCTCCTGGATTTATTGATTTTTTGAAGGGTTTTTATGTCTCTATCGCCTTCAATTCTGCTCTGATCTTAGTTATTTCTTGTCTTCTGCCAGGTTTTGAGTTTTTTTGATCTTGCTCCTCTAGCTCTTTCAATTTTGACGATAGGGGTGTCAATTTTAGACCTCTCCTTTCTTCTCATATGGGCACTTATTGCTATGTATTTTCCTCTAGAGACTGCTTTAAATATGTCCCAGAGATTCTGGTATGTTGTGTCTTCATTCTCGTTGGTTTCGAAGAACATCTTTATTTCTGCCTTCATTTCATCGTTTATCCAGTCAACATTCAAGAGCCAGTTGTGCAGTTTCCATGAAGCTGTGCAGTTCTGAGTCAGTTTCTGAATTCTAACTTGATTGCACTGTGGTTTGAGAGACTGTTATGGTTTCCGTTCTTTTGCATTTGCTGAGGAGTGATTTACTTCCAATTATGTGGTCAATTTTAGAGTAGGTGTGATGTGCTGCTGAGAAGAATGTATATTCTGTGGATTTGGGGTGGAGAGTTCTGTAAATGTCTATTAGGTTTGCTTGGTCCAGGTCTGAGTTCAACTCCTGGATATCCTTGTTAATTTTCTGTCTGGTTGATCTGTCCAGTATTGACAATGTGGTGTTAAAGTCTCCCACTATTATTGTGTGGGAGTCTAATTCTCTTTGTAAGTCATTAAGAACTTGCCTTATGTATCTGGGTGCTCCTGTATTGGGTGCATATATATTTAGGATCATTAGCTCTTCTTGTTGCATTGATCCTTTTACCATTATGTAATGTCATTTTCTGTCTCTTTTGATCTTTGTTGCTTTAAACTCTATTTTATCAGAGATGAGAATTGCAACTCCTGCTTTTTTTTGCTCTCGATTTGCTCGGTAAATCTTCCTCCATCCCTTTATTTTGAGCCTTTGTGTATCCTTGCATGTGAGATGGATTTCCTGGATACAGCACACCGATGGGTGTTGGCTTTTTATCCAATTTGCCAGTCTGTGTCATTTGATTGGGGCATTTAGTCCATTTACATTTAGGGTTAATATTGTTATGTGTGAATTTGATACTGCCATTTTGATGCTAGCTGGCTGTTTTGCCCGTTAGTTGATGCAGATTCTTCGTTGTGTTGATGCTCTTTACCATTTGGTATGTTTTTGGAGTGGCTGGTACTGGTTGTTCCTTTCTATGTGTAGTGCCTCTTTCAGGAGCTCTTGTAAAGCAGGCCTGGTGGTGATGAAATCTCTGAGTACTTGCTTGTTCTCAAAGGATTTTATCTTTCCTTCACTTATGAAGCTTAGTTTGGCTGAATATGAAATTCTGGGTTGAAAATTCTTTAGTTTAAGGATGTTGAATATTGGCCCCCACTCTCTTCTGGCTTGTAGGGTTTCTGCTGAGAGATCTGCTGTGAGTCTGATGGGCTTCCCTTTGTGGGTAACCCAACCTTTCTCTCTGGCTGCCCTTAGCATTTTCTCCTTCATTTCAACCCTGGTGAATCTGACGATTATGTGCCTTGGGGTTGCTCTTCTTGAGGAATATCTTTGCGGTGTTCTCTGTATTTCCTGGACTTGAATATTGGCCTGCCTTGCTAGGTTGGGGAAGTTTTCCTGGATAATATCCTGAAGAGTATTTTCCAGCTTGGATTCATTCTCTCCATCAAATTCAGGTACACCTATCAAATGTAGATTAGATCTTTTCACATAGTCACATATTTTTTGGAGACTTTGTTCATTCCTTTTTACCCTTTTTTCTCTAATCTTGCCTTCTCGTTTTATTTCATTGAGTTGATCTTCGACTTCTGATATCCTTTCTTCTGCTTGGTCAATTCAGCTGTTGAAACTTGTGCATGCTTTGCGAAGTTCTTGTGTTGTGTTTTTCAGTTCCATCAATTCACTTATATTCTTCTCTAAGTTGTCCATTCTCGTTAGCGTTTCATCAAATCTTTTTTCAAGGTTCTTAGTTTCTTTGCATTGGGTTAGAGCATGTTCTTTTAGCTCAAAGAAGTTTCTTATTACCCACCTTCTGAAGCCTGATTCTGTCATTTCATCATACTCATTCTCCATCCAGCCTTGTTCCCTTGCTGGTAAGGAATTGTGATCCCTTGTAGGAGGAGAAGTGTGGTTTTGGGTGTTTTCATCCTTTTTGTGCTGGTTTCTTCCCATCTTTGTGGATTTATCCACCTGTCATCTTTGTAGTTGCTGACTTTGAGATTGGGTCTCTGAGTGGACATCCTGTTTGTTGATGATGAAGTTATTTCTCTTTCTTAGTTTTCCCTCTAACAGTCTGGCCCCTCTGTTATAGGAATGCTGAGGTCCACTCTAGGCCCTGCTTGCCTGGGGATCACCTGCAGCAACTGCAGAACAGTAAGGGTTGCTACCAGTTTCTTCTTCTGCTATCTTTGTTCCAGAAGGATACCCGCCAAAGATCAGTCTGAGCTCTCCTTTATGAGGTGACTCTTTGGAAATACAGGGGTCAGGGAGCTGCTTGAGGAAACAGTCTGTCCTTTATAGGAGCTCAAGTGCTGAGCTGTGGGCTCTATTGTTCACTCAGAGCTGCTGGGCAGGTACGTTTAAGTCTGCTGCAGCGGAACTCATAAACCCCTTTTTTTCCCCAGGTGTTCTGTCCTGGGGAGTTAGGGCTTTATATATGAGTTTCCATTTTGCTGCTGCCTTTTTTTTTTTCCAGGGCTGCCCTGCCCAGCAAGGAGGCAGCCTAGTCACTCTCAGCCTGCAGAGGCTTTGCTGAACTGCTGTGGGCTCCGCCCAGCTGCTGTGTGAACTTCCCTGCAGTCCTGTTTATATGGGTTTAGTTAGAACTGCCTCGGCAATGGTGGCCCACCTCTGTAATGGCAGACTCTCTCTGTAATGGCGGGTTGCCTCGGCAATGGCGGACTGCCTCCGTAGTGGTGGAGTGCCTCGGTAATGGCGGACGCCCCTCCCCCACAGAGCTGTACCGTCCCAGGTTCAGCTGTGCTTGCTGTGAAACTCTCAACCCAGAGCATTTCCAACTGCTGGTTTTTTTTTTTTTGTGGGGGTGGGACCAGCCAAGCCTGATCACCTGGCTCCCTGCCTCCGAGCCTTTTTTTTTTTTTTTTACTTCAACGGTCAACTGTCTTCCAGGTCTTCCAGTCACCTGCTGAAAAGGTGCCAGGATCTGTGTGATTTCCAGTGCAGCAACCCACTGCGCCAGCTAAAACAGCGGTGCTGAGATTCGTGGTGCTTTTTTGCCCGGGAATCTCCTGGCCTGGCTCCTGGTTTCAGTACCCTTTTTTTTAATCGGATGAATGGGTGACTCTGCCTTCCTGGAGCTCCACTGGCCAGCTAAAAAGGGACCCCGTCCCGTTTACTCTGCACTGCGAACCGCCGCACCGGGGCACCGGCAAAACCGCCGCACCAGCCAAAACAGCCGTGCTGGCAACCCGTGAGGCTCCTCTGCCTGGGAATCTCCTGGTCTATGGGCAATAAAAATCTGTCTGGAGCGCTTTTACTGGGAGCTGCAATCCTGAGCTGCTCCTAACCAGCCATCTTGGATCTCTGTACCTGATTTTTTAAAGTAGATTTACTTAGCTGGAACATGTACTTTCTCTGTACTCTTAATTTATGTGGTCAAATGTTCTATGAAAATAATTAAGGAAAATGTGTATGTGTGTTTACCAATACCTAAAACCCCATTTTAAGAAGGTAAATATAATTGTAAATTTTTCTTATTAATAATTATGGAGGCATTGGAGAAAATAATATATGTGTATTACTGTTTTTGGTGACAGGTTGTTACATGGTTATCTGATTTAATGCCATAGTCATGTACCAAAGTAATTATTATCTCAAGAGGAGTCAAAGATTAGGCCAGGCACAGTGGCTCATGCCTATAATGCTAGAACTTTGGGAGGCTGAGGTGGATGGATCACCTGAGGTCAGGAGTTTGAGACCAGCCTGGCCAATAGTGTGAAATCCCATTTCTACTAAAAATAGAAAAATTAGCCAGGTATGGTGGTGCACACCTGTTATCCCAGCTACTCAGGAGGCTGAGGCAGGAGAATTGCCTGAATTCCATGGGCATAGGTTGCAATGAGCTGAAATTGCACCACTGCACTCCAGCCTGGGTGACAGAGTGGAGTCACCCAAAAAAAAAAAAAAAAGTTGAAGATTAAGAATATTGGCTTTACACATTAAAAACATATTGATGTGTAATCTAAATACTGACCAAAGAAACTGTCAAATCAGTGTTTTTCCAAATGGCAGTCAATCTAAATGACGTCAAGAATATGAAGTCAAAACTAGCTTAGATGTGAATAAGGCATACAGCCTTAACCACGGACTTGAGAATCTTGTTTTAATCACTTTTCTCAATAATATTCTTGCTGATCTTAAGTCATATGCCCATTTTTATCTCTTTTATGGTTTTAAGCAATGTTGCAAATTGACTGAAGTTAACATGGGATACCAAAACATTTCTACTAGCTGACAGAAATTTTGCAAACCATTCTAATTTTTATGGCTTTAGCAGTAGTGTTCAAAGGATATGAACTGAGCATTGTAGCAGTATTATAGATTGCATTTTCTATTTCACCACACAGTCTAACAAGCAGGGTCTGTCTTGGGAAAAATGGGACTTAAATTATTGTAAGAAAGACATTTTTTCACAGACTCTAAAAGAGAATTAATCTAAAGTTAGGTAAATCAAAGATACTCACTGAGAAAAGTTCATTTGGTCTGTGTTTAAAACCAACAACTCCAAGCTATAATTTGTTTCCAAATTATAGCAAAGATGAGCAATTTATCCAGCTACATCCTACTCCTGTAATACAGTGATGACCTACATACTCTCGACAACCTGTGGTCACCAAGAAAGTGGAAGATAGATAGAGAATGATGGGTTAACTTACTCATTCTCTCAGAGCTTGAATGAGGGATTCATTTGGGTCCATAGGAAACTTCTTTCAGGACTCTGTTATTAATACAATGCCACTGTATTATTCTTTAAGTATTGTTTAACTTGTTTGCCTCTTCTACTAGAGGATGAGCTTTCTTGGCCGCAAGAATTTTGATTTATGTCTTTGGTATCTCTAGGCCTTGCACAGTTTCTGACACATAGTAAGCACTTCGTAAATACTGATGAATAATCAGCCGAATGGTTTTTATTTTCTACTGTGCATCTACTGTTGTGCTAAGGACTGACAGAGACATAAAGAAGTGTACCTTCAAGGAGTGAATAACTAATACATAAATGTGAAGTTAAGTTAGTAGTCTCTCATGAAGCTGTAACAGAAGATTCTTTCTTTGGTGCTGGCCCTGAGGAAAATAGGAAGAGTTACACATACCAAAAAAAAAAAAAAAAAAAAAAATGCCATTGTGATAGGTAAGTGATAGATAGGCATGGCCATACAGATTAATTGAGAAGTACTAAGGTCTATTTCCATCATTATTTGACTAGTGTTCAACTCCCTTTCTAGACTCTGCTCCAAGAAGTCGGAGTGCATGTGAGTTTTTGTTCACCATTGTATTCCTAAGATCTAGCAGAGCACTGGCATGAAGTGGGTAATTGAGCACTTGCTTGGCTCAATATTCTTGACTTTTTCAAAGCCTGGATCATCTGCATCCTACCTCTCAGCTCAGGTGTCCCCTCTTCCAAGATGCCGCCCCGAGCACCCTCTGCATTGTTTCTTTTCTCAGTCCCTAACTTATTTCCTTTGCAACACATAAACCACTTATTTGGTTCTTTACTAGTTCTTTTACCTGTCACTCTCACCAGATCTGATGGTAAACCTCTGTCTGTTTTGGTCCTGGTTGCATCTATAGCACACATCACAGCACCTGGTACCCTTTCCCTGCAGAGGCTCTTACTCGTAGAGGTATTTTCTTACCCTATCTTATGTAGCTTCTGCCAATTCTTATCCTGGTTTATTTTTTCTCTAGTACTAATATTTTCTGAAATTATTCTATATATGTAGTTATGCTATATTCAAATTGTAATCCCCATGAGGACAGAGCCTAGAGCCATTTCTACCTGTTTCACTGCTGTATTGCGAAGGCTTAGTAGAGGGATTGACACATACAGTTCTTGAATGTGCAAATATTTAGCAAATAAAAGGTGATAGCACAAATAAAAGACAAAATAATTTAAAAAAAAGCAAAGAAAAGAGATTAGTTGTTAGCTAGGATAGCAAAGCAAGTGTTAGCTTAGAATTGTGACGGTAAAGGCAAGATCTATTTTCAATGAAAAATAATGACGGCAAATCAAAGGTAGTTGGGAGAAAAGAGAAGTAACAAACACTAAGCCAGAGCAATCTGAAGTCTTTGTCTCTACACAACTGTGGGCAAACATCTCTACACAATTTGGTAGCTTCTTTTTTCTCTCATTATTTATTTATGTGTTTGTTTGAGACAGAGTCTCCCTCTGTTACCCAGGCTGGAGTTCAGTGGCACGTCTCTGCTCACTGCAACCTCCACTTCCCAGGTTCAAGTGCTTCTCCTTCCTCAGCCTCCCGAGTAGCTGGGACAACAGGCGTGCACCACCACGCCCAGCTGTGGCTTAATGAGAGACCCAAACAAAACAATGGTTAGACCAAGACAGTAATATAAGGTCATTTAGAGCCAGGACAAGCTGAACTACTTGCCATCATGCAAAAACACTCGTGGGACTGGACAGACCTAGGTTTGGCTTTTTACTCTTCTATTTATAGCTGTATTACAGTGGGTAAGTCAGGTGCCTTCTGTGAGCCACAGTGTCTCCAACTGCAAAATAAGAAAAAGGAAACCTACCCCGTAGACTTATTTTTAAAATAGAGCAAAGAAATGTATATAAAAGGCTACACCTAGTGCCGAACCTATTTCATGTGGGAGATCGCTGAATGGTGGTCATTGTTAGAACAGTACATCAATCACAGTGCCCAGCTGAAAGGGTGGCAAGCAAAACATTTAATCATATTAGTAAAGGAAGATGTATTTCCTTTCATTTAAGCAGCTTTAAAGGACATCTCTTTATTTTAGATTATTGCATGAGCAACCTATTGATCATAATATATAATTGTCAGTAAAGGCATGATTAATCATAAACTACTGACTTGAAAAAGAAAAAATCATTATTTATGATAATTATTCTTTCACATTGCATATGATTGAGGCTTAGGAAGTAAAATTGAAAAAATCTTTCACTGATTCTGAGTTAATTAGCATAGCTTGCAGGTATTTACATTAAGACACCCAAATTTTCTTCTTATATATTGTTCTAACGGAAGAGATTTGAAGAGCTCTCCATTTCAGGCTCAGGCTAATTGAAAGGCAGATGATACATGATTAGTTGATGTATTTGTTCTGAGTGTGTAGTTGTTAGAGTGAATTTCTCATTTGAAGATAAATATAGTATTAAAAGTCCAGGAATCTCAGAGTTGGGAATTGGGGGCAGAGAGCAGTCAACAAATCATATATTTGTAAAATAATTTCAGAGAACTGATTTCTGAATAGTCTGTCACCTAAACAGTTTCATAACGATGCTGATTTGCCAGCTTCTCCTCCAGCAAGAGGCAATAAATCAAGTGTACCTGGGTTTATATGGGGAAAAACATATTAATTGATTTATGTATATAACATTGCAGATATCCATAAAGCAAAGCCTTTGGCAACCAGCAAATGTAGTAATTTCACATTTACCTATGGCTCACCAAGTACAATCCACTGCTTAAAGGCAAAATTTTATGTTTTATGTTTAGTTTTTATTATTGCTTCCACATAGTTTTTCTGTGCATTAAAACTCCATTTCCAGAACCATAGATTTGCTAATTTTTATGGGTAAAAGTTTTATGAGATATTATACTGAGGTAGCATAAAATTATTTTCTGATAATTTTTACCACCTCCACACATCCACTCTTTGTTTCCACATATGCCTAAGGATATCATTTGTAATGCTTTTAAATATGACACATTTCATTATAAATATGACATATTATGCAGCAACATTACATGAAGCTTTAACCTCATAATAACATTATAGATGTAGTTTTTAATGTTGGTTACATTGACAATTCTATTTAAAATCAAATATAAAGAAGGATATGGAATAAAATGATCAATGATTTTACATTTATAGGCAATGTGTCATCTTCTGATCATAATTAGGAGCCAAAAGAATTAATCCTTTAAATGTAGAGCTTCTTGTAACTCAGTAACTTAAACACTCCATTTATATACAAACAAACAAAGAAAACTTAAGATCAAATAGTTTGTTAGGTTTCTTTGCCAAAAAAATTGTTACCCATATAGATCTTCTTGTGTTTCTGCACTGCCTTAAGTCACGTACATAATATAAAAGTTTCACCATTTAATGATATGCACAGCCACAGTATGTTAGGAGTACAAATCTTACCATCATATAAGTTCCAAAGAAACATAAAAGTTCTGTCTTTTTAGCAAGCTGTGAAGTTTGATAGCCATCACTAGTAGGCTCTAAATCATCTCAAAATCCATTCTGTTTTTCCATGCAATGATACAGGAATCTGACATCAGAGTGCCTAAACATGATGAAAAACATCCTCAGGTGAGAAAAGCGAAGTGCAGAGAAGTTAGGGAGATAGTATTCATTGCTAGAAATATGATAAGTTTAGAGCCAAATCTATGCATTGGCAGTAAAAATTCTAAGATGGCCATAAACCATCTAGAGTCAAATGCATATCTCAGCCTGCATAGTTCGCAGGCTTTGTCAATGACTTGCAGGATAAACATAAGACCACTGCCATTCCTTCACTTTGCAGTATGTGTTAGGATTCCCACCCCAGGTGCTCCAGGTAGCAAAAATTCTGAGAAAATATTATTTCAAGATGAGCTGCAACATACCACTGAAAGTAAACCTTTCATTACAGATATAATTTAGCATCAAACAGAAAGACATATTGGCATGACAGTTGGGTTCAAAGTGGGTAGATAATTGTAACATTAGGCCTGATGGGGGAAAATATCATGAAAAATCTTACTATGGTAAACAGAAAAAGTCTTTTCGATCAGGCTGTCCTGGGTACAAATCCTTTTGGAATCAATTGTGCAGCATTGGACACGCTACTTAACTACTCTCTGAGCCTCAGTTTACTCCCATGTAAAATAAGAAAAATCCTACCTACCATATATATTTGCATGTGGTTTACATTAGATTAAATATATCAAATGCCTGGCACAGAGCAATTCATGACAAATGTTTGTTTGCTTAGTCTGAATTGAAAATAAAAATATAGTCAATCTCCTATATATGATTTTCTTGAAGAGTCCTCGGTAATGTGAAGGGAAACATAGTGGAATACAGTTTGGGGACTACTGATTGGATTTCATTTGGTCTACCAGTAATCTGTTGGATAATATGGGAGGATTCCTGTAACCTCATTGACTGTCATTGTCTGTAACTGTAAAAGGAAGAGTTTAGTTTGATTCTTTATTTATCAATGTTATTTTATATTCTTTGAGAATAGACACTTTGCATCTAGTGGGCATTGAATGACTGCTGAATTAGTTCAATAAGAGTGTGATGCCCTCCTATGGGGAACTAGAGTATATCACTGAGAAATTCTGTGAAAAATGTATACTTCACATTCACTCTATTCATGCTATGTAGAATCTATAAACCAAGTTTGCTGTAGTCACCTCAGGCTTTGAATGGATTGTGTCAGTATAAAGATAGGCAACTGCTAACAAGCATGTAAGGTTCTTTACCCCAGCATGTAGACTTGTTTTCCAAAAAAGACCCTGAGGGTGATAGAATCTCTCTCCCATAGGTGTCCAACAAGGAAAGCAATGTATTTTAGACTTTTCTTGACCATTGACCTCTGGACTAACAATAGCTTCAGAAAATTTTTCAATTCACTGAGGGCATAATTCTCAAACAACAAAATGTATTTTATTCTTTCCTTCCCTCTAACCTGCTCCAGTGTATCTTGTTTTCCTAGTCTTTGCTCTCTTACATGAGGGTGGATAATTTTTCTCTAGAGCTCAGATGAACACTCTTGACCTAACGCTCATTGAAGAAAGACATGGAAAGCCTGGCAGTTCAAATCCATTACTCTAAAGGTTTTACTTTCTGTTACATATTATCACTGGGTGGTCCATAGGGGTCAGAGATGGAGGTTGTTTCAGAACCTGAAGTCTTTACTAAGAAAGATGAAAACAGAAAGAAACCACACTGGATACAGAGCAGTGAGGATCCAGCCTATTGTTTCTAAAAGCCTGCTGCATTCAAGACACAGTGAACTTAACCCAGTTATGTTTGAGAATAGCCATCTTGACTTCACAAAGGGTGATGGTCAGAATATTTAACTACTGGTACAGCAGTGGTACTGACCAAAGAGAATTAGACACTGCCCAATCACAATGGACATCAGCTGTGAACAACCAGTGTATCCATATTGGTGCACATAGTGTATCCATATTGATAGCTTTTAACATTTGCCATTGCAAAAACTACTGAAAACATAAAAAGGGAATCTCACTAAGAGTCCTCTATTCTACCGAAATTCAACTTATTTTATGCTAACAAAATTATTTAAAACTAATCCAGTCACAGTCTCTCTCCAGTTATTGCTTCTTTGATTCCAATTAACGGCAAAGCTCCTCATAAGAGTTCTGTATATATTTCCTCTACTTCTCACCTCCTGTGTTCTCTTGAACCAACTCCAATCAGGCCTTTGTCCCCAACATCAGCTTCCTCAGGAGCTCAGAGGTCTTATCAAGATCAACAACCTCATGTTGCCAAATCTGATGGTTAATATTCAGTCTTTTTATTACTTAAATCTTCAGCTGCATTTGACACATATTGATCATGCCTTCCCTCTTGAAACACTTTTTTACCTGGCTTTTAGGACTTTCTTTTGTTCTTCTTTTAATGCATGCCTTTTCTTTTCAGTTTTCTTTACTGGATTCTCCTCTTCCAACTTATGAATGCAGGAGTGCCTCAGTGCTTAGTCCCTGGCCTCTTCTCTTGGCCTTCTATGCTGCCTTTCTAAAGGATTTTATCCAATTCTGTGGCCTTAGATCAATAGATAGACTGGTGACTCCATGTCTATATCTTCAGCCTTGCACTCTCCCCGAAGATTTTCAACTGCCTACATAATACTTCCACTTGGATGTCTAATAAGCTTTTCCATATTAGCATATTCTGAGCTCTCTGGATTTCTTACCCACTTCTCTATTTTCTGCAAGTGTATTGGTTCCCCAGCGTCTCCCTTCTCAGCAAATGCTATTACTGCTGCTCCAGCCATTCAGAAATTCAGTTGATGATGCCTTCAAAATACATCTCGATCTGACCACCTGGCCACCCTTATTTAAATCACCATCATTTCATGCCTACACTACTGCAACGGCCTCCTAATAGATTTGTATCCCTCCTGCAGTTAGTTTATAACTGTCCTCATCACTCCCACTCCCACGACCATTGTTATTAAAGAAACTTGCTGTTTCTTTAATACAACCATCTCATTTCCTCCTCAGGGCCTTTGTACTTGCCCCTCCCTCTAGCTGATATGATCCTCCTCCAGAGCTTCTCAGGGCTTCCTCTTTCATATCAATCAGTCCTCCACACAAAGGTCACCCTCAAAGAAGTTTTCTTTTGAATAATTAAAATAGAAAGCACACGCAACTCACTGCTCTCCACCCCCTTCCTCTGCTTTATTTGCTTCAGAGCACTTACCACTATTCGACCTCACATTGCCTTGCTATTTTCTGATTGGTCTGTCTCCCCAAATAGAATATATGCTCCATAAGACATTCCTGAAAAAACACATAACCATAGGACTAAAACTATTGTGAAGAAATCTGGAGGTGATTCACCTCTACCCACCATCTAATATTTAGATCAACCTTGTACTCTCTCCATTATTTGTAAAGGGAATGTTTTTATATTGAATCACATTTTCCCACTGATCTCCATCATTATTTTTTCATGGAGAAAAGTGACCTCTATTAAATAAAAATTTTACCAAGGACAATAATACCTACTCTTTAGAG
Organism: Aotus nancymaae; assembly: GCF_030222135.1. Classification (NCBI taxonomy): domain Eukaryota; kingdom Metazoa; phylum Chordata; class Mammalia; order Primates; family Aotidae; genus Aotus; species Aotus nancymaae. The sequence continues at coordinate 5,741,807 of NW_026988507.1, read as the reverse complement.
TATACAATTAATTTTCCTATACAGCTCAGAGAAGAAATTATTCATTCAGACAATTGAATGTGACCATTGCTGGTAGCATGTGTGGAGCCAGAACAGATACTGGAGCAGTGGCATTTCGTACTAAATATGCAAATACAATAAAGCACCAAATAAGCAAGAGCTATGTGCCACTGAACTGTAGCCAGACCCTGAACAAGAACACCAAAGTACATTGTCTAAGAACTTTGTTCCACTAGATTTCACTCTTTCCTTATTGGAGGAGTGCTCGTTTGAGTAAGAAATATGCCAATTTATATAGTTAACTTTCATTCTTCTTAAGAAGTGCTAACTAGATCAAGTTGTTTGATAACTGATGAAGATGATCCTAGATGACTTCTCATTATGTTTCTTTAGATTTTACACTAACCTTATTTTCAGCAACTCTTCATAGCCAATTATTTGCACCCCCTACCCTTTTATTGGTGTCTTTGAGATGTTAAGCACTCTTTCCTTGTGTACTGGTAAGCTATATTTGCCTAGTGAGGGGGTACTGATTTTCCATTATTCCTGGATGCCACATGATACATTTCTATTAGTTGTAAACACTTACAAGACTGACTTCTATTTTGTCCTTCATCGCATCAGTCTGCCAGGGCAGGACATCTGTAAATGAGGCCCAGTGCATTTCATCAGACACGGTTCCACCTTGGCACTTTGTTTTCAAGGTGTCTAGGTGTAATGAAGTTTGCTTTTAAAAAGCCACTGCTATCTTGCCAGAGCCTCAAGGCAAGGCCTCTGAAAAGTAACAGACTATACTTACTTTTCAGGCCTATTCTGGGCTTGATTTATTTGCTTTTTCTAGAGGCACTAAACTATTGCTTATATTTCATTGATATATGTTGGAATTTTCCAGGAAAATTCCAGGAAAATTCATATTGGCCTTTGCAAGTAAGAAAATTATTGATGAATAAAAGGCATTAAACAACTCTATAAAATAGATCCTTACGATAAATTAAATTGAGCAACAACAACTTTGCGAGTTTGTTGGTATTTTAGAATATACAAAAGCACATTTAAAAAGTCAGGTTTTTAACAACATTTCAAAAGGGTTTACAGTTTGACTTGGATGTTTTTTAGTGATGAATGAGGTCTATCATCCTTACTACTTGTTGAAAAGAGCCTACTTGAACCAGAAAGTCTAGATTTTTCTCAACAGATTTTAAGTTCTTTAAATGGCATATGTTCCTCCTGAGAGAAAATTCCAAAAGTTTATAGAATTAATTTGCCCTTGAAGGGAAAAAGCAACAGTGAATATTAAGAGAAAATGAGAATACAACATATGAGAAAAGGGGAGTGGTCAGAGGACATCTAGGAAGTAACCGCCTGCCATGTCTCTATTGTTCATCCTTCACGTTTTCCACGGGGCAGCTCTTACATTCAACCTTGCCTTAGTGCTCCTCCTGCTGTCATCCACTGTGCGGAATGATTCCCCCCACCTTTAAAATCACATGGTAGTTTATATTCTTCCCTTGTTCTCTCACTTGGTTAGACTGTATCATGAACTTCTTTGCATTTACATGATGACTAAAAGGGTGACTTGGATCACCCCAACAAACATTTTTTACCAATTCTTCAAACATTTACTGCCTCTTCTCACAATATTTACAATGACTTCCACTCTCCCTCATTAGCTACTCCTTTCCTCTGTGATCAGTGACAAATGGCTCAATCTTTGTTTCACTCTCTGTATGATTCCACTATACCTAGTTTAAAGGGAGAAAAGACAACCAATTTTTAATAATAATTACTGTAACATTGATGTATAATATTTATTTACAAAAACAAGTATTTATTGTGTTGTTTCTGTTTACTTATATCCATCCTGTGTTTTTATTTATATGAAACCACAAAGGAATTCTATTTTTTTTTTTTTTTTTTGAGATGGAGTCTCACTCTGTCTCCCAGGCTGGAGTGCAGTGGCACAATCTTGGATGACTGCAACGTTAGCCTCCCAGGTTCAAGTGATTCTCCTGCCTTAGCTTCCCAAGTAGCTGGGACTATAGGCATGAGCCATCATGCCTGACTAATTTTTGTATTTTTACTAGAGACGGGGTTTTGTCATATTGGGCCAGGGTGGTCTCGAACTCCTGACCTCAAGCAATCTTTCCACTTCAGCCTCTCAGAGTGCTGGGATTACAGGCAGGGATTCTTACATATCTTTAACTTTCAGAGAGCACCATTCATCAATTCAACAAATATTTGAGTTCTTATACCAAGCATTATTTCAGCCATAGAAAATACAGCAGTGTACAAAACAGAAAGAAATTCCTCTAAGCCCCCTGGAACTTACATTAATAAATAAACGAATAAGCAAAATCTACTATATGTCAAGGTTTCCAAGGATTTATTCGGCCAAGTGATACTACGGCAACTTTGCCAATTAGAAGAAGTACAGTGTTGCTGAAAGAAATCAGGCACTCGAGTTTCTTACTAAGAAGCAAAAATATCACCCAAAGCCTGAGTACAATTCTTCAGGGCACCACTGCTCACTTTCATCTGAAATTCGGTTGCTAGGACACTGCTAAGCATAGCAAAGCTAAGGACACTTTACAAGCTGGGGAAATTTTTGGTAGAAGGATGTTCTGATACTCATAGATGTAAATTCAGTTATAAAATATGGAGGGATACAGATTAACGTAGAAAGAAAGAAATATATCTAAAGTTACGTTTGATATCAAGCTTAATCTAACGCTTATAAAGAGAAGTTATACAAATTACTACATCAAAAAACTTGGTATTTTATAGCAACATTTAAGCATCTATTGTCAACTCTATTCTAAATGGTCACCAGTTTTTCAGTAAAATCTAATCTATCTCTTAATTTCCTCATAAACCAGGTGGCTAATTTTTAGCCTAGAAAATACAACTTTCGTTCTGATACTATGACTTTAGTTTTGCAAGGTAGAGTAATCAGTGTCATTACACTTTTATCCTCCTCTAACGCTTCTCTAAATAGAAATGAGATCTCTTCATTTGATTTGGAAAATTAAATGCCAGTCAGGGAATTCAAAACAGTGTTGATTTCCAGCTTGAATTCCCCTCAATAGTACCAAGTTCTTTTCCTTGATCCTGAGGCATGGGTATCAATGAGAAAACATTGGGAAATTATGAATCCAAAATATCCTGAGACTACCTTGACTATGTATTTAACATCGAACTGAAATTCTATGTCTAATGTGGCTCATGAATAATAGGGATGAGTAACTGACTTTTATTGCTATAGGCAAAAGTAAACCATATATGTAAAAAATTAGATATATATCATGACACAGTTCATTTATTTTTACGTGGGAAATACACCCATCTGAATAAAAATTAACTGTTCATCATATATGAACCAAGATAGAAAGTTGGAAGTCTGTTCACACCGTGTACATTCTGTTGAACTGATGAGAACTCAAGTAGTGTAATACCATGTGCCTAAATAATTCTCACATCACTGAACCACAAAACTGATAGGCCTCTGTAGTTATTGTTAGATTTAATAGCAGAGAATGATAAGAAAGCTTTGAATTACTAAACATTGATAACATTTCTTAAAGAACAAAATAAATGAATATTTTATAATATGCAATCCCAGGATCAGCCTGTCTACCCTGGGCTTTATAGCAGAATACCTCTTGCCTCATCATTCCCTTAATTCAACATTTTTATCTTGTGTCCAAGATATATCTTTTACATTTATGTAGAAGGAAAGAAAGCCATGACTCTCATAACACTTCTATACAATCTGCATATAAAACTGGCTGTATATCCATAGTTATGATGCCAAAAGAATCTCAGAGTTTGCTATCATCAATCACCCATTAGTGAAATCTCCCCACTCATCAGAGTCTGATTAGAAGCCAGCTATGCCTGGGGCAGTTGTTTCTTGGAGAAAGTGTTAAAGTTGGTCTTCTTGTTTACATCAGAGTAGAATGAATCAAATAACATCGCTGTAGTGAAAACAAAAAGAAAGAAAGAAAATAGTTTAAAGCCTCTCATGGAACTGACTTTTGGTGACCACTGCCACCAGCAATTCTCAATTAGAACACATAGAGCAAGTAAAAACAATTCCAGTTCTGAATTAAAAGCAGGAAGTGATGTCACTTTCCATAGTGAAAGACAGCATGGCTAAGTAGCAAGTTATGTACTCTTTGGAGCCAGATAAAACCTCAGCTCTGGAAGAAGATCCAAGATGGCCACTTAGGAGCAGCTCAGGATTGAAGCTCCCAGTGAAAGCACAGAGGGCAAGTGGACGCCACATTTCCAGACAGATTTTTATTGCCCACAGACCAGGAGATTCCCAGGCGGAGGAGCCCCAAGGGTCACCAGCACGACTGTTTTGGCCGGCGCATCTGTTTTGCCGGCACCCCGGCGCAGCGGTTCTCCATAAAAAATACACTGATCTGGGTGCCCATTTAGCTGGCGATTGGAGCTCCAGGAAGGCAGAGTTGCCCATTCATCTGATTAAAAAGGGGACTGAGGCCGGCGCGGTGGCTCACGCCTGTAATCCCAGCACTTTGGGAGGCCAGGGCGGGTGGATCACGAGGTCAAGAGATCGAGACCATCCTGGTCAACATGGTGAAACCCCGTCTCTACTAAAAATACAAAAAAATTAGCTGGGCATGGTGGCGCGTGCCTGTAATCCCAGCTACTCAGGATGCTGAGGCAGGAGAATTGCCTGAACCCAGGAGGCGGAGGTTGCGGTGAGCCGAGATCGCGCCATTGCACTCCAGCCTGGGTAACAAGAGCGAAACTCCATCTCAAAAGGGGACTGAAACAGGGAGACAGGCCAGGAGATTCCCGGACAAAAAAGCACCACCAATCTCAGCACTGCTGTTTCAGCCAGCACAGTGGGTTGCCACACGGGAAATCACACAGATCTCGGTGCCTTTTCAACAGGTGACTGGAACACCTGGGAAAGAGTCGACCATTCAACTATAAAAAAAAAGGCTCTGACGCAGGGAGCCAGCTGATCCAACTCAGCTGGTCCCACCCCCCCGCCACACACACAAAAGAACAGCAATCGGAAACGCTCTGGGTTGAGAGTTTCACAGCAAGCACAGCTGAACCTGGGACGGTCCAGCTCTGTGAGGGAGGGGCGTCCGCCATTACCAAGGCACTCCACCAGTACGGAAGTAGTCCACCATTGTTGAGGCAGCCCGCCGTTGCCGAGGCAATCCGCCATTACACATAGAGTCCACCATTACAGAGGTGGGCCACCATTGCTGAGGCAGTTCTAACTACACCCATATAAACAGGACTGCAGGGAAGTTCACACAGCAGCTGGGCGGAGCCAACAGCAGCTCAGCAAAGCCGCTGCAGGCAGACAGTGACTAGGCTGCCTCCTGGCTGGGCAGGGAAGCCCTGAAAAAAAGGCAGCAGCACAACAGAAACTCATAAATAAAGCCATAAGTCCCTGGGACACAATACCTGGAAAAAAAGGGGGTTTATGAGTTCTGCTGCAGCAGACTTAAACGTACCTGCCCAGCAGCTCTGAATGAACAATGGAGCTCACAGCTCAGCACTTGAGCTCCTATAAAGGACAGACTGTCTCCTCACGCAGCTCCCTGACCCCCATATATCCAAAGAGTCACCTCATAAGGAAAGCTCATACTGATCTTTGGTGGGTATTCTTCTGGGACAAAGATAGCAGAAGAAGAAACTGGTAGCAACCCTTACTGTTCTGCAGCTGCCACACATGACCCCCAGGCAAGCAGGGCCTGGAGTGGACCTCAGCAGTCCTACAGCAGAGGGGCCAGACTGTTGTTAGAAGGAAAACTAAGAAACAGAAATAACTTCATCATCAACAAACAGGATGTCCACTCAGAGACCCAATCTGAAAGTCAGCAACTACAAAGATGATAGGTGGATAAATCCACAAAGATGGGAAGAAACCAGCACAAAAAGGATGAAAACACCGAAACCACAACACCTCTCTTCCTACAAGGGATCACAATTCCTCACCAGCAAGGGAACAAGGCTGGATGGAGAATGACTTTGATTAAATGACAGAATCAGGCTTCAGAAGGTGGGTAATAAGAAACTTCTGTGAGCTACAAGAACATGTTCTAACCCAATGCAAAGAAACTAAGAACCTTGAAAACAGATTTGACAAAATGCTAACGAGAATGGACAACTTAGAGAGGAATATAAGTGAATTGATGGAGCTGAAAAACACAACACGAGAACGTCGTGAAGCATGCACAAGTTTCAACAGCCGAATTGACCAAGCAGAAGAAAGGATATCGGAGGTCGAAGATCAACTCAATGAAATAAAACGAGAAGGCAAGATTAGAGAAAAAAGGGTAAAAAGGAATGAACAAAGTCAACAAGAAATATGGGACTATGTGAAAAGACCTAATCTACGTTTGATAGGTGTACCTGAATGTGACAAAGAGAGTGCATCCAAGCTGGAAAATACTCTTCAGGATATTATCCAGGAAAACTTCCCCAACCTAGCAAGGCAGGCCAATATTCAAGTCCAGGAAATACAGAGAACACCGCAAAGATATTCCTCAAGAAGAGCAACCCCAAGGCACATAATCATCAGATTCACTAGGGTTGAAATGAAGGAGAAAATGCTAAGGGCAGCCAGAGAGAAAGGTTGGGTTACCCACAAAGGGAAGCCCATCAGACTCACAGCAGATCTCTCAGCAGAAACCCTACAAGCCAGAAGAGAGTGGGAGCCAGTATTCAACATCCTTAAATTAAAGAACTTTCAACCCAGAATTTCATATCCAGCCAAACTAAGCTTCATAAGTGAAGGAAAAATAAAATCCTTTGCGAACAAGCAAGTACTCAGAGATTTCATCACCACCAGACCTGCTTTACAAGAGCTCCTGAAAGAGGCACTACACATAGAAAGGGACAACCAGTACCAGCAATTCCAAAAACATACCAAATGGTAAAGAGCATCAACACGATGAAGAATCTGCATCAACTAACGGGCAAAACAGCCAGCTAGCATCAAAATGGCAGTATCAAATTCACACATAACAATATTAACCCTAAATGTAAATGGACTAAATGCCCCAATCCAATGACACAGACTGGCAAATTGGATAAAAAGCCAAAACCCATCGGTGTGCTGTATCCAGGAAACCCATCTCACATGGAAGGATACACAAAGGCTCAAAATAAAGGGATGGAGGAAGATTTACCAAGAAAATGGAGAGCAAAAAAAAAAAAAGCAGGAGTTGCAATTCTCATCTCTGATAAAATAGAGTTTAAAGCAACAAAGATCAAAAGACACAAAGAAGGACATTACATAATGGTAAAAGGATCAATGCAACAAGAAGAGCTAACAATCCTAAATATATATGCACCCAATACAGGAGCACCCAGATACATAAGGCAAGTTCTTAACGACTTACAAGGAGAATTAGAATCCCACACAATAATAGTGGGAGACTTTAACACCACATTGTCAATATTAGACAGATCAACCAGACAGAAAATTAACAAGGATATCCAGGACTTGAACTCAGACCTGGACCAAGCAAACCTAATAGACATTTACAGAACTCTCCACCCCAAATCCACAGAATATACATTCTTCTCAGCACCACATCACACCTACTCTAAAATTGACCACATAATTGGAAGTAAATCACTCCTCAGCAAATGCAAAAGAACGGAAATCATAACAGTCTCTCAGACCACAGTGCAATCAAGTTAGAACTCAGAATTCAGAAACTGACTCAGAACTGCACAGCTTCATGGAAACTGCACAACTGGCTCTGGAATGTTGACTGGATAAACGATGAAATGAAGGCAGAAATAAAGATGTTCTTCGAAACCAATGAGAACGAAGACACAACATACCAGAATCTCTGGGACATATTTAAAGCAGTCTCTAGAGGAAAATATATAGCAATAAGTGCCCACATGAAAAGCAAGGAGAGATCTAAAACTGACACCCTATCGTCAAAATTGAAAGAGCTAGAGGAGCAAGATGAAAAAAACTCAAAACCTGGCAGAAGACAAGAAATAACTAAGATCAGAGCAGAACTCAAGGAGACAGAGACACAAAAAACCCTTCAAAAAAATCAATAAATCAAGGAGCTGGTTTTTTGAGAAGATCAACAAAATAGACTACTAGCCAAATTAATAAAAAAGAAAAGAGAGCATAACCAAATAGATGCAATAAAAAACAGTAAAGGGTATATCCCCACAGATTCCACAGATATTTAAACCATCATCAGAGATTATTACAAACAACTCTGCACATAAAGTAGTAAACCTGGAATAAATGGATAAATTCCTGGACACTTGCCTCCTCCCAAGCCTAAACCAGGAAGAAGTTGAAACCCTGAATAGACCAGTAACAAAGTCTGAAGTTGAGGCAACAATTAAGAGCCTACCACCCAAAAAAAGCCCGGGTCCAGATGGGTTCACAACCAAATTCTACCAGATATACAAAGAGAAGCTGGTACCATTCCTTCTGAAACTATTCCAAATAATCCAAAAAGAGGGAATCCTTCCATAATCATTTTATGAGACCAACATCATCCTGATACAAAACCTGGCAAAGACTCAGCAAGAAAAGAAAACTTCAGGCCAATATCCATGATGAACATAGATGCAAAAATCTTCAGTAAAATACTGGCAAGCCGATTGCAACAGCACATCAAAAAGCTTATCCACCATGATCAAGTAGGATTCATCCCAGGGATGCAAGGCTGGTTCAACATATGGAAGTCTATAAACATAATTCACCACATAAACAGAACCAAAGACAAAAACCATATGATTATCTCAATTGATGCAGAGAAGGCCTTTGAGAAAATTCAACAGCCCTTTATGCTAAAAACCCTCAATAAACTAGGTATTTATGGAACATATCTCAAAATAATAAAAGCTATTTATGACAAACCAACAGCCAATTTTATACTGAATGGGCAAAAACTGGAAGCATTCCCTTTGAAATCTGGCACTAGACAAGGATGCCCTCTCTCACCACTCCTATTCAATATAGTACTGGAAGTTCTAGCCAGAGCAATCAGGCAAGAAAAAGAAATAAAGTGTATGCAAATAGGAAAGGAGGAAGTCAAATTGTCTCTATTTGCAGATGACATGATTGTATATCTAGAAGACCCCATCATCTCAGCCCAAAATCTCCTGAAACTGATAAGCAACTTCAGCAAAGTCTCAGGATACAAAATCAATGTGCAAAAATCACAAGCATTCCTATACACCAATAACAGACTTAAAGAGAGCCAAATCAAGAACGAACTGCCATTCACACTTGCTACAAAGAGAATAAAATACCTAGGAATACAACTAACGAGGAACGTAAAGGACCTCTTCAAGGAGAACTACAAACCACTGCTCAACGAAATAAGAGAGGACACAAACAGATGGAGAAACATTCCATGTTCATGGTTAGGAAGAATCAATATCGTGAAAATGGCCATACTGCCCAAAGTTATTTACAGATTCAACGCTATCCCCATCAAGCTACTAATGACCTTCTTCACCGAACTGGAAAAAAACACCTTAAACTTCATATGGAACCAAAAGAGAGCCCGCATAGCCAAGTCAACTCTAAGCAAAAAGAACAAAGCAGGAGGCATCATACTACCAGACTTCAAACTATATGACAAGGCTACAGTAATCAAAACAGCATGGTACTGGTACCAAAACAGACATATAGACCAATGGAACAGAACAGAGGCCTCAGAGGCAACACAACATATCTACAACCATCTAATCTTTGACAAACCTGACAAAAACAAGCAATGGGTAAAGGAGTCCCTGTTTAATAAATGGTGTTGGGAAAACTGGCTAGCCATGTGCAGAAAGCAGAAACTGGACCCCTTCCTGACACCTTACACTAAAATTAACTCCAGATGGATTAAACACTTAAACATAAGACCTAACACCATAAAAACCCTAGAAGAAAACTTAGGCAAAACCGTTCAGGACACAGGCACAGGCAAGGACTTCGGGACCAAAACACCAAAAGCATTGACAACAAAAACCAAAATAGACAAATAGGACCTAATCAAACTCCACAGCTTCTGCACAGCAAAAGAAACAGTCATTAGAGTGAATCGGCAACCAACAGAATGGGAAAAAATGTTTGCAGTTTACCCATCTGACAAAGGGCTGATATCCAGAATTTACAAAGAACTAAAACAGATTTACAAGAAAAAAACAAACAATCCCATTCAAAAGTGGGCAAAGGATATGAACAGACACTTCAGAAAAGAAGACATACATGAGGCCAACAAGCATATGAAAAAAATGCTCATCATTACTGGTCATTAGAGAAATGCAAATCAAAACTACATTGAGATACCATCTCACGCCAGTTAGAATGGCGATCATTAAAAAATCTGGAGAAAACAGATGCTGGAGAGGATGTGGAGAAATAGGAACACTTTTACACTGTTGGTGGGAGTGTAAATTAGTTCAACCATTGTGGAAGACAGTGTGGCGATTCCTCAAGGACCCAGAAATAGAAATTCCATTTTACCCAGCAATCCCATTACTGGGTATATATCCAAAGGATTATAAATCGTTCTACTATAAGGACACATGCACATGAATGTTCATTGCAGCACAGTTTACAATAGTAAAGACTTGGAACCAACCCAAATGCCCATTGATGATAGACTGGACAGGGAAAATGTGGCACATATACACCGTGGAATATTATGCAGCCATCAAAAACGACGAGTTCATGTCCTTTGTAGGGACATGGATGAACCTGGAAACCATCATTCTCAGCAAACTGACACAAGAACACAAAATCAAACACCGCATGTTCTCACTCATAGGCAGGTGTTGAACAATGAGAACACATGGACACAGGAAGGGGAACACTACACACGGGGGTCTGTTGGGGGGAAATAGGGGAGGGACAGTGAGGGGTGGGGAGTTGGTGAGAGATAGCATGGGGAGAAATGCCAGATATAGGTGAAGGGGAGGAAGGCAGCAAATCACACTGCCACGTGTGTACCTACACAACAATCTTGCATGTTCTTCACATGTACCCCAAAACCTAAAATGCAATAAGAAAAAAAAACCTCTTCTCTGCTGCATGGAACCTACATTACTTTGGACAAGTGACAACTTCTCTGAGGCAGATGCTCGCATCTGCAGGTGGATGTGTTAATTAGCTTGATTGTGGTTATTATTTTATAATGTATGCATATATCAAGACATCACATTGTGAACTTAAATATATATTTTGTCAATTATACTTCAATAAAAATGGGTTAATAATAGCTAGCAGGATGGTTTTGTGTGTAACTATATGCACAGATATACAGCCTAGGATAATTGAATATTGCAGGTACTCCATAATTTATAACCCAAATGTCCACAGATTTTCTCTGCCATCAGTTGGTTGCACATGTCGCTGGCTCTCCCTCCCATCTGCATGGCAGCAGCGTCTCCCTCACACTGTTAAAAGTCTTTCACACACAGTGTGACCCACATTGCACAAGATACCAGTAAGCTTCTGTTCTTGTCTTCATGAAGTGCCAGGTCTGTCCTGCAGACCCTGGCCGAGCAGTGGATGAACGGAGTACTCAGACACGGGTATGCAGTGTAAGAGCAGCTACGAGGGTGCCTGGCACCAGTAACTGAAGAAGAGAGCAGCCCCGAACAGCTGGACCTGCTTGCTTTTATTCAGTACAGACATACTGCTGAAAGCCTGGAGCAAACCCAATCTGCGGGTAATTAACATTACTGTTCCCCTTGCAGGCAGCAGTCACGCAGGCAGATGATCAAAGGCCAGTTTCTGGACAACATAAGTAAACAAGCCTGTTTAAGATAAATTCCCCTACATTCCCTTGTACCTACTCCTTGCCCTCTGCCTCAGGGTTAGAGAAGAGCTGCCTCTTCAGCTATCCTCCCCTGAAGCTTTGCAGAACCTTCTGACCCTTCAGAAGGCCTGCTCCTTACCCTATAGTTTCCCCACCATTATGACCAATCTCCTACAGTAAGGCCAACGCTTACATGTCTCTGAGAGAGGTGACCTTCTCAACAGCCCTGTTCCAGGTGCCGTCTGGGAGGACTGCTGTGGCCCAAGTCCTGGTCAAGGGCCTCAGCGGGGCAGTCCTCTGCCATGGATAAGGGCAGAAAGGAGAACATGGCTTTCTTCCTTTTTCTCCTGGAACTTGAAACAGCCAATGTGTGACCCTCCTGGAAACATACCTATCCACTTCCTTTGCTTCACTGCCAGGATAAACTTGACCTTGAAATCATGCCAGGAAATAAACCATTTTTGTTGGACATTCACCTGTCTTTCACCTCTGTCTCCAGCAGTGTGCTAATGTTATCTCACCCTCCCAGGGAGCCTGCGAGGCTGACATATTTAACACCAATTTACAGATGAAGAGACTGAAACCTAGATAGATTCAGAATATCATCCCCACTCTGCTTTCTATCTCCTTTAAATACCTGAGGTTACCAGCCTAGGATGTCCATTTCTGGGTTTTTTTTTTTTTTTGAGACTGAGTCTCGTTCTGTCACCCAGGCTGGAGTACAGTGGTGCGATCTCAGCTCACTGCAACCTCCACCTCCCCAGTTCAAGCAATTCTTCTGCCTCAGCCTCCCGAGTAGCTGGTATTATAAGCACACACCACCATACCCAGCTAATTTTGTATTTTTAGTAGAGATGGAGTTTTACCATGTTAGCCAGGCTAGTCTCAAACTAACTCCTTATCTCAGGTAATCTGCCCACCTCGACCTCCCAAAATGCTAGGATTACAGGGGTTAGCCATAGCGCTTAGCCAGGATGTCCATTTTCTATTAAATGAGCCCCACATGTCCTGCAAAATGTTAGCAATTATTATTATCACTCTTCTGCTCCAAGTCAAATTAAGCCAGAGTTTACACTCACTCAAAAATGATCAGTCTGAAGAGGTATGTGGAGTAGGAATTGAAATGTAAAAATCAGAGTAGCAGAGAGAGAAAATGGAGGCAAGCCCTTAGGAGATTAAGTAAAAGAGGTCTGGAAAAACAAAATCGTGATTATAAAAAGTAAAATAGGAAGGACTGATATGAAAGACTTTATAAATGAGTCATCATTCCTTTTATTTATCTTCTTTTAAAAATATCTCACATGGCACCAGCTGCTTCTCTCACACTTCACACCCCCAGGCCCAAACTACCTTCTCTGAGCCCTTTCTTTAAAAAAAAGGAAAAAAAAGTAAAGTAATCTTCCAGATAAAAGCCAAGACTTGTTCTTCCCCCTCTTTCCTTTACTCTCCTCTTCCATAGCTTATCTTTCTCTCTCATGTTACAGGTCGGAAATAATCAAGAAACTATTTTGTGTGTGTGTGAATGAGATTTCGATCATAGTCTAGAAGAAATCCCTAGAGATTGCTTTCAAACTAAAACCAATTTCATACCCAATAGAAAACTTTAGTTTCATGGAAGGAAAAGCTAAATGGGAGCATTCGAAAGCGCCTTTCTAAAAAGAAGCCAATTCTGAATATACTTGCCCAGTTACTACCAAGAAATCTCTTCCTTAAACCGAGAAATAAAAAGAGAAGTGCTCTATCGATAATGCTTTGTGTCATTTATCCAGGGCAAGTGAAAGATATTCTGGTTATCAGTCATTTTCTTTGTCAAGCATAATTTTTCATGAGTTATATTTTAGCAAAATAATAAATTCAATGTCAATTTTTTTAGACGTCTTCCAAGCAACATAGAACAAAGGTGGCATTAATGGGGAAAAAAAAGGCAAATGCACATTAACCTCAGCAATAGTTCACAGGTGTTATCACCAATCCATCTTCTACTAATATTTTAGATCAAAATGTGCCAAATTCATTCAGCTCTAGAGTACTGGTTTTTATGAACTTCCCAAAAGACAAGGGGAGGTGAGACCAACGAGAGATTTACGTGTCCAGTGATAGAAAGGGATAATGTTGCATCATTCTGTTTTTCTTCTTGTATATTTATTTCTTATTAGCAGCTTGAAATGATCATAGATCAGGAAACTGACAGACATTGCAGGCTTTCCTGGTTACTGCCGCTCACATGTCTTTTCTTCAAGGCCCATTCTCTCTTAACCAGAATTCCCAACAGAGAGGAGAGTGGAATGACATGGAAACCTCTAAAAAGCTTAGGCACTGTTACTAGCACATCGCTCTCAGCTGCATATATAAAAGCCTCGAATAAACTTAATTTCTTTATATTGAGGTAATGAATTAAAATCTCAAATTAATGTTTTGTTCCTAACGTTCAGATTCTTAAAGGAATGTTAACTAAATATAGAACTGATTATTTGTTGATTATTTAGGTATTATAAGTGAAAATGTGTATACTAATGTCTATGGATCTATCTCAAATGTCTCTTCAAATTTCACCTATTATTTCTTTATATGCTAGTTATGGACTTTAATTTGGTGCCTCTATCTGAAAACCAAGAGGAGGTGAGACACCTAAAAGTATCCTCATTTGCATCTGTTTCCCTTCCTTTGGAGAAGGAGGACTGGCCCACCCAGTTTTGCCTTGACAAGGAAATAACTAATGACAATTTGGGAATTAATTCACTGTTGATCTCTCACGCTACCATGTCAGGTCTTCCATGGTTTGGCTCAAATGAAGCTGACTTGCAAGAGAGCAGGACAGGAGCCTGTCATTTTTACATTCCTGATGGTTGCCAGCAGACATGATTAATAAAAGTCACTTGATATGAATCAAAGAACTTGGTTAAGTGAATCAGATCCTCTTTGTGTTCTTATAGAAGACATGCTATAAGGTTCATATTTTTTAAAAGGCATAAAACAAAATACAACAAATTTACCACATATTAAATACGGATCACTTCCTTCCCAAAAACATTTAAGTTCAGTTCTCCAGAATGAAAAAGAGAAACGTGTAGATGCAAATCAATTCTGTATTGGTTTCTTATTACCACATTAAAAAGAAAATCTGAAGATGTAAGTTACGACTTAATTTTGATTTTGAATGCACACTGCTACCTAATGTACATAAAACAACCGTCACAGAACGAAACTGCTATATCCAACAGCTGGCTGCATTTAAATGATTTTAAAATAAGTGCTTATAAAAAGTCAATTTTTGGTGTTTTGCTGCTTAGAAATGAAACAAATCACAAATATGTTTTTATTTGATTTTCTCTGACAGGACTGGGAATTCCCACATTTCATGGGAGATGTTGATGTAAATCTCCCTGGTTTGCATACCCCACACATGCAGTTCAAGATTCCTTTCTTCCAGAAGATCTTCAAGGAGGAATATCGTATTCACATAACAGGTGTGTTATATCTTTGAACACAATTTAATTGTCTTCGTATATTATTTAGGGTAATGCTAGCTGCTGTAAAAAGCAAGCCATGATATTTAAGAGGCATAAATACAGTTTTATTTCTCATTCACATAACAGTGCAAGGTGGTTTTCAGATCAACAGGGGGCTCTGTACCATCATTCTGGGACCTAGGTTACTGGTGGCTTTGACGATTTCAGTGCTAGCAACCAGCAGGCAGACAGAAATAAAGAGAATGGGGAAAGTGACTAAGAAGGCTTGTCTGTTCCTTACTCTTTGGCTTGGAAAAGAAATATGTCACCTTTCCTCATGTTCCATTGATGATAACTAGTACATAGCCCTACTTCAAGTCAGGGAGAGCAAGGAAATGTAGTTTTTAGTTGAGCAGCCACTTCTGGTGTCAGATCTAGTATTCCAGTAGGAAAGACAAATCTTTGGTGTAGAGAGCTATTTCTGCCATACTCTGTATACCACTCTACCTTGATCTTATTCATTGGATGGGTTTCTTTTTTACCACCTAGAACTCAGTATCTATTTTCAGTTTAATATTCTTTATGCTCTTGTTCTTCATGTGCTGCTGAAATTAAAACAATGGTATCCTAGAGCCCCAGTCAGAACATATGCCTTTAGGGAGTTAGGCCACTTCTCATTCGATTTTCCAAAACCTACTTCTGTGGCAAAGCTCAGGTTCGTCTTAAGTGATTCTCTTGTGGATCTTCAGATTATTTTATTTTCAGATATTTTCTGCTTTTGAAATGGGTAAAATATGATTTATTATAATATCCTTTCATGACATATCAGTCATTCTCATCTAAAAAGGGCTTCCCGGAGCTACGTTTTATATCTATCTTTCTTTATAACAAGAAGCAGACAGCTGAATGATCACGGATAAAGGATGGCATTAGTTCCAAAGCTGTTCAAATGCAGGTAATGAATGTGCATCTGTTTTAAGGACAATGGCCTAGGATCCCACACCTGCTATAATAAAAACTGCTGAAGAAATCTGTGCTTACACTACCGTCTGTGCTGCAGAATAAAAATAGTCTGAGCCCAGAAAACATTAACATCTGAGTACTGCAAAAAACCTTTGCTTCCCAGCTAGGAGGCTGTTTTTTGCTTTGAGCATGAGGCGACCTTCCTAAATTGGAGAATGAGCTCATGAATAGGGAAGATGCAGCAGGTTTCTTTTCCTATTCAAAATGAATGGGGCCCATCTATTAAATTCACTGGGTAAATCAATCAATTTGAGTTCAGGTCACATAGTGTGGTTTCAGAGTCCCCACTTAATCTCTGCAGCACGCTACCCTCTTGGACTTCTAAAACAGTTATCACACACATGGCATCATCATATCCCTTTGGGTGGGCTTTTGCATAGACCATCTGTTCTTGCTACCAGCACTTGTCTCAGGCCATCATTACACTGATATTGTCTCTGACTATCAGAATACCTTGTCAAAAATATCCTGCTTAAGTACAGAACTTCAGGTTAAAAAAGAAAAAAAAAAGGAGATCTGTTGGTAAGAAAAAAAAATGAGCTGCTAAAAATATTTAATTTAGGGTTATTTTGTATGACTATCACTTACATTGTCATTTATAAATCGTACAGATTTCAGATTTGTGGTGTCCAGAGTTTACACAATTTGGAATGTTCTGTTTAAGAAGACGAATATAAAATTATATCTCAAAATTATATTCAGTGCCTCAGAAACAGGCCACGCATGCAGAGTCCCTGAAGCTTCAGTGTTATTACCTTTGAGGTAAAGCCTACTGTGCATTTAGGTAGAAGCAAATCCATGACTTTCATTTGAACTAAAACCCTTGTCCCACCAAGAATTATTTTCTGAAAACCTAAAAGGATGAAAGACTAGTTAAACTTCTGTAGCAGAGGCTGCACGTTAATCTGGTTTGCCAGAAGGTGGGAATGTATTGTAATTAAGGCTTTGGTGCAGTGTTTGCTATATGATGCTGATGGCCAGGTCATCAGAAAACTTTATAAATATTCGGATTGTTGGGCTTCATCACTAATGTTCTGATCCAGTGGGTCTGGGTGAAGGCCAGGGAATGGGACTTTGGAAAAGCTCCTTCAAGAGATGTTGGTAACTGGGGATGTCTCCTTTCTGATTGAGAGACCACAGACAGATCAGAGCGTCTCCCTGAAATGTGTCATGCAAACAACTGGGTGCCTGGACTTGCCAAAAAGGCCTTTGAGGATTCTGGAGTTAAACTCAAAACATTAATAAAACAGGGGACCAGAAGTGGTGGCTTACACTTGTAATCCTGGCACTTTGGGAGGCCAAGGCAGGAGGATCAGTTGAATCCTGGAGTTTGAGACCAGCCTGGGCAACATAGGGAAACCTCATCTCTTAAGAAAGAAAGGAAGAAAAAGAAGGAGGGAGGGAAGGAAGGCAGGAGGAAGGGAGGGATGGAGGGAGGGAAAGGAAGGCAGGAAGGCAGGCAGGCAGGCGTGATGGCACACACCTGTGATCCCAGCTACTTGGGAGGCTGAGGTGGAGGATTGCTTGAGCTCAGGTCAAGGCGGTGGTAAGCCATGATGGTCCCACTGTACTTCCAGCCTTGGCAACAGAGCTAGATCCTGTCTCAAAAAATAAACTAAAATAGGGTAGGTGAGGACTTTGAAGTGAAGGGCTCCACCATAAACAAATTAAATCCAATTTGTGGTAAACCCAGTTTGTTCACATGCATCCGCATATCCATGATTAACATACCTGGGAAAATGTCACAGGTTTGGAGGTTGAAGCAGTCTGAGCTTTTGCTCTCTTGTTTTTGTTCTGTTTCTTTTACTCTCTGTTTTGTTAATTGGCTGAAGAGGTTGGTGAGGCCACCCCAAAATAGCATCTAGCCTTCTGTGAAGGGCCTTTTACTTTACCTGTCCACATTTGTAAGACAA
This sequence comes from Aotus nancymaae, assembly GCF_030222135.1. Classification (NCBI taxonomy): domain Eukaryota; kingdom Metazoa; phylum Chordata; class Mammalia; order Primates; family Aotidae; genus Aotus; species Aotus nancymaae. Next base: position 5,723,621 of record NW_026988507.1, on the reverse strand, counting down.
CAGTTTCTGTGGAAACCTTGGTAAAATTTCCAAAATACTGTGCTACATGCTGCATTTCAATATTCCCAATAGTAGCCTACAAGTTTCCATATACACTGCAAATTATAGCTTGTTGATGAGCTCCAAGTCCTGTTACTTTTTTTTATGGAGGCTTCAGTGCTTTCCTTTAAGTATACAGTATCACCACTGGGGTTATTAAGCATAAAACCCTCTAGATCCATTAGGGATCACAAACGTTAATGTGTATTAGAATCACCTGGAGAGCTTATTGAACAGACAGCTGCATTAGCCACACCTCCAGAATCCGATGCCTGAGGTATGTGGCAGACTCAGAATCCACCCTTCTGTCAAGCACTGCAAGTGATACCTCTGCTCTTTGAGACACACTGCTGCTGAGACATTTTCTATAGTTAGAATTCCTCTTATCTCAGCTTTAACTTGTTTTCATATGCAACAGTTAAACTCAAAGGCCAAGGGATAGAATGCAAATTCAATAGCAATGGGGTGACCGGGGAGAAAGGGATATGGTAGAGTCCTAGGAGCTGAAAATCTTAGAGTTGGGGCCAGCAGAGGAGATGATTGGAGAAAGGTGCTGGTCTGAGTGACCACAGAGGAAGCTGGAGCCAGGGATGAGAAGGGAACCCGCAGAACCCCAGATGGCTCCTGCTGTTGCTTTATCTGCTTCTTTTCGTTCTGCACTAGAAGAGCCTGGATGAGGACCCTGAAGGGTCTCCATAGTCAAGAGTTGGCTCCACCTTGGCCCCAATCTACCATGTCCCTATGATCTAGAAAAGACATCCAGTATACACTGAAGCAGTGGAGCAGAGAGGTTTGATACACAGGCTCTACCTCTGGTACTTACCGTTGGCGTGGCCCTCATCGAGTTTCTTAACCCCCTCAGAAACTCAGTTTCTCATCTATTTAATGGGTACAGTAATAATATTTACCCCATAGGGTTGTCGTGAGAACTAAATGAATATATGTAAGGCACTTATGACACTGTCTGCCATGTAGCAAGCATTTGATAAGCTTTCCCCGTTTTTCACTTAAAGCTTTTCCTTTCATCTGCCAGAGGTTTTCCTGTGTTGCCCAGGCTGATTGCCTATTTAATTCAGAAATGCTGGGTAGCTTGAGGGGGCATTCTCTTGCCATTTATCCACAATGCTGAGTTCTCTACTGTCCTGAGTCCTCAAAAAAGAGAAAGCAAAGAATGCAAAATTCTCTCTCAATGAAATACTCTGTATGTATCGGGTTATCTGACACTGATGAGTTCCCATTGACATTTTAAAAGTACTTAGGATTTGAGTATTTTTTAATCCTCATTCCAAGCTAGTTTTATATATGTATGTCAGAAATAACTTGAATTGTCGCATCTGTTTAGCTCATCTGGATCCCCCTTGACAGATGGCTCGCTGCAGTATGTATGAGCTTTCATTTTATAAGCTGGGCTACAGCTTATAAAAATAAATCATTTCTATCCAAGGGTATTTTAAAATTTTTTTATCTTAGAATTTTGACTTCAGTAACATAGGGAACAAATGGTTAGTAATTAAGTCACACTGGTACTTTTAGCCCAAGTTCATTGGTCTCCTCCTAAAAGTCAACGCGAAAAGCAACTGTATAATGATCTCCTCTGCCCTCTTCCCCTTTACCTATGAGGTAAGTGCATAGATGGATTGAAAATGCAATGTACTAAATCTCTGGAGGTGAGAGAGGAATGGCCTCTCAATGCAGTCTCGGAAGCTCCTCTGAGTCCCATTAATGCCAATCCCGGTGGTAGCTCTGCCATCTGTCATCGCAGCCAGACAAAGGAAGTGTCCCATTGGTGGCCATCATCTGAGTAAATTAGGAGGGGGTTGGGCAAAAGGCCAGAAGGAAGGCCTGTGCAGCCTTGAGAAGAGAATTCACACTGTTGGCACGATGATGCCCACGGGAGCCCTTTCGGCAAAAATTGAAAATGTAGAAGTAAACAAGCCTGTGTAGTGTCTGTTCTATTTCAGTTTCCTGTGTTGTGTGAGGGTACAGGTACTTTACAACGGTGAAAATGTGGAAAATAATGAATAAAAACGAAGGATTTTTATTTTCATAGGTGCATGATTTCTAGCAAATCAGTTCCCAGAGACTGGTTTTTTAAAAGAGCTCTCCTGTGTCAGTCAGGCCATGAGAAGGCTGGGGATGGGAGGCCAGTGGTTCCTCTAGCAGAATATTCTATCTGGCAAAATTAGCAAGGGACTTGTTATAAGGAAATGTGATGCATCCTGTACACAGAGAAGGTCCCCAGAGATCATGAATTTATCCAAAGTACACAAAGACCTCTTACTCTTCTCTCAGTTGTAATTTTTTCCAGACCTCTCCTCAAGCAATTTTCATTTTCACCTCTAAGAGTTAACAAGTTGATTTCTATATAAAGCAGCAATTTCTTTTATTTCTCCCAAACTCATCTTCGGGGCCATCATTCTGCCCGTGACCTGCTACTTCTTGCTAGTCCTGAGCATCTGCCCTGCCCACACTGAGGTATCCTGTCTGCATTTGTGCGTACACGAGCACCTTTGTAATAAAACTCACATGCCCTTTAGGAATTGTCTTCAGAGCCAGAAGAAGGACTTGAAATATGTAATTATTCATAATCCTTGAAACATGAACATTTTGCTTTTCCCTGTTTTTCAGATTATATCCAATTTTAGCTATATCCTGGAATTCATCAGATAATTATGACACATGCATTTGATTTGAAATGCTAAAACTTCTCTCTTTGTATTTTTCTGGGCACTTTGTCTCAGAGTTTACAAGTTGGTTACAGATATTTCTCTGAGTTAATATGTGTCAAAAACAAGCTGGTATCTGGAATACAGAAATGAACATGACACAGTTCCCAATCTCAAAAAAGTCATAGTCTAATGGTCATCTAATTCAGTATAACCACATGTCTTCTTTCTACGTTTATGATCACATGTTCCTATCTGTACTCGTCACATTGGATCGCTTCCTAAGGCATAGTCTCTCACTTAGGAAGTAACAATGACAAGAGAGGCCCTTTGAGAAGCTGTATCAATTTGTTTTTAAGCCTTAAGAAGGTACTTTGTTAACTCAAATAATTATGACTATTTCATAAATAAGTAAATATTTTCAGTTCAGTAAATGGCCTCCTCATAACCCAAGCACTTAATATGGTTTCTAGATATCCCTAAATTATCTAGGGAGAGACATGAAGAGATGCTAACTCGTGAGCCCCATTTTTATTGCTCACATCTGGAATGAGGGGACATTGAATATGTATGGCCAAGAAGACTGATACAGCAAACTGTGTATTCCTTTTATTTATCCAAAATTCATCATCTTCAAGGCCATGATTTTGTGCTGTCCCATGATGGTTGCTGAATGACTTTGTGGAGCATAACTGCACATCCATGCACCTGCACTGGATGTCAAAGTCTGGCCAAGTCATTGCACCCATGTGGTAGAGGGGCCCACAGCACAGATCAGCTACAATGCTAATTGGCAACTCTGCAGAGTAAGAGATTTAAAATATTGTATTTGCATATTTCAATCATGAAAGGTTCATTATAAGATAGAAGTATTCTTTTTCCTTAGTTGAAAAAATAACACTTTCCGTCAAATTGTTGTCATTTGCTTTGTTAACTAAGGGTGATATTTAATGAAGAATCCTTTTACATGACCTATCTTCGAATTGTATAAACTCCCACAAAGTAAAAAGATAAAATTTTCATTATAATATCATTTCTGACAACCAGTAAGATTCATTAAAAGCCCCAAAATCAAGAAAGAGGTAATCCCACCAACACCATGCAGTGATTTCTCATTAGAGGAGATAGTGAGATATTTCAATAAGGAGATTAATAGAAATAATGTATGGATCCTTACGCTACCTCCTTGCTGATTTACATTGTGCTATGTAGTTGAAACAACAGGGGAAGATGCAAAAGCTCTCATATGATTAATGCTGAAATCCAACCCACTGGTTACTGTCGATTGTGTATTCACAACACACTTGGGAAAATGGCTACAGAAGCACTTTCTATTCTGCTCTTTTTTGTCTTAAATCCTTTCTTTGTGGGTCATTTCAGGGACTCAAATTTATTTTTTACGGTAAACAGTGTTTCTCAGAATATATAATTTTTTTTCAGAAAACCTTTCTCCTTCTAAAACTTGTATATTCCATCTTGTTTGCTCTAATGTTGAGATTCCCTGGCCCAGCATAAAACACTAAGATTTAAGCAATGTTTATTTCACAGGCTCATCAAAGAGACTTTTACGGCTGGGAAGAGATCTTAAGGATTATCTAGCTCAACTCCCTCACTTTATAGACAAGAACACGGGGGTTGGGTTGCCCTCCCTGACTTTACCTTCTGCTTTACCACATCTGCTAGGGCAAAAGGAAGTTTTTACGGAAGAGAAATCATTACCAAGGTAACAACACAGTGTGTGGGAAAAGTGGAAGGATAGATGACAGAGAAAGATGAACTTCCTTCCTCTGTAAACAGATAAATGAACTAGAGGTCATGTCAGGTGGGCAGAAACAAACACAGATAGTAAGAAGGGCCATTTTATCTACCGTTTTAGCAGCTTCAAGTTTCAGCTGAATGAGGGAAGGATGCTGCTGCATCCTCAGAAGGGAGAAGAAGGGAAATGTGATATGAATAGCAAGCCTGCCTCACTGCATCCCTTCCCCTCTGCACTTCCCTGCCCCACATGGCCTATCTTCTGTGAGGGAGAGGTAGGGACATGATCCCCTGTTCTTTAGCTTCAAAATTCATAGATATAAAAGATCTTTTTTCAGGGCCAATACTACTGCAAGCAGTAGACAAACTACCAATTGCTAAGGATTTTTAACATGTTTAATATGCATATTCACAAAGCATATTTACCCAGAGCCACGCACCGGGTCCTCTTGGATAACTGGTCCCATGCCATCTTCCTATTATTGTCAGTATTTTGTAATGCATACTGTTTTATCCCAATGGAAAAAACAGATAATGTGATCCCCTTTAGGATGTATCTTTGTTACAATCCTTACATCTGCTTCTCTCTCTCTATTCCATCACCAAGATCCTATATTATCTGGAGTGAAGAAGTAGAGAAAAGAAATTGGAGAAATAATACCACCCTACATTTTTGACAAACAATATATTTCAGAGAATTTTCAAATACAACAACATTTTGTTTTATCCTCACAAATAATCTTTTGAGGTAGTTACACTGGTATTATTCTCCATTTCACAGAATAAAAAATTGGATTCTATACACAACCAAGAAGACAGATTTGGGGAAGGAGGGCACAATTATGGAACGGGAAGGCATCTAGTTCAGGTTCCTCAATTTGAAAATAGAATAACCGTGGCTAGAGAGGTTAAGCAGGTTACCCAAAGGTCATATGCTTTACGTTTAGTGTTCGGATGAGATGCCCATCTGCTATTTCCAGCCTGCAGCTTTGTCACCATGGTGCTCCCTTTCTCAAACCAGTAAAGATGTGTTGGAGTAGGTGATGATATCCATTAACTGATGGTAGGCCACACTGTCTTAAATTGCTCCTTCTCCACCCCACCTAAATGTTCAGACTTTAGGACATATGAGAAATAAAAACTGATCCTTGGGTGTGCAAGTTTAGTTGTCAGACTGACCCAAAACTATTCAATTGGTAGAAAAATAATTGAATAGTGCTGTAAAAAGTTTTTTGGGAGAAAGAAACCTTTGGGAGTCAAGAAGATAGTGGAAGCCAGGTATGGTAACTTGAGCTTATAATCCTAGCTACTTGGGAGGCTGAGGAAGGAAGACTGCTTTTGTCCAGGAGTTCAAGGCTACAGTGAGCTACAGTTGCACCACTGCACTCCAGCCTTGCAACAGAATGAGACCCTGTCTCAAAAGGAAAATAAAAATAAAAAAAGGAGATGGTGGTCAGTCATACAAGCACAAGGACCTCTTCCCCGCCCCGCCGCGCCCACCCTAAATCGGGTCTGGCTTTGAACGAATACAGTTTACAGCAAGAGAATAAATATAAAGCTCCTACAATAGAGGGAACCCAAAACCCCTCCTTCAACTTGCTTTCTGTCATGGAATCTACAAATTAAAGCCTCCTTAATACTGGATACGAATCTCTGAATTTTTTCATTTCTCCTGTTTCTCATCCCTTTCCTGCCTTTTTCTACAATAGTCTCCATTCTTTTCCTTTTCTCTCCTCTCAGCTGCTTTCTTCCACATCATCTCATCTTTTTCTATGTGCTGTTCTACCTGCAACATATTGAAAGCATAAACTAAAATAAACACAAAATTTTCCAGACTGTTTTCTGTCCTGCTTGTTCTTCAAAGACCACATGAATTGTTCCCTCCTTAAAATCTTTCCTGCAGGGACTATCCTTCAGGGTTTTTTCCATTTTCTCAATATCTACAGCATTTATGGTTTGTATCACTCATTTGGCACCTCTCAGATGTAGCCTCTTATTATTTATCTGTTGATCTCTGTCCTGTTCCCCCAACAAGAAGATGAATTCCTTTCTGAAAGGCAGAAACGTATGTATGTCCTCAGCATCTACCAAGGTGTCCTACACAGAGTCTATTATGGTGGATCCTTGGTATGGACCTGTTTTAATTTTGAAAATCTCATGAGTGGTTTGAACTTAACGGCCCCAGATGCTAGAAATATTTTATCATATCTGAAACAACATTCCCGTTGCTCAAAGTTACTTTCCAGTTGGACATGCCAAAAACATCATTTAGGCAAGCGTTTTCATTTCAAATACTATAAACTCTATATAGCTGAACAATGTCAAGACTGCAGAGTTACTATTTCCCTTCATATAGTTTAGGTAAGTTCTCTTCATAGAGGAGTTAAGTTGGACCTTCTCATGCAAATAAAAAAATTATCATTGTTTAGGCAAGGCTTCTGTGATAATAATTATTGCAATTACTGGGTCCCTATTATGTACCAGGCACTGTCCTTAGCTTCTAGTAATTGCATGAAATTCTGACAACTTTAATAAATACTGTATTTTCTGCATGTAAAGAAACTGGGCTTTAGAAAATTTAACAACTGGCCCAAGATCACACAGCTAGTAATTTTGGAGCCAGGATTAAAACCATTTAGCCTTACATATAATAGGAGCTTTAAAATATGTAATTATGATGATAAAATACTTTACTAAACTCCTCACAGTTACATCTCTTATGTATTTATGCAGCTATATATTTTGTTAGACTGTATATTGCAAAATACATAATCATATGAAGCAGTAGCAATAATGTTAAATAATGTTACTACAAATACAAAAGAAAAAATTTTGGCATAATACATAAAATCATTGTAACTAAAGCTTCTGGAACCTGGTACATATGTCCTCTGACTTACTATAACAAACCTATGTGGCAGGTCTTACTATATTATTATAATATACAAGATACTGTAAAACTTGCAGTAATTTATAATAAAAAATTATAATAGAATCTAGTGTCACTTGAAAGTTTTTTCACTTTTTTTCCATTTGTAGAAATCATAATAAAAATCATAATGGACTCTAGTGTACCTGAAAAGTTTTTCCACATTCTTTCCATTTGCAAATGTAAAAGTATCATTTGATAATAGATCATTAAATGTCTTATTTATATAAGATATTAAATACCACAAAGAAATATTAGTAGTTGCAATCTCTTTTGTCTTTTCAAGCAGTTCATAAGGTTTGGTTACATTTGTGTCTGATAGATGCATTCTGTTCACTGAGAATTTGATGCAATTATTTTTTAAGTCTTGAAATGAATGCTCAAGGATTATTGATCTGACTCACATCAACTAATGGTTTAATCAACAGGTCACCTACAAACAGCAATATGAATTCATTTGATATACTGCTGTGCTTGCATTGCAAAATGATTTATTTCTTTCCCAGACATAATTATAAAACTGTAAGAGATGTTCAATCATACATTGAACTTTTCTAAGAATTTCATTAGACTTTGTTTTTTCACATTAATTGAAATGTTCTAGAGGATAACCTACATGGAACCAAATTTGAGTATAGCTGTCGTGCCTATAAAACAAGGAGACTTAATCTTGTTAGTATAAATTCCATAAATTACTGGCTCGGGGACCTACAGTTGTGTTCTCATATGCCCAGAATCCATTTAGTAAATTCCCTTTGCCAATTCACTTAATGGCAGCATAGCACTCTCAGAAAATTGTTAACCAGTCTAAAACATTAACAATTTATGCCATTATACCATTATCTTCATTTTATTGGAGAAAACCCTATTGCAATTTTATGGCCCTTTGATTAATGCAGTATTTCTTTTTCAATGCAGGCAAATGGTTTAACTATGGAATTATCTTCCTCGTCTTGATTTTGGATCTTAATATGTGGAAGAACCAAATATTTTATAAACCTCATGAATATGGGCAATATATCGGCCCAGGGCAGAAGATATATACCGTGAAAGACTCAGAAAGTTTAAAAGATTTGAACAGAACCAAGCTGTCCTGGGAATGGAGGTCCAATCACACTAACCCCCAGACTAATAAAACGTATGTCGAGGGAGACATGTTCTTACACAGCAGGTTCATAGGAGCCAGTCTTGATGTCAAGTGTCTGGCCTTTGTTCCAAGCCTGATAGCCTTTGTGTGGTTTGGATTCTTTATTTGGTTCTTTGGACGATTTTTGAAAAATGAACAAGGCATGGAGAATCAAGACAAAACTTACACTCGCATGAAAAGAAAGTCTCCATCAGAACATAGCAAAGACATGGGAATCACTCGAGAAAACACCCAGGCTTCAGTAGAAGAAGACCCTTTGAATGACCCTTCTTTGGTTTGCATCAGGTCTGACTTCAATGAGATCGTCTACAAGTCTTCCCACCTAACCTCGGAAAACTTGAGCTCACACTTGAACGAGTCTACTAGTGCAACAGAAGCTGATCAAGACCCAACGACTTCTAAAAGTATACCTACGAACTAGACTCACAAAAAGCAACCCTGAGTATAACTAAAAGTTTAGTCTTTCCTTTTGTATATGTAAGGTTTACGTAGCGTTAGGTAAAAATATGAACAATGCCACAACGGTGCTCAACATGCTTTTTCTAGGATTCATTGTTTTCTATTTGTATTATAATACACGTGCCTACTGTATACTTAACAGTCCTCTAGAGATTGCTTTTCACAATTGCACAAGCTATTACTGACTTTACAGCATAGTAGAAGATTAGCTGATGACCCATGTATCTGATGTTCAACCATAGTGGTGCCTTGAGACATTAAACTGTTTTTAACTGTACCAGAAATGAAGTGTGGAACAGTTATCTAACCTATTTCACATGGGCATTTTGTATACAACTATTTTGATCTACACTTGATGTCTGAGCAGAAAACAGAAATAGCTAAATGTGACTCAGGAAGTATCTCTTGGTTTCTTATTCAGCAGCAGAGTTGGTGACTTTGACAACTGAACTGCAGAAAAACATGGTGATCACATTTTAATTTTTATTGGCTGTCTGCCAAATATAAATACAGATGCAGAATTCGGTAACAGGAGAACTATAACCCAACATGGGTCACTACTCGTGAAATGTGACTTTCTCCCACCAGTAATTGCAATTAGGTGATAATACCTAATTATGTTTTCCTAATTAAAGATAAATTGCTACTTGATTAAAAATCCTGCCCTTCACCTTTGGGAACAAAGGTTAAGATACACAGTTGGGTGAACTCTCAAATTTATTGGCATTTACACAAAGCCCCAGACAACCAAGGAACTGAAGTTTTCATCATGTGAGAGAAGCACAGCCCACCATTTACAATATTTGTACATCTTTCTGCAAATATGGCTCTGGATAGTGAAAATTGAAAACCATATGCCAACCCTGATCAAGGGAACTCCTCAAAAATCATGCAGCGGAACCTTGTCAGGTAGAAAAGCCGTGCATGAAAGAATTTGTTTAGTGTCTTGTTTTGTGTGTGTGGTTTTTGTTTTCGTTTTTTAAAAACTAAATATTGCACATTAATAAATAAGAATTATACATCAGCTATTATGTGATGTTTTTTGTTTAATTGTGTCTTAGCTTAATAAAAGTCCATTTACATGGGGTTTTTAAAGCTTGATGCCAGGCAAGTTAAGAAAAGGCACACTGCCAACTTGCTTTCAGTTTTGCTCCATGAATTGTGATTACATCTCTTGAGGGGGTGAGGGGAGATCACTTTTAAGGAAAAATTATTTTCCTGTCACACACTGACATAGCTGCATTTTGTCTTTATGATTTTTTAAATCTCCCTCGTTTTGATCTATCTGCTTTTAAGCTTGCAGCATACTGAATTTAGCATGCATAATAGAACTATGCATTTATCTGTCACTTGAGAGCCAGCTTTAATAAACATCTTTACTAAGCATTTGGAACCATGCCCCCACTGTTTCTTTTACCTTTAATAGCCATGCATGGTGCTATTTAGAATCATAAACATATCTGACACACACAAAAAAATGCAGAGATCAAGCTCACTCTAGTAACCCATTATCTATACTATGCAAAGGGATTTACCATATTATGTCTGATAGGTGCCAACAATGGCTATCACTAAAGTTTTGCAGCCTAGAACATTCGACTTTTAGCTGTGGGACATGTAAATAATACCACCTAGTACCACATTTTTATTTATTCTGAAAGTCGTTGTCTTGTAAAATGAAGAAGTTGATTTAGAAAGCAGATGTTTATTATCAGTATGCATGTCTTATAAAAATATTATTTGAGAATTTTTACATGGGTATTAAGGGAAAATGTTTTAATGAGAAAACCTAATAGAACTAAGACCAAAAAATAGCAAAGCCAGAACAACATGTATGTTTGGGGATTAGCTAGAAGCACTACCAAATAAAATGAAAATATACATTTAATGTCCAAGGACATTTTAATAGTCAAAGAAGACCAGCCTTCTAAGGCTTCCACTGTTGAATTGTATATATCAATAGTGACCTTTTCTTACCTACACATGGATCTAATTTCTCCTTTTGCTGCCTCTTTTGGGTATTGCATTTATATCAAGTAAAGATACTAAAATGAAATAAAATCAAAGTAAAAATCAAATCCATTCACATTCAGTCTTGAATCCTGAGTCACATACCAATAGAGTGAGTCTACAGAGCTTTTGGAATACCAAAACTTTTAAATCATTAAGGACATTTTAAAAAAAGATGCGTGGCAAACTCAGAAATTGAAGTTAAAAAGGATTTTAAAAATTACTAATCATAGATTCTAAAGAAAGCTTTAAAAATGTGGTATCTTAATTGCAGTGATGTTTAAGTACTATAAACAATTATATTTCTACTGTTAGGTAATTACAGTATTTTCTTCCACACAGTGCAGAATTTGAATTAATTTGACACAATTTTAGTATCCTACATTTATAGAGTGCTTCATTAGTAGTTTAAATGGAAAATTAAATAAACACTATGAATTTTTGCCTGATAATATACACTTAGACATAAATCTCATCACCACATGTCTATTTGTATTGTATAATCATAATTAGATACCCCATTTTCTCCCCATGGTAGCTACTTATCATGCTACCTTATCTTTTAGCATATCTGAGATCACCAGCAAATTGTATTTAAAATGTTAAGAATTATTTCTTCTCCATCTGCCCTAAGGGTCAAGCAGGAAAAACATCTTTTTATTTTTGTAGCATCACACTTCATACAAGTCATGTCCAAAAACACTGCACCACTGGCTGACAGTACAGTGAAAGGAAATCCAACACAGGCACTCAGATTTGAAAGAGGGAATCAATACACGGTAGCTCACCACTGGGCTCCATAAGCAATCTTGTTACATCATTTGGCTATCCCATGGGTCACCAACACAGCCCAATACGAAATATGAGAAAGACAATGCTAATAAATCACTCTTAACTGGCCCTTTAAATGGTAATTCAGGAGGCCAACTGGATTACCTGACACTCAGCTAAGACCTCAGTACCCTGACATTACTTCTCATCTGTCTTCACTCTGACTGACCCTTACTTTAAGTTTAAACTCATGGTTAGGCAGCTAAAAGTAGGGTATTAGGCTTATATTGGTTTTTCCCTCTGAGACTGTGACTTGGCTCAGTACTCTACGTGGCCTGATTTCCTCTAGCTTTGTCCCTTAGAACCCAACTCTGACCTATTAGCCAGCTCTTACCTTTAAGAGAGCAAGAGCAACTCAGTTCTGCTGCAGATAAACTGAGACTTTCCTCATTTATCCCCATTTAGACTTTTAAACATGTTTGTGTGCATAGAGTTGTAATTAGTGAGAATAAATATAGATAACAGAGTCAAGCTCAGAAATGTTTGACTTGCTACCGTTTAGACTGGTCTAGAACTGTCTTATTTGAACAACTAGGGAAGTTTAGATGTAGTATTTATAACTCACAGTCACTCTTGTTGAATAAACTAGAAAAAGAGGTAGATATTTATAATGAAAAGAGAAGGTTAGGCAGATGGTGGAGAATAAGTGGAGGTTGCTGCAATGAAATCTTAGAAATGAAAACAGCAGTTTTACTTTGAACAGGCTTTAAAACTGCAGGGAGAGGATAGAAGCCTCTATGAAAGGAACTTTAACATAAAATTCTCATTAGGCCAGTGATCTTAATGTGTTGTGTAGAGGACTCAAAAGTTATGTTCAACATAGCTGAGTCAGGGTATTACATAAAAGCCTGGTTGGTTAGTTGGCTGGCTGGTTAGCTGGTTTCTTAAGCATTCTAGCACTGAAGTTACTCTATGTCTGCTTCAGGGAGCATGATGAGACCTGGGAGGGGAGAAATGTTACTGTGAAACAAACTACAATAGACATGAGAAGAGAAAGAAAAAATCACCACATCAATTTAGAGAGATGGGAACATCCTTGATGGAAGAACAAACATAGGGGCAAATTTGGCTTATAAGTATATTATCAGCATATAAAAGCTGATATCCTGTAAATGAAAATATCTTGCAGGTATTTGTGCTAGAGAGAGAGTCTGAAAAAATTTAATGAGAAACAAATTTGGAAAGTATTACTAATTTAATATGTATAAAATGCTACTGGTAATATTTTAGTGTGAGGTATCAATTATTTTACTTCGGTGAATATAAAACATATATTTCACAGGTTTATAGCTTACATCTACCTCCAACATAAGCTTTCACAAGGTCTTAAATTCCTTAATACTAACAGCACTATTGGGCTTTTTAAGAACTTACATAATTGAGAAGGACCACTATAATTTATAATTGAGAATTACAGTAACAAAACCAATTTAAAGATACTCCTTGCTCCAATAAACTTTTTCACCCTATCCAGATCTTTACTTAATTCTCATATTAACAATACTATTATTTTGAATATTTTCTATGTGAAAATAAATATCATATTTAATATTCACATTAACCTTAACCACTGAAAGTAAGTATGGTTAATTTCACTATACAAATGATGAACCTCAAGCTTAGAGAGGTTTTTTGACTTGCCCAAGAACTTAAAGCTAGCCCAATGCAAAGTTAAGATTGGAATTCAGGCTTGTCTGACTCCCCAAATTCTAATTTTCCATCACAAACATCTATAAACACCCATCAAAACTAGAATATCTGTATCAAACGGGATCTTTGGTAAGGATAACCTGGGAAATGGTTGTAAAGCTATAAATATGCTTGATTTCTAGCAATTCGTGTCTCTCAAGAATCTAAGTTAAATATCAATTTCTAACAGTTGCCTGGATGCAATTTACAATTTAAAGCATATGATTGAAACAGATAAAGTAAAATTAAATGGCAAAAGCAGTCAGTTCATTGCCAGGTGTTTTGATTTAAGCTACATTTTTAAAACCACAACACAGATTAGTCCCAATACAATTCCTACCATTGAAATGTGTTTCTTTTATCATTTCACTTTCTTTGGGGAAGAGAGACTGGAGATCTGCATGTTTTGAACACGCCCAGGAGAATGTCAGAGGAAGAACCGGTAGTTATGAATATTAAAACAAGAAAAAAAGAGATTAGTTAATGGCCAGTTCTAGGAAGCATAATTTGAATATGAGCTCTAGAGACAACAATATTTTGAAGTGATGACCCCAAATTTATTATTTTTAAGGATCCCTGTCAAGGTAGACTGGCCATGAAGATGTGTCCCTTGACATCATGAGCCCTATTCTCATCCCTGGAATGGAAATTACTCACAGGAGTTTGGAGAGGACCAAAGAAGACTGTGTATGTGAAAGCATGCAGGTAGCTGCAGCAAGTCATGCAGACGTGAGGTGAATATGACAGGCGAGGGCTCCAGTCCCCTTTAGTGCCCAGCTTTCAACAGAACCCCCTTGGCTCCTTCCAAGATAACATGGTTAGGCCGTTTGCTCCCAATTTTCCTACCTGCAGTTGTTTTGAACTCTACAAGCTGCAATGTAATCCCTTTTCGCTTTTAACAGATGTTCAGATCCCTTAGTTTAAAGCAAGTGGTTTTATTGTCTGAAATCAATGGTCATAATCCCTTGGAGCTGCTGGGCCAAACTTATTCCTCAAGGTTTCCTAGGCTCTGGAGTTCTAAATTATTTCCTTCCTTTTATGATTGCTTTACTAGCTTCTCTTATCAGGACACTCTCATCTTGCCAGTAATCCACCACCTTTCATAAATCCTGAAGTGAAAGTGCTTGTGTCTTTGGCATTTCAAGAAAGCTGACACATACACCTGAGCCCCTGCAATTTAGGATCTTCCGGCTCTATTTGGATGCAGTTGAGGTAGCCACTTCTGAATCGGGGTGTCGCTCTAGCCTTGCCTTTTAGAATGCTCACTTTGGTATCCTGTGGAATCAAGGCAACACTTCAGCCAAACCACAGTGCTTCATAGAATAAAATTTTTAAAAGTGTCAGGGTTTTCCATTCACCATATAGATTTATTTGCTTTGAATACATCATCTTATCCGGATAGTCCACTTGACTTCAAGCAAACCACACTAGAAAAGATCTGCACTTAAAAATAGTTACTCTTGACTGAAACCAAATGTGTAAGATGAGAGGAAGGGCAATGGCCATATCAGGAAAGATAACTCTAACAATTACTCCTCAGGCTTGATAACCATGAAATTACTATAAAATTATCTTTGAACAAATCATGTTTTTGAATTTGAGGAGCAATATTTCAAATACACTAGAAAACTCAGAGGCTCTGTCATTTACCTATCCAAATCTTCCCCAAAATGAATAGATTTTACGTACTTATGTCTCCCCTAATTGGTCCACTATCCTATTCTCCATCATTATCACTACTGCCATACAGCAATCTCATTATCTATTCCTAAGATGACCGCAACTGATCTTAATTGGTCTTCCCGGCTGTCACCTTTTCCAGTGCTATCTATTCTCCACACTTGTATCAGAATAATATTTCTAAAGTGTAAATCTGAATGTGACACTTCACACTTCCAGTGGCCAGTTATTGCCCAGCAGTGGTTTTCAGAAGTACTGTGTACAACTCCAAAATCCCACTGGTTTAACACAGTAAGAATTAATTTATTGCTCATGTGGCCATTGAACTGGATGATCACTGGGTGGCCTTCCATACAATGACTCAGGGACTCAGACATGTTTCAGCAAGAGGTTCTTTGACTTTCTAGAGTTAGAGCCTTCAGCATATTCAGCAGGCTGGTGATGAAGGAGAGCAGGTGAGGAAGATGCTGTAAAAATTTTCAGGAGTAGACCTAGAAGTGGCATGTATCACTTCTTGCATTCCATTGGCCGAAACTCAGTTACAGCCTCTGCCTAAGTGCAAGGAATGCCCAGAAATGCTGTTCAGCTCTGTGCCCACAAAGGACAGGGAACAAGCTTGGGGAGTTTCTGGTCAGAGGAGCATTTACAAAAGATGCCAAGTCATGTCTCACCCTTGGAAGTGCAATTCAGTGGGTTTGGGATGGAGCTGGAGCTGAGCTGAGTTTTTAAAGTTCCATAGGTGATTCTCTTACAAACATTAATTTGAGAACCACTGATAAATTGCAGATTACTGTCTGGCACTCAAGACTGTATGACAGCTTCTCGGGTTTTCTCTCCCCTGTCCAGTGACTTCTAACCTGCAGCCACGTTGAACTACTGACAGCTCTCCATTGCATCACTTGTGCCACTCAACAACTCTGCTTTTACGACGTTTGGAATCTCCTTTTCCACCATAACCACCCAGATCAACTCAAGTATCATCTCTTCTATTAAGTCTTTCTTCATCTTCCCAAATAAAATGTACTGCCCCTCTATTGTGTTCCTATATGACCTACCTTTTATTTATTATGGTATCTTTAGCATTTTCTTCCACTATATGTTTATATATCTGTGTGTCCTGTTAGATTATAAACTTTTTGCTCCTGCCTATAATGATGACTTGGTGTGGGGGAAGGAATTATACATTAACTATCTTTTGTTAAAGTTTCTGACTCAATAAAATTTGACTGAATAACTACATATTAAATAAAATAATGTACATAGAATTGACTCATTTAGGCCAGGCGCGGTGGCTCAAGCCTGTAATCCCAGGACTTTGGGAGGCCGAGGCGGGCAGATCACCTAAGGTCAGTAGTTGGAGACCAGCCTGGCTAACATGGTGAAACCCTGTCTATACTAAAAATACAAAAATTAGGGCTGGGCACAGTGGCTCACATCTGTAATCCCAGCATTTTGGTGGGGGGATCACAAGGTCAAGAGATTGAGACCATCATGGCCAACAGGGTGAAAACCTGTCTCTACTAATAAAAAAGTACAAACATTAGTTGGGCATGGTGACAGACGCTTGTAGTCCCAGCTACTCGGAAGGCTGAGGCAGGAGAATCGCTTGAACCCGGGAGTCAAAAGTTGCAGTGAGCCAAGATCGTGCCACTGCACTCCAGCCTGGCAACAAAGCAAGTCTCCGTCAAAAAAAAAAAAAAATCCCAGATACTTGGGAGGCTGAGGGAGAACTGCTTGAACTCAGGAGGTGGAGGTTTGCAGTGAGCCAATACTGCACCACTGCACTCCAGCCTAGGCAACAGAGTGAGACTCCGTGTAAAAAAAAAAAAAGAATCGACTTATTTATGTAGCATAATATTCTCAAGTTACCTGCATGATAGATGTTGTAGGGAGTAGACCCTCAATCAAATCCTTTCAGATAAGAGGCAGGCAGGATTATTTCTTACATTCAATATGGGGAATGAGGGGTAAGAATAGCAAATTTTAAAAATCCAATTAAAAGAGAGTATCCCAGTTGAGCCAGAAAAACTTG
Source organism: Aotus nancymaae (assembly GCF_030222135.1). Lineage (NCBI taxonomy): Eukaryota > Metazoa > Chordata > Mammalia > Primates > Aotidae > Aotus > Aotus nancymaae. Next base: position 5,706,384 of record NW_026988507.1, on the reverse strand, counting down.
TACAAAACTATCAGGTAAGGGAGGCCCACGGTAGTGAGTGAGAGCAAACCAGGATCGAGCGTGACAGAGCTGAAACAAAGAGCAGCCGGTCAGAGGAGGCAGCTGGAAGTTCCCTGCACTAATTTCTGAGACAAGGGTGCTATATCCTCACCTGACTCTTGAGTTTCTTCTTCTACACAGCTCTTCATGGTGAACTGACTGTGATTGATGGGAAGGCAGTAAGACTGACTCTGTATCTGGAGATGCCAGTCTTTTAGAAGAAAGGAAATACAATGTCCCCATTCTGTATGTTTTCCCATAGTTCATATGTCTGAGTGCAGACCCGTAGCACTTAGTAAGTTTACAGGCAGAATGGGACAGAGTGAAATTGAGATGATGAAACAGGTTGCAATCTTTTATGTGCTGCACTCTGAAAGCCACGACCGGAAAATAAACACAAGTCAGAAGCTCTAAAACTCAGACGAGCTGTGATTATAGCCGTATTCTTATAACTGTTACCTCCGAACTCCCTAGAAGCTTATTTACATGTTAAAAACATCGATTATTTCTCCCGTTTGAAATATGTGGCTCTTGTAATCAATTGCTTTGAGTCAGTGTTTAGAATTATTCATGAATGAGTTATATTTTAATGGCATTTGATGAGAACCAACAGCAGCATCCATTAATTTGATTAGTTGTGTATGGGCTGGAAGAGAAGCCTGGCATCTAGCCCTAAGCGAATCAATAGTGTGAGGTCTGAGGTCCAAGCCAGCCTTGCCAGCCAGGATTCTACACAGAGTGACAACAGTGGGGGAGGGCAAAACATTAGACAGAAGTGTCTTATGGCCCCTCTTTCTGCAGGCTTGGCATTTTATCATCAGTCACCTCGTATCTAAAGGCAGTGAGTGTAAGCTATTTTTCTACTCCACGCGACTCCATTCCCACACCCTGTTTTCCTTTCTGAAGGACAGAACAAAGGTATTTTTCTGTTTTTTTTTTTTTTAACCTAAGGACTTAAATATGTGTCATCATCCAAGCCTGAAAAACAAATAAATCTGAATGTTGAAGAAGACAGAGCAAGAGCCAAGGGCCCAATTCCCCTGCAGCGTTTCTCTATTTGAAAGGGTTGAGGAGTAGCTGTCCAAGAGGGCAGAAAAAGAGCGCTTTATGCAAGGGATCCAATGTGGAGGGAGGTGTGGCAGCAGACACCACTGAAGCTGGCCAGGTGTTGTCATTGTTCCAGAGAAATCTGTCCAGTTTGAAGCAGGAAGCGTTCCTGGGAGAAACCAAAGGAGAGGCATACAGAGAGCCCACGCTGGGACATCGACCAGTTTGCATTCTGTGATTGACCAGTCACTTGGCCTCCAATCAAATGGTTTCGGGTTCTGGGCAGGGTACCAGTAGAACTGGACTGTGGACAAGAGACCAGGTTGTATTCTAGTCCCACCCACCAGACACACCATATGGGGGAAAGTGATACCTCAGTGCCTGCCCCACCTCCACACAGGAGGAGCTGGCTCCTGAGAACAGACCTCACTGCTGGGGGCAGGCTGCTGGGACACCACTGGATTTTGGTAGGAGTCACTCAGTGACTCTAAGGACGATGCTCCTGCACAACTGAAATAATACCAAAGAATAATGCTTTGCTAAGGCAGGAAAGATTGAATTTGTTTTTATACCCCTTTTATTTAAAAAAGGGTAATGGGTAGTCCTTTTTATAGCTATAATTAAATCATTATTTGTGTCATTATGTGTTTTAAGTGTATCTTTCCCTCTAGTTTTTTGTTTGGCTCAATCCTATATATCTAGTGCCTCTCTGAACACATGATAAATATTTGTGATGATGGATATGTTGATTAGCTTGATTTAATTATTCCACAATTGTATTAAAAAATCATAGCATCATTTTGCACTCCATAAATACATACAACTATAACTTGTCTATTTACAATAAACTTTTTAAATAACAAGGCTATGTTGAGATGGGAGAGGTGAGCAGGGTTCAGATTATGCTTGGGCCTCACTGACCGTGTTGAGGACTTTGTACTTTCTTCTGAAGATAGCAGGAAACCACTAAAGAATTTTAAGCAGAAAATGCATCACTAGGTATAGCATACTTAAAAAAAATATTCTGACCAAGAAAAGATTTCAAGGTCCCATCAATACAATAAAATAATTAAATCGATTTTGGTTTGACTTCGGTGTCCCAAGATTCCCTCTCCACAACTGGATGAAATTATTCACACCAAACTGGCTCCAGGATTCTACGTACTTGCTCTAGGTAGCAGGGTCATGGTGACAGATAACGGTTGGGCCACCCAGCTGAAGGGCCTCAGAAAAGGCTCTTGTAAGTCAAGTCTTTATAAGGACACAAAGGATTACCTGCAAAGATTTCATTTCACATAACAAAGTGAAATATATACTGTTCTTCAAAAAGTTAACCTACACCTAGACAGGGAAGAAACAGGCAGATATGTCTGGGTTTATATATACAAATAATATACAAAAATAGAAAGGTACTCATAGTGTCTCAGTTCTAGCTCCTTTAAATCAATACAAAACAAAAACAAACACTTCAGTTTTGCAGAGTTCTCACAAAACAGCAAGAATACCAATACAAACTCTCTTAAAGACTTGTGGTATTCGCCATTACCACAAGTCTTTAAGAGAGTTTGTATTGGTATTCTTGCATTGTGGAAGACAGTGTGGCGATTCCTCAAGGACCTAGAAATAGAAATTCCATTTGATCCAGCAATCCCATTACTGGGTATATATCCAAAGGATTATAAATCATTCTACTATAAGGACACATGCACACGAATGTTCATTGCGGCACTGTTTACAATAGCAAAGACTTGGAACCAACCCAAATGCCCATCGATGATAGACTGGACAGGGAAAATGTGGCACATATACACCATGGAATACTATGCAGCCATAAAAAACAATGAGTTTGTGTCCTTTGTAGGGACATGGATGAACCTGGAAACCATCATTCTCAGCAAAATGACACAAGAACAGAAAATCAAACACCACATGTTCTCACTCATAGGTGGGTGTTGAACAATGAGAACACATGGACACAGGGAGGGGAGCATCACACACTGGGGTCTGTCGGGCGGAAATAGGGGAGGGACAGCGGGGGGTGGGGAGTTGGGGAAAGATAGCATGGGGAGAAATGCCAGATGTAGGTGATGGGGAGGAAGGCAGCAAATCACACTGCCATGTGTGTACCTACACAACAATCTTGTATGTTCTTCACATGTACCCCAAAACCTAAAATGCAAAAAAAAAAAAAAAAGACTTGTGGTAGACATGAAGAAGTGTTGCCCAGATCCCCTACAAAGCACTTGCTGTTCAGCAGCAGGGAATATACTCAGCGAACAGCTTCCAGCTGACAATTCCTTTAGGGTCTGTCTCAGCTGTAGAGAGCCACATTGCCCAGGGGCATAGTCTTCCTGGAGCAACACACATCCTGTCATGGAGCTATGACCTAAGGCCAGATGTGCCACTGGATGATTAAGCTCCACAGGAAGGCCCAGGAGATGAACATTGGCCAAGAATGAAGAAATGCATTGGTAAGAGGAGCAATGGCATCATTTAAGCATCGACAACCACATACTCAACCTAATAGTAGCTCCAATCACAGCTGCTGTGCCAGTTGCAGTATTTTTGCTAGAACAGTGGTAGCTCTAGCAACCACTGGAGCTACAGAGGGCCATAGCTATTAGTAAGAAAGGTTTTTATTTACTTGGACTTATAGCAATGGAGTTAATAACACCCCAAAACAATTAAGGCCATGTGGTGGTGCTTAAATAATAGAATCCAGGGAGTAACCATTAATTGTGATTCCTGGCAAGGTTAGAGTGGCTTCCAATGGGTCAGATCTACAGAAAATAAAGGAGATGTGTCTTTACAGACAAATGAAATTGGCAGTGGACTAAGGTAATACTTAGCCTGCTCCAGGAGAAGAAATTAAGTACAGAGGATCAGAAGACTACGCATAATCACCCTGATAAGTCATTACCCTTGTTCAGTTTCTAGATCTGAGGCAATTTAAGACCTGAAGCCCACTGATCAAAGAGAGAACTGGATCCTCAGGAAGAATGATCCTAAAACACCATAGCATGTACTATGATAATGATTCTACCAAACTTTCCTCCAAATGGATCTATGGCCAGTTAGTCAGGTAAGTATGTAAGGGGGAAGAAGAATACTAAAATATTTTGAGGACTGTTGGACACAGGCTTTGAATTGACAGTGCTATTTGGAGACCCAAAGTGTCTGTCTTAATCTACCAGAATACCTGAGATTAGACACTTTATTTAAAAAAAAAAAAAAGAAATTTATTACTTACAATTCTGAAGGCTGGGAAGTGTAAGGGCATGGTGCCTGCATCTGATGAGAGCCTTCCCTCTGTGTCATAACACGGCAGAGGGCATTACATGGTGAGAGGGCAAGAATGTGTCAGCTCAGATCTCTCTTCCTCTTCCTATAAAGCCATCAGAGTTCCATTATGGAGCTCCACCTTGATGACCTTATCTAATCCTAATTACCTCCAAAAGGCCACATCTCCCGTCAACATATGAATTTTAGGATTAAGTTTCAACACATTAATTTGGGGATGTGTTCAAACCACGACAGTGTCGTAATAGTCTGTTGTTACATTGAGGAGCACTCAGAAACCAAGTTATAAATGGAGTCCTGGCCAAAATCTGGCTTGCAATAAGTCCACTGGGTCCATGGACCTGCCTTGTAGTCATGTCTCCCATCCCTCAATGTATAGTTGAGATTGATATACTTAACACCTGAAGTGACCTCCACATTTTGTCCTTGGCCTATAGACTGAAAGCTTTCACAGTGAAGAAGGCCAAGCAGAAGTCTCTAAAACCAACCATCTATGCCCAGCCAAGATAGTAACTTAAAAAATATTGCACCAGCCAGGTGCGGTAGCTCACGCCTGTAATCCCAGCGTTTTGGGAGGCCGAGGCGGGCAGATCACAAGGTCAAGAGATCAAGACCATCCTGGCCAGTACGGTGAAACCCCGTCTCTACTAAAAATACGAAAACTAGCTGGGTGTGGTGGTGCGCGCCTGTAGTCCCAGCTACTAGGGAGGCTGACGCAGGAGAATTGCTTGAACTGAGGAGGTGGAGGTTGTAGTGAGCAGAGATCATGCCACTGCACTCCAGCCTGGCGCCTGGTAAAGGAGCGAGACTCTGTCTCAAAAAAAAAAAAATTGCACCAGATCAAGGAAGAGTAGAAATTAATGCCACTCTTGAAGATTTCTAGATGACAGGGTAGTCATCCTTATCATATCTCTACTTATTTTACCAGTCTGATCTCTGGAGAAAGTAGGTGAATCCTAAAGGTAAAATATTACTACAAATTCAACCAAATTGCAGTTCCAACCACAGCAACTGTGCCAAATTCAATATTTTTGCTACAGCAGATTAATATGTCTTCAAGTACAGTATATGCAGAGATTAATTTATCAGATGGATTCTTTTCTATCTTAATCATAAAAGATTTTTGGAAACCATTGGCATTTACATGAATCAGGTGAAAATAGGCATGCATAGTTTTACTGAAGGATAACTTTCCTACTGCAGTCACAACATGGTCCAAAGAAATCTGGACCATGTAGACATCCTAGGGAACTTCACATGGATCAATTTCAACAATGATACTATAGTTAGAGGGGCAAATAAGCAGGAGACAGCTGGCATACAGGAGGTCTTGGTAGTAGATATATGCTCAACAGGGTAGGATACGGGCCCTGAGAAAATTGTGGGGCCTGAAACATTTATAAAATTTCAGGGGGCCCTGTGTTCAGTAACATGCTGACACCCCTTGCAAATTTCCAAATTTCCAAATTAGTGAACCTTGTACTTTCCACCACCAAAATAAGAAGAAGAAGGAGGAGGAGGAGGAGAAGCAGCAGCATAATATCTAACGAGCTACTGTATTAGTCCATTTTGATGCTGCTAATAAGGAAGTACCAGAGACTGGGAAATTTATTAAAAAAAAAAAAAAAGGGTTTAATGGGCTCACAGTTCCACATGGCTGGGGAGGCCTCACAATCATGGCAGAAGGTGAAAGGCACATCTTACATGGCAGCAGACAAGAGAAGAGAACTTACCAAAACAGAGACATAGACAAATGGAACAGAACAGAGGCCTCAGAGGCAATGACACACATCTACAACCATCTAATCTTTGACAAACCTGACAAAAACAAGCAATGGGGAAAGGAGTCCCTATTTAATAAATGGTGTTGGGAAAACTGGCTAGCCATGTGCAGGAAGCAGAAACTGGACCCCTTTCTGACACCTTACACTAAAATTAACTCCAGATGGATTAAACACTTAAACATAAGACCTAACACCATAAAAACCCTAGAAGAAAATCTAGGCAAAACCATTCAGGACATAGGCATAGGCAAGGACTTCATGACTAAAACACCGAAAGCATTGGCAACAAAAGCCAAAATAGACAAATGGGACCTAATCAAACTCCACAGCTTCTGCACAGCAAAACAAACAGTCATTAGAGCGAATAGGCAACCAACAGAATGGAAAAAATTTTTTGCAATCTACCCATCTGACAAAGGGCTAATATCCAGAATCTACAAAGAACTAAAACAGATTTACAAGAACAAAACAAACAAACCCATTCAAAAGTGGGCAAAGGATATGAACAGACACTTTACAAAAGAAGACATATATGAGGCCAACAAACATATGAAAAAATGCTCATCATCACTGGTTATTAGAGAAATGCAAATCAAAACCACATTGAGTTACCATCTCACGTCAGTTAGAATGGCGATTATTAAAAAATCTGGAGACAGATGCTGGAGAGGATGTGGAGAAATAGGAACACTTTTACACTGTTAGTGGGAGTGTAAATTAGTTCAGCCATTGTGGAAGACAGTGTGGCAATTCCTCAAGGACCTAGAAATAGAAATTCCATTTGACCCAGCAATCCCATTACTGGGTATATATCCAAAGGATTATAAATCATTCTACTATAAGGACACATGCACACAAATGTTCATGGCGGCACAGTTTACAATAGCAAAGACTTGGAACCAACCCAAATGCCCATCGATGATAGACTGGACAGGGAAAATGTGGCACATATACACCATGGAATACTATGCAGTCATAAAAAACAATGAGTTCATGTCCTTTGTAGGGACATGGATGAACCTGGAAACCATCATTCTCAGCAAAATGACACAAGAACAGAAAATCAAACACTGCATGTTCTCACTCATAGGTGGGTGTTGAACAATGAGAACACATGGACACAGGGAGGGGAGCATCACACACTGGGGTCTGTCGGGGGGAAATAGGGGAGGGACAGTAGGGGGTGGGGAGTTGGGGAGGGATAACATGGGGAGAAATGCCAGATACAGGTGATGGGGAGGAAGGCAGCAAACCACACTGCCATGTGTGTACCTATGCAACAATCTTACGTGTTCTGCACATGTACCCCAAAACCTAAAATGCAATAATATATATATATAAAGAGAAGAGAACTTGTGCAAGGAAACTCCCCTTTTTAAAACCATCATATCTCACTCATGAGAACTCACTATCATGGGAACAGAATGGGAAAGACCTGCCTCTATGATTCAATTACCTCCCCCTAGGTCCCTCCCATAGCATGTGGGAATTCAAGATGAGATTTGGGTGGGGACACAGCCAAACCATATCAGCTACATTACACACAGAAAAATACTTTTCCAGTTGATATAGCGGGCAATGGGAAAGGCTTCCAGGTTTTAGTGGGGTTGTTAAGTCTAGAGCAGAAGAGGACTCTACAGCAGGTCCAAGATGCACAGCAAGCAAGTCTGCCACCACTTTGGCCATAGATGGGTGAACCCAATGGTGTTGGAGGTATCAGTGGTGAGAAGAGAGGCCAAGTGGAGCCTGTCTCATGCCCCAGTGGGAGATCACAACACAGGTGGCTGGGTTTCTGAAGCAATACGATCTACAGCAGGTAATTACGTGTTTTTGAAAAAAAACTTCTGACATAGTACTGGCCCCTGCTAGAGATCGGGTATTTTACCATGGCACAACACATAAGCATACAATTCAATTGCTCATCATGGGCTGGGTCCTATCAGTCCTAGTCATAAGGTTGGACAGGACCAGCAATAGTTCATCATAAGATGGAAGTGGTACATCCAGCATCAAGCACAAGCTGGACCAGAGAACGCAAGTAAGTTGCATGAGCAGGTAGTCCAGGTCCAGACACCCAGAGCTTCCCACTTTATTATAGTAGCATTCCTCTCTCAACTCCCACCTCTGGACATATGCTGGACACTAACTGACCAACTACTAGAAAGGAAAAAAATTAACCTTGGCTTATGGATGGCTTGGCTTGGTATGCAGACATCAACTGAAAATGGACAGCAACCATAGCTTATTCATGGATGGCAATGAAAAACATGGAAAAAGGATATTCTTCCCAAGTATCTATGCTTTGGTTTGTTTACCTGGTCATATGCTTTGTGTGGAGAGAAAAGTAACACAAAGTTGGAATATATATGAATTTATGGATTGTGACAAGTGGCCTAATTGACTGGTCAGGGGTTGTGGAAGAATATGGATGGACATGAGTGATCACGAAATATGAAGATCTTTATGACACATGTTAATGCCTGCAAGAAAGCATTCACTACCAAAAAGAATTAAACAACCGACAGACGAACGACTCAGCAGTGGATAGCAGTATCTGTCATCAGACAGCCTAGGTGAAAATATATGTAGGATACATTTGTCTTTTTTTTCTAAGCCTTTTTGTTTGTGTTATCAGGAAAATGCTAAGGCTGAGTCATAATAGCAAAAGATTAACTAGAAACAAACTACAATAGGCAATCTAGACTGTCAGCCCCTACATGAAGAAACCAGCGCAGCCCACCAAAGACATATCATGTTGTGAAAGATGTTTTGTTTGTCATAATCTAGAGAGATTCTTTTTAGCAAAATCAGTTAATTTGTGCTCATTAAGACAGCAAAAACAATCTGTCAACCTGACCCTCTCCACCATCTTTCTGGGAGCCTTGGGGCTGTCCAGAAGCTATGGGGAGACCTGGCTGCTTGACAGCTGTTTAGAATATTCCATGAGATGCTGCCATGAATAGGAATTTTAAAATAAGTACAGTGAGGTTTTTCCTCCTTCTGCCTGAGTGTTCAAAGACCATCTAAGGATATTGGAATGATTTTCAAAAGCTTAAAAGCTTACATTAATTAAGGAATATTGGATCAGATGCCCTCTTGCATCCAAAGAGCACGTTTATTCTGTCATCTTGGGACCAAAAAGCAAAATATAGAAGATTAGCAAAGGAAAAAAGATAACAAATTCACAGAAGCAGTCCTACTTTTATTGCACCGTTAATAATTACCTTTGTTGAACAGATGCAGAAATATCTGATAACCCATGACAAATGCGAATTCATTTATTCTAGACTCCTACGGGCTGAAGTGGCAGTGAGTCATCATTACTTGGTGATAAGAAAAGCTGTCTTCATCAGTATCTCTTCTGCTGTGGTCAGTTTATGTTTGTCATCAGAAGAAAAGATAATCAAGGCTTCATGGGAGCCAGATCTGATACTGAATTGCAAATATGCGTGTCTCTATTGGCAGATGAAAGAGAGCCCACCAGAGCATGCTTTCTGAAGTTTTCTTCTCCAAGTACTGGTAGGTTTTGGAATTTTTATATTATTTTGCAAAACAAACTTCCACATCAAATAGCAGTCACCACACTAAAACTGAGCAAAGACTGGCATACTTTGTCATTCTGAGAATCTATAAGCACAAATGCTTGTATACACACACACCCAGCACACACATACACAGAGTGAAACATTTTAGCACATGTAGTAAGGTGATGGCTAGGCTTTCCTAAGTATACTTGTTTTATTGGCAAAATAGTAACACATTAAATGTAATGATATTCCTTCATACGTTATCCTATGAAACATGTGTCCTTGATATGATTATTGGCCACTTGGCAACCAAAACCATGCCCTACAAAGCTCTCTGTTTTAAACAGCACCTGTAAAAATGCATGTTGATGGGTGAATAAATGAAGGAGTAAAGGAATGAATGAATGGGTGGATGGATGCATGAATACAATGTAAGTAGTATGAGAGTTTAGCATAATACTTGGCCTCATCACTTGTATTTTCTTAACTAATCTCTTGAAATTTGCTCCTGCAAACTACCCAGAATCCAATAATACCTCCCTGAGGTGTTCTCATTTCAATTATTAACCCTGTGGACCACTAAGCCCCATGGGCATTTAAGAGCAATTGTAAGTCTGCTCAGTCCATTACTGGTATTGATTCCTTCATTGCCATATATGGTTACAGTTGGAAATTGGTCCCTTGTAGTCACATGGCTTGTTTCACACTGCTGACTAATCTCAAATCATGGGAGTTCACCATAGAGTTTCTGATAATATTGAACCTTAGAAGAGGTGACGGAGGTCTCTCTTACTCTAGGAAGGCTTTTTGGCCCCCATATGCCAATTTCCTCACCTTTATATAGCAGGGGATGTTGACAGGGACCTCCCTTGTCAGGCTGCCAAATGTTCTGCTCTTTCTTCCTTAAAGGAAATCGGCCTTACCTTTACCTAACTAACAAGTACTGTACTGCTCGACTGACTCCTGCCTGAATGCAGAAGACCTGAGGCAAGGTAAAATGTGAGTCTACCCAACAAAGAAAATACAAAAGCTAGTTCTTTTGCAAAAACAATTCAGAGTTCTTGCTCACCCGATACTGCACTGCAATGATCCCATTAACATCTATTAAGTATGGTGTCCCAGCCCTTTGTTAAGCACCTCACACTCATTAGCTCCTGTAATCCCCACACAATTTCTGTGACAGGCACAATTCTTACCTCTTTTTTACAGATTTGAAAACTGAGGTCAAGTGAATTTCAGGACCTTGGACTTGCAGAACCAGTAAGGGTGAAACCATATTTAAATGGAGAACATGTAGCTTGTGTCACAGCTCTGTCCTGTGCTATACGTCTGTGCTTTGTGCAAGCAGCAGAGTGGGCATGCAGCAGGGGGCATGGAAAGGAGAGAAGGAAGAGGGTGCAGGTCGGCTCGTACTTTGCCATGGCTCTACAGACAGAATTATTTTTCATTTACCCTCTGAAGCTCTTCATTGAATTTAAGGTGAAGAAATCTCAGTCTCACGGAATCAAATTGGATTACAGACATATTGTATAATTGCATACTCCCATTTTCTGCAGAATTCTATGAGAATCAACACACTTAGAATCCACACATGTTGGAATATGTTGTTTCTTTGACCAGTCTTTGTTCTGATATGCTCACGCCTTATCGCTCCTTTAGAAAACCAATTTTCTCAAATGCAGAGCCTAAGAAAAAAAACCGCTGGTGTAAAGGCCACTTTTGGCTTGGGCTGTATCCTTCTATTGGCAGAGGATTTTACATGGTGCCAAAGAAAAGCAAAGAACAAGTAGATTTGAAAAGAGATTGTTTTAAATGGTCAAAAAATCTCCTATTATGGGTAGTTGTATATTTTTGTAGAATGTCAGGATTTACATAAGCAAATTATTCTTCTTTCCTTGAAATCATTTCTCTTCTTGAATCCCAGATCTTGGTGTTACCATATATGCAACTTACTTTAAAATACTTCACCCTAGACAGAGTGATGTAAATGTGTGCATGTTTCTTTAAAGTACACTCTAGGGAAGTCAGCTGTCCTAATAGAAACTTTTATTTCTTGGATGGTCAGCTAGCAAGGTACCATCACATCTGAAAGTCCACACTCTAAAGTACCTTTAAACTGTGCCAGCTATGTTGGCTTTGGATATGATATTGTTATGTAGTATAATGAATTTCAGAAACAAGACTCCTTGGTGAAATTAGTGATAGTTAAGATCTGAGGATACTTTAATGATACTTCTAATTCTTGCATAAGCCTTGAATAAGTGTTCTCACAAGCTCTTTGGTCTCACTTTAGAAAAGACACTCAAGACTTAATCCCTCGAGGGCCCTCTGGGTCCAGCCACTGAAACAGAGGATGCAAGTTTCCTGATTGTTATTAAAATGGTGGCTGAATCCTGCCTCTATTATTCAGTCAGCCTCAAATGAACTTTTAAAATAAGCTTGAGTCAGTTACTTCAAAGGACAGACAGATGGCCTGTCAACAGGGTTACAAGACAGGTTGTGCATACTGTCTTATGCCCACTTAGAAAATATTTAGTACATGTCTAAATATGTGGCAGAATTTGATCTGAGAGCTGCTTTCATTATACATTCTACCTTATTGCATAACAGCTAAACTTCATCACCTCAAATTTTTAAAGGCTACAGTTATCTACAAAAGCACCTAAGATTGGTACACCTTCCAACAGATTCGAGTCTGTTTACACTTCACTGTTGTCACCACTCATTCACTTATGCAAGCTAGAAACCTAAATCAACTTCAACATTATCCTATTTCTTTTTAAGAGGCAGGATCTCTCTCTTTCTCTCTGTCATCCAGGTTAGAGTGCAGTGGCACAGTCATAGCACATTGCAGCCTCAAACTCCTGGGCTCAAGTGATCCTCCTGCTTCAGCCTCCTGAGTGGCTAGGACCACAGGCAAATGCCACTACACCGAGCTGATTTTTTTCTTTTCTTTTTTTTTTTTTTTTTTTTTTTTTTTAGGGACGGGGTTTCACTGTGTTGCCTAGGCTGGTCTCAAACTCCTGGCTTCAAGTGATCCTCCTACTTTGGCCTCCCAAAGTGCTGGGATTCTAGGCATGAGCCATCATGCTTGTAGTGCCCCTCCTTTTTTGTAATAAATTGGACCATGCAGCAAATCTAAAACTTTCTAGTATACTTCAGATTCCCTCTTCTCTACCTCCACTGCTGCTCCACAGATTAGCTTTTTGTATCTATTACATGAACTGTTGCCACAGACCCCAGCTGTCTTTCACATTAATCTTTCCTTTCATATTGCTGCCACAGTATTTCTCAAGGGTAACTATGTCATCCGCTGTCCAGAAACCTTCAATAATCATTCCCCTTTTTAATAACAGAATAAAGCAGAATTCCTTCAGTTGGCATTCAAGGACTATCACAGTCAGCCGCAGTTTACTTTCTGGCTTCATCTCCTCCACCCAGTTCTCCTACATTTGCCACACACATGCCAGCCACTGCCAAGGTCTTTACTATTGCTCCTGGGCTCCCTCTGCCTAGAATGCACACCTTTCCTTCTGCATGCCTCAGAGCTTAATGTAAATGTCACCTTCTCCACTAATCCTTCCTGATCCCCTTAAGCAGAAGTAATCCTTGCTGCTTGCATTACTACATGTCTCTAAATTTGATGAGTATCATAATTAGATGTTTTATCCTATCTCCCCTAGTAAATTGTGTTTTGAAGGCACTGATAATATATATATCCTTCATTTTATGTTCTTTACAGCACAGTACTATGTATTCAGTTAATACTTTTGAATTGTACAGTATGCATCCAGTATCAGTCTAACTGAGCAGTTTTTAAAATGTCTACACTAAGAGCAGTAGGATTCAAATTTAAGTGAATATGAGAACCATGGTGGTTGTGGTGGTGAAGCAGGAGCAAAAGGGATTTATATCAATGGGTTCTGACACCCCTCATCCTAAGATCTTGACTCGGGACTAGGACATGAACTTTTAAACACACATCCCAGGTAATCCTGAAACAGATGGTCTCAAGACCACATGCTGGTTTGTGAGTCAGTGGCAGAGCATGAACAAGGAAATACTAATGTGAGTTGGGAGAACTTGCGGGCACTGGGAAAGGAAGCTAGCAGGCAGAGCAAATAGCTCTCTGGGTTCTGTGTCCTCAAATCATGGCAATCAACCCAAATTAGTGTCCTAGAGTTTCACTGTTTTGCAAACTGATCTACAAAAAGATTCATACTTTTGAACTACACTTAAAGAGCCCCTGCAGGAATTCATCAATGTTGATTGTTTCCTTACTTGGAACATAACCTACTTGAAGTTGTCAAACAGAATGTAATATTTGGGCTGGGAAGTGGGCAATGGGGTGAAAGTGTAGAAAGAAAGCCTAATTAGAATCCTGTCTCTGAAAGCTAAAACAATTTGCAACAATCAGTGATAGTCCTTCTGTTATCACTAATTGAAGTGATTAAATGCAATTGCAGGCTGGGCATGGTGGCTCCCAAGTATAATCCCAGCACTTTGGGACTTTGGGAGGCCAAAGTGGGTGGATCGTCTGAGGTCAGGAGTTCGGGACCAGCATGGCCAACATGTCAAAATCCTGCCTCTACTAAAAATGCAGAAAAAAAAATGTAGTCGAGCATTGTGGCACACACCTGTATTCCCTGCTACTCAGGAGGCCGAGGCAGGAGAATTGCTTGAACCTGGGAGGTGAAGGTTGCAGTAAGCCAAGATCATGCCACTGCACTCAAAACTGGGTGACAGAGCAAGACTCCATCTCAAATAATAATGATAATATACACCATGGAATACTATGCAGCCATAAAAAAATGATGAGTTCGTGTCCTTTGTAGGCACTTGGATGAATCTGGAAACCATCATTCTCAGCAAACTGACACAAGAACAAAAACCAAACATCGCATGTTCTCACTCATAGATGGGTGTTGAACAATGAGAACACATGGAGGGAAACATCACACACTGGGGTCTGTTGGGGGGCGGGCAGGGGAGGGACAGCAGTGGATGGGGAGGATGGAGAGAGATAACATGGGGAGAAATGCCAGATATAGGTGACGGGAGGGTGGAGGCAGCAAACCACCTTGCCATGTATGTACCTATGTAACAATCCTGTATCAACTGCACATGTACCCCAGAACCTAAAGTACATAATAAAAAAGCAATTGCATTATAATAAACAAATGGAAGTTGATCATCTAAACATATACACCTTCAGTTTCAGCTACAACATGTCAAAAGCTTGAAAGTCATGACTTTCATCCTTATAAGAAAAAACCCAACATATTGAAAATCAATAACTTTCCTTCAATTCCTCAGAGAATTGAGTTCAGGGGAAAATCTGTGTCCCTGAAATTTGGAAAAATAGATGAATACATAGAATCATGGCCAAACACAGAGAATCATAGCCAAATATAGAGAATCACAGCTGAGATTAGCTTATCTGCTGCAGAAGCCCTAAGAGCTATAAACTGGTAGAAACCCTTTAATGATATTTTGATGAATTGCTAAAGGCCAAGAGTAAACCAGCTGAGAGTAAGAATTCTTAGGCAGCCAATCCTAGGAGGGCTCTCACACTTTTCTGAGTTTTATCTCCTGGAATCCCCAGGTTCTCGTGGTGAACAAACCATGAAGAAAAAAAAAAAAAAACAAAAAGAAAAGCAAAAACAAACAAACAAAAAAAAACAAAAAACAGCATCACCGCCAACAAAAAAAAAACCAAGCAAACAAAACCTTCATATTTTTGGTAGGAGGAGGGGTAAATAAATCATTTTCAGAGAAACCCAAAACATGCTCTATGACAAAAGCCTAATCTCTAGGAGAAACAACTTTAGCTAATCCTATAAGGATAAAGTATATATTATCCTATAAAGTATAACCACCAATGAGATAGCTGTTTATCCAATCCCGGTTTCCTCCAGCCTTTCTGTCTCACCTAAGGAGAGAGTAAACAAGTTAAGAAACACTGTAAAAGTCACAGTGCAGGCACACAGACCCACTAAAACACAGATACCATCAAAATATTATAGAATATTTCTCCTCTTGCACCTTATCACCAACAGGGCTTCAGTATAAGAGTGGAGAGCTGCAAGACACAGATTCTATTTAAGAAGTAGCTTTTTCAGAAGCCAAACACAAGAGGGAGACATAAATGAGAAAAGTGAAGCCTCTGGCAACTACATCTGCCATAAACATAAACACACAACCCAACCCCCAGCCAGATAAACATAAAACTTTTTACTAAAGGCCTGTTTCGCTCAGTTCCAGATTTCAACAAAATACTACAAGTCATGCCAAAAGACAAGAAAAAAAAGTAGAACCTAATGAGACAAAGCAAGTATAATAACAAACTTCAAATATGATATAGATTTGGGGATTATTAGACAGGAAATTTAAATACTATGATTATGATGTGAAGTCTCTAGAATGAAAAATAGACATGTAAGAACAGATGGGTTCTGTAAGCAGAGAGATGGAAACTTTTAAAGAGTGAACAGGAAA
This sequence comes from Aotus nancymaae, assembly GCF_030222135.1. NCBI lineage: Eukaryota > Metazoa > Chordata > Mammalia > Primates > Aotidae > Aotus > Aotus nancymaae. Next base: position 5,690,189 of record NW_026988507.1, on the reverse strand, counting down.
TGCTAGTCAAAAACACTGTAACAGCAATGAAGAATACCTCTGATGGGTTCATCAGGAGAGTGGACATGGACAACAAAAGAATCAGTGGACTTGAAAATATGGTAACAGAAACTTCCAGAGATACAAAGAGAAAATATAAAAGATAATAAATTTTAAAAGTATAGAGCATCCAGGAACTGTGAGGCAGCTTCAAAAGGTATAACATTCACGTACTTGGGATGACAAAAGAAAAAGGAAAGGAGGACAGCAGAAATATTAAAAGTAATAATGTGTGAGATTTTCAAGAGTTAGTAACAAACACAAAATCACAGATAAAGGAAGCTTAGAAAACACCAAGTAGGATAAATATGAAATAATCAACACCTTGGCATATCATATTAAAACTGCAGAAAAGACACATACACACACACACATACATGTGCACACATGCACACACACATACACACAGAGAGAGAGAGAGAGAATTTTTTTAAGCCAGAAAGAAAAAAAATACTTCACCTATAGAAAAATAAGGATGAAAATTATATTGGACTTCTCAGAAACCATGCAAATCAGAAGAGAGTGAAGTGAAATATTTGAAGTATTGAAAGAAAAACAATACCACCAACCTAGAATGTTATTCACGGCAAAGTTATTTTCAAAAAAGGAAAAATACAGGCTTTCTCAGACAGATAAAAACTGAAGTGGTTTTCTGTAAGTAGACCTGCCCTGTAAGAAATATTAAAAGAAGTTCTTCAGAGAAAAAAATTATATAGGTCAGAATTTTGATCTACGTAAGAAAGAAAGAGCTTCAGAGAAGGAATAAAGGAAATCAAATAAAAAATCAAGAAAGGAGAGAAAAATGTAATTATATTAAAGGCTTAATTGAAGCCAGCCAGAGAAGGTAGAAAAAGAGAGCAGTATATTTTTTAATGCAACCAATAGAAAACAGTTACACACGTAGTAGATGTTAAACCAGTTATATCACTGTATCAGTCTTTTTTTGGCTACTATAACAAAACAGCATGTACTGGACAGGTTAAATAGCAGAAATTTATTTTCCACAGTTTTGGAGGCTATAACTATATGCTGTCAACAAGAAACCCCTTTGACACATACAAACACACACACGTGCGCGCGTGCGCACACACACACACACACATAAAGGAATGGAATGCTGATGCTAATCAAATGGAAGCTAGAATACCTATATTAACTTCAGACAAACCTGACTTCAGAATAAGGAAAATTATCATGGATAAAGGACATTACATAGTAATAAAGGGACTAATTCTTCAAGAAGATATAACAATCCTTAATGTGTATGCACTGAACAACATAGCATCAAAATACATGAGGCATAAGTTGATAGGACTGAAAGGAGAAACAGATAAATTCATTCCCATAGTTGGAGAATCTCGTACCTCTTTTTCAGTAATTGAAAATGATTCAGCACACAGAGAATCAATAAAGATAAAATCAAAATAAACAATACCATCAATCAACTTAAACTAATTGACATTTATAGAATATTTTTATTCTTCCCAAGCTCAAATGAAACATTTAGCAAGATAGACTATGTGTGAGCAGTAAGTAAAATACAACTTTACACATTTAAAAGAATATAAATTATACAAAATATGTTCTCAAATCACAATGAAATTAAACTATCAATAACAGAAAGATAAAGGAAAAATCCAAACACACAAATACACCTCTAAAAAAAAGGCCAAAACTAGTCTCAGACATTTAAAAATATTTAGAACTATGTAAAAGTTAAAATATAATTTATCAAAATTTGTGGAATGTAGCAAAAGCAGAGCTTAAAGAAAATTAATAGCAGTAGATTCATATATTAAAAAAGAAGAAATATTTATAATCAACAATGTAAGCTTCTACCTTAGGAAATCTATAAAAAGAAGATAAATTTAAGCCCAAATTAAGCACAAAATAGTAATACAAACTACAAAAGGAATTGATGTCATTGAAAACAGGAAATCAATAGAAAAAAAATCAACAAAAGTAAATTCTGGTTTTGGAAAAGAACAATAAAATTGATAAACTGCTAGCCAAGTGTCTTAGTCCACTTTGCTTCTACAACAGAATACTTGAGACTAGTAAATTATAATGAATAGAAATTTATTTCTCACATTTCAGGAGACTGGGAGGAAGTCTAAAACTGAGTGACCTGATGATGAAAGGTAGAAGGGCAAGAGTGGGCATGATGCAGTAAGGGCAGACAAACTTCCCCCTTTTTTAACAAACTAACTCTGACATTAATTTAATAATGAGGGCAGAACCTTCATGGCCTAATCACCTCTTAAAGGTTCTACCTCTTAATACTGTTGTAATAGCAATTAAATTTCAACATAAAATTTGGACAGGACAAAGATTCAAATCACAGTACCAGGCTAACAAAGAAAAGAAAAGAGATGCCAGTATTGGAAATAAAAGAGGAGTCATCATTACTGATCTCATGGTTATCAAAAGGAGAATAAAAAGATATTATGAATAACTCTCTCTCCACAAATTTGATAACTTAGATGAAGTGGACCAATTTTTTAAAGGCACAAGTTACCCAACTCATACAAAGAGAAAAAGATAATCTAAAAGGGTCCACATTTCTTAAAGAAATTGAATCAATAATAACCTTCCAAAACAGAAAGTACCGGCCCAGACAGTTGTACTGGTAAATTCTACCAAACATTCAAAGAGAGAATACCAATTTTCTACAATATGATCCAGAAAATAGAAACAGAGGAAATGCTTTCTAACTTATTCTACGAATCTAGTATTACCCTAATACCAAAACTACATAAAGCCATCACAAGAAAGAAAAACTATAGACCAATATCCCTCACAAACATAGATACAAAATTATTAACAATCAATTCCAACAATGTATCAAAACAATCATACATCATGAGCAGTGGCATTTATTACAGGTATGAAATGCTGGCTCAACTTTAGAAAATCAATTAATGTAATCCACTACATAAATAGGCTGAAATAAATTATATGGGCAATTGGTGCAGAGAAGGCATTTGACAAAATCTAACATCTACTTACAATAAAAACTCTCAGTAATCTAAAATAAGAGGAGGACTTCCTCAACCTGATAAAGAACATTTACAAAAAATCCTGCAACTACATAATGCTTAATGTTAAAAAACTGGCTGCTGTCCCCCTAAGATCAGGAATAAAACAATTATATCCTCTCTTAACACCTCTATTCAACATTGTACTAGAAGCCAGCTATGCAATAAGACAAAACCATAAGAAAGGAACTTAAAAGTATACATTTGGTATACTGCAGCAGGCCAAGAGCTGTTTCTCAAAGGAGCATAGTTATCTTTGGATAATAGTAGGGCCTTGTTCCAAAATCCTAAGGACCTCCATTGTGATTCACCTATAGGGGCCCGCCAAAGAAGAAATAAAACTGATATATAAGACCAACATACAAAAGTCAATTGCTTTCTTATATAACAGTATGAACAACTAAAATTTGAAATTAAGACCACCACCATTTATAATACCACCAAAATAAACACTTAGGTATAAATCTAAAAAATTCACACAAAATCTGTATTTAGAAAACTACAAAACGCTGATGAAAGATGTCAAAGAATATGTAAGCAAATGGAGAGATATTCCATGTTCAAGGATTGGAAGACTCAATATTGTTAAGATGTCTATTCTTCCCAACTTGATATACAAACTCAACTCAATCCCAATCAGAAGTCCAGCAAATTATATTTTGTGGATATCAGCAAACTTAATTTGGACTCTAGTTTGTACAGAGAGGCAAAAGACCTAGAATTGCCAACACATACTGAAGAGGAAGAACAAAAGTTGGAGGGCTGACATTACTGAACTTTCAGACCATGTAGTTATATACTCACAGTTACTGTATGGTTAATCAAGCTTCTTAGTAGAAAACACAGACAGATAGACCAATGTAACAGAATAGAGAGCCAAGAAAAACCCACAAAAACGGCCAATTAGGCAACCAAATGGAGAAAGGAAAGCATTTTCAACAAATGGTGCTGGAAAAATTGGACATACTAATGCAAGAAAAAAATCTAGACACAGACCATATACCTTTCACAAAAGTAAATGAAAAATGGGTCATAATCTTACATGTAAAGCAAACAACTATAAATAAATATTTAATATTTATTAGAGAAAACAGAAGAATGTAGACCTTGGTTTTAGAGATGTGCAGATTAGTTACATGGTAAATTGCATGTCACTTTGGTTTGGGGTACAAATGATTTCATTATTCAGGTAATAAGTATAGTACATAATTGGTAATTTTTTGGTCCTCACCCTCCTTCCACTCTCCATCCTCAAGTAGGCCCCAGTGTCTATTGTTCCCCTCTTTGTGTGCATGTGTACTCAATGTTTAGCTCCCACCTACAAGTAAGAACATGTAGTATTTGGCTGTTTCTTCATTAGTTCACTTAGCATAATGGCCTCCAGCTCATCCATGTTGCTGCAAAAGACAAAAGACATGATCTCACCTTTTTAATGACTGCATAGTATTCCATGGTGTATATGTACCACATTTTCTTTATGTAATTCACCATTGATGGGCATATATGTTGATTCCACATTTTTGCTATTGTGAATAGTACTGCTACAATGAACATATATACATGCATGTGTCTTTATAATACAATAATTTATATTTCTTTGGGTATATATCAGGTAATGGAATGGCTACGTCAAATGGTAGTTCGTTGTCTTTTGAGAAATCTCCAAACTTCTTTTTCTGGTGGCTGAACTCATTTACATTCCCACCAGCAGTGTTTAAGTGTTCTCTTTTCTCCACAGCTTCACTGTAATCTGCTGTATTTGAGATTTTAATAATAGCCATTCTGGCCATTATGAGTTGGAGTCTCATTGTGGTTTTTATTTCAATTTCTGATTAGAGATGTTGAACATTTTAAAATAGACTTGTTGGCTGTGTGTATTTCTTCTTTGAGAAGTGACTGTTCATATTATTTGCCATTTTTTGATCAGGTTGTTTATTTTCTGCCTATTTATGTTTCTTCTGGATTCTGGATATTAGATTTTTGTTAGATGAATAGTTTGCAAATATTTTTCCCATTCTGTAGGTTATCTGTTTACTCTGTCGATAGTTTCTTTTGCTGTCCAGAAGCTCTCTAGTTTAATTAGGTCCAATTTATTAATTTTTGTTTTTGTTGCAATTACTTTAGTCATCTTCATCATGAAATCTTTGCCAATACCTATGTCCAGAATGGCATTTCCTAGGTTTTCTTCCAGGTTTTTACAGTTTGAGGTCTTACATTTAAATCTTCAAATCCATCTTGAGTTGATTTTTGTATATGGTGAAAGGAAGTAGTGCAGTTTCAATCTTCTGAATATGGCTAGCCAGTTATCCCAGCACCAGTTATTTAATAGAGAGTTTTTTCTTCATTTCTTGTTATTGTCAACTTTGTTGAAGAACACATGGTTTTAGGTATATAGCTTTATTTCTGGGTTACCTAACCTGTTCCGTTGGTCTCTGTGTCTGTTTTTGTATCATTGTCATGCTGTTTTGGTTACTGTAACCTTGTAGTATAGTTTGAACTCAGTAGCATATCTCTGGTTTTGTTCTTTTGCTTAGGATTGCTTTGGCTATTTGGGCTCTTTTTTGGTTCTGTATAGATTTTAGATTTTTCTAATTCTGTGGAAAATAGCATTAGTAGTTTGACAAAAATAGTATTGAATCTGTAAATTGCTATAGGTAGTATGGCCATTTTAACAATATTGATTCTTTTTATCCATGAGAATGTAATGTTTTTCCATTTGTTTGGGCAATGTCTGATTTATTGCAGCAGTGTTTTGTAATTCTCCTTGTAGACATCTTACACCTCCTGGCAGGATGTACTCCTAAGTATTTTGTTCTTTGTGTGACTGTTGTAAATGTGATTTTGTTATTGATTTGGCTTTCAGCTTGGATGTTATTGACATATATAAATGCTACTCATTTTTGTTCATGTCCTTTGCAGGGACATGGATGAGGCTGGAAACCATCATCCTCAACAAACTAACACAGGAACAGAAAACCAAACATTGCATGTTCTTAATCATAAGTGAAAGTTGAACAATGAGAACACATGGATACAGGGAGGGGAACATCACACACCGGGGCCTATCGATGGAGGGGAAGGAGGAGAGGGAGAGCATTAGGACAAATACCTAATGATATCTAATACATGTGGGGCTTAAAACCTAGATGATGGTTGACAGGTGCAGCAAACCACCACAGAACGTGTATACCTATGTAATTAATCTGCATGTTTGGCACATATATACCAGAACTTAAAGTAAAATAAAACAAAAAAGAAATGCTACTTATTTTTTATATTGATTTTTATATCCTGAAACTTTACCAACTTGTTTGTCATTTCTAGGAGGCTTTGGGTACAGATTATGCGGTTTTCAAGGTATAGAGTTATACTGTCTGCAACAGGAGATGGTTTGACTTCTCTTCCTATTTGGATGCCTTTTATTTCTTTCTCTTGTCTGATTGCTCTTGTTAGGACTTCTAGGACTATGGTGAATAGGAGTGATGAGAGTGAATATCCTTGTCTTGTTCCAGTTCTTAAGGGAAATTCTTCCAGCTTTTGCCTGTTCAGCATTATGTGGGCCGTGTGTTTGTCATACATTGATCTTATCTGAGGTATGTTCCTTCAATGCCCAGTTTGCTAAGGGTTTTTAACATGAAGCAATGTTGAATTTTATCGAAAGTTTTTCTGTATTTATTGAGATGATCATGTGGTTTTGTTAGTTGTTTATGTGATCAGTCACATTTATTGATTGGCATATGTTGGACCAACCTTGCATTACAGGAATAAAATCTACTTGATCATAGTGAATTATCTTTTTGATGTGCTACTGGATTAGGTTTGCTATTATTTTGTTGATGATTTTTGTGTCTATGTTTATCTGGGATATTGACCTGAAGTTTTTTTTTTTTTTTTTTTCATGTGTTTTTGCCAGGTTTTGGTATCAGAGCAATATTGGCTTCATAGAATGAGTTAGGGAGAAGTCCCTCCCTAACTCATTCTATGGAATAATTGAATCCTTGATTCTTTGGAATAATTTCAGTAGTATTGTTACCAGCTCTTCTTTATATGTATGGTAGAATTCAGCTGTGAATCAATCTGGTTCAGAGTTTTTTCTGGTTGGTAGGTTTCTAATTACTGATTCAATTTCAAAACTTGTTATTGGTTTGGCTTTCTTTCTTCCCAGTTCAATCTTGGGAGGTTATATGTTTCCAGGAATTTATCTATTTCTTCTAGGTTTTCTTGTCTGTGTGCATAATGGTGTTTATATAGTCCCTGAAGGTCTTTTGTATTTATGTGGGTTGGTGGGAATATCCCTTTGTCATTTCTGATTGTGTGTGGTTTTTTTTTTAACTTTTATCTTAGGTTTAGGGGTATATGTGCAGGTTTGTTATATAGGTTGATTGTGTGTTGCAGGGGTTTGGTGTACAAATTATTTTGTCATCCAGGTATAAGTATAAGCACTTGATAGTTTTTTAATCCTCTCCCTCCTCCTAGCCTCCACCCTAAAATAGGCCCAGTGTCTGTTGTTCCCTTCTTTGTGTCCATATGTACTCACAGTTTAGCTCTCACTTATAAAAGAGAACACGTGGTATTTGGTTTTCTGTTTCTGTGCTAGTTTGCCTAGACTGGTGACCTCCAATTCCATTCATGTTGCTGCAAAGAACATGATCTTGTTCTTTTTATGGCTATGTAGTATTTCATGGTGTATATGTATCACATTTTCTTTATATAGCCCACCATTGATGAGCACCAAGGTTGATTCCACATCTCTGCTGTTGTGAATAGTGCTGTGATGAACCTATGCATGCATGTGATCTTATAGTACAATAATTTATATTCTTTTGGGTATATACCCAATAATGTGATAGTTGGGTCAAATGGTAATTCTGATTTAATTTCTTTGAGAAATCACCAAACTGCTTTCCCCAATAGCTGAACTAATTTACATTTCCACCAGCAGTGTAAAAGCATTCCCTTTTCTCAACAACCTCATCAACATCTGTTAATTTTTTGAGTTCTTAATAATAGACATTCTGATGTGTGAGATGGTATCTCATTGTGGTTTTAATTTGCATTTCTGTAATGATTAGAGATGCTGAGTATTTTTCCAAAGGTAAATTGGCCATCTGTATATCTTTTTCTGAAAAGTGTCTGTTCCTACTCTTTGCCCACTAGGTGAATGTCTATCAATCTGATTTATTCTTTCAAAGAAACAATTTTTGGACCCATTGATCTTTTGTGTAGATTTGCACATCTCAATTTTGTTTAGTTCAGCTCTGATTTTTGTTATCTATTTTCTTCTGCTAGCTTTGGGGTTGGTTTGCTCTTGTTTTTCTAGTTCTATGTGTGATGGTAGGGTGTTAATTTGAGATCTTTGTCTTTTTATGTATGCATTTAGCTATCAACTTTACTCTAAATATGCTGTAACTATTTCCTAGAGATCCTGGTGTATTTTTTCTTTATTTTTGTAAGTTTTGAATAATTTTGTGATTTCTTCTCATTTTCATTCTTTACCCAAAAGTTGTTCAAGAGCAAATTTTTCAAATTTTCATGTCATTGTATGGTTTTGAGAGATCTTCCTAGTATTGATTGCTATTTTTATTGTGCTGTTATCAGAGAGTGTGGTTATTATGATTCCAGTTTTTTTTAAGTTGTTGAGAATTTCTTTATAGCTAAGTATGCGGTTGATATTGGAATATGTGCCATGTGAAGATAAGAAGAATATGTATTCTGTTGTTGGGTGAACTATTCAGTAGATATCTCTCAGGTCCATTTGGTCAAGTGTCAAGGTTAGGCCTCAAATGTCTATTCGTTTTCTGCCTCAATGATCTAATAGCATCAGTGGGGTGTTGACGTCTCCCACTTTATTGTGTGGTTATCGAAATATTTTCATAGGTCTAAGAACTTGTTTTATGAATCTGGGTTGTCCAACACTGGGTGCATACATATGTAGGATAATTAAATCTTCTTGGTGATTTGAACATTTCTTCATTATGTAATGCCCTTCTTTGTCCTTTCTGATCATTGTTGGTTTTTCGATAGATTTTTCTCCATCCCTTTACTTTGAACCTATGGGTGTCATTGCATGTGAGTATCCTGAAGATAACAGACAGTTGGGTCTTGCTTCTCTATCCAACTTACCACTCTGTCTTTTAAGTGATGCATTTAGCCTGTCTACATTTAAGGTTAATATTGACATGTGAGGAGTTGATTCTTTTACCATATTTTTTAGCTTGGGCATTATATAGAGTAGATATAAAAAATAAATATCCTCTGCATACTCCATGTGCAATAGAAAGTAGAGCCCACTATAATGACAACCATCACAATAGAAACAAAGCCTTCAGAAATGGTAAATAGCCCTGACCGTTTCCATTTCCTGAAGCTTCTAGATGTTTAAAACATAAGGATGGATCAAAACAGTACCACTAAAAATTGTGTGATCCAAAAAACTACCTCAAGGAGAAAATGCACCACACTGCCTCGCAACCTATGTCTGACTCTAGGGAAAACACCATTTGAATTCGCTCTCTGCTCTGTGCCAATAATTCACAACTGTGGCCCACTGCTGCTGCTGGTGTAGGCTATTCTCTACCTGGTGGCCCCAGGAGATCTCTAAATTCATTTCAGGACCCGTGTGGCAGAGAGAAACCACATAGCTCTCCAGAGAGGTGTAATCTGTAAGGGCGTTTGCCCTGCAGCCCATGGGAGAGAGTTATGCAAATAATTGTTCCTCACAGGTGCCTGACCCCACTGAGGAGCCAAATATCCAATTCCTCTCACTAAGGAAAGAAAAGGGAGCACCCCATCTCTAGAATTTCTTGCCTCTGGTTAGTGGCACAAGTTGTGCCTCCTTTCAACATACAGCTTAAAAGTGCTGCTTCCCAAGGGCGACATTGTTTAATTAAGAAGCTTCTTTTAACTCTAACACTGAGGTGGGCCTTACAGGAAGCAACAGAATATTTCTATAGTTTTTATTTAGTGACAGTCACCTGATTTTCTATTTTAGAAATAAGCAAAAGAAAATGCCTGCATTTCGTCTAGTCAAACCACCAAATAATAAGATACTATTTTCTTTTTAGTGATGAAAGTTGTAGGTGTTGTATCGTGTATGATCTTGCATGTGTGTGTGATCTTGGACAAATTACTTAACCTATTTTTGCCTTGGTTTCTTCTTCTATATAAATGGAATAACAATACCTAACTCACAGGGCTATTGTGAGGATTAAACAAGTTAATACATGCAATTAGAGTGGCTACTATGATACTCTCAATGAGAAAAAGCAATCAAGCAATACATGCAGGGAAATTAAGCAAACAAATTTCTAACCACATGTATACTGCCCAAGCAGTGTATACTTTGCCACTCTTTTTGATCTATGCCTTTTGTGTATTAATAATGACTAATTCTACATTTTTGAGCCCTCTCTCTTGAACTTTAAATTTAAATATGCAAATACCCACTAAACATATATACTTGGACTCCATTGGCATTTTATATTTAGTGTGTGTACAACTTTCTGACAGAATTTCCTAATATATTGGTAATTTATTTTAAAAATACTATTTCTGTATAAGTGGTGTGAAATAAGTTTAAATTTTAAACAGTTGTACAGATTAATTCTAAAAATGCCTGGGGCATGGTGGGTGGGGGGAATTAGGAAGTATTTGAAGTACTCCAACAGAAATCAACGCTCCAAAGATGGTTACTAAACATTTGAATTACCATTATCAAAATCCGAGACCCTAGAGTTTGTAATTATCTAAAAAAAATTAGCACTTTAACAAATTATTTTTAAAAATGAATGTGTTTAAGAAAGGTGACTGGCTAGGAATGTTCTGCAGGCTCCACTACCCTTGCAGGAACACAACAGTTCCATGGGGATCAGCATTCCCCAGCCAACCCCCCACTGCCACTCCCCAACACAGGCTATCCCTGACTCCATAAAGGACCTCGTAACCTAACTCAACTAAAAAGTTGTCTGGCCCTTCATTCACAAAGTCCTGGAATCAGTTCTCACTAGCCTTTTCTGCAAGGTGCTGTTCAGGTACCTAGTGCAGAGTATGGCACTGGTTTTGTGCCTTTTTACTAATCATTTTTGGGACTTGCTTTGAGGGTAACACCGCATCTTGTTAGAACATTATGGGGAAAAGGAAGCATTGGCCACATGTACTTCTGCTCCATCAGAGGCTACTGTATTTACCAAATAATCTAGCATCTTCTAATCTGCTAAATTAGCTTTAGAACAGTTCCCATGAATTTCCTATCTGATCGTTGGCCCTATGGTTCACCCGGAACCATCTCATGCCTAAATAAGACCTATAGAAGTTATCCTAAGTTATTTTATTTTTTCACCTCACCCATTCCAATAGTTGGACATACTTACAGTCTCTGCAGGGCATCTCTTTGACTAAATCCTTACTAACTGTGCCCTAGTTCAGACCCTCTGTCTTCTTCCTGGAACACTAAAAATGCTTTCTAACTGTCCCTCCCCCCATCTCACTATACCTTCTAATACCTTCCCCATTGCAGTCACAGTAATATATCCACAAGTATAACCTTATTCCTATTCCACTGCCTAAAAGCTTTCAAAAATTTGCATTATCAACATAGTGAAGTCTAAACACCTTGCTTATATCCATCATTTTATCTTCCACCCAGGAAGTCTTTGTCCCTGGTCAGATCCTGCTCCTATATTCTAGACTTACAGAACCTCATGGTAATTTGCTGTCATTCATCTCTTTATCATCAACAGCCAGAGGGTAGCTCAATTCACATTTGTTAGAAGAAACACAGTAGTTGTCTGAGTAACCACTTACAATAGAATTCAATACAATAGCTAACAATTTTTGAGTACAGTAATTACTATGTGCCAGACACTATTCATAAGCACTCCACATGAATTAATTCATTCACTTCTCAGAACAATATAAGGTAGTATTGTAAGCATTCCATTTTTACAAATGGGAAAACTGAAGCACAGAGAGGTTAAATAACTAACCCAGTGCCACACTGCTTGTTGTTAACAGAACTAGGATTCAAACTGTGGCAGTCAGGCCCCAGAGGTGATATTTCTAACCATTACACTCTGCAGTCTTTTGCAGCCTTTGGACAGATGGAATTCATGGTTAACAGAATTTTGAATCGGACACTTTACAACTCTGAACCTGATTCTCATCTGGTAAGTGGAGGTAATTGTGCCTGCCTCACAGAGTTCTATGAGAACGACATGAGATGATTCTTTAAAGAGTCATAGCATTTTGCTCTGTGCTTTGCTCATTATACTGTTGCCTTCTACCTCCTCTGCCCTGGCTTTCTCTGCTTTAGTCCCTGGCCTTCTTACCTTTTCTCAAACACACCTCACAGGATGTGCGAGCTTAGGACATTTGCGTAGGATGTTCCCTCCTGTTCTTCCAGATGCCCACATGGCCAGCTCTGTAGTCATCTGCAAATCTTTGCTTGGCTAATGCCTCCTCAGTGAAGCCAAACCTGAAAATCGTATTTGAAATGGCAACACTACCTTCACCTTCCTGTACGGATGAGACCTCTTACCTTGCTGTTTTGCTCATCTTTTCAGGTTACCTGTCATCTTCTAGCAACTATATAATTTATTTATCATGTGTTGATTGTCTGTCTCCCCTGGCTGGACTTTAAGTTCCATATCTGGTTTATTTAGAGATTTAGCCCAACCACCTAAAACAGTGCCTCACATGGAGAGGCACTGAACAAGTACCTGTTTAATGAATGAAAGCTCTTTTCCATCACCTATCTTCGTACATTTTAGCCCCTTCTTATCCTCCAACTTCAGTTTAGCTTCACATTTTCAAGGAAACCTCTGACAACCCCATTCTACCCCTAGCCCAAGACTATACAGTCCCCTGGTTATTTTTTTCTCCTTAGCACTAAATACGATTTATCAGTGTTTATGTTTGTGAGTACTTGATTAATGTGTTTCTCCAGCAGGTGATAATGTCTGTGAGGATGGGAATTGCTTTGCTCACCATTTTATCCCCAGGCCAAGCACACTGTTGGGTATGTGAAAGGCCTGGAATGCAAATGGATAATGAATGATTGGAGATAAAGGAATGAGTACCAACTTATATTCAGCAGGCAGTAAATAGGTAAGGCTCATATGAACTCCACATATGAATAACTTAGAGTCATATGATACATGAATTTACTTAGCAAGTTTATCTACTATGATGGATAATTTTGTGTGTCAGCTCACTGTGCCATAATGTACCCAGATAATTGGTCAGACATCAACATTATCTGGTGTTTCTGTGAGGGTGTCCTTGGATAAGGTTAACATTGACACTAGTGGACTTGTCACTTAGCCCTCTCTAAGGTGCACAGGTCTCATCCAACCAGTTGAAGGCCTTAAAAAGTTTGACTTTCATGAGTAAGAGGGAAGGAACTCCTCCTGATTGGCTGTCTTTGAGCTGGGACCTTGGTCTTTTCTTGCCTCAGATTCAAACTAAAATATTGGCTCTTCCAGGATCTCAAGCCTAGAGCCCATCAGACTAGTCCTACACTATAAGCTCTTCTGGGTCTCCAACTTGCTGACCAGAGAGCTTTGGGATTGACAGCTTCCACTATCATGTGAACTAATTTATCTTTCTCCTATTGATTCTATTCTGTAGAACCCTGACTAATACATCTCCCTTATTTGGCTTAATTCTCACCACAACCTTGAAGTACAAGAGGTATAGATGATTTGATATGAAGTCACACATCTTCAATCTGGTCAAACAAGAAGAAGAACTCAAGTCTTATGACTCTACAAAGTCCTGTTTTAGCACCCTCTTGCTAACCTCTTTGGACATTTAGTTGAATTTTGTCTAATATTTGCTTTCAGAGTAACATACTGACTGGTAGCAAGATTGTTGGATGGGCTTTATAAAGGTTGTGTAATCTTCAAATGTGCCTTTGCCTAAAGATTTCCTTGGCATGAGACTGAAGAGCTCCCAAATCAACCCCTCCAGCCCTATCTCAGTCCTGCCTCCATTTATCTCTTTCCCCAAAATCTGCAAGGAGATGGACAACTACTCAATTAATTGCTTCCTACTCATTGTTGCCTATGGCTAGAAGCTGTCAATTAAAAATATAAGCATATATAATTTAAATTTAATTATACATAAAAATACAAAATATATGTCAAGAGTCACTGAAGGCACAAGTGGAAAAAAGAAGTAATGTATGTGTGACCGCATAATTCAAATTTAACACTGGAAATGTAAAATGTAAAATGGATTTTAAAACCAAATCTGTGGAACTTTGTTACCTGTGAAACCAACAAAAATCTCACCTCCTTTATGAAGCCTTAGCAATCTAGTCTCCCAAAGAAGCAATTTCTTTTGACCCTGTATCCTTTTCTCTGTGGAAAAATGTTATTCTCATATCAATTATCATACACAATTGCAAAGATTTCTTTACATGTCCTTCTTTCCCTTAGACTGAGGGTTTTGCATTTGTTTTGTTTTGTTGAAGGAAGGACAATGTTATCCTAGTAGCTCAAGTCTTGAGCACAGTGCCTACCATATTCTAGTTGCTCTATAAAGTTTCATGTGCATCTCCCAGTTCCCCCGGCCTCACCAAACCAGATACTCTTCTTTTTCAAGGAATGTTCAGAGAGAGAAAACAAAAGAATATCCATTAGCCAGAGTATTTTCTGACATCAAACTGACACCACTTTCACCAAAAATAACTAGACATTTGTCACTTTTTCTGGTTGCCTTGTTGATGCTGGAGTGAAGGGCGCACAGCTCTTTAGACCTTTCCTTGGGTAAATGAGAGGACAAAAGTGCTTACTGAGTTGCAACTACCAAAGCTTATGCTAACAACTTCAGCTAATGTTGTTCAGGAAGAAAAAATTTCTGATGAATTTCTGCTGCTTAATTCAGGCACAGAGAAATAAAGAACAGCAGCCACTGTAATTAGCAAGCAGTTCTTCCAGCAACAGGATTTACACCTGGACATAAACATGTTCACTGAGGTTGGGATGAATATTTGCTAAGGCAAACACTTTTTGAAAAATTGTAAAGCTAATGATCTTGCACTGACAGCATAACCTTGATCTTGTTGCCAGATAGACTGCCAAGAGTAAACACTTAATGAAAGGAAAAAAATGCTACAGTAATGATCCTTCTTGTGACCCCAAGCTCAGAGACTGTTTTCGAAAAGTTCAGTAAAAACATTTTTCTATTTGCTGATAATTTTTCATGCAGTTTTATGTATTTTATGATTTGACTTGTATGGATGAGATGCATTTCACCAGTCAGAGCAAGATGCAACAATCTCTTCCTCTAATTTCTTATCCCCGGAAGTGGAAATAATTAGCTCTGAACTTTAGTAGAGGTCAGTTATTATTTTAAAATATTTTTAAGGGCCATAGGCAAAAATCCTTAAGACTTATTCTGTGGATTGGAGATGTTTGTGTAATTTATTGCATATGGGGGTGGGGAACTGGAGCCACATTATGGTTGATGAGAACACAATAAACTTCTCATTATTTAAAATCCAAGTAAGTAAACTTCTCTATTAATTGGAGAATGGCCATGTGAACGAAATATAGGACATAGAATGAAAGCGCTTGGGTATGAATCCTGTTATCCAACCTCAAGTTAAATAATCGCTCTGAACTTCTAATTACCTTATCTCAAAAAAAGGATGGATGGTAATTTAGGGGTTATATGATTGTTTTAAGGCTAAAATGGGATAATAGATGTGTAACTGACTTGTACAGTGCCTGGAACAAAGGGTTCAATAAATATTATTAGGTAAATATAAACTAATAGAAAGTGTTTGTCTACGCTTTAAATTAAATATATCTATATTGTACTATTTTTTTCTACATTGTTGCCTCCTCAAAATCTAATTTCTCCTTCACATCACATTATTAAAATCCAATTTCCCCAAAATCCAATTTCCCCGAATCCAATTTCTCCCTCACACTCATAAAAATGGGCACTTTATACGCAACTCCCCATCGCATACATATATGATAAAGTGCTCATTTTGATGAGTATAGACACCAAATGAAGAGATATACCCTCTACTTACTTCAGGGAAACCAGGACCAGGTATCTTATTATATAATATATTTTATTTATTTATCATATTAATTTTTATTGTATTTCTTTTCTCCAATACTATAAGCTTCATAAAGGCAGGCATTTTATTCTATTTTGTTATTTAATATATTTTAAGCATCTGGACCACTGCCTGACACTAAAAGAGGTATTCAAGAAATACATGTTGAATAAATTTGATACTTCTCTCCAAAATATTGAGTTGTGGACAAAAAAATGCAAAAATTAAGGAAGAGTTATAAATTCACTCCAGCTGGCAGACAACAGTAGCTGAGATGCATGCTGGCAGAACCATCGAGTACTATGAGTGAAGCATCATGCCAGGATCTTCCTGTCTTTTAGCCTCCAGAACCCTCTTGGTTCCTGCTTGTTTCCCACAGCTGCTTTTGTGGATTGCCCCAAATCTTGCAAGCTACCTGACACCCTTTTTATAAGTTCATTTATTACTTAAAACAGATATGGTTTCTGTTGTTTGCAATTATGTGGCTGATGCTGAATTCATGCTTGCTCAGTGCCTGTAGAAGAGAGTAACTAATAAACTCAGAGTTAGCGGGAACATTATGGCAGATGCAATCTCATTTTGATGGTGTCACATATGGCTTGAGCTAACCTTATATGCTTAATCATCAACTAAACAACTGGAATGGCAATTTGATGGATTCAAATCATACTTCTTCAGCTCTAATAACCGTAAGTTCAACAATCACATAAACACTGCCGACACCTGTGAGCAATTTCTTGACCAGAGATAATGCTTGCCTTTAAAAATGGTGGGATTGGAAAAGGCAAAAGAAAAAATCTGTCATAAAAAATATGAACAAATGAGAAAATGATTTAAATTTCTGCTCTTTAAAATATAATTTTAAGGAAATGAAAAGGCAAGCAACAATGGAAGAAAGTATTCCCAATTTCTCACAAAGGACTTATATCCAGAATACATAAAGAATAGATACATTTATGCAATTATAAGTTTATGTCAATATAAAGATATTTTAAAAAAACTCTTACAACTCAATAAAAAGAAGACAAATAAGCCAATTGTAACTATAGGTAAAAGTCTTGCATAGTACTTTTACAAAAGAAGACATAGGAATGCCACTAAGTACATGAAAAGGTCATAAAGTCATCAGGGAAATGAAAAAGAAATTCTCATACATTGCTAGCGGGCTTGCAAATTATACAGTCACTTTCAAAAACATGTTATCAAGTTTTATAAAGATATTATTATAAAACTCACTGCTTCTACTCTTAGATATGTACCCCAAATAAATGAAAGCATATGTCTACAAAAGGCATACACAAAAATGTTCATTTCAGCTGTATTCAAAGTAGCCCAAGCTGTAAACAACCAAACGGTTTACTAACAGGTAAATGGATAAACTAATTATAGTATATCTATGTGGCGGAATACTACCCAGCAATAAAAATGAAACTACTGATACTAAAACTATATGGATAAATTTCAAAACATTATGCTGAGTGAAATAAACCAAACCCAAAAGAGTTTGTGCTATACAATTCATTGTAGCCCTAGAATCAGCAAAACTAATCTGTAATGATGGAAATGGGATTTTAGTTGCTGGTGCAGGAATCCATGGGGCAACAAGGGGCTGACTGCCAAAAACATGGCAGAAATCTCTGTGGTGGTGGAAATAATGAATAACTTGACTGGGTTAGTGACTATATGAAGTATATATTTTTCAAACTCCTAAAATAAAAACTTAGAATGTGTGTGCTTTATTACATGTAAATAATACCCATCTCAATAAAGTTGATGAAAAAGCAGATAGATTGTTTGAATACAAAAAGCATGAGGCAGAATGTAGCAGATGCTACTCAATGAGTGATAGAAAGTTACATGGAAATGGAGGAAAGAGGAATTATTTTCATCTGGGGAAGTCAGCAAAGGCCTCATGGAAGACATAGTGTTTGAGCAGAGGCTCAGGTCTGGATGGCATTTCAGTAGAAGATGATGGAAAAGAGCACAGACAGAGTGTGTACAGGGGATAACAAAGAATTAAATATGGCTGGGGAGCATCCTAAATTCCTTCATTGATTCAGCAAATATTTTACTGTTAGCCTGCTAGAAACAGGCACTCCCTTAAGAGACAAAATGAAGTACCTGTTTTTGTGGCTGCTGTATTCTAATGTGGAGAGACATATGAGAAATAAACTTATAAAATATCAACTAGTGCACTGTAAAGCTGGACAAAGGGGAGAGAACATACAGGGATGGGGGTGGGATAGCTCTGTTAGATAAGGTAGTCAGCAAAGTTCTCTGTGAGAGGGTGACATCTGAGCAGAATCAGGAATAAAGTAAGACCAAGCACTGCAGATATCTGGAGAAAGCACATTTCAGATGAAGTAATGGTTAGTGCACAAGCCTTGAAGAGGGAGCGGAACTAGTGCATTCAGGGAACTGCAATGAGCAAGGGAGGATGTAGTGGCTCCAGAGCAGGAACAAGGAGGAGACAACACATCTGGAAAGTAGTTGGGATTGTAGGGCAAGGCAGAACTCATAAGGAGGTGCTTTTTTTTTTTGTACCAACTTCTATTTATTGTAGAAAACAAATGTTTGGTTCTCTGCATTACTGCAGCAATATATGATATCTTTTTATTATTATTTTACTTTAAGTTCTGGGGTACATGTGCAGAATGTGCAGGTTTGTTACATAGGTATACATGTGCCATGGTGGTTTGCTGTACCCATCAACCTATTATCTACATTAAGTATTTCTCCTAATGGTATCCCTCACCTAGCCCCCTACCCCTCGACATGCCCCAGTGTGTGATGTTCCCCTCTCTGTGTCCATGTGTTCTCATTTTTCAACTCCCACTTATGAGTGAGAACATATAGTGTCTGGTTTTCTGTTCCTGTGTTAGTTTGCTGAGAATGATGGTTTCCAGCTTCATCCATGTCCCTACAAAGGACATGAACTCATCCCTTTTTTATGGCAGGACAGTATTCCATGGTGTTTATGTACCACATTTTGTTTATCCAGTCTATCATTGATGGGTATTCGGGTTGGTTTAAAGTCTTTGCTATTGTGAACAGTGCTGCAATAAACATATGTGTGCATGTGTCTTTATAACAGAATGATTTATAATCATTTGGGTATATACCCAGTAATGGGATTGCTGGATCAAATTGTATTTCTGGTTCTAGATCCTCGAGGAATTTTTACACTGTCTTCCACAATGGTTGAACTAATTTGCACTCCCACCAACAGTGTAAAAGCGTTCCTGTTTCTCCACATCCTCTCCAGCATCTGTTGTTTTCTGACTTTTCAATGATTGCCATTCTAACTGGCATGAGATGGTATGTCATTGTGGTTTTGATTTGCATTTCTGTAGTAACCAGTGATATGAGGTTTTTTTCAAACGTTTGTTGGCTGCATAAATGTCTTCTTTTGAGAAATGTCTATTCATATCCTTCATTCACTTTTTGATGGGGTTGTTTTTTTTTTCTTGTAAATTTGTTTAAGTTCTTTGTAGATTCTGGATATTAGCCCTTTGTCAGATCAATAGATTGCAAAAATTTTCTCCCATTCTGTAGGTTGCCTGTTTACTCTGATGATAGTTTCTTTTGCTGTGCAGAAGCTCTTTAGTTTAATTACATCCCATTTGTCAATTTTGGCTTTTGTGGCCATTGCTTTTGGTGTTTTAATCATGAAGTCTTTGTCTATGCCTATCTCCTGAATGGTATTTACTAGTTTTAATATGAAGTGTCATGTTCCAGAAAATTTCTCAGCCCTAGACAAATAGGGATAGTTTTCCCAGGACTGCCCTTCAGGCTCAGCAAACAAGGACAGTTGCTCATTATATTTAAAGCAAAGATACCAGTGGAGATAATACAATCGCCAGACACTAAAATTTAAAGAAATGAAGAAGAATGGGGTATAGAGGACTTCAAAACAGAAATACATGTCATCTAGGGTTTTTACAGAGGTAAAAAAGAGGAAAGGGAAATAGTCTGTAAATAGCAGCAAGGAGCAAGAAGGACACAGCCTTTCCTAGTAGGAGAGGGCTTAATGGAAATTGGTAACCTATAAAGAAAACTAAGTTCAATTATAGCACAAAGGCTAAGACAACATTCAAAAAGGAGGATGGATGTGGAAGGGTTTGGTAATGTTCTGATGTTTGACCACGTGCATGAAGCAGAGTAATGCAAGATGGGGCTGGAAATGTAAATAAAGTCCAATCATGGATAACTAAAAATAAAAGCTTAAAAGAGCTATAAAGGAATACTAAAAAAAATTCAGAGACAACAATTACAGAAAATTGTCCTAGTAAAATACAAATTACCAAAGTTAATCCCTCAAAAGTTTTTAAAAAGGTAACTAATCAATTATTAGAAAAGAGTTTAAAAAATAAAAAGGAATCACTAAAAAATGATCAAACAGGAGACTATTTCAAAGTTGAGTTCTTACTTAACTTTAAAGAAAAAAGACTATTTTCTGAATTATTGTAATCTTTACAAGGAAAAAAATCTTTCTAGTTTCCTTTACTATTAAATCTCTTTAAAAAGTAGTCCAAAAAGTTTAAACTATATTATGATTATAGATGGAAATTATATAAATATTAGAAAACAGAATCCATTAGTATGCCCCCCAAAACAAGTCAATGTAAGTAAGTATAATTTATTCCAGAAATGCAAGGATGGTTCAACATTTGGCAATCTATTAAAATGGCATCTCTTTGATTATTGTCCAAAGTTCTCCCTAGTAATTGATCAATTTAAAAAAATGTGTTTTTACTTATGTAAGAGTGTTAAATTTGGTACTTTGATTTTACTAGGGAAATTTTCTGAGTGATCTCTGAATTTTATTTAGTATCCCTTTATAATTCTTTTAGCCATTTTTTATTTTTGATTTTATCTTTTTCTCAATTTCTTATTACTTTGCTATGTTTTCTTCCTAATTCCTAAACTTGTACATTTTTTTATCTTCCTCCTGTTTTTCTTAATCAAGTTCACAAGGGACTGATCTCTATTACTGGTCTTTTCAAAGAATCACATTTAGATCTAAGTGGTTTTTTTTTTTTTTTTTTGAACTTTAAAGATCAGATTTATTTGGAGGAAACAAAAAACCCACAACCCAAAGGATGGGATTTTACATCTCAAGACATCTCCCAGGTAATAAGTCTACAGATTACAAATCATTTTTCATAGAAGATATTTTTGTACAAATTTTACATGTATTCAGGAGAGGGACATTAACCAATCCCCGTTTATATTTTAATGGGGCAAGGTCGGGGAGAGGGAAAAAGCGTTTTGGATACAACTATTTGGAAGGAGAGTAGACACGAAGAGGGCAAACCCTAGCTTTTCATTATCTACAATCAATGGTTTTTCTTTAAAAAAAAAAAAAAAAAAAAAAAAAAAAAACCTTTCAATCTTCAGTATCTCTTTAAAAGCCCACTTCTTAGCTACTGGCCAGTCCACAGCAATTATTTGAATTCACTTGGTACACACCTTTGTCCACTGGGTAAATTATATTCATTATGCCCACTGCTGCAGCACGCATAAACCAACACCCTTGCATGGCTGAACAGGACCTAATCTAGGGCTGATGGGAGAAGGGCTTGCAAACCAAGATCAAGGTGTCATTTCTCCGCTAATACTGTCTACCAAGCTGATTCCTACAAAACTGCACATAAAAGCAGGCAAGTTTAGCTACTGTGTTGCGAGAGAAACCAGGACCTTGTTAAAGAGTTCTCTCCATTACCATTTATTCTCTCAAGGGAAGCTTTAAGAAAAAGAAAAAGAAAACACACTTTGGTCTGGCCACCTCATAAATCCAACAAGCACTGGTGTGGCATTTCAGTGGAGAAGGAAACTTGGGGCAGGGAAAAAACTCAAGGTTGTAAGAAACGCTCCCAATTTAACTGTCCCTTTTCCTATTTATCCACCTTTATTTACCACCCAAGATCATCCATTATTCTAGAGCACTCTGATCTATAAAAGGAGTCAAAGCATCAGGAGCAGACAAGGAGTGAGAACCAAAAGACATCAAGATTTGCTTGCGAAAAGCAGTGATTCTTCCTTTCACAGCTCTCCATGGCTGAGAGAAAATGCCCAAGAGGTCATCTATGTGACTTAGAGACAGCTTTTTGGGAGGCTGAGCGGAGCACGAAGAACTTTGTGACAAGAGTCTAAATTTTTTCAAGGTTTCAACAGAATGTAGATATATTCAAACTTTCAAAAAGGATGGTGCTTAGAAAGGGTAAAACCAGGACACAAAAACACTGGGAATTATGACCCCTAAGTGCTTCCGGCTCCAGGAAATAACCATTCCTGTTTGTTGGAGGTCACACAATTTTCCCCTATTACCTGGTGCAAAATGACTCATCACCTCTCAAAAGCTTCTTTTCAAACCACAATTTTCCCATCTGTTTTGGTCCAATGCAGTCCTATTCTTTATGAGCTATAGATTCACTCCCAACTACCCCCTTGGGGGGTTAAAAAAAAAAAAAGGAATTTCCCCTAGGCTGGCCCCCAAAACTCAGAATTAAATATGAGGAGGGGCTGGCAGCCTCGTGGAAACTAAAACAACTTGAGGCTAAATCTATGTTTCCTAGAGTGGAAAATTTATTCAGATAATGTTTGAGAATTCATATATGCCACAACAGGATAAAACCCAAAAGGTAGAAATTTCACACTTTTCCTTGTACCTCCCTCCCCTACTGCCCAATCAGATTCCAGACGTTTTATCACTGTCATTACCATTTCTGCTCAATGGAGGCCCCTAGGCACTAATCACACTGGCAAGTGCATGGTGACATAATGCACCACAACTTTTCCACAAAAAGCTGTAGTCTCTCTCTGGCTATATTGGCGATTCTCCAGTTACTTCAATATTTTAAAGGCTGCAGCAGCATGCAAAAGAATTCCATTAAAAAAAAGGTAAGAAAGGTCTCCAGGAGATGGTGAGTTTTATTTTGTCTTGTCCGGATAGAGGTCTGATTTGCTCTCGAATGTTCCAGGGTGGAGAGAAATTAGGAGAAAGCACAGGATGTTGAGGTCTATTCGGCATAATCTTCTCCCTCGTTTTCATCTTCACCATCAACCGACAGAGCAGCATACTTGTTCGCAGAACTGAACATGGAAGCTGGATTTTCCTCAGGTTTCTTTGGCTCAGGTGCAGATCTGGAGTCTTGATCCTTTTTGCCATCTTTCCGATCTGACTCCTTCCAGTGGTCTTTGTTCACTCCGTCTCCTGGACCACGGCTAGAGTTCCCAGTTTGGCTTTTTGGGACGTTCATCCCATCTATTTTATTTTCATCTTTCCTGGCTGGTCCTTCCTCAGATAGTTGAGCTGGAGCCACTTTGCCCTCACCACTTGTAGGGGACTGCTGCTCTGTGTCTGAGCTCTGAGATCGAGCAGGAGGGTTAGAACTTCGCTTCACCCAAGCATTCTCCTTTGGTGGAGGGGCTGGCATTACCTTTAGGGGCTGATCAGGTTTGGGAGGTTTAGAAGTTGGAGAGTGACAATCTTCCTCCTTACTGGGTGTTTCATTTTCTAGAGACTTCTCACTCTCTCTCCTTCGTGTGTTTCTGCCAGATATGGCGGAGGTCCCAGTCTGCGACGACTCACTTCCTGTCCTCGACTGTTCTCGTTCCTGAGTTTCTTCACTCCGCCAGCTTGGGTGTCTCTCCCGAGGCCGTCTTTCTAGTTTTGGCTCATCCAGCTGACGCTGCAACTTCTCTTGTTCCTTCTGTAGCCGTTCTTCTACTTCTCTTTCTCTAGCAGCTGTGTCAATGGGTTTTGCCCCTCCAAAGATAGAAGCAGCTTGACTGGACTGGGAGGTACTAGCAGAGGAATCGTCTTCCTTAGGAGTACTCCGAGGCTTTAGATTCAGTTTGGGTCTTTGGGGTGGACCTCTATCATCACGCCTATAATCATCCCGAGAGTAATCATCTCTGGAGCTCCATGACCGATCATCCCGTCTGTCATATCGGTCTTCATAGCGGTCCCCGCCTCCTCTGTAGTCATCATCCCTGCGGTATCCACTGCCAAATGCTCTTCTGCCACTGCCTATCCGGGAGTCATAGCCTCTATCATAGTCTCTGCTGCCTCGGTCATCATAGCGATCCCGGCCGCCATATCGATCCATATCCCGGCAAGGGCCATCCCGGTACCCATCCCGATACCCATCGCGATACCGGTCTGAATCATAACGATCTCGATACTTGTCTCCAAAGCTATCATCTCCTCTTCTAGGTGGGTAGTCATCAAAGCTGTCTGTGGCAGGATGAGCCCTCCAGTCTGTATCTGTTTTGTCAGAATCCCGATTTCTATCACGGCCAAAAGAACGATCGTCCCTGTCTTTATCCTGTGCTTGATCAGCAACGTCCACTCGAATTCTCCTGTTACCTAGAGACTCTTCATTGAGACTCAGGGCACTAAGCAGGGAATCCAGGTCCTCAAATTCAGCATAACCAAAACCTTTCAACCTCTCTGGATTGCTGGGTTCACGTGGTAAACGCACTGCACTGATATTTAATCCTCTGAAGAATTCCTTAATTGACTCTTCTGTCACATCATAAGGTAGGTTCCCTAGAAAAGCAGTGTAGGGTGGCGATTTGGGAAGACGGCTCCGGTCGATATTGGGTTCCCGAGCAGCCCGTGGAGCAGTGGGAAGGATGGAACGGTCAATTGGAGGCGCCCTATACACATCGTCATCATTACTGTGCCAAGTTGTTGAAACATCTCCTTCCAGGTCATCCGTTTCATCAGCCCAGCTGACTGGTTTGGAAACAGGTGCTTCCTCCACCAGTCCCCCCATCCTCAGCCAGAAAGTCTGTAAGGGAGATAGTCTTCCCCTTCTTATTCTTCTTTTTTGCTGAGGCTGCCATGTTGGGAGAGGGAAAGAGAACGCAAAGGCGATCTAAGTGTTTTTAATTTTCCTTTCTATTTATTTCAATAATTCATCTTCTCCACTGTTTTTTGTTGTTTATCTTTTTCATCTATTTCTTAAGATCAATTTAAAGTTATTTTACATTTAGAGTTTTCAGTGGCATTCAAGAGCATGCAATTTCTCTATATAAATTAATACCCACAAGCTTTAGTGTGATACATTCTCATAATTCTTGCTTTATAGAAAGTACATATGTAAACAACCTTTATTTTCTCCAAAGGCAATTTAAGATGGTGCTTTTTAATATCCAAAGAGACACTTTTTTTTTCAGATATCTTTTTTTAATTCTGAATAAAACATGTTACCTAAAAATATACTCTTGGGGGTGGGGCTAGTATGTAACTGATTTTGTAAATATTTTGTGTACACAATAAAATACAAGTATGGTCCCTCTTTCAAAGACATAATCTCTTTTGTTAATTGAATTAGCCCAAACGCCATTCTTAGTTATTTTTAGTTTGTGATATTTGTCTAGTTCTGGAAGAAATATATTAAAATCTTTCATTATGGAATATATTTTTAAATCACATTTTCCTTGCATTTATAAGAAGAATTTTAAAAACATTCAATTTCAATACTGCTTGTTGTATGTGATGTACTGCTTTGCTATATTTATAAATTGTGCTTTATTATTTTACAATATCCTTCCTGTTTCTGGATTTTAGCCTTAAATTCTCCCTTATCTAATACTGATATTGCTAATATAACTTTCTTTGTGTTCTTTTTTAAATATATTTTATCACTTTGTTTTAAGGGTTATTTTCTATAAAGTGTGTGTGTGTGGGAGGGGGGCACGTATTTTTTAACCCAGGTGGCCATTCCTGTCTTTAAATAGAACATATTAGGCTAGTTACATATAGTGTTATCAATAACAGCGAGGTCTCCTTTCAAGTGTTGTTTTCTTGAGTGGTGATGCTCAGTATTAATTTCCTACTACTGTTGCAACAAATAACCACAAACTTAGTGACTCAAAACAAAACATACTTGTAATTTTAGAGCTATGTTGGCTAGGGTTCAACACGGATTTCACTGGGTTAAAATCAAGGTGTCCGTAGACATATGTTTCTGGAGCTCTAGGGAAGCATTTGTTTCCATGCTTTTTCTAGTTTCTAGAGGCCTCCTACATTCATTGGCTCATGCTTCTTACTCCTTTTACAAAGCCAGTAGCATTTCACCTGTCTTACCACTCTTCTGTAGTCAAATTTCCCAGTGACCATACTTGGGAAAATTTCGATGCCTTTAAGAAATTATATGATAAGATTGACCCCACCCAGATAATCGAACATAATCTCCCCAGCTCCAGGTTCATGATTTAGTCACATTTGCAAAGTCCTTTTGTCACATAACACTGCATATTTATAGGTTCTTGGAAATCAGCTGAGGACTTCTTTGGGGGAGAGGGGGCAGTATATTCTCCTCACTACACCTAGCTGAGGTGCCCTGAGCAACCCAGTGTCTTAGAGATTGTCCAGATTGCTATGCATCTCTTCTTTCTAATTATTATTTAGCATTCCTTTTGCATAGTTCCAATCACTCCATCATTATATTATCCATTTAAATTTAACTATAAAAGGAGCAGAATTACTGGCATGTAACCAATGTCTCTCATTTCCTGCTACTGCTGATATTGAAGTTTCTGTTCCAATTCACTTAGTATGTCTATTCTCATAATATGAGTGTTTTTTTCAGATATAATTTCTCATAAGCGATCCCTCACAAATAAGTATTTGGCTCAGACAAGATAGTAGCATAGATATTATGTGAATTCTTGCATGTTCTCAAATATCTTTCATCCTAACTGATAAAGAATATTATTCTAAGATACGAGATTCTTGGGCTACAGTTC
This sequence comes from Aotus nancymaae, assembly GCF_030222135.1. Taxonomy (NCBI): domain Eukaryota; kingdom Metazoa; phylum Chordata; class Mammalia; order Primates; family Aotidae; genus Aotus; species Aotus nancymaae. The sequence goes on along the minus strand of NW_026988507.1, from coordinate 5,663,273 downwards.
TTTTATTCCATCAGACTATAGGGTTTCTTTGAGTATCTAGCTTTTATTGTCACTACTGAAAACTCTGATACAAGACTGCTTTTCCTTTGTAAGTCATCTTTTACTCCTCCTGACAATTTGTAAATGTTCTTCCTCTTATTCTTAGAGTTCAGAAATGTTATCTAGCTATACCTAGCTATGAGACTTTCTTTTTAAATTATTTATCTCTGGATTTCAGCAAACCCTCTAATATGCAGATTCAGATTCCAGTTATTCTTTAATTTAGATAAATGTCCTTCCCTTTACAAAAATTATAGCCTCTCTTACATATATTCCTTTTCCTTCTTTTGCAATTCTCCTTATTTGTAAGTTACATCTATTAGATCTGCATCCTACACTTTTCATATATTCCATGATGGTTTTTGTTTGTATTTTTTTCTCTGTATTTTGAACTATTTCTTCCATTTAACCATTTATACTTCAAATTTGAGCCTTAATAGTAATAATTATTTTTAAAAATTAATTCATTAAATGTTTTAGGTTGAAGATCAGTCCATTGAGGAGCTATAATTGAATGTTGTTAAAGACCTGGAACCAACCCAAATGCCCATCAACGATAAGACTAAACAAGGAAAATTGGCACATATACATCATGGAATACTATGCAGCCGTAAAAAATGATGAGTTCGTGTCCTTTGTAGGGACATGGATGAATCTGGAAACCATCATTCTCAGCAAACTGACACAAGAAGAGAAAATCAAGCACCACATATTCTCACTCATAGGTAGGTGTTGAACAATGAGAACACATGGACACAGGGAGGAGAGCATCACACACTGGGGTCTGTTGGTGGGGGGGCCAAGGGAGGGACAGCGGGGGGATGGGGAAGTTGGGAGGGATAACATGGGGAGAAATGCCAGATGTAGGTGACGGGGGGATGGAGGCAGCAAACCACATTGCCATGTGTGTACCTATGCAACAATCCTGCAGGATCTGCACATGTACCCCAGAACCTAAAGTACAATTAAAAAAAAAAAGATACTTGGATTCCCTTAGAGGAATTATTCTACTTTGTCGCCCACACATAGATTTAGCATTGGGGCTCAAAATGTGCTTCTGATACACCTGGAATATTAGCATTCCCTCGGGTGCTGGTGAGGCTATAGCAGTTTCTGTGCTTGTGGGCTAATTTGGAAAATTGTCAGTTCCCTATTGGGGATCCAGGAAAAAAAACTCTGCTTTTCTGCCTATCAAGGTATAAAGCCAACTGGTCTCACCACTTCAAAGACTGTGCTCAGCCCACTATGGAACTCTTCTGAAATGCCTTAGAAGACAAGGATACCAGCAGGTCCTCAAAAAACAGTCAAGCAGAATGGTACCACTGTTGCTTTGTTCTGTATTATTTGGATTTGCTTTTTTGAAGAGTCTATGTATATCTATGGGCCAAACTCAATCCAAGATCCAAAAGCCTCATTTTCTCTCTCTAAAATGGGAATAAGATTTCTGAGAGAAGAAAATTATGTATGTCAAATGCAAAAATAAAACTAAATGCTGTGAGAAAAGTATTGGTAGTTGTAATTTTCTCTTCTTATTCTCAGATTAAAAATTTAAAAACATTTAATATTCTAATACAATTTTATGTATATTAATTAATTTAATTTCCACAAAACAGACTTAAAGCAGGTGTTATTCTTTATAGATAAGAAAAATGTAGCTCAGAGAACTCAGTAAACTGTTACAAAGCCCCCAAAAGTTGTAGGACCAGGATTCAAATCCAGACCTTTGAACTCTAGTTCCAGTGTGTTTTCCACTATTCCACAGAATCATCCTCACAATGTGACATTATGTCCTCAGGCTTTACAGAGTATCAATTCAAGAGCCATCCATGCTAACAGCATTATTTATCTGTTTAAACTATAGATTTAGGGGCATATGTGCAGGTTTATTACATGGGTATATTGTGTAATGCTGGGGTTTGGCCTTTAGGGAACCCTTCATCCCAACAGTGAAGTTAGTATCCAGTAGGGAGTTTTTCAACCCGTCCCCCAATCCTTTCCTCCCTCTCAACTTTTGGAGTCCCAGTGTCTAGTGTTTCCATCTACATATCCATGTGTGTACTAAGTGTTTAGCTCTCACTTGTAAGTGAGAACATGTGGTATTTCATTTTCTGTTTCTGTGTTATTTCACTTAGGATAATGGCCTCCAGCTGCAGTAATGTTGCTGCAAACTAGCAGCACTTAAGCATCTTTTGAAAGTCATAGCATCTTATTTAATGACTCATACAATAAATTCATGTTTGGATTTAGTTAATGAAAGAAGTTTCTCTACTAACAAATTTGAATGTTTTCTTCTGCCAGAAAGTCAATGCTTCATAACTCTCACATCTTCTTTCTTTTCTTTACTGCCAGGAAATTTAATTCAGCTAAATTTAAGACCTAATTATGGTAATCAAATCATCTTGGGTAACTGATAACACTGAATTCCTTTACTTCTAAAATGTAAGGGATTGTCTTCTTTTTATAACATTTTTTCTTGAAAGTATCATCAAATCATTTTGAATAAATAGTATAAATTAACAATAAATAAAATGAGTTGCTATGTTCTGTACTTTTTAACAGATATTAAGGGGTTCAGAATCTAGAAACAACTTACTAGGCATGGGTAAGAAGAAAGTCATAGTAATCAGCTCTCCTAAAGCACGTAAGAAGAATTTGGAAGGTTAGGAGGGATATCGTTTGGGGAGGAGAGACAAAAGATGGGAGATTGAAAGAATGAGACAGTAGTATACTAATGCTGGGCATAGAGAGCTCAGATAGAAGAGATGACTGGCAAAGATCCCTTAGGAGATCCGGATGCAGAGCCCAGGGACTGATGTGCATGGTGCACTGTCAACTGACTCCTGTGACTCTCCTCAGCTCCTGTCCCTAGCCTTTTACTACTGGTCACATCAAAACCACTCCAGTACAGCTACCTCCCCTAGCATTCATCTGCAATGTGGAAACTCATACCTTCTTGCTTTTGAATCTCTATTAATGCAGGCTGGTTGAGCCTCCTTTCTAGCTTTAGGCTTCTCTAAAAATAAAGAATTCAGCAAGGGCTGGGTGCGGTGGCTCACACCTGTAATCCCAGCAATTTAGGAGGCCGAGACGGGCAGATCACGAGGTAAGGAGTTCGAGACCAGCCTGACCAACATAGTAAAACCTGGTCTGCACTAAAAATGCAAAAATTAGCCAAGCATGGTAGCGGACACCTGTAATCGCAGCTACTCTGGAGGCTGAGGCAGGGGAATTGCTTGAACCCGGGAAGCGGAGGTTGCAGTGAGCTAAGATCATGGCACCGCACTCCAGCCTGGGTGACAGAGCGGGATCCCATCTCAAAAAAAAAAGAATTCAGCAAAATAATGTATGCCCCCAATATCAGACAATGGTTGATATAATTTGGATGTTCCCTCCAAATCTCATATTGAAATGTGATCCCTAATATTGGAGGTGAGGCATGGTAGGAGGTGTTTGGGTCATGAAACAGATTCCTCATGAATGACTTGGTGCCCTCCCCATGCTAATGAGTTGCCACGAGACTGGTTGTTAAAGAGTCTGAGACTGCTCTCATCTCCCTCTTGCTTCCTCTCTCACCATGTCACATGCCTGTCCCCTCTTCAGCTTCTGCCATGAGTGAAAGCCCCCTGAGGCCTCATCAGAAGCCAAGATGCTGGTGCCATACTTCTGCAGCCTGGGGACATAAACCTGTGCCTGGGAGAACTGCATAGGCCTATAGAAGTAACGTCAAAAGACCCTACCCAACATTCTCTACAGTCACACCTACTAGGGATGCTGTGTAGAAAATGGAGTGTTTATACAGTGCTGGTGGGAATGTAAATTAGTCCAGCCACCATGGAAAGCAATCTGGAGATTTCCCAAAGAACTTAAAACTGAACTACTATTTGACCCAGCAATCCCATTACTGGGTATATATCCAAAAGAAAATCAATCATTCTACCAAAAAGACACGTGCATTCACATGCTCATTGCAGCACTATTCACAATAGCAAAGACATGGAATCAACCTAGGGGACAATCGGTGGTGGACTGGGTGAAGAAAATGTGGTACATATACACCATAGACTACTATGCAGCCACAAACAAGAACAAATTCATGTCCTTTGCAGCAACATGGTTGTAGCTAGAGGCCATTATCCTAAGCCAGTTAGCCCAGGATCAGAAAACCAAATACCACATGTTCTCACTTATAAGAAGTGGAAGCTAGACAATGGATACTCACGGATATAAGGATGGCAGCAATAGACACTGGGAACTACTAGAGTGAGGCAGGAAGGCATGAGGGTTGAAAAACTAACTGTTGGGTACTATGCTAGTATCTGGGTGACAGGTTCATTCATACCCTAAACCTCAGCATCATGCAATATATTCAGGTAACAAATCTGCACATATACCCCCGAATCTAAAATATAAGTTGAAAAGAATACCAAATGCCATAGTTTAAAAATAAAAATAAAAATAACTAAGAGTATAATTGGAACATTTGTACCACAAAGAAATGATAGATTCTTGAGGTGATGACTACTCCGTTTTCCCAATGTGATTACTGCACATTATATTCTTACATCAAAATATCTCATGTACCTTTATATGCTTACCATGTACCCACAAAAGTTAAAAATGAAAAACGTAAAAAAAATTATTGAATTCCTCAGATATTCTTTAGAAGATGCAAAACATTCTGTAAATGATTATTAAAACAGTTTAATGTCTCTACCTTTAAAGAAGAAGAGTTTAGTGGGAAGGGGTAGGTACATGATTAAAATGAAAAAACTCTAGAAATTTTAGAAGAAAAAGGCAATATGGAAACGTGGATTACATTCTTCTTGGGAAGGTGTGAGTGGGCAATGAAACCAAGAAGTAAAGTCTAATTCTTCTGGGATTTGCTTATTCCCAGCAGTGTTCATTTGAATGACATTCCAGATCATGACTATTCTTACTATTTCTCTGTAGGAGTCATGATTTTTAATAAAGATGCATCCTACTATAATAAGTAATACAAAAAACACAGAGTTTTTGTTCAGGCAATTTTCCACTACTATGTTCTAAAAAGTAGCAATAGTCATAAGCCCATAAGAATATATGTATGAATTAATATGTTCAAGGACACAAAAGTGGCTTCCAGCTCTGAATAAATCAACTTGCCACCATTTCTTTCTCTAAAGGTCAGCAAAATAAAGCAGGTTACAGTTTGCTATGATTTGAATGTGGTTTGTCCCCACCAAAAATCATGTTGATAGTTTATTCCCAATGACGCAGTGTTGGGAGGCGTCAGTATTTGGGTTTTGAGGGCAGATCCTTCATGAATAGATTGACCTCATCTCTTAGAAGTGAGTGGGTTATTGCTCTTTCAGGAATTAATTCTGGTGAGAACTGGTTGTTACAAAGTGAAGTTCTCCCTTCCGTTTGGTTTCTTTTCATACATGCCAATTCTCCTTTGACCATTGGTTATGTTATGATGCAACAGGAAAGGATTCACCAGAGATCCAGCAGATGCTGGCACCACGCTCTTTGACTTTCCAGCCACCAGGATTGTGGGCAAATAGACTTGTTTCTTTATAAATTACCCAGTCTCAGGTATTCTGTTATAGCAACACAAATGGACTAAACACAGGCTATCTTTGGCAGGTATTTAAAATGAAAAAACAATCACACTAAACTTGCACCTTTCAGCACATAGAAATTGTCCAGACTTCAAACACCACTGTCTGGTTTTAGAGGTGATTAATAGCTTTCTTCCAGTTACTTAACCAGCCTTAACATTTATTGGGTACATTCAAGGATAGAAAGCTCTTATGGAATTACAATTGGTGGAAAAGGTGGTTATAGATACACTCACACCACATTCAGTAAGACTTTAAGGAGCCACTGTGACAGATCTGACTACAGGAAGTTCTGCAAAACTGTCAATTGCTGCTTGTAAACTACGCAGCTTCGAACAAGAAAAACATGTATTTCCTTGTCAGAAGGATGCAAAACTTGACTGAAACTCTTCTGGGCTTATCCATCTCACCCGATGTTAAAGATGAGCTGTTGATTTCCCTCACGCCAAACAGTCTGTTGAGGAAACTGGCAAAGGCACACTCACAGGAAGGAGCAGGCCAGTGTTACTAGGCTACAAAAACGAAATGTTGGAGAAGTTCTGACGACACACAGAACTAATTAGAAAGCACCACTCAGGAAAAAAACAAGTTACTATTATACAAAACATTTAAAAGTTTGTGTCCCAACTCTCATCTCAGGTTATTCTGTCATTAAGTGCAATGCTGAATGTTAACTATTAATAGTGCCACCTTCTCTGCAAACCGATGATGTCTTTGAAAATATATTCTTCCAGAAAAATCACTGAAGACAGATCATTTCAGAGACACTGATGTATTACTCATTAGAAAAGAAGCAGTGTCATGATGCAAAAAAAATTAATAGGAAGCAACTTTTGGGCCTAAAATGTCACAATAAAAATCTGATCATTATCTTTCTCTGTTTCTAAATCAGAAAACTAAGCCTTATATTCACTAAGGAGCAAGTAAAACTGTGAGAGGCTCCAGTGCCTAGGAGAGTGGCTGGTACACGGTGGAAAGTCAGTATCTTATTCTGCAGTGAAGAGATACATTTTTTTTTTGTCCTTTGATTTGTCAGATCACAATATTTATTGCAATACATCTGTTTACAGCTCACAAACAGGAACCTGTTGTTAACTGGCATGAATTTAAAAGCTCATAGTGCAATCGATCAAATCTCTTCTAAAGGACAATGGTGACTGATTTTCAAATTCCAGAAGAGAAACCACAGTAGAGACTAGATTTTTCTCATGGCTAGCTCCTTGGATTGATCTGAAAAAAATCTTTATTGTGTTAGAAAGACCTTAAAACACTTGAAAGTTATGTTTTCTTTGGATCTATCTGGTACATAATGGTATCTTTAAAAATGCTCTTTTACAAAATCTAGTTCTACAGGCAAGTGTATTTAACTCATTAATTTAGCATTCTCCCAGTCTCCTTGGCCTTATTAATCATGAATGAAGAGTATTATACTGAGGTGGATAAAAGCATAAACTATGGTTTCAGACTGCTGGGCTTGAATCTTGGCTTCGCCCACTTAGTAGCTATGATACTTCATGAAGATCATTTTAGTTAATTGTGTCTCAGTTTTACTACCTATACGACGGGCCTAGTGATAGCACTGCTTTAGGAATAAATTAGTAAATTTAATTTGTCAGTTAACTCGGTTAATACATGTGAAACATCTAGAAGGTAGAATATAGTAAAGACTACATAAATATTAGTTATGTTATTATTCATGGTTATTTTAACACAGAAAATAATTTGCTTCTCACAGAGACAGACGATCATAAAAGTGAAATAAATAATGGGAAAGCAATTCCAAATGTAATATGTTAATTCATGATCTGTTACTCGATTTTGATCAGTTCCATCTTTCGGTTTCCATATTACCAGCTTTGAAGTCTCTGAAACTGATTCTGGATAAGAACTTATTTTGAAGATAATTTCATTATATTTCAGAATGATCAATCCATAGCTATACTGGTATCTTTATGAGGTCATTTGTGTCAATGATTTACCAGTGTTCTGAATTTATAAAGAATTGCTTTTACTTTCTTTGATTACAGGAAATGGTAGGTGGTATATCCAATTGCCCAGAAATCACCTTGATTCCTCCTTCTACTCATCTTCCACATTGAATCTGTAGGTTCTTACAGTTCTGTGTTTCTGATTCATCCACTTCCCTTTATCTCCAGAGCCACCATCCTAGTCCAAGCTGACATTATCTCTTTCTCCCTTATCTTACACACCTGCCTTCTATACTCTTTAGATACTTGGGGCTTTTGCATTTGCTGTTCCTGTGTCTGAAATGATTTCTACCTAAGCATCACACAAGACTGCTACTTTCTCAGCTCTCATCTCAGCTCAGCTAGGTCTTCCTCAGAAAGTTCTCATTTATCTGAAAGTTTCTCGTCTACCCCAGTACTCTCCATCACATCACCCTATTTATTTTTGCTGTGGACTGAATTGTGTCCTCTCAAAATGCTTATGTTAAAGCTCTAACCTCCAATGTGATAGTATTTGGTATGTAATTAGATCGAGATGAGATAAGGAGGGTAGGGAGCTCATGATGGAATTAGTATCCTTATCGTAAGAGACTATAGAGCTGGTTCTCTCTCTACCATGTGAAGACACAGAGAGAGGTACTCATCTGCAAGCCAGGAAGACAAACCTCACCAGAACTGAACTCTGCCAGAAACTCGATCTTGGATTTTCCAATCTCTAGAGCTATGAGAAATAAATGTATCTTGTTTAAAGCCACCCAGTCTTAAATAAAATATCACCCAGCGATATTTTGTTATGGCAACCTAAGCCAACACAATTTCCTATACAGCATGTAGTGCAATCTGGATTTCTCTTTTTTCTTTATTTAACTTTGTAAGAGCTAGGACTTTGCCATCTTGTTTTAATTCCTTAAGGGCCAGGACTTTGTCGTCTTGTTCACTACCATAACCCAGAAACTGGAACACTGACTGACACATGTATAGTAGATACTCACTAGCAACTTCTGAATAAATGAGCAATGATGCACAGATGAGATACTTTTTCCAGATGTGATATGTTTTCTTTAAGGAACATTACCTGAGGGGTGAAATGCTAAATTTTAGTAGAAATTCAGTTTATAGTCCACTGATTGAATCACAGATTCCACTCCATCCCATTTCTAGGCAAAAATAAATATACCTTCTCAGACAAGTAGTTTCATACTTTAAAAAAATACCATAAAGTGTAGAATCTATGTGTCACTGCCAATACTTTATGGCTAGGATATTCTTATAGCAGAAGAACTCCATTTGGCAACATATGTCTTTTTTTTTAAATTTCACTTAAATTCAGACTCTACTAAATACTTCTAGAAGACTAATGGAAATGGATATGCCATCAGTTTATTTGCTTTAGGGACCGAGAATATGGACCTGTGGTGGGTGAAGTTAAGCTAAAGAATAAAGGACTGAGGTTCATAAGTTTGAACCAAGGGAAATGGACCATTTTAGGGAGCAAACTAATAACAAAAAGGAAGAGCAATTTTGGATGGAACACGAAGTTTCTCAAGAAGAAGGAAATATATGGAAAAATCCAGAGGCACCCTCAAGAGTTATTTTACTGTGATCTGTGGAGACAGCTGGGTAGAAGGCAATTCTTCTCTGTAGCGTGGGACGAGTACAGACCACAGGACAGCAAATGAGAGTTTCAATTTGCCATTCCTGTTGGAGCTCAGTGTGGACCCAGAGTCCCAGCGGCAAGCCAGAACAATGACATCTGGAATGGAGACACCACAGGGGAGGACATCTTGTCTTTGTGACTTTATTCACCTCTGGCTTCTATGATAGCAAGTCAGTGGAGAATAGGACATGTCGGCCAAGAAATATTCCCCCAAAGACTCCTGAAATTATATGGGTTTAATTAAGGTGATCTGCTAAGAAAGGATTGATTCTTTTGTAGAAATTTTAATTTTTAGTTCCAGGCTGGTGTACTAGGTCATAGGAATTGCATCCCTAATATAAAACTTCGGTGTTCATCGGGGCTTTGGTCCTTAGTATTAGCAGTAAACGCTGCTTAATGAATCAGCTCTGAATTCTGCCTCACATGACTATTCTAACAACATTCATATAGTGTTTTACAGTGTACACAACCAGATCATCTCAGCAACTCAATAATGAGAGTAAAGTTTGGGTCCTAGGGAAAGAGCTCAGTGAACTCTAAGCGAAGTCATGTACTTCCATTTTAATTCATTCTTCTTAGTCAGACTCAGAAATTCAAAGCTTAAGGGCAAAGCTTCTCACAGTGCTTAGTATGTACAAATAATTTTGCTCTTAGCTTTCCCCCACTGTTCTAGGGTACCCTTTAGGACCCAAGAGAAAGGAAAGAAAAATTTAATATGATACACTCAGCACTGTGGGGACCCTTTCTTCCCGCCAAGCCTGGCCCCTGAACAAATTTGAGAAAACTGCAACTAGGTTAGGAGGACTCACATCAAAAGGAGTCTCTATCCAGGCTGTCTTATCCTAATTTATAAAAGTGACATAATTGTAAAATAGAAAAATAACCTGCTTGTGATAGCTATGCATTACAAAGAGCGTTCTACAAAAGATTTTAAAATCTCACATTAAAAAAAAATATGTATTTTTTCACTAATTAAAAATAAGATGAAAAATAATTACATGGTTCTTTATCCAAAGAGGAGGAGTACAGCACCTAAGTCAACAATTTTCTCCCATTTCTGTTGGACTTACCATTTCACAGATGAGAAAATTAAGGATCTAAGAGATTTAATGACAAATAAGTGGTAAAAGCAAACTTCCATCTCCAGAATTATCTTCCTCAACCTTTTTTGGTCAATTCTGAAACTTCAAGAGGACTCTCAATTTCATAGCATTGACTCAAGCTCCTTTAATCAAATGAATTTTGTGTATGAAGTTGCTATCCTTTGAATTTATCTTTTTTTTCATTTTTTGAATGAAACTTCAGAGTATCAACTGACCTTTAATTTCTACCAGCCTATAAATATGTTCTTATTTCTACAGCAAGGATTTCATCTTCAGTATGATCTATGTCTTCTGCTGACATGCTGATTCCTCTAGAAAATTTTGGTATGGCCCTAACTTAAGTGTCTTTCTACAGGGACTGAGAAGCCTTCTGGAAAAAGAGTTTGCCTAAAGGGAAGAAGGAACCAGGCATGACACATTTATAACAAAGTCTTTGTCATTGAAAGAGAATAAGAAATTTCAGCACAATATAGTGGCTGTCAATCAAATACATGTCCAGCCCAGATGGTCTAGAATGAGAAAAATTTTAACAAAAATAGAAAGAGCAGTTTTACACAAAAACTCTGAAAATGTTGGTGTAGAGGCAGGGCTGCTTGGGGATCTGTTTGACAAATTATAACACAAAGGGAGGAAAGGCATGCTTTGCCCATTTATCCACTGCTGGGCTTGAGCACATTCTCAATGATGCCTGGGGGAGCAGTGGCAGAGCCTAGTAGAAGATTATGGTGCCCAGGGGAATATTTGAAAGCTAATAGAGCAATAGCAGAGTCCCAAGGAAGCGTAATTGTTTATGAGAGCATATTAGGCACCTTTTTGGGTTTTGTGGAAATACTTGGTGGTGAACACTGCAAAGCTTAGGGAGCTTAAATATACAAGTAGGTGTAAGATCCAATATAATGTATTTATAATAATATTTAGTTTTATTATAAATAATAAATTATAAAATTATAAATAATAAATAAACAACCACCTCATCTGTAGCCTCAAGTGAGAAACTCAGAATGGATTTTACCCTGCTTTAGCTTCTGTCAATTGAATGTGTAGAACTATGGAGGGTGGGATGGGGATGAGGCAGGAACTCGAAGTTGGCAACATATTCCCATGCACCAATGCAGTAAGGTTATTTAATTGTAATGTAATTGTAATTGATGTAATTATAATATATACAGCTGCCTCCATGCAGTGATTGTCAATGCAATTTCAAAGAACTTCCTGTGCCCATTTCTACTAGGGCTTTAGCCAATCGCAGAAGACAGGACAAAATGTAAATATAACAGTAAAGCAGGTAGAAGCCTCAAGCCTCATGCCTCACTCAAAATGTTTCATCCTCAGCTAATCTATGACAAAGCAAATCAGTATCTATATCTATATACAGATTTTTTTTTTCTGCTTACCTAAGGAAAAATGAGGTAGAGTATTTCTGGTGTATGTATATATATTATTTGTGTAAAAACTAACTACATGTAGACATATAGTCAACATTTTATATTTTAGCATATAGGCACATATTTACATATATTTTTACTTCTATGTACATACATACATATATATTTTTTAGTAGGTATTTTTGCTTCATATGCCCTATATTCTTTATCAGCTCTTCAGTAGTGACTGTATTTAATTTTTCATAAGTATTTCCATGGAATGTTGTTGGTTTTTCTTTTTAAATGGGTGAGCCACTTTTGTCCAACGTTAATGGAGGACATGTTGTCCTACTAATCATTTTTTTTTTAAATTCATACACCTATCCAGTTAGAAAATTTTAATGTTTTCAGAAAGGTTACAAAAAAGATGTAGAGATCATGTACTCGTTAAAGAAAATTGCATTAGATATTTTAAAAATAAGAAAATGCTATTTCTGGGCATTTACACGAGAACAAATGTAAAATTATAATAGGCAAGGTGACTCTGGTTCAACATAGGTACATTAACCAAAATCACAGTTACATCCAGATTGTGTGACCCTTTTGTCTAGCTTCATGGAAAAAACATTAGATAAGGACACCAGTTTTATAGGAAACATAAAAAGTAGTCTTGACCTAAGGCCAAAAATGAACATTTGCAGGCAAAATTAGCAAGTGAGAAGACCATTTAAATATTCCAAGTATTGCAGATTGTATTTCAGAGGACTCCATGTTTGGAGAGCAGAACTGGTTGGGGATCTAAGTTTATCTAACATGCAGAGAGGTTGGTTAGATGGCCTTAGCTTTAGAAGATAGACAGAATATTCACACATAGATCATGTTCCACGATATGCCTTTGTAGCATAATCATAAAACATTTCATAGATAGTAATATTTTAATCTAATTTTATGTCACATATAATTGGTCAATATCAGTGAGTGTGTTATAGTAATAGCAACTCCGTTAGTTAGTAATTATTGATCTTGAGTCTAATACTTTGCTTTTCTTAGACTTAGTTTTGCATCTGTAAAAGGGAAAAAAATAGGTTTTTTTTGGTAAACATCTTAGAAGAATTGTGAGGATGAAAAGATAAAATATTCATGCAAGTTCTATATAAATGTAAACTATATTTGATGAACATTACATTTAAAAAACACTTGATCAGTGTGTCCTCATGTACAAATAAACATAAAGGCACAGAAACTTCTTGCAAAGTAGCAGTAAAAAAGGAAGGGATAGAGAGAGGGAGGAAAGAGGAAAAGCAAGGGAAAGAATAAATCAGCCAATCTATTTATGACACATTTGCTCTAAAAAAAAAAAATAAAACCCTGAATTTAGTCTTATTTATTCTTGTGAATAGACACCATGTTCTCCACTGATGAGCTCCTGTTAGATGTACTAAACCAAACAAAACAGAAGAAAACTCTACTAATTCACTTGCCATAGGCTTAGAATTTGTGAAAGCAAACAGAGAAATACTGTTTTACAGTCGTGTTTTACTCTCTGTGAATATCTATAAACCTAAGAAAATTAACATATATAAATAAGGTAATAAGAAGAAAGCTGAATGCTCTTGAAGAAAATAAACTTTTCAAGATGCCCCCGGGGCCTTTAACAACATAATTTGCATATAAATAATTGACACCTAATTATAAATCATTTTGACCTATTCATCAAAGCAGGTTCCAAAGGACAGCTGGTAAGCAGGGCTTTGTTTGCCTAGTTCCAATTACTGTATTAATTAAAATTTAATTGAACAACTAAGCTTAATTAATTAACTAAATAACATAATAGAAAAGGAACACTAAAAACAATGCAATTTTACAATTATGACTGCTAGTATTAGATTAGTTTCCCCAGGAAACATGAATTACTGCAGTCTTCATGCGGTTGTATTTGCTTTCATTTTTTTGACCCTTTAATCCTCTAATTCTCTTGTAACCTTTGAACTTCCTATCTCCTAACTCTGTAAAATGCAATCTTGGCATATTTGTCTTTAGCTTTCACATTCAAGCTCCAAGGTGGGTTTGTTCAGTCAGCTTATTCATAAATATTTTAACTTCACCAAAGTGTGTAGTTTTGGTTGAATGATTTAAAACAGAGAGAAGATGGTGCGACATTATGACTCATAGTCACAGCTCTGGTTTTGAGACTTAGGAAAAACTAAGATGAGGATCTTGATTAATTTCCACAGCATTTTATTAGTCTGTTTAATTTTCAAATTCTCTTTCGTACTTAGAAAATGTGCTTAGCCACCAAGTGGACCTAATAGGTATCTACAGAAATCTCCACCCCAAATCCATAGAATATACATTCTTCTCAGCACGGCATTGCACCTACTCTAAAATTGACCACATAATTGGAAGTAAATCACTCCTCAGCAAATGCAAAAGAATGGAAATCATTAACAAACAGTCTCTCAGACCACAGGGCAATCAAATTAGAACTCAGAATTAAGAAACTAACTCAGAACCCTACAACTTCATGGAAACTGAACAACTGGCTCCTGAATATCGACTGGATAAACAATGAAATGAAGGCAGAAATAAAGATGTTCTTTGAAACCAACAAGAACGAAGACACAACATACCAGAATCTCTGAGACACATTTAAAGCAGTGTCTAGAGGAAAATTTGTAGCAATAAATACCCACCAGAGAAGTGAGGAAAGATCTAAAATCAACACCCTGTCACCCAAATTGAAAGAGCTAGTGGAGCAAGATCAAAAAAACTCAAAAGCTAGCAGAAGACAAGAAGTAACTAAGATCAGAGCAGAACTAAAGGAGATAGAGACACAAAAAACCCTTCAAAAAAATCAGTAAATCCAGGATCTGGCTGTTTGAAAAGATCAACAAAATAGACCTCTAGCCAGATTAATAAAGAAAAGGGAGAAAAATCAAATAGATGCAATAAAAAATGATAAAGGGGATATCACCACTGATTCCACAGAAATACAAACCACTATCACAGATTACTACAAACAACTCTATGCACATAAACCAGTAAACCTGGAAGAAATGGATAAATTCCTGGACACTTACACCCTCCCAAGCCTAAACCAGGAAGAAGTTGAAACCTTGAATAGACCAATAACAAAGGCTGAAGTTGAGGCAGCTATTAATAGCCTACCAACCAAAAAAAGCTCAGGTCCAGATGGGTTCACAGATGAATTCTACCAGACGTACAAAGAGGAGCTGGTACCATTCCTTCTAAAACCATTCTAAACAAGACAAAAAGCGGGAATCTTTCCCAAATCATTTTATGAGACCAACATCATTCCTGAAACCGAAGCCCGGCAGAGACTCAACAAAAAAAGAAAACTTCAGGCCAATATCCATCATGAATATAGATGCAAAAATCTTCTATAAAATACTGGCAAATCAATTGCAACAGCACAATCAAGTAGGCTTCATCCCAGGGATGCAAGGCTGGTTCAACATACTCAACTCCATAAACGTAATCCACCACATAAACAGAACAAAGACAAAAACCACATGATTATCTCCATATATGCAGAGAAGGCCTTTGACAAAACTCAACAGTCCTTTATGTTAAAAAACTCTCAATAAACTAGGTATTGAAGGAACGTATCTCAAAACAATAAAAGCTATTTACAACAAACATACAGCCAAGATCATACTGAATGGTCAAAAACTGGAAGCATTCCCTTTGAAATCTGGCACTAGACAAGGATGCCCTCTCTCACCACTTATATTCAATATAGTATTGGAAGTTCTAGCAAGGGCAATTAGGCAAGAAAAATAAATAAAGAGTATTCAATTAAGAAAAGAGGAAGTCAAATTGTCTCTATTTGCAGACAACATATTTTATATTTAGAACACCCTATCATCTCAGCCCAAAATCTCCTGAAACTGATAAGCAACTTCAGCAAAGTCTCAGGATACAAAATCAATGTGCAAAAATCACAAGCATTTCTATACACCAGTAACGGACTAACAGAGAGCCAAATTATGAGCAAATTCCCATTCACAATTGCTACAAAGATAATAAAATACCTAGGAATACAACTAACAAAGGATGTAAAGGGCCTCTTCAAGGAGAACTATAAACCACTGCTCAATGAAATAAGAGAGGACACAAACAGATGGAGAAACATTCCATGCTCATGGTTAGGAAGAATCAATATTGTGAAAATGGCCATACTGCCCAAAGTAATTTATAGATTCAACACTATCTTCATCAAGCTACCAATGACCTTCTTCACAGAACTGGAAAAAAAACACCTTAAACTTCATATGGAACCAAAAGAGAGCTTAAATAGCCAAGACAATCCTAAGCAAAAAGAACAAAGCCAGAGGCATCACACTACCTGATTTCGAACTCTACTACAAGGCTACAGTAATCAAAACAGCATGGTACTGGTACCAAAACAGAGATATGAACCACTGGAACAGAACAGAGGCCCTTGAGGCAATGCCACACATCTACAACCATCTGATCTTTGACAAACGTGACAAAAACAAGCAATGGGGAAAGGATTCCCTGTTTAATAAATGGTGTTGGGAAAACAGGCTGGCAGTGTGCAGAAAGCAGAAACTGGACCCCTTCCTGACACCTTACACTAAAATTAACTCCAGATGGATTAAAGACTTAAACATAAGACCTAACACCATAAAACCCTAGAAGAAAACCTAGGCAAAACCATTCAGGACATAGGCATAGACAAGGACTTTATGACTAAAACACCAAAAGCAATGGCAACAGAAGCCAAAATATTCAAATGGGACCTAATTAAACTCCAGAACTTCTGTACAGCAAAAGAAACAATCATTAGAGTGAACCAGCAAACCAACAGAATGGGAAAAAATTTTTGCAATCTACCCATCTGACAAAGGGCTAATATCCAGAATCCACAAAGAACTAAAACAGATTTACAAGAAAAAAAACTAACATACCATCCAAAAGTGGGCAAAGGATATGAACAGACACTATTCACAAGAAGACATATATGAGGCCAATAAACATAGGAAAAAATGCTCATCATCACTGATTATTAGAGAAATGCAAATCAAAACCACATTGAGATACCATCTCATGCCAGTTAGAATGTCAATCACTAAAAAATCTGGAGACAACAGATGCTGGAGAGGATGTGGAGAAATAGGAACACTTTTACACTGTTAGTGGGAGTGTAAACTAGGTCAACCATTGTGGAAGATAGTGTGGTGCTTCCTCAAGGACCTAGAAATAGAAATTCCATTTGACTCAGCAATCCCATTACTGGGTATATAGCCAAAGGATTATAAATCATTCTATTATAAAGACACATGCACACGTATGTTCATATCGGCACTGTTTACAATAGCGAAGACCTGGAACCAACCCAAATGCCCATCAACGATAGACTGGACAAGGAAAATGTGGCACATATACACCATGGAATACCATGCAGCCATAAAAAATGATGAGTTTGTGTCCTTTTTAGGGACATGGATGAATCTAGAAACCATAATCCTCAGCAAACTGACACAAGAACAGAAAATCAAACACTGCATGTTCTCACTCATAGGCAGGTGATGAACAATGAGAACACAAGGACACAGGGAGGGGAGCATCACACACTGGGGTCTGTTGGGGAGTAAGGGAGGGACAGCAGAGGGTGGAGGTGGGGGTGGGAGGGATAACATGGGGGGAGAAATGCCAGATGTAGGTGACAGGGGCATGGGGGGGTGGGGGGGGATGGAACCAGCAAACCACCTTGCCATGTGTGTACCTATGCAACAATCCTGCATGATCTGCACATGTACTCCAGAACCTAAGGTACAATTAAAAAAAAAGGGAGGGAGAGAGATCCAAGATGGCTGATCACTAGCAGCTTGGGATCGTAGCTCCCAGTGAAAGCGCAGAGAACGAGAGGACGCCACACTTTCAGACAAATTTTTGTTGCTCACGGACCAAGAGATTCCTAGTGGAGGAGCCCCACGGGTCACCAGGGCGACTCTTGTGGCCGGCGCGGTGGATTTGCTGGTGCCTCAGCGCAGCAGTTCTTGGTGCAGAGTCCGGAGATTCCCAGGCAGAAAAGCACCATCAATCTTAACACCGCTGTTTTGGCCGGCGCAGTGGATTGCTCAGATTTTGGCGCTGGGAATCAACAAGTTGGACGCCTGCTCAGAGACCTAGTTAGAAAGTTGGTAATTACAAAGACGACAGAGGGATAAATATATAATGAAGGGAAGAAACCAGCCTAAAGAGGCAGAGAATACTCAAAATCAGAATGCCTCTCCCTCTACAGGGGATCACAGTTCCTCATCAGCAACAGAACAAGGCTTAATGGAGAATGAGTGTGTTCCATTTTCAGAAACAGGTTTCAAAAGGTGGGTGATAAGAAACTTCTGGGAATTAAAAGAACTTGTTCTAATCCAATGTAAAGAAACTAAGAACCTTGAAAAAAGGTTTGACAAAATGCCAACGAGAATGGACAATTTAGAGAGGAATATAAGTGAATTGATGGAGCTGAAAAACACAACACAAGAACTTCACGAAGTATGCACAAGTTTAAACAGTCGAATTGATCAAGCGGAAAAAAGGATATCAGAAGTCGAGGACCAGCTCAGTGAAATGAAACGAGAAGACATGGTTGGAGAAAAAAGGATAAAAAGGAATGAGCAAAGTCTCCAGGAAATATGGGACTATGTGAAAAGACCTAATTTATGTTTGATAGGTGTACCTGAATGTGATGAAGAGAATGAATCCAAGTTGGAAAATACTCTTCAGGATATCATTCAGGAAAACTTTCCCAACCTAGGAAGGCAGGGTAATATTCAACTCCAGGTAATACAGAGAACACCACAAAGATATTCTTCAAGAAGACCAACCCCAAGGCACATAATCGCCAGATTTATTAGGGTTGAAATGAAGGAGAAAATACTAAGGGCAGCCAGAGAGAAAGGTCAGGTTACCCATAAAGGGAAACCTATCAGACTTACAGCAGATCTCTTAGCAGAAACCCTACAAGCCAGAAAAGAGTGGAGACCAATATTTAACATCCTTAAAGAAAAGAACTTTCAACCCAGAATTTCATATCCAGCCAAACTAAGCTTTACAAGCGAAGGAAAAATTAAATCTTTTGTGAACAAGCAAGTACTTAGAGATTTCACCACCACCAGGCCTGCTTTACAAGAGCTTCTGAAAGAAGCACTATACATGTAACGGAACAACCAATATCAGCCTTTCCAAAAATATATCGAAAAGCAAAGAGCATCAACACAATGAAAAATTTACACCAACTAATGGGCAAAACAGCCAGCTAGCATCAAATGCCAGTATTAAACTCATATATATTCAAATTGGACAAAAAGTCAAAACCCATCCATATGCTGCATCCAGACCCATCTCACATGCAACGATACACAAAGACTCAAAACAAAGGGATGGAGGAAGATTTACCAACCAACCAGAGAGTAAAAATAAACAAATAATAAAAAGTAGGAGATGCAATTCTCGCCTCTGATAAAATAGACTTTACAGCAACAAAGATCAAAAGAAGCCAAGAAGGACATTACATAACGGCAAAAGGATCAATGTAACAAAAAGAGCTAACGATTCTATAAATCAACAAGACAGAAAATTAACAAGGATATTCAGGACTTGAACTCAGACCCAGAACAAGTAAACTTAATAAACATTTATAGAACTCTCCACTTTAAATACACAAAACATACATTACCACCTCACACCTATTCCAAAAGTGACTACATAATTGGAGGTAAATCACTCCTCAGTAATTGCATAGCATTTCATAGGTTTAAATGAAATATTGGTTGGCTGCTTGTTTGTTATTTTCTTCCCTTATTCCTTCCTGTCTACATCATTAAGTATAATTATTGGTATAAAAGAGGTTTTCAATACCCACTTCTAAACTACATTCTAGCCTGGGCAAGAAAGCAATACTCCCATTCTCTTTCTCTCTTTCTTTTCCTTTTTCTTCCTCTTCTTCATTCTTTTTTTTCTTTCTTTCTTCTTTTTTTAAAAATAAATAAATAAATAAATAAGTGACAAAGAGGTTCACATAGGGAAAAACAGAATTTGCTTCATGAGATTGAAGTTTTTCTTTTATGTAAAAAGTTGGATCTAATTCCTTATTTAAGAGACTCAATTGCATTAATTCTGAAAGGAGACCAGACCTATTAACTATCCCTTTATTTTGCATAATCATGTTTTTTCCTTCTAAAGTTATATTAAGTAATGAAAAATCAGTGTGTTGCACTTATATTGAGACAATAAAAAATAAATAAATAAGTAAAGGTATATGCTAGCCATTGTGCCAATTAGTTTTTAGCCATATTTACCTTTGTCTTTTATAAATTGAAAAGGTTTGATTATATTGTCCAAGGAAATAAAATTTCATATTATGCTAAATTCAAATATAATTATTTTTCAAGACAGAATACCAGGGTTTCTATGTGCTCACACATTTAATTATAGGAGTACCATGCCTTTATCAAACAAGTAGCTTTCACATTAAAATAACATAATGTTAGCAAAAATTGCCCTGTATTATTATAAATTTTTTAAATAGCATATTAGTTTCTATAATTTACCGTATTAGTTAGAGTTCTATCAAAGAAACAGAAGATGGGATTTGTTACAGGAATTGGACCTCCCACAATTGTGGGAGCTGGTTAACAGTTTCTGCGAGGCTCTTGTCTTCCAGTCTGATGCTGGAGACGCAATCAAGAAGGAAAGGCAGGAGGAAAGCGAGGGACAGCAGAAACAAGCTGGAACCCACAAGCCCAATCCGGAGATTACGAAGCCAGCTGAAACCTGTGTCAATTCCTGCTGCCTCTGACCTTAATGGTATAGGCGTCCTGCAGAAGCCAGTTTCTGCTGTAAGGTAGCTAAACACACATACATGCCCAGAAGTCAGAAAAACTAGAGGAGGATCCAGGGAAAGGTGCCGCAATTGCAGATCCAGCTGCGGCCTCTCGCCACAAGGTGAGCTGGCAGGTAAATAACAACCCTATATAATGGCTGCCGATTCACTCCCAGCCTTCAAATCCCCCAAGAGTCTATCCTGCGGTGCGCCTGAACAGAAACACAGGCAAGGGAAGTCTAGGCGCTGTATTTCAGCCTGGCCAATTTGACACACTTCGAAGCCACAGCAGTCTACCTCTTGTCAGCTTGGCGCCCATATGTAAGGTAGTCTGTTTTCACACTGCTAAAAATAACTACCTGCGACTGGGTAATTTATAAAGAAAAGAGATTCAATTGACTCACAGTTCCACATGGCTGGGGAGGCCTCAGGAAACTTCCAGTCACAGTGGAGGGCAAAGGAGAAGCAAGCCCTTTCTTCCCAAGGTGGCAGGAGGCCGTGGGCAGGAAGTGCTGAGCTTTTAAACCATCTGATCTCACGAGAACTCTATCGTGAGGACAGCAAGGGGGAAGGCCGCTCCCATAATCCAATCACTTCCCACAAGGCCCCTCCTTCAACATGCGAAGGTAATTCAACACGAAATTTGGGTGGGAACACAAGAGCCAAACCGTATCAGTGCATTTGACAGTGATCATAGGCATAGACCCTGAGAATGACGCTGTATGGTAGGTGCATCTGAATATTTGTTTGGAATTCTGAGCTAAGGAATTCAGGAATGGCCAATCAGGGGAGTCATTTCTTATCTATAAGGAACACCTGAGCCCCTGGATGGTCCTGTGGAACACCTGCTGTAGGGGAGAATCAAGGCCTTTTGTTTTGGGTTAACAGTATGGTTGCCAGGTGGAGATTGTTAGGGGGAGTGCTAAGTGAAAATGCTCTGTAAGCTACATGCCTTCTGCAAAACGGCTGCAGCTCTCTTGCCCATGCTGCCGCTGCTGGACTACTCTATATGTGCATTTCCCCACTAATAAAGCCCTATGTCGCGTAAAAAAAAAAAAAAAAAACAGAAAGAAAGAAAGAAAATGTGCTTGGCTTAGTAGTTACTTTATTTAGGATTGTTAGCAATTCCTGGAAAGGGTCTAGGGAGTAAGTAAGGTTACTCAGTTGGAAATTTTTCAATTCTCCCTCAGCCTTTAAATAAAGCCTCTGATCTAGAAAATTAGTGAGAGCAGAGCTGTGTCTTGATTTGGGCTCCATTACAGACAGCTGCTGATTCATCCGAGAAGAACTCTCACTGTTCTTTGCTTGGTCATACTCAAAAGAGAGGTGAGGTAGGAGAAAGGGAGTCTCATCCTGGAAGTGGACATGCAACACAAAGGGAAAATATTTTTTAAAAAAAGGTGGGACTCAGGGTCACTGTACCTGTCAGTTCCCTTGCCTGCCCCCATCCCAACCAGCACAGCCAAAAACTGTCCTCCCAGCATGCCAACTCTTTCTCATTGTTTCCCTCTTCATTACACTCTGAGCAAATGATCACCTCTTGTTACCACGAAGCTCCCATTTTTTGACCCACTGCAAATATGTCTGGGCACTAGAACAAATAAAACACTCTCTCTGATTGTATTTGCAAAGTTTTTAGAGTAATAGTATATTAAGCGGTTGCCAGGCATGGACACTGTAATGGGAGGACAGGAATCATGGCTTTCTTTTTAAATTTTTGCTTCCCACCTGTAGCATCCATTATCATACCTGGCATACCATAGGGTTCTAATAAATGTTTGGATAAGTAGTAATGGATAAATAATCTTAACGTCATTGCAGAAAGAAGTCTTGTCCTTAGGGTCTGATTTGCCAGGCTTCATTGTTCTATTTCTCTCTTTTGCTTTTTCACAGGTCCTGTTGTTTTGATAAGTGGGTGCTATAAAAAACTTTAAATTACCACAAGGTTAATTCTTATGTTGTACTGTAGTCAAAATGACACAGATTCATAGGGAATTGAGACTGACTCGCATTCAAGTTTAAATATATTCTGTATCTGTCTAAAATTGAGGAGACACTTGGCTGAACTCTGGAGGTATAGAATGTGGTATTTCATTAACATTTCCTGGTAGCTTTCAAAATATTATCCAGTGCTCAGGCAACAATCCAGGGTTCCTGCTATGGCTAATTTAAAATCCACCAAAGTCAATGGTAATTCTTTTAAAGTTGGAAAAAAAGCAACAAGTCAGTTCAGCATTGTGGTTTTTGAGACTTCAGCATCTAGTAATGATGGACTGCATAATTTGGAGCAACCCTTCCACTGAGGACAACTAGAAAATAGGGACAAGAGAGAAAAATCATCCACTCGAGGACATCAGAGAGATAACAGAACAAAGGATTATCGGGTCAAGATTGGAAAAAGAAAGGGACTCCTACCTTAATGACTTTAACTCAGCAATTGGGGCTGGTTTTGTCCTGAGAACATTTGCTGATCCAGATGAGGCTGCTAAGACTAACCAGAGTTTTCACAATCTTAAAAGGGTACAGGGCTGAACACTGAGTTTGGTAAACCACCTTTATCTTGGATTGGGACTCAAAAGGCTATGCTTCAGGAGTAAAGGTAACCCAGAAGTAAACTAGCCTTCTCCCTAGCTGTAACCTGGCCCAGATTACCCAGAACAATCTCACTCTAAAATTCAATTAAAATAATCCTTGTTGGCCAAGTGCAATGGCTCATGCCTATAGTCCCAGCACTCTGGGAGGCTGAGGCACACTGATCACCTTAGCTCAGGAGTTCAAGACCAGCTTGGGCAACGTGGCAAAACCCAGTCTCTATCAAAAAATTAAAAAAACAATTGCCGGGCACAGTGGTGTGCACCTGTGGTCTCAGCTACTCAAGAGGTTGTGGTGGGAGGATTGGTTGAGCCTGGGAGGCTGAGATTGCAGTGAGCCAAAATCATGCCACTGTATTCCAGTGTGGGTGACATAGTGAGAACTCCTCTTAAAAGAAGAAAATCTTTTTTTTATTAATCTCCCCAGGTATCTACAGAAGCAAACAAAAATTCTCCTAAAGTAATATAATATTCTACGCCTCAAATTATTTCTAGGATTGTTTTTTCAAACCAAAGTCCTGCACACAGTCAATGATATAACCAAACTCATGGGGAGATAAGACAACATGAATGAGAACTGGCAGAAAAATAGACAACAGGAAACATCCAGAAGCTGCAGATGTCATGTGGGAATTATTAGATTTCAAAGTCACTAAAAAGAATTTAAAATTAATTTCATTTCAACAAATGGTTATTGAGTGCTAGTCTAGATAAATTCAAGAATATAAATACAAATAGGCTATAATCTCCACTTTCAGGAAATTTAGAGTAAAGCCACAGAAAATATATATGCAATTTTCCCCTTTTATTTATTAAGTTTTTATGGATGAACTGGTAGAATAAAAGAGCAAAAAAAGAAAAAGGTAAGGGAAATTTCTATCCCCATTAGCTTCCAAGCAAGTATGAGAAAGAGGCATTTAGAGGGAAATATCACTATGGGGTAAATATTAAAAATAGGGAAAATTAATCAAGGTGATGGAAGGGTTGACTCATGTGAGAAAGTAGTGATTGGGCTAGGAACAAAGCATAGGATTTTACTGGTGTTGTCTGTTAAATAACAGCTTGAATACATGGCTCCTTGACCTAAAACCTGTAGGGACTCCGTATCCACTATATCATAATATCTGTGTAACAGGCTTATTAAATTTACTGAATCAGAAGGTACAATCATTTTACAGCTAGCTGTAGAATTAAATTAAATTAAAAGTAAGTCTAAATTAATACTTCAGTTTACCATCCAATTTCAATCTAGGTGTTCCTGCAGCAAGGAAGCGATACAGCAGCATGGTCTTTTTCTTTTCTCTGATTCCCTCTCTCAATTTCTTGCCCCTAGCTTTTAGGATCTGGCCTATTTAAAAAAAAAAAAAAGACTAAGAAAAAAAGAGGTAGTTATTTAATCAGATGAGGCTGCATCAAATTCTCTCTTAGCCACCTGTGGTCTTCCAGCAGCTGCATTCAAATCGTGGCTTCCTTGTGGAGCACATTTGTGGGCTCTTTAGGGGCATTTCCACATTGTACAATCCATGCAGTGGGTGAAGTATTCTCTGGTGGGTCTGTTTTGGACCCTTCCAGAGCTCCCATCCCCATGCAACCTCTTCTGCCCCAGGAACACAATCCACTGTGTCTTGACCCTGAGGCAACCTTACCTTGAAGGCAGTTCTTCTTAGTGACCACCTAGGAGGCACACTCAGCCACAGCAATGCTGAGAGGGGAAACTGCCCCATTGCTACCCTTGCTTCCAGCCTTGTGCTCCTACTCCTAGTGTAGTTCTTGACTCAGCTTCCCACCTTCAGAATTCTCTGGTCAAGAAATACATATAACCTGGATTCCCTCACTGCCTTCCATTTTTGCAGCACTACTGGTAAGAAGCTAAGAGTTTCTACAGCTGAACAAGCATCAACTCAGGGGTGAAATGCTGGCCTTACCTCTTTGCAGGCACCCTCAGTCTCTCTGAATGTCTTGTTTTCTCTTTCTCTCTCTCTCTCTCTCTCTCTCTCTCTCCCCGCCCCCCCATTCTAAGTCTTCCCCTCTCCTCTTGACTTAGAAAGAAGAAGGAAAGGAATGTGAAATGCAAAGTACTTTCCCCCAAGCATAATACTCACTGCCTCTATTAATCTCTTCTTTAACAAACTGAATTCTTATATAAGCCAGAAGGAGGGGTAAAGAGAAGAGGAAAAAGATTGTTTTGAACTGTTCTTGATAAGACTTAATGAGGTGTGTGTTGTACCTTTTAAGAGAAATTGTCCTCAACTTTGGGACTTTAGAAAAAATTATAAAGAACAGGAAAAACGGTGTTCAATATCCAGGCACATTTGATTTCCTAATTATGCCAAAAGACGCTCATGGTATGACTCCTGGTTGATTACCTCTCATGCCTTTCCCCATACTTGGGACACATTCCAAGTGTTCTCAGCTACTTGCAACATCTCAAACACGCCTTGTTCTTTCATGCCTCTCCTAAACGTCTTAAAACCTCTGTAGTTCCCTACTTAGTGTTACAAAACTCATCATTTCTCCAAACAAAAGCAAACATCTCATCTGTGGAAACATTTTTCCTTCATCATGCCATTGCTTCTTCATATGTGTTTATCACAAAATATACTAAATTGAGGGGTAATTATTGAATTCAATCAAAACGTATTGAGTATCTTCCAAGAGATGAAAATCATTCTCATTAGTCTCCATGAGGCCTCCATATGCTTTATTTACATTATGTTCCCAGACCAAAGTAAGCATCTGTAGGAGACAAGACGATGCCTCCCCAAAATACGAAGGATTGTTGAGTTGAAGGCAATTAAGAAGAAACAGATACTGGAGAGTTCTCTGCCCTCCCTCTATTTGTCTAAAAACAGGACATACATTTGCAAAGGTGAAAAGTACTCTACCCGCTCCTCCTACCACAGAGAACATAGGTCAATCACTGAAGAAAACTTTATACCTTTATTATCTAGAGATGATACCAGAGGAATCTACATGAACAAGCTGTACTAATGAGCCTTTATCTGCCATTTATTTTTCTACTCACGAGTTCCCACCCCTGGAACTCAAAGGCCTTTTCCCTTGTCTCATCGCTTCTCTAAAATTTGCTGTTCCTTGTTGAAGCTGCTATATAAGCTGGAATCCTACACCACCTCTTGGAGCACTGCTTATGCCCTGTTGTCTACTTGCATATGTGAAATTAAACTTCTGTTTTCCTCTTGCTGATCTGTCTTTTATTACAGCAGCCAATTCCAACTAAGATCCTATTGTTGAAGAAAAAAAATGTCATTCTCCCTACACACCCATAGGTATTGAAGAGTAAATGAAAAAGTTAGTGCAATTGGTACTGTAAAAGGAAAAATATGGACGTAAGTCCAGCACCATGAGAACGAAGAAGAAAAAGGAACTCCAACTAAAAGTATCAAGAAAGGCATTTTGGAGAAGGCAATATTTTCTCTAGACTTTGAAGGAAGATGTCTGAAGTGAATTGTGTCCCCCTAAATCCATATATGTTGAAGTTCTAATGCCCAGTGCCTCAGAAACAGGGCCATTGCAGATGCAATTAGTTAAGAGGAAGTTATACTGAGTAGAGTGGGTCCCTAATCCAGAAGACTGGTGTCTGTTAAAAAAGGGGAAAGTTGAGAGAATACTACATGAAGATGAGGCAAAAGCCAAGGAATGTCAAAGATTGCCAGCAAAACACCGAAGCTAGGAAGAAGAAGCATGAAGCAAATTCTTCCTCGCAGCCCTCAGGAAGAAGCAACCCCAGTGACACACACCTGATTGAGAAACATAGCCTGCAGAACCGTGAGACAATAAATCTCTCCTGGTGATGCCACCAGTCTGTGGTACTTTGGTGTGGCAGCTCTAGCAAGCTAATATGGAAGGGTAAGATTTCATCAGGAAAACGTTAGGAAGCACAATACAGCTTGAACAAAGACTTGGAGTGGGAAGAATGGTGAGTGAGCCCTGGGAGCAGTTCATGCTCCTCTGGAGTGGGAAAGATTCTGCATGGGCTAGGGGCAAATATATGGCAGAAGTTAGGATTATATGAAAAGCTTCGAGCCTGACTATAAAGAGATCCCAACTGTCTTGCTGAAAAGCTAGGATTTTTGTTTTAAGTGATAGGGACATTTCACACCTTGTTAAGCTATGGAGAATATTATCAGTCATGATTCAATCATGCATTTAATCAACAAATACTGTGCAACTGTTTCATTGTTACAGGCATTGAGGATAAAGTAGGGGGCCAGAGACAATAAACACATAAAATAAATGAATTTCATGTTGAGATGATTGTCGTGGAGGAAAATATTGAGGATAATAAGTGGGAAAGATAGATAAATAAATGTATGCCAAACAATGATAGCAACTGAAGAAAAATAAACCAGGCAGGGTGAGGAGATAGTTCAACAGAAGAAAAGGGAGCAGAGCAGGGTGTGGAATTTGAGGAGGGTGATCAGGGAAGGTGTCTCTTTTAAGTGTCATTTGAGATCAGCAGGAAGCCAGGAACAAGCCTTGCAGTATTTCGAGGATTCGAAGTTCTGCCCCAAGGGGTGGGAGTGGTGTTTGGCTTATGGTGTTTGAGGGAACAAGAAGAAAGTCATTGTAGCTGTCTTGCAGTGAGCAGAAGGGAGAGTTTAAAGAGATAAACGAGTCTGCCCGGAGGTGGGAGATAACAGGTTAACATAATGAGAAATAATTAGAATTGCTAACTCTGGGTTCTTTTCTCGTAGGATTGCACACGAAAAGATGAGGCCACCTCAAGCTGACCACTATGAAGTCAGTCAAGACCCAGGTGCACACTTCCCATCGTGGAGAGGCCAAGGAGTTGGACAGCTACCTTGAATGCTGGCACACAGCTTTCAGCACACCCTAATAAATGAAAGATCTGATGACACAGCCAGCTATTTCAGTGAACAAAAGCAGTTTCAACATTGTCGGGTGTGTGGATAGTGCTTCTAAACGTAAGTGCTGGATTTTTCACCTTGGAAGAATGCTGAATTATTGAAAAGCACTCAGCTTCATTCTTCTTTCCCAGTAACACAGATTTTCTCATAGCATTTAATGCATAGGAGCCGGGAAACTTCACCAAATATTATGTATAGAAAGTGTTCTATCATCTTAAGAGTCAAGTCAGCAAGAGAGGTGATTGAAATATTTACATAATTAGAAAGCATGGTCAGAATTTAAATAAATCATATAGACACTGTCTCTATGAAAAGCCCTAAAACTCTCACCCAGCTCCAAATTAATGCAAAGGGAAGAATGGCACCAAATTACACATCACACTCAAGTTATAGTAATTACTCAGACCTCAGTCAATAACCTGGCTAATTTTAAATTAGAGAGAAACCATACTTTGCAGGTATCCACGCCTATCATTTGATTAACATTTACAAACAAAAATGAGTTCTCGCAGCTCTCTGGTGAGGCACGAAATATTTTATTTTTCTTTATTTGGAGGCAGAGACATTTGCAAGAGCCATATTAAAGACCTTTTTTTAATGATTGCACAAAAAGTCAAGGCTAAAACAGAAAATCAAACTTGGTCCTCTGGTCTGGTTGAGAGGACGATACTCATTTCTAACTTCCTGGAGGTTTGAATTCTAGCCATTGTGGGAAGACTGACAAACCTTATCTAAATTGCCATTTTTCAAAAGCTTCCAAAAATGTGGTAGAGAAAATCATTCCCCTCCCCATTCCTACTCTTATATAAATGGAACGTACCTCATTAGGATTTCATTTTAGATTCATTGGAAAGGACTGTGGTTTCACTTCTGATGTTTCTATCTAACCAGGAAGAAAGAATACCCATGGGGAATTAGAAAACGTTTTTGAAAAAAAGAGAAAGAATCTAAATACTGCTTCAGTCTAGGTAACATTCAAAGACGCTTCTCTTTTACTTTTTTGAACGTATTCCCTTGAACATAGTCAGCACATGATTTTAAACTCATGACCACCACTCTCTACTATTTAGAAGGCAGGATTCATCAGATCGAATTAGGAAAATAGCGCAACTGGAAAGGAACTTAGAGCTGATGTAGTTTAACCTCATCCCTTTAAAAGCCAATGCCCAAAGGGTTAAATAACTTGACCTAAGTGGCGGAGCAAAAAAGCATTGACCTGAAATTAAATATGAGTTTGAGATTCAGATTTGAAGTCTTCTGTTGAAAATGAAATATTTAAGCTCTTGGGGAATGAACTAAATTTCAAAACTCCCAGTCCTGGCTTACTGCAGTTTAATGGTTTTCATGAAGTAGGATAATCATTCTTTCAAGAGATCGTGTGTGAAATGTTTTTGGCATGTAAGTGCTTAATTAACGTTAGTTATTATTGTTATGAAATAATTCTCAGCGGTCCTCAAACATTAGATAGCTCTAATATACTTGGACTTTTACGATAGAAACACCTTCCAAAGCTCAGCGCTTCGACAAGAACAATCGCTTAGCCATGAAGCTACAGGGAAATTTAAGGACACAGACCGTGAGGCAACTACGCAACCCTATCATCTTTTACTGACATTAAAACAAGAGCATCTGCCATCACAGACATCTTTGCTGCCCTATTTTAGGATACCTGAGATTCTGACTAAGAGTATGTTGCCAGGAGCTTCCCCGGCGAATGAGGCAATCTCAAAGTGGCTGAACACATGCATGCTCAGTAGGAACACTGGATCAAACTCATCACATGTTTTTCTAGAGGCTTTGGTCTGTGTCTGAGCCGCAGTCAAGTACAACCTGATTTATGCAAACACTGACAACACCACATCCTACTCTTCAAATCTCACCCAATAATGTCAGGTGTGCATACCTGTCTGAGAAAGGAGGGAGATGAAAAAAAAGGGAGACTATTTCTGGATCTGGAATTTCTTCTGCCCATTAGATTCTACATGGTTACCCCTTAATCTTTGTTGCATAGTCACATTATGGAGGTTGTTAAGTAATAATTAAAGTCTATTCCTGTGCAAGCCCATGAGTTCACTGAGAACTAGGACCATGCCCCTTTGGTTTATTGTGATTTCCCAGTGCCTAGCATGGTATCTGATATGTAGCAGACACCTAGGAAATGCTGTTGAATGAATGAATGCACACATGCATTCTTTCTAATCACAAATGGAGTAGCCTCGGATCTTTGCACACAGGGAATGGAGGCGGGTTGGAAAAGTGAATTCATATTTATTGGGCATTTCCTTTGTTCAATGCATTTTCACATGTTATTTCAGGAAAACATTCCTGAAAAAAGGATGGGCAAGAAAACAGGCCAGCTGCTTGTCTGACTAACAGCCATGTGCGTTTCACTTCAAGGCATTACATTTGTTTCCTGCTGGCTTTTCCTACTGCTCATCTGGGAGTGCTCAAATTTAGAGTCATTTTAGTTAAGCACTAATTAACCAATTAGCAATTTTCAACTTTTTTTCCCTTTCTTTTTAAAGAAAAGTATTCATGGATTCCTTTCTGTGTTAGATTTCTGTCTAGGAATTGGCTTATGCATGTGGAAATGCTATCTTTGTAAATAAAATATAGATGTAAAATTCTATTTCCTCCTGCTCCCTAAAGTCAGAGACTCTGACCGTGTCCCAAAGCCCTGTCTGTCTTGTAGGTGATAGTATCTGCTCTCTTCAAAAGTTTCCCTGACCTCACCAAGAGGAAAAATACAGGTCTGGATAAACTGTTTAAGTAAATAGATATAGATGGAATAGTTAGAGACACAATTTCTGGTTTCTGTTCTGTTTCTAGTTTATGATGTATTTAGATTGCTGATAAAATGTAGCTCAAAGACAACTGAACTAAAATAAAAGTGGCAGCACCCCTTTCTTGGTAGCACAGAGTAAATCACATGTTTGAGGAATGATCCCATTTCCTGGCTTTCTCTAGATAGTCCACAGTTCTGGTGACTTTACCACTTATTAGCTGTATGACACTGAACTAGTTACTTAACCTCATTACATCTGTTGACTCATTTGTAAAGTAAGGATAATAATTGTGACATTTAAGTTAAATAATACATATAAATTCCTCTTCACAGTGACTGGTGCATAGCTACATACCAAATAAAAAGTATCCCCTACTAGTATTCATGCAAGAAACATTTATTGAGCATTCCTACATAGAAGGCATGAAGGTCAATGCTGGAGATTTGAAGGCCACGTCGTCATAGAATTATTTTGAGGATGGAGAACTCTAAGAACTCTAATTATTTAGATGACTTCCCATATACATGTTTACCACCGAAAAGGCATCCCCTACTTTGGGACCAGAGTTCATAGACAATTGAAGTAATCATCATGCATCCAGTTAATTTAGGAGTGTAGAAAGCCCAGCTGGATTAATCAGAGTAATGTGAAATTAGACCAGAATAATTCTTGAAATGAAAGGGGAAATTGTTGACTGTTCACAGTGAATTATTTGACTGATATTTGAACATCCTTCTGATTATGAGAACTCTCTCTTGTGTGAGAATACAGAATCTCTCACTAGAGAAAAGGAAGAAGTCAGATACTGTCCCTCAGCCTCCAGTAGCAGGCACATGACTTGAGTTAACACAATTAGACTCTCTCACCTTAGACTTTGAATTGTGAGAGAACTGGGCAAAAAGAGATGGTTTTAACCCTATGTTAGCATTTGCCCAAAATGTATGTGCTGGAACCTAATTTCCAATACGATAACATTAAGAGATAGGACCTTTAGAAGGTAATTAGGTCATGAGCGTTCCACCGTCGTTCATGGGATGAGGAAAGCCTCTTTGCTCCTCTCCCTTGTAAGGATACAGCAACAAGGCACCATCTATGAAACGCAGAACTTTTACCAGACGTCAAATCTATTGGCACCTTAATCTTGGACTTCTCAGCCTCAAGAACTGTGAGAAATAAATTTTTGTTGTTTACCAATTTCCCAGGCTATGGTGTTTTTGTTATAGCAGCCTGAACAGAGTTAAAACACTACATTTCCAGAAGCAAGTCTGTGAGTCTAACCATGGCTATGGAGTGACCGTTAATGGAGGTGGCTATGTAGATGTTCTAACTAGACCTACCCGTGGCAGGATTAGGCTGTGTTTTTTGCTGCCAAGTTTTCCTGATTCTGGCTTGTTTTCTAAGCCTGATTCTCCATCCTCTCCCAGGAATCTGTGAGTTCCCAAAATTCTTCCAATTATTGTCTTAGTTAATTTTTGTTACTTGCAGCCAAAAATCCTAGCAAATATTATTGTCTTCCCTTTGACTGGGTAACATAAAACTGAGATAAGTTCATGGTGTCTCTGCTGTAATCTGAAACTGAGGAGAGATATCTTTTCTCCCCCAGGAAAAATGTAGGCCTGGAGAGGAAACACTTGGCTGGCTGTAGAAAATATTTGACCAGTTGTAGAAGACACTTGTGCTAAATGCAGGAAAAAAGAAAGAAAGAAAAGTTTGATTAAGGATAGCGTGTACTAGGACCTACCCTGATATTTTTAGGCCTGGAGTTCAAAGCAGTGATTTTGTTTTTATGTCAGCTCTGACAACTTTGGAGCATAAACATGACTCTGCTTAAAAAACATACATATATACTCACACGCCAGAAAAGAACTCCAGGAAATACTTCATTTAGTTTTTAATATATTTAAATTATGAAGCTTAAATGAATAGTTAAATGAGAACATGATTATATAAATTGCTAACCAGTGACAGCCATTAGCAGAAATGCAGACATCACATTTAATTTTTAGTCTCAATCTTACTCTGCCTATTCTGTTATGTGAAATGAGGAATGCCAGATTATGAATTTTATTATTTCAAGGCCAAGGTGAGCTTCTTTTAAAGGTTGTAAGGGACTGGGTGTGGTGGCTCATGCCTGTAATCCCAGCACTTTGGGGGGATGCGGCGGGCGGATCATGAGGTCAGGAGATCAAGACCATCCTGGCCAACCTGGTGAAACACTGTCTCTACTAAAATACAAAAAAAATTAGCCAGGTGTGGTGTGCACCTATAGTCCCAGCTATTCGGGAGGCTGAGGCAGGGGAATCGCTTGAACCCAGGAAGCTGAGATTGCAGTGAGCCAAGATCATGCCATTGCACTCCAGCCTGGTGACAGAGCAAGACGCCTTCTCAAAAATAAATAAATAAATAAGGTAGTAAGGTAAGGGAAATAAGGAGTCCTTAGGCAGCTGATATGGTTTGTATATTTGCACTGCCCATATTTCATGTTCAGAAGGTTTAAATAGACTTCAGATGGGATCCAGCTAGGTATCAGTTCTTTACTTCATCTCCAAAGATAGGCATGAGCCACTGTGCAGTATTACGCAGGTTATCTTTTCTAAATCCAGACCTAGGGGAAATGAATAAATTCACTGAAAATGCTTTGTAGGAACATTAAATGAGATGCATATGAGAGGCACGTTAGAAAGGTTTTTGGAAACATGGATACCTTAATGCAGCCTCTTTCCTCAACAACTCCAAAGTGCTTTGCTATCTGGAATCAAGAAGCTGCTGTGAGATTAAATAACCAATAAAGTTAAAAGGGGAAATAAAATCAAGTATACAGGTTATTTTGCTACATGTTCATGAAAAATTTAAAGACAGAAACTGTCATACTGTCCTGAAAACAGAGCAAAAAGACTTCCATATTGCTCATAAGTAACCTGCACAAAATAACTAATAATGAAATTCTTTTTTTTTCCACATGCTCTCACTCATAAGTGGGTGTTGAACAATGAGAACACAGGGACACAGGGAGGGGAACATCACACACTGGGGCCTGGCAGGTGGGCAGGCCAGGGTAGGAATAGCAGGGGGTGGGGGGATTGGGGAGGGATAGCATTAGGAAAAATACCTAATGTAGATGACAGGGCAATGGATGCAGCAAACCACTACCATGGCACACATATACCTACGTAACAAACCTGCACATGTACCCCAGAACTTAGAGTATAATAAATAAACTTTTAAAAATGAAACTCTTATTTAAAAAGAAGACTGATGGATAAAGAAAACAACAGTAGGTCAAATGCAAACAAAAAGAAAGTGAGAGCATGAATATTCAAATCAGTTAAAACGGAAGTTAGAGTTAAGGCACTAAACAGGCTAGAGAAAAGCTTTGGGTGATGGAGAGAGTTGCCATAGGGAAGAAGGAAGAGAATGAAGTAGAGACAATATTTTAATAAGAAGAAGTAAATATTTTCCAAAATTGATAAAAGACATCAAGCTACTAATTCAAGAACTGCTACAAACCCAATCAGAATAAACAGTAAAAACAGGTACTTCATAGTAAAACTGCTTAAAAACAAAAATGAGAGGAAAGCATTAAAACAGCCAAAAGAAGTAGGACTATTTTAATATTATAGCAAAGCAATGACAAAAGTCAGAGGATATTGGAATGATACCTTTCACAGACAAGAATAACACAAAAAATGGGAATGGGAGGGTGAATGGAAGTTCTAAAGTTCTAAATTGCTAGGGAAATGGGAAAAGTAATCATTTCTTATACTGTAATAGGTCATTACTCTGGTTATAAAGGGAAAAAACAAGTAAATGCTGCTTACCAGAAGCATGCATTAAAAATAAAATTAAAAACCAAAGCTAGAGAAAAGACCTATAATAAAAACACTTTAAGAAAAATTAAGGTTGCCCAAAGTAATTTACAGATTCAACACTATCCCCATCAAGCTACCAATGACCTTCCTCACAGAATTGGAAAAAACCACCTTAAACTTCATATGGAACCAAAAGAGAGCCCGCATAACCAAGTCAATTCTAAGCAAAAAGAACAAAGCAGGAGGCATCACACTACCGGACATCAAACTCTACTACAAGGCTACAGTAATCAAAACAGCATGGTACTGGTACCAAAACAGACATATAGACCAATGGAACAGAACAGAGGTGTCGGAGGTGACACAACATATCTACAACCACCCGATCTTTGACAAACCTGAAAAAAACAAGCAATGGGGAAAGGATTCCCTGTTCAATAAGTGGTGTTGGGAAAACTGGCTAGCCATATGCAGAAAGCAGAAACTGGACCCCTTCCTGACACCTTACACTAAAATTGACTCCAGATGGATTAAAGACTTAAACATAAGACCTAACACCATAAAAACCCTAGAAGGAAACCTAGGGAAAACCATTCAGGACATAGGCGTAGGCAAGGACTTCATGACCAAAACACCAAAAGCATTGACAACAAAAGCCAAAATAGACAAATGGGACCTAATCAAACTCCACAGCTTCTGCACGGCAAAAGAAACAGTCAATAGAGTGAATCGGCAACCAACAGAATGGGAAAAAATTTTTGCAGCCTACCCGTCTGACAAAGGGCTGATATCCAAAATTTACAACGAGCTAAAACAGATTTACAAGAAAAAAACAAACAAGCCCATTCAAAAATGGGCAAAGGATATGAACAGATACTTTACAAAAGAAGACATACATGAGGCCAACAAGCATATGAAAAAATGCTCATCATCACTGGTCACTAGAGGAATGCAAATCAAAACTACATTGAGATACCATCTCACGCCAGTTAGCATGGCAATCATTAAAAAATCTGGAGACAACAGATGCTGGAGAGGATGTGGAGAAATAGGAACACTTTTACACTGTTGGTGGGAGTGTAAATTAGTTCAACCACTGTGGAAAACAGTGTGGCGGTTCCTCAGGGACCTAGAAATAGAAATTCCATTTGACCCAGCAATCCCATTACTGGATATATATCCAAAGGATTATAAATCATTCTACTATAAGGACACATGCACACGAATGTTCATTGCAGCACAGTCTACAATAGCAAAGACCTGGAACCAACCCAAATTCCCATGGATGATAGACTGGACAGGAAAAATGTGGCACATATACACCATGGAATATTATGCAGCCATCAAAAACGATGAGTTCGTGTCCTTTGTAGGGATGTGGATGAACCTGAAAACCATCATTCTCAGCAAACTGACACAAGAACACAAAATCAAACATCACATGTTCTCACTCATAGGCAGGTGTTGAACAATGAGAACACATGCACACAGGGAGAGGAGCACTATACACGGGGGTCTGTTGGCAGGGAGTGGGGGGACAGTGGCGGGGGTGGGGAGTTGGGGAGGGATAGCATGGGGAGAAATGCCAGATATAGGTGAAGGGGAGGAAGGCAGCAAACCACACTGCCACGTGTGCACCTATGCAACAACCTATCATGTTTTTCACATGTACCCCAAAACCTAAAATGCAATAATAAAAAAAAAAAAAAAGAAAGAAAAATTAAGGCATCATCATGAGGCAATGTAAGACTGTGAGGAAAACAGCATTATTTGAGATAAAGAGACATTCTATAAGGACAAAATATTAATCTACTAAGAATACATAACAACTTTAAATCTATGTGAATCCAACGATATAATGAGAACAGGCAACTGCCTATTCTGATTGAGAATTTGTCTGGAAACCCCCACTAACTAGAAACTGCTGTTGGAACCCGGATGAAGGACAAGGTATAGCAGTATTATTACTGGTAGTCCCTGATCCTCTCTGCCCTTAATATGAGTGACCTTTGATGTCTGGGAAGTAGCTAAAGATTGTTGTTGTTTTTATTTTATTTTTTTTTTAGACTATTTCTTACTAGACAGAAGTCCTGGATGCTGACTCACACTAAGTAGAAAGATTTTAAATTGTATCCAGACCATGTGATTTCTGGCAAAGGATACGGCCCATGGTTATAGAGCTTACATGAAAATATCTTCTTTGCCTTCAAGCAACTTTTACTTTGGGGAAGACCAACCTTTACAAGTGACTAAAATGCAAGGCATGGTATGATAAATGTGGTAAGAATGGTAGAAACAAAAGGAAAGTACACAAGGCATAAGACGTTACAAGTTCTAAGGAAAGTTAGAAATAAAGGCAAAACTCAAGTATCAAAAAACAAATTCAAAGTTGCTAACTCAAATGCAGCATCAGAGTAACTCAGAATTTTACTTTCCATCTAGTGCCAGAATCGCCACAAAGCTAAAATGCAACAATAATAATATCAGATCTCCATGGGTTGTACTAGTCAGGCATCGCAATATTTGCATTTAAGTATAGTTTAGATCTACTTTTAAAATTATGATTTAACCTAAAAAGATGTAGAGGATCAAACGTGAAAGACATGAAGGTGCCTATAAGACCCTTGCCTCACACAGCTTTTCATGGGAACTGGCTTGCTTGGCCAAGGAGTCTGATTTCTACATTCTCTGCTGAGACTTCAGTAAGGGTTCATCTCTTTGGAAGGAATACAAACAGAGAGCTCTCACTGTGTTCAAAGGACTGCCATGCTGAGTCAACTCAATAGGACAAAAAGAACACAGTGAGACAAGCTGCAGCCTTCCAAATAGCATCCTGCAAGCCCCTCCACCTGAAAGTTGCAAGGCAGAATTCTTAAAAAGAAAAAAGAAAAAAAAGAGGGAGGAGAGTTCAGAAAATTGCTTGTTTAATTATTATCATGCCTAACGTAAACTGGGCTAAAGTGGTCATAGGCCAGGCCCAGCAGACTCCAGCATCCCCTTTTATTCATGCATCTGAACGTAAGCTGAGCCCACAGCTCTCAGTTTAAGACATAGCTTTATATTCCTTGCAGAAATGACAGGCCAATTGAAAATCATTGATAGTGAACAGCATGTCCGAAGTGATACAAATGAATAAAATAAAATTTCCCTCAGCAGAGTTTATCTCAACTTATTATCTCAACTTATATAACTGACTTCTCATAGCTCTTACACCTTGATGATACCACCAGTCATCAACTCGTTCAAAATTTCTGGGACCAATCCTGACTGTAGGAAGGGGCGTGTACCTAATATCAGCCCAGTGCCCTGGGGCTCAACTTTAAGCCACCTTATGATTACTTGTCTTTAAATGTGAGTGATAATTTTAATAAGTTGCTTTTGCTTCTGTTACTAAGACATAACTTTCACCTCAGCACCCAGCTTTGTAAGGAGCCTAGAAAAGCAAGGAAGTGCAAGGCTAGGCTCTGCATTCTGATGGGAAATAGCAGAGTTGTTTCTAGGGCATAATTTGAGAGTCTAGTCATAGACAAATATTAGCTCAGAAAAACATGTGAGAGCACAACATGGGGTCACAGAGTGGCCTACCCAGTCAACAAAGCACAAAGGTAAGAATCATAGTATTCAGAAATGTAGGTGTTGGTTGGCAAAGTTTCAGATCATTTAGATCCTATCCTTGCTTATGGACCCTGGAAACTTTTTTAACAAGTCTTATCCCACTCTATTTCTGAGGCAGCACATAGCTGTGAAAGCCTTAACTTATTCACCAAGAAGTGATAACCTCTTTAGATAATCCTAGGTTAAGTCATCATTCAAAACATTTTTACTGTTTATTACATGTGTATATAACAATAGTTGATTGTCAGGCATTGTTTTGGGTTTTGTAATTGCAGCATTGAAGAGAAAAATAAAAACAAGCAAAAGCATCTGTGCTCATGAAATTTACAGTCTGGTAGATCCTGTCTCTCAACTACCACATGATTCCAACCCTACCAGGAGGCTGGTTGTGGTCCCAGCCTGAGGCTGCCTCCACCTGGAGAAGCAGTGGTCCTTGTCCTTTGATATGTGTGTGGTAGGGGGCAAGGGATGGGGTAGAATAGCAATGGGCAAGCATACTTGGTATCCAAGTGTCAATCAAGAAAATTCAAGGGCATCTTGATACTGTTACTATTTTCTCACAAACACATTCCTATATGGTGAGGACAGAATAGGTTTCAGGAGGTACAAATGACGGTCCAGCTCTAGAGCCCACTGCTGCATCACGTTATCATTGGTGTCACATTCCTTATTAGTCTCAGTTCAGTTCAAGAAACAGAAACCATTCTATTTTAAGCAGAAACTGACATGATATTGGAAATTAGGTGCTTACAAAATAGTTGGAAGTTATTTTAAAAGTTTATTTCCTCTCTGAACCTCTAGGAACAATTGTAGAACAGTAGGTAATAACTGGAACTATGCCAGAAAAAAAGAACTACTGTTACTTCTCAAACAGCCACTGTTGAGCACATAGGAAACTGGATCATGCACACTAAAACATCACTTGAGAAAATCCATGACCATAACCACGCTAAAGCAGACATAGCCAAAAAGAGGGCAAAAAGATGGCTTCCACCCTGTTTTGTCCTCCATATTGTCCACAAGTGTATCTAGTTAATAGAATTAATTTGCAGATAGAACCCTAGCTGCAAGGGAGTCTAAGAAGGCAGAAAAGAGGCTAAATAAGCCAGTTCCTGATACCTAGCATACATTCTAACTTCCAAGGTGAACATTTTAACATACAAGGTGAATTGGTGAAAGTGCAGACTCTTGGTCCCTCACTATATTTAATGAATCAGATTCTGGGATATGGGAACCAGCATGTTAAAAATTACCTCCTCACCCTAAGTAATTCTCATGCTCAGGGACACTTGGAAAATATTGCTTAGGATGATCAGAGTGAGATCTGGGATACATAGTCATATAGATATCCAGAAAATATTTTTTAATTGTGATTTTAAAAAATTTAAGCTGGGCCACACTTATATAATTGAATTTTGTAGATATGATTCTACTCAGAATCAGAAAGTAAAAATGCTTTTCACTGCAGGTACTTGTTCACTCTATAATACAAAATGGGGGAAGATTTTTTCTCCTTTGTGTTTTGCTTTCTCTAGTTCTTCATGCAGCTGGGACAAATATTGGCAATTTGATGACTGCATTATATTATAGGAGTTTTCTTAATGTTGTCACAGGGTGTATTTCAAAGTAATGTCCAAATCAGACCTTGAAATTTATTATTTTCTAATTTGCCAGTGGAAAACAGCTAAGTATTATTCTAAAGAGAAGAGAAATTCCTCTTTTAGGACAGCAAAAATGCATATTCTTTGTCTTAGTAAAGACTTTCATTGAACAAATGATTGCATGGAGTTTCTACAATTTATTGACTTATTAATAAATACATTTAATTGCTCAATTTAAAAATAAGTGGAAATTTGTAACTTCAAATAAAAATATCAAATCAATCTTGCATACTGTCTTAATCACAGTGCCTCAAAAGAATGTTGACTGAATTAACAAAAAACAAATTATGCCGATTTACTTTGCTAAGGTAATGTATCTGTAGCCATTTCCTGAAATGACAATATTTCAGAAACAACGCCTGTGGTTTCTGAGACTTCCCGAAATGTGAATTTCAATCATGTAATTAAGAGGTTGTTTTAGTCATGGTAAAAATACTGGCTGCTGTAACAACCTACAACCTTGTTAATGGCTTACCACAATAACAGTTAATTTATCACTTGTGTTGTGATTCAATTGAATGTTTGGTGATCAGCCTCCCACATAGTGATTAGAAGTACAGTCCCCTTGCATCTAATGGCTCACTCCACCATCTGCTAGAGCAGATATCAGAAAACATGTTTTTATAAAGGCTGGGTAGTAAATATTTTAGGCCTGCCAGCCAATAGACAAAATCAAATATATTATCTAGGGACTTACAAAACAAAAGAGAAAACAAATTTTGGTAAGTATTATTTTGATGAAATTAAAAATATAATAACAATGAAAATCTCTGTAATACAAGTGTACTAATCAGGAAAATGGAATAGTTTTGTTGCAGAGGATATATTTTTGCTTAATTGGGATTTAAAATTAGTTTATCATCAAAATGATTGTAAATGTTCATTGGATAATGCTGATGTGTAATACAATTTTATATATTTTATGTTTTTTATGTCTCTTTAAATAGATAAGTTCTGCCCAATATTGATATCAATCTATAAGCATTCAATTTTATTTGACTATATTTATCTCTTAGAAAACATTTGCAGGATTCTATTAGATTCTTCTCTTGTCTTGTAACATGTCTTGGAATTCAGACTAATCACTTCCAATTGAAGATTAAGAGGAAGCTCCTCATGTTCATGGTTAGGAAGAATCAATATTGTGAAAATGGCCATACTGCCCAAAGTAATTTACAGATTCAACGCTATCCCCATCAAGCTACCAATGACCTTCTTCACAGAACTGGAAAAAAACACCTTAAACTTCATATGGAACCAAAAGAGAGCCCGCATAGCCAAGTCAATTCTAAGCAAAAAGAACAAAGTGGGAGGCATCACACTACCGGACATCAAACTCTACTACAAGGCTACAGTAATCAAAACAGCATGGTACTGGTACCAAAACAGAGATATAGACCAATGGAACAGAACAGAGGCCTTGGAGGCAACACAACATATCTACAACCATCCAATCTTTGACAAGCCTGACAAAGACAAGCAATGGGGAAAGGACTCCCTGTTTAATAAGTGGTGTTGGGAAAACTGGCTAGCCATATGCAGAAAGCAGAAACCAGACCCCTTCCTGACACCTTACACTAAAATTAACTCCAGATGGATTAAACACTTAAACATAAGACCTAACACCATAAAATCCCTAGAAGAAAATCTAGGCAAAACCATTCAGGACATAGGTGTAGGCAAGGACTTCATTACCAAAACACCAAAAGCATTGGCAACAAAAGCCAAAATAGACAAATGGGACCTAATCAAACTCCACAGCTTCTGCACGGCAAAAGAAACAGTCATTAGAGTGAATCGGCAACCAACAGAATGGGAAAAAATTTTTGCAGCTTACCCATCTGACAAAGGGCTGATATCGAGAATCTACAATGAACTAAAACAGATTTACAAGAAAAAAACAAACAAGCCCATTCAAAAGTGGGCAAAGGATATGAACAGATACTTTACAAAATAAGACATATATGAGACCAACAAACATATGAAAAAATGCTCATCATCGCTGGTCATTAGAGAAATGCAAATCAAAACTACATTGAGATACCATCTCACGCTGGTTAGAATGGCGATCATTAAAAAATCTGGAGACAACAGATGCTGGAGAGGATGTGGAGAAATAGGAACACTTTTACACTGTTGGTGGGAGTGTAAATTAGTTCAACCATTGTAGAAGACAGTGTGGCGATTCCTCAAGGACCTAGAAATAGAAATTCCATTTGACCTAGCAATCCCATTACTGGGTATATATCCAAAGAATTATAAATCGTTCTACTATAAGAACATTCATTCTACACATGCACATGAATGTTCACTGCAGCACAGTTTACAATAGCAAAGACCTGGAACCAACCCAAATGCCCATCAATGATAGACCGGACAGGGAAAATGTGGCACATATACACCATGGAATATTATGCAGCCATCAAAAACGATGAGTTCGCGTCCTTTGTAGGGACATGGATGAACCTGGAAACCATCATTCTCAGCAAAATGACACAAGAACACAAAATCAAACACCGCATGTTCTCACTCATAGGTGGGTGTTGAACAATGAGAACACATGGACACAGGGAGGGGAGTACTATACACTGGGGTCGGTTGTGGGGAAATAGGGGAGGGACAGCGGGGGATGGGGAGTTGGGGAGAGATAGCATGGGGAGAAATGCCACATATAGGTGAAGGGGAGGAAGGCAGCAAATCACACTGCCACGTATGCACCTATGCAACGATCTTGCATGTTCTTCACATGTACCCCAAAACCTAAAATGCAATAAAAAAAGAGGAAGGTCCTCAAAAGAAGAATTTTGAAATATGAAAGTAGAGATTTCTATAAATAAAAAATTCTTTTGCATTTGTCTTGAGGTACCAAAAACATTGCTGAGATGGTAGTTTGAGCTGGGAGAAAATAGCACCCTCAAGTTTGTGTGGAAATGGAGTTTTTTCCTTGCTTTAAATTTACAGCACAGTAAGTGTGCAAAGCAGTTTGACGTGACTTTTGACTCAAGTTTTTATGAACATATAAAGTTTTACTTGTAAGTGCTATTTTACCTCTATTTTTTGGGTTAGATTTCTTAAACATGATCAATTCTGTGGAAAAAATCTATTTTCCAAAGCTATTTAGCGTTTGCTAATCATAGCTGAGTAAAGATTTCCTTGTTCAGAAAAATCTTAATTTTGACCAGAGGCTCAAAAAAAATTTTTTTTTTTTTTTTTGCCACTGCCAGGCCCTTGCTCAGCTGTGGGGTAGGACAAGTCAAGATATCCAGCTTCTATTCCTGACAAAAATTCAGGGAATTGATGATAAGTACGTCCATGAGAGCAACTTAAGTTTGTTCTTGACGATTCTGGTTCAATAACACATGACAGAGTACAATATTTTCTGCAAGGTACCTAGTGATGATCCAAGCCTTTAAATATCTTATTTTTTCACTACCTTTATGAATTTGTTC
Organism: Aotus nancymaae; assembly: GCF_030222135.1. Taxonomy (NCBI): domain Eukaryota; kingdom Metazoa; phylum Chordata; class Mammalia; order Primates; family Aotidae; genus Aotus; species Aotus nancymaae. The sequence goes on along the minus strand of NW_026988507.1, from coordinate 5,619,871 downwards.
AACTAATTCTTTTTCTGCTGTACACATATTTTTACCACCATTATTTGAAACACATCTTAACAGATTCCACTTCAGGTTGTACTGAATTAAAGTGTTCTCAACTTCTTTGAAACTATGCTCACCTATAGTGGTTCCACACAGATTATTCAGTAACTTCAAACTCAGCGTTGACTAAACAATAGAAATGAGCAGTACATGTAACATCTACTCATTAAGAACTAAGGCAAACCACTCAAAATCGTTTGCTTTATTTTTTTGTTGACTATTGATATTGCTCTCATATCCTTAACTCTTTGAGCAACTTCTTTTCATCCAAAGGCTAATAGTTTTAGATTCGTTTTCTCTGGATACATTTCTTCTGCTACCACAATCAAATATGATTTAATTGACTGACTATCAGTTAACAGCTTTCTTTGCTTAGCTAACAAGCCACTTGGAAACTTACTGAGGTTGCAGCCTCATTTTCATCTTTTGCTTTTGTGAAGAAATTTTACCATGAAATATTTTGTTTAAAATTTTCTAATTTTTCTGGGAATTGCTTTCCTATGAGTTGAGAATGTTGTGATGAGGGCTCAGTCTGATAATGTCAATGTGTATTGTCATACTTTTCTATCTTTGCTGTAACAAGTGTTACAGCAAATTTATTTTCTTAGAATTCTGGAGAATAGAATACCCCAAAGGAGATATTACTGCGTTAAAACCAAAGTGTTCTGGAGGATCTAAGGCATAATCTGTTTGGTTGTTTGTTTTGCTTTGCCCAGATGCTGGAGTGTTTCTAACTCCTTGACTTATAGGCCCCAGTCAGCAATCACATCACTCCAGTCTTTGATTCCATTTTCCAGTTTTCTCCGCTGACTCTGACTCTCCTGCCTCCCTTTTACAAGGACCGTTGTAATTACAATGAGACCACCAGAAAAATCTTATCTCAGGTCCTTTACTTAATTACATCTGAAAACTGCCTTTTGGGATGTAAGATAACATATTCACAGGTTTCACAGGTCATGGTTTGGATATCATTGGGAGGCCATTATTTTGCCTAGCACAAGTATACTGTCATTTTACAAAAAATATAATATTTTGCTACCTAATTTGATAACAAAATTTGGCAGTATGACACAAATATACTGTCATTTAATGAAAAACACAACGTTTTGCTACCTAATTTGATAACCATTTAAAGTCCTCTTCTCTCTACCTTTCTTTTTCTTCTCTCCCGATGAACATGAACTGATAGAAAAAAAATACGTGTAAAATACCATGGTACAATGATATACATAGCTCAAATGCTGTAAAATTATAATAACATAATCGCAGCACGTAGTGTGTTGAGTCAGCAGGGCACAGCAACGAGAGTGCCCATATGTTGTCTATCGCACCAATTGGACTCTGTCATTGTAGTGTAAAAGTAGACATAGACGATATAAATGAATGTGAACATGAATGTTTTTAATAGAACTTTGTGACATTTAAATTTAAATGTTATGTAATTTTACATGTCACAAACTGTGATTCCAGTAATTTATTAAAAAACGCAAAGCCATTTTATTTGTGGACGACACAGTCAATGAGCGAGATGTGTGCTGTAGTTTTCTAACCTTTCTGGGACTCTTAGAGTCTTCCACTGCAGAAGGCTTTGTGGGCTACACCTAAAATTAGGACACTTCACTTCTGCCCATATTCCCTCAACTGGAATCTAATCACTCGACCATACCTAATTGCAAGAGAGGCTGGAAAATATAGTTTTTCTGTGTGTCCAAAAACAGAGAACATGGACGTTGGTGAACACTGGCATTTCTACCATAAACTACTCCTCGTGGTAACCAAATTTTCAGTTTCTTCTTTTTGCCCACACATAGATTATACTCACTTTCAAAATCTTGCTCAAAGTCTGGGGTCTCAATATGTCCTCTACGTCACCATGTCAGATACAGTTCCTCATAGTCCTGGGACCTATAAACTTAGTATCTGTCCCTGATGTCCGCCATAACAAGCAGTCCCATTTGGTAAGGATGAAAAAAAGGCAATTTTATGTTAGATATTAATAAAATATACTATGTGTTAGGATATATATACATTTTTAGAAAATGAAGCTCACCAAGACTAAGTTAGTAAGTGACAGAGCAGGGATGTAAAGACGTTTAAAAACAAATTCTTTGTTTCTAAAAACTTTCAAATGTTTCAGAATGTTTAGGGAAATTTTGGATAGCTAGTATTGATATTCTTCTAACAACCCAAAGACACAGATATTTTTGATGGCTCAGACTGAAAAAAGATGCCCGTAAATTCTGGCATTTTCTTGAGTTGAAGTAAAGGCTTGGGATCTTATATTGATGCAGCCAGATGGAGCATGGACCACTTCAGAGGGCAACGAGTAGGAGTGGCCCTAGGGAGGTTATTAGTCCATTTTTTCACTGCTATGAAAAAATACCTGAGATTGGGTAATTTATATTAAAAAAAAAAGGTTTAATTGGCTTAGTTCCAAATACTGTACAGGAAGCATGATGCTGGCATCTGCTGGGCTTCTAGGGAGGCCCTGAGAAACTTACAATTGTGGTGGCAGGCAAAGGGGGAGAAAGCACTTCACAGGGCTAGAGCAGGAGGAAGAGAGAGTGGGGAGGTGCTACACGCTTTTAAACAACCAGATCTCACGAGAACTCACTATCATGAGAACAGCACCAAGAGGGGTGGTGGTAAACCATTCATAAGAAACGGCTCTCATGATCCAATTAAAACAAGAAAAGTTCCTTTATCCCTCTCACAGGGCATGTGATGGGGGTGTAGCTTGCTTCTTCGGTGCCCTGCTGGTCAAACCTCCTGGGGAGTATACAGGCAGTCAGGCTGTGGGGCTTCGATGCCATGGCAGTGTCTACAGGTGAATGTTTGCAGCTGAAACTTCAGTGGGCATCTGTTACAGTGTGCTCTTTCAGATTAGCTGTCCATAGTCAGCTTGCATTTATCAGCTCAATTGGACATCCTGACTTATTGCAAAGACAGAGGGCTTTCCGTATCCTGGGTTCTACCCTAGGTGTACCTGAAAAATAGGATCACACATGGGCTTGGAGGATGGGTGCAAGGTTTTCTGCTGAGTGGTGGTAGCTCTCAGCAGATGCAGGAGCCAGAAAGAGGATGGAGTGGGAAGGTGGTTTTTCCCCTGGAGTTGGGCCGTCCGGCAGCTGGGCTCTCCTCCAGCTGCCCTCGCCAGACTCCACGTTGTTCCACTGGTTGTCCTGCCAGCATCTGCTGGTGCCTGCCAGTGTGCTCCTTTCAATATTCTCTCGGTGTCCAGCTGCTTGAGCATTCTTCCACTGGTGTGTTCCTCTTGACATCCAGCTGCTTGTGGGCATGCCCACTAAGGTCTCGGGGTTTTTATAGGCACAGGATGGAGGCATGGCGGGCCAGGGTGGTCTTGGAAAATGTAACATTTGGGCATGAAAACAGAAATGCCTGTCCTCATCTAGGTCTGTGGGCACAGGCTCGTGGGTGGAGCCCTAGCCAGGGACCTGCCCTTCTCTACACAGCACTTCCCTAACCCCCTTCACAATCACCTCCTACTAGGCCCTGCCTCCAACCATTAGATTACAATTGAACAAGAGGTTGAATAAGGATACAGATACAAACCATGTTAATAGACAATTCTATATCTATACTAATATAGATTGATATCTGTCTATATGCATATCTCTTGATATCTATAGATATATATCCATTTGCTCCAAACGAAGATGACTTCTGATGCTACTTCTATGGATCTCACAAAGTCTAAGTCTATTCCTCTCTTACAGTTTTGGTGGTTAGAAAAGAAATCAGGTTGGTTTTACAATTTTCCCTAAACTTTTTGGAACTGATGCCTCATATTCCTCCACAGGGCTTGAGCTAAAGAAGCTTCCACGAGAAAGCCCTCCTATACAGCTATAGTGAATTCAGAGATGCCTGGACAAGACTGGATTTCCTAGATCCCTGATGAGCTTGATTTTTTGGGTGCCTCTAACCTCAGAAGGAAAGAGTTGTGTGCTTGAATAATGATGCACATAATGGGCTCAAGAGGAGAAATGTAGAATGTGTGATATATACTTGCTATTAGGGAGAAGATTCACTCATTTTGGGGACCTGAATAAATGAATGTATCTTGGGAAGAAAATTCAACAAGCTAATTGGTAGCAAACTTGTGGCTTTTAGTTAGCTGTTAGTGGCTTTTTGTAAAAGGGATTCGGGTGAGGTCCTCCTACCAGCCTCTTTGGCACTGAGAATAAGTATTGATAATAATAGTACTTTTTATAAGTACTTATGTTAAGTACTTGTAAGTCCTTAACATTTATAAGTACTTATGTTAAGCACTGTGCTAGGTACTCATGAATAATCTTACATCCTCACAAAAGCCCTATGAAGTAGGTAATACTGTTAATTCCATTTTATATATGAGCATACTTAGGCTTCTAGGCTTATAAATGATATCTAAGTTTGTCTCCCTGGGTTCCAAAGTGGCAATGCCAACCAGTCCCATGGATTAAAGAAAGTATATTCACTTGCTTATACAGGTCAAACCTCGATGTTAGGTTTGGTTGGCTCTGTCTTTTATGAATGGTAAATTCTGAGAATCTGTTTCTGAAGCCTTGAGGTCTTAATGTGTGCAGCAAAAAGACATTTTGTAGGTCACTGGAAAGGGAAAGGTCTTTCTGGGGTCATGCATCCTCAGCTTTAATTACTTCAGAGTGAGGCAGAGAGTTTGGAGCCTAAGGAAAGACAGAGGCAAGATTTATTGGGGTGGGCAGCTTGACTATATTTGGAGTAAAGAGTCTGCAAATGTGATCTTTTTACTTTGGATTTCCCAAAAGGCGTTTAGGATTTCAATCATGAATTTCCTCTATGTTTACATATAAGAAATGGAAAAATAAGTTTATTACAACACATTCCTGAATCTCAAACAGGCTGTAGATACTGCTGCTGCAACTTCCCAGGGTATCCATAACTTAGAGTAGAGGTTGACAAACTATGGCCCATGGGCCAAAAATGGCCTGCCATCTGGTTCTGCAAATAAGATTTTATTGGGACATAGTTACGTTCATTTATTTATATATTATGAATAGCTGCTAAAGCATAATGCCCTACAAATGCAGAGTTTAGTAATTGCAACAGAGAATGTGTGCCCAAAATATTTACTCTCTGGCTCCTAGGTGGGGCTTTGGCAGCAAATCTACTTTTGGTCAAACTCCTTGGACCTAATATGAGCTGGAACTTGTTTTTCCCTCTTTTTCAGACCACATTTTCAGAGCCTTTACTCCAAATGCAGGCCCAAGCTAGAAGCCAGCTAAGAGACTCTCCTAGCCTTCATGGCTTCCTTACTTAAGCCCATCACTGTGATTTTTGTCCTTTCATCAGGACAAAGGTTCAAAGAGTTTCTCTAAGGCTTGGAGCAGAGTTGCTTAAGTAGTCTTACATTAATGACCAAGTGATGGTTATCGGACAGTAAGAGTAATAGGATGGAGAGTAACTACAAAAAATAGTGATAAAATACATAAAGTAATACATAAACAAAAGAGTTCATTTTGATAAAGTCAAAGTAGAAGTCTTTAGCAGTTAAAGAAAAAAACTGATCAAATTCTGGAAGTGTTAACAGGTGTCACATACAGAACATTAAAACTGAACATTCAGAAAGCGTGTCAAATCTGTCTATGTAACAATTCTGCCTTATTGTAAATCATCGCTTGGAGGACTATTTTACTAGTGTGCTGCTCTAGGTACAGTGAGAATTTAACCAAAGTGATACAATTCCATTTCTATTGGCTTTACTTTGCAGTTAAAATGATTCAAATTATTAAAATAAAATGAAGCTGTTTTATTCATAGCAAGTCAAAGTTATCTTCTTTTGGAATATCTTTTAGAGATGATGAAATGATGTATGAAGATCTGTGCTGAGAAATGTCTTTACTACAGACGAAAAAACCAATTACTAGAAAAATTCAGTTGGAAGTAGACAATACATGCTGTTGGATTCTTCGTGGAATAGTAACAATACACCAAATAGAATGTGATTTTACAAAAGTGTTGAATATGCTCTTAGAACGATAATTTCATAAACACACTTGGGAGAATATAATTTGAATACAAATGTACTCTTATTTAGCATTTTACAGTTTTTATGAATTTCAAATATATCAGAAAAGATCACTGGTGAATTGGGAGCAAAATATATTTTTCTTCTCTCTAAGACAGAGAAGTCCAGTAAAAGTCCCAATTTGCCGGGCGCAGTGGTTCACGCCTGTAATCCCAGCACTTTGGGAGGCCAAGGTGGACTGATCACAAGGTCAGAAGTTGGAGACCAGTCTGGCCAACATAGTGAAACCCAGTCACTACCAAAAATACACACACACACAAAATTAGCCAGATGTGGTGGTGCGCGCCTGTAATCCCAACTACTTGCGAGGCTGAGGCAGGAGAATCCCGTGAACCAGGAGGCGGAGGTTGCAGTGAGCCGAGATTGCGCCATTGCACCCCAGCCCGGACGACAGTGCTAGACTCTGTTAAAAAAAAAAAAAGAATCCCAATTTTTGGCCTCAGATTCTAAACCACGTATGTTTTGGCTGAAGAGATTTCTCCTGGAATATGGTGTGTGGTTCTGGGCATGACACATACAGAGGCACATAAACAACTCCAGAACATCTAGAAGGGAGAAACTGAGCTAGTTCATACTGAATTATTTGGAGAAATCTAGTATTGGAAGAAGAGTGCGGAAGGATATTTGAAAAGGAGTTTGTCAGTATGGCCCAATGACTAAAACCAGGAACAACATTATGTAAATTAAGTTGAAATGTAAGGAAAACAGATTTTAGTTGAATCATGTTCAGAAGACTTCAAATACAGAATTCAAGAAAAGCAATGAATGGTTTCTGGAGGTGGTGACAGTCTTCATTTCCGGAATGTCCATAAGCAGCTATTTGGAGAGACAGTATTCTGAATTTTTAAAATATATAAGAGGTTATAAAAGAAATCATCAATGATACATATTAAAATTCAGTATAATAAAAATGAAAATAAACTCTAAACATAAATGAATATACTTGGCAGAAATGTGTTTAAGGATTTCTAACAATTATAAAGGATATCTAATTCTTATGCATAAAAAATTAAAACACCACATATATGAATGTGAGATGTAAACAGATAATTCACACATGAGGCATAAACAACCAGAAATGTTTACCTTCAAAGCTTTTTAAAGAAATTCAAATTAAAACAGAAATATACCATTTTATATGTATAAAAGAAACAAAATAGAGGGCAAAAATTCAATTGGTAATATTCAGTGGTGGCAAAAGGGTGTTTTAAAATGAATTCCATATATTGCTGGTGGCATTGTACATTGCTACAGCCTTTGAACAAGCAATAAAACAAGTTAAAACACATCACATAGACCATTTATAACTTGCTTCATTAAATCTATTCTTGACGATATTGTCTAAAGAAACAGCTTACATGATATACAGTGGCATCCATAGTAGTAAAAAAGTTAGAAGCAAATAAACTATATTTACAACAAATTGGTGAAATATATACCAGCCATTCATCTTTTACTAAAATCTAATAATTTTATTGTAACAATTGTTTCCCCAAAATGTTATGCAAAGGTAGAGATAAAATGATACATACCATAACTGCAGCAATGTAACATGTGTGGACATGTGAGTGAAAAGAAGAAAAATGTGTGTATGTAAATGTGTGCATGCAAATAAATGTGTGTATGTAAAATTACACACAGACCTCCCCCATATGTATATATATATATATATGCTTTTTGAGTTTATTTTAAAATATTCTAAAGCTAAAAACAATTCTAATTGTTTTTCATAAATTTATTTTACTTTTCACATTTTGATCTTTCACCTATGTGGAATTGATTTTCATGAAATAAGGATAAATGTCTATGTTTTTGTTTTCCCATAAATAATTTTCACAGCCTCACTCAGTGTAACTGCTAACTTCTATCAAGTATCTTTATGTGTATAGGATGGTTTCTGAGGTTTTGATGAAATATGTTCATGTTATCTAGCTTGTTTTTTCCTGAAGCAATGACTCTTAATTCCTATAGTTTTATACCTTAGTAATATATGGTAGAATAAGTATCCCGTCTCCAAATGTAATCTTTTCTCAGAGTATTCCTGGCTATTCTTGGACATTTGTTTGTCTATAATAGTTTAGAATCACCTTAAAATAACTTGTTTTTTAATTAGAACTACTGGGGAGAATTGACATGTTTTGTGACATTTAGTCTTTCTGCGCATTATTTCATGTAATTGAATCTTCTTTCATGTTAAATCTGTTTGGTTCTCATCATTACCAACCTAGTCCAAACCATTATCCTCTTGTCTGAAACTCCGTGATATGAATGTGCCTCCTGAGTACATGTTCACCAACATCCTCGTTTCTCCCCGAACCCCACCTCTGTTTATTCTCCACATGGTAACAAGAGTGATTTTACCTGTCAGATTATAGCACAGCTATGCTCAAAACTTGCTAATGTCTCCTATGTCACTAAGAATAAAAACCCAAATCCCTAAGCATGGCCTAGGAGAACCTGATTTGGTCACTCCTCTGACAGTATCTTCTACACATTTCAGTTCTTATTCCATTCAAGACATGTAAGTGTGCCTTCACCTCAGACACAGTTCCCTCTGCTTGTAATTCCTTCCCTCTAGGTATGAAAGTGGCTCATGCTCTCATTTCATTCAAGTATTCGCCCCAATACTATTTTATTATAGAGAGGACTTCCTGCCCAACTGACCTAAATGATCACCCCTGTCCACCACAATACCCCAAGCCAGCTTAATTTTTCTTCATAGAACTTATCACCACCTGATATGGTATCTACTTATTTGTTAATTTTCTTTCCCCTCCATTAGGACATGCACATTAAAAGTCAGCAATAAATGAATGCTCATGCTCTGCACATACTTGGTTCATTATTTTTCCCTCCTTTCTCTATGGCTGTGGTTTTGTGAAAGAAAGAGAAAAAGCCTCAAAAATAAAGTTAAACTCAATATCATTTCTGCTTTTACATAGAGTTATACTCTCATTTTGGGTTGCTTTTCTAAAACACCTAACATTGGAGATAAATAGGGGGTCAAGTTTTAAATGCAATACATTGGTGGTGGCGGTAACATACTGTGCCATCCATCATTTAAAGAAAAACTTCAGAATCTGTCATGCAAACAATCTCTACGAACAATTATTTAATACCAATACAAAGACAAAAGATGCAGGGGAGCTGTCCCAGCCTCCCAAATGGAGAGAATACAAGAAACTGCAACTCAGATTATCCTGTTCCAAACTTCTCCAATGGTTCTATTTCTTGCCTATTTATGTCGCCACCAATCTGGAGCCACTGTAGCCCAACGAATTCCTGACTTTCTACCTGCAGATCTATTAAGTGAGGGCAATTACTCTGCAGAGAGGTGACAAGTCCTTTACGGAAAATAGTGAATCCTAGGGTAGAAAACTGTGCAGTAATGAAAGATCAGGAAGACCGCAAGGGGCCAACTCCACTGCAACAGCGACTGCAGCTGGGGAGTGTCCAGGTACCACAGTGAACAAAGCGGGTACAGAGCACACCATCCACTTATTGTCTTCAGGGATGCTTTCGGCATGACTCTCAGAGATCAATTTACTGCTGAGCTACAACGCTCTACATTTGAGAAAAAAAAAAAAGAAAAGAAAAAGTCTTTCTTTAAGAACAGTTGGTATTGTCAATCCTTAAGCTACCTCTATCAACAGGACTGGGACCATGCAGGTGTCTGTGAGATGTGCTGACCTTCAGAGGAAGTCCTAACTAGTCAGCAACATGGAACTTTGATAGATGAGGTCATGCTTAGTGAACTGAAGCTCATCTTTTATTCAGTAGATGTAAACTCAAGTTTTGTTCAACAGAATAACTTCTGCTACTCCAACACTCAAGAGTATTGGCTGCTGTTTTAGAGCTTTGATACACTGTTCATTTTGTAAAGGCAATTTACAGGGTGTCTCAACTTTGGCTATAGATAACCAAGTTAGGGGAGGATGAAAGGGTTCCATGATATTGCAGTATAATTGAACAAATGCATGACTCTTTTTACCATTATATAAGGCAAACTAAAAAAGCAATATGGTAGTCTTTTAAAAATGGAGGTAAATTATATAGGTTACTAAACCAAAGAATCATAGTTATTTTTTTTTCTTAGCAGAGGAAATAAAGAAATTTTTTAAAAATGGAGTAAAGACTATTTAAGAGAAAATAAAGAAAATGGAATAAAGACTATTTTCACCACGCCTGCCCTTAAAGGGGCTAAGCACCCTCAAATTATATTCATGCTTCTTAGTTCTCACTTCCCCTTAATATTGGCATAACGCAACCATGGCATTCTACCACTTATTATCAGAATGAGAAACAGGGCATTAACCTTCTCTTTTTCAAGGAACAAAGTTCTTAAGAAACAATTGATTACTGCTTGCCCAGGGTCTGCACATAAAACAGTAATTCTCCTGGGGAATCTACTATTTATGGAATAAACCTTGAAGAAAAAAGTTCAATCTGAACACATTTATTGCTTTAATAGTCATTGAATGATCACAGTCTTGTTTTTTCCTTCTTTTCTTCTTAACTATGAGTTCTATTTCACTCAGTGGCTTATAGAAACAAGGATCTGCAAGCCACCAATATGCCTAGAGCCCTACAAAGATTTCCAAAGGATTTGCAATATAAAATTCCATCCTTGCCTCTCCTTCCAGAAGGATGTAAGATATCTAAATGATAAATATGTGTCTATATAGGTGTACACACACACACACTTGCCTGCACACTTAATTTCTTACTCTCCTCATAAAGATAAGTAAAACATACTTTTTCCGGAGGATTCAATATAAAATCACAAACCTATATAAGGAAAAAAATAGGTTGAAAAAACTTGAAATTAACAGATATCTTCTTGGAAGTTAAATTGCTACTTACCTTTGTAATATACCTGATAAAAAATAAACCTTATGCTCTGTTGAATTAAATTAAATTTAAAAAAGGATACAGAAAAATCATTTATGGTAAATTCAGGGAATACAGATACTTGATTTTACACATTCGATAAATATTACCATGCCAAAGTATGAAGACATTTATGAATTATCTTTCAGTTCAGCTCATGCTAGGTTGTTTCCATAGCAATAGTGAGTGAACAGTTAAAAGCCACTTTATCATTTCTGTAGCTTGTGGTGATCACCTCATGTTCATTTTAATTTTTTTAAAAAATGCCTCTATGCATCTAAAAATTAATCTGACAATACTTGTATTTCCTCTTCACCCTAGTGTAAAACGTAACAGGGCAATATTGGATTAGCTTCCTTTATTGGTTTTCAGGCTGCTTACTTTCATCCTTTCTAAGATTCTGGTGCATCAAAAAATTTAACATGTAATATCATAATCTCTTCTAACATCGGGATTTACAAATTTTTTATAGAAAAATGTGAAGGACCAATTCTTGAAGACATTCCCAACCCTCACATACTCCTCTCCTTATGTGTATCACTTAGAGTCCTGGCAGGAAACAGATGGCACACTCGAGCTGGCTAATTAAAGAGTTTAACAAAGGGACCATTTATAAAGACGTGGCTAGAAATAGAGGAAAGAAAATCGAACAGCTACCTCCCAAGGACAGAATAGCCAGAGCTGTTAATATTCCTAAGCCAGAAGATGCAAACAGTAGAAGTTATCAGAACCTGGAGCGAGTGGTGGGACAGAGAGGAGTGCCTTTCAAGAGATACAGCCTTCAGTATGGTGACACATGAAATCATGGCAGTGACCAGGGAGGAAGGCAGCCAGCAGAATAAATATCTAAACTTCACCTCTTCCTAATATGCCAGCAGTGTTCCCTACTGCAGTAGAATTGAAACCAGACAAGAACCAAGAGGACAAAGGAACTCACTATTAGGGTCTGTATAGGTCAGCCCCCCTGGATGCAGAGCAAGGTAGATAGGGGGAAATGAGGATCTAGAGAGGAAGAACTAAGGTATCCATCACATCCCTTATTTAGGCATATCATTTCATGAAAATGAACTTTCAATTTGTAAATAGTATAGCGGGAGTTTTTCATCAGCAGAACTAGAATGGAATTTTATGGTGAACCATCTGTAGAAAGAAGAACACATTAAATAAACAAGATACTCAGACTCACATGTGTTATAAGGTAAGAGAAATATTTATTTAATTTTGCACAAGAACGAGCTTATACTGAACAAATTCAACCAAATAATATTAAGTGCAGTAAAACAAGGAAATAGGGATGACTTTTCCTGTTAGAAAATATTAAGTAACCATGCCTGTGCATTATTTTTATCATTACAATAACTTGTTTCAGATTTCTTTTCAGAGTGTGTACTGTACATAACATGTTATAGCTTCTTTGCTTTACTTCTGAAAATATAATTCATTCACTGCCTGACATTTTATTTCTTGCAGTGAGGAACCTAACTGATTCGTAAAGCTTCTGATCTAGAGGAAAATGTTCTGCACCAGTGAAGCTAGAGGCTTTCACAGATCCAATGGGCTCAGGCTTTCTATGCAGGGTTCAGGTCACGGTGTGTATTGCACGCCCATTCTTCTACATGGTGATGTCAGACACAGGAGAGGCAGACTTGGGGTCTAATTTTGCCCCAATAATTTTCCTTTTGTGATTTTGTCAAGCTCCACAAATTTCATAATTGAAAGTTCACTCAGCTATTAACAAAGCTGCATTTAGCTGCCCACAAATCGCCCAATTTAAGTTTTAACTTTTTTTTTTTTTGGTCTTTTTAATGAAAGAATATTCTTTTAACAGAAATCTCCCATGAGACAGTTAACTTCACAGTTCCTGAAGGCACTGTGGATCCACTGAGCAACAGACGTGGCCATTCTAGATTAAAGAAAAAAAAAAAAAAAAAAAGAAAAGCAGAAAGAAAAACAGAGTATGAATTTTTAAGCCATTAGTAAATGACCGCATTTACTGATTGGCACTTACAAATAAAACTGTAGAGTTTATTTCTGCATTCCTAAAAATTCAATGGCCCAATCACTTTTCATAACTCTACTATTGCAGACCCAATTATTATGCCCAGTGTATTTGTGTGAAGTCATAAACTGCCTTTATTTACCCATTGACATCCTCTTGTATCCTATTTTCTTTTATTTTTGTAAGCACTATGTATATTAATAAATAAAGCAGACACGGTCACTACCCCCACAGGGCAGGGTTTGCAGTTTATCAAAGGAGAAAACTAGTAAGTATCAAGCAGGCATATAATCAAAAATTGTGAAAAGTGCTAGAAAGGTGCTATGAACTAAATGTTTGCATCCTCTTAAAATTCATCTGTTGAAATCCTAACCCCCAGTGTGATGGTATTAGGAAGTAAAGTCTTTGAGAGGTAATCAGTGAGGCACTGATCCCATTCATGAGGGTAGAGCTCTCATTAATGGGATCAGTGCCCTTATAAAAAGATGAGAACGCATGCTTCCTCTCTCTCTGTCTACCATATGATACAATGAGAAATGGCCATCTGCAAACAGAAAGTGTGTCATTGCCAGATACCAGATCTGCCAGGGTCTGGATCTTGGAGTGTGAGAAATGAATTTGTCAGCCTCCAGAATTATGAGGAATGAATTTCCATTGTTTAAGCCACCTAGTCTATGGTATTCTGTTACAGCAGCCTGAACTGACTAAGACAAAAGGAAATAAACAAGGTGGTGGTGTGAGATTAATAAAAGACTAGCTACTTAGTCAGTGGCCAGGCAGACCACTCGGTGAGGTGATATTTAAATGGAGACCTGGAGACTGCATGAAAAGGTGGCCAAAAGCACAGGAAACAGCAGGAGGAGAGGCTTTGAAATGAGGAGACTTTTGTGTAGTTAAGAAACTGAAAAAAAGGTTTGGGTAAGAATTTTCAGTTGGGGAAGAAAACTGTGGAGATGAAATAGGATAAACAGGCAGGGAAGAGCCAGATGTGCATAATTAGTTTTTGATCTAAAGTTTCAAAACAATATAGTGTTGTACAAAGAAGAAAAACGTTCTATCCTATTCTTTTGATTCCCTACACTCTTAACTTTTCTCAACCAACTACCTTATATGATAATGTTAATATCATTTTAAAAACCATGATGGTGATAATATCCCTCCACTCCTTAAATGTGTACTCTGTGTCAGACACTTTGCCAGGCATTTAAAATACATTATCTAATTTCAACCTCACAGCATTCCCAGTGGGATTCCTATTAATAGTCACAGGTTTTAGATTCAGGAACTGAAGATCAGAAAGTTTAAATATCATGTCCAAAATCACACAGCTAATAAATGGTAGAGCTGGGATTAAAACTCAGGGTAGCCTGACTCTAAAATACATCTTCCATTCTACAGTTTCTCTCAGAAAACTGGCTTTTGATGATTGAAATGCATTATACTTTAATATGATGAATCAAAAGTGTCTTTGTTTCTATAAGAAGAAACCAAAAAAGATTTTGATACTCCAGCCTGTGCTGAAGCACACCAAATGAGGGAAAAAGCCAGTATATATCCAAGAAGAATATTATCAGTTTAACTTATCCTCATCTTTTCTAAGTTATTATTAAGCAGAGTTCTTATTTTGGCAGTGACAGACTCAACCATTTCTTAGACCCCTATTGTCATTTTAAAGCTTTGTCATCATATCTCTAACACCTAACATATTCCTAGAGACGGAACTGTTCAAATGGGACTTGGAGAACTCAGCTGTGCCTCAGAATCTCCAAGATGCCCCAGCCTGGAGCCACTTTTTCCTCTCCTGTCTGCAAAAGTCCCCTTTGAGGGGCAGGCTCAGAGGCACAGGCTTTCTAAACATAACCAGATTACATGATCTTTCCTAATTCATTGGCTCAAAAAAGTAATGGGTATACCAGTTCCTGGGAATATCAGCTCCTCAAATTATATGGCTTTGGAGCAGAAATATAATTAGGGAATTTCTGGAGCCTTCTGTCACTGAATATGTGCAATTAACATTAGAACCCTATGGGGAAGAAACCACTAGTATTACTCCAATAAGCATGTCTTAGGGAGAGACTCTTTGTTTTCTAAAACCTTCCAGAAGTGTGTTGCTTATTCCATATGGATATGTTCTGCTATAACAGGATTCTACAAACCATTTCAATGGCAGCTCTTTAATTGGGAAAGCATAGTTCATACATGAACAAGTAATAAAACATTCCACTTGGGTTCCAGTTTTACTAATAGCATAGTTTCTTATATAAGACTAACCCTCCTATAGATAACAACTATAAAGTCTGAACAAAATACAAAAATAACAACTGAAAGCAATGGAGAGTGTCAAGCAGACACTAGAGCAGTTTCAATCTTTGTAAGAAGGAAAACGTACTGTGTGAGAGTTGTTTTCACTTGGTATTCCCCCTTAGGGCACTCCCTAATCTGTGCAGCTTGAGATAACTGTAAGGAAAGCAGAAAGCCACACTCTTATAATCCTGAAGTGTCAGAGGACAGCTTGGGGGTTGTCAGAGTGGCTGCAAATTGAGGGGAAAATAGCTATAAAAGAAGAAATGAATCAGTAAACAAACTCCTCTCAAATCCTTGGCTGGTCTTTGAATTGCAGATGAAACTCTAAAGAGAAAATCAAGAGAGCCACAGTTGGAAGGTTGAAAGATCCAAGGAGAGATTTCAGATGTTGCTGACTGAAGCAGTGTGTGAAATTTGTGTCCTTCCAAGATATAAAGGATTGATAAACAGTTTAAGCTTTACTTAGACTTCTATCTTTCATCATCTACAAAAAAATCAACTAAAAATGGATTAAAAATTAACATGTAATATTAATACCTGCAACTGTAAAACTACTAGAAAAAAAAACATAAGACAAATGGTTTAGGACACAGGTCTAGGCAAATATTTTATGGGTAAGAACACAAAAGCACAGGCAGCAAAAACAAAAATAAATAAATGAAACTACATCAAACTAAAAAGGTTCTTCACAGCAAAGAAAACAATCAACAGAGTGAAGAGACAACTTGAAGAATGGAAGAAAATATTTGCAAACTATTCATCCGACAAGGGACTCATATCCAGAATGTACAGCAAACTCAAATAACTCAACAGCAAAAAACTGCAAACAATCCAATTAAAAATGGGCAAAGGATTTGAATAGATATTGCTCAAAAGAAGTCATACAAATGGCCAACACATATATTAAAAAATGTTCAGCATCACTAATCATCAGGGAAATGCAGATCAAAACCACAATGAGCTATCATCTCACTCCAGTTAGAATGGCTTTTATCAAAAAGACAATAAACTACAAATGCTGGTGAGGATGCAGAGGAAAGGGAACCCTTATGCACTGTGGGTGGGAATATAAATTAGTACAGCCATCATAAACAGCATGAAAGTTTCTCAAAAAACTAAAAATAGATCTAACATATGATCCAGCAATCTCACTACTGCGTATTTATCCAAAGGAAAGAAATAGTATATTGAAGATGTATCTGAACCCCCTTGCAGTACTATTCACAATCGCCAAGATATATAATCAACCTAAATGTCTGTCAACAGATGAATGAACAAAGAAAATGTGGTATATATCCACAACGGAATACTATCCAGACCTAAGAAGAATGAAATCTTGTCATTTGCAGTAACATGGGTGAGCCTGGAGGACACTATGTGAAATAAGCCAGGGGCAGAAAGATATAAATTACATGTTCCCCCTCATATGTTGGAGCTAAAAATTTCATCTTATAGAAGTAGAATTATGGTTATCAGAAGATAGGAAGAGTATGGGGGGAAGAGGGTAGGAAGAGGTTAGTCAAAGAGGTTGTTAACAAAATTACAGCTGGAATAAGGATGAATATAGGAGGAGTAAGTTCTAGTGCTCTGTAACACTATAGGATAAATACAGTTAATAATAATTTATTGTGTATGTTTAAAAATCTAGAAGAAAGGATTCTGAATGTTCCCAACACAAAGTAATAATAAATGTTTGAGGTAAAAAATATCCTAATTATGCTGATCGTTAAGTATTGTACACTTGCATCAAAATATCACTCTGTACACCTATAACGATGTATAACCACTATATGTCAACTAAACATATAAGGAAAAAACCAAACAAACAATTCAAGCTTTCCACTGAAGGCCCAAAAGGGCCATGATTAGTAGTAAAACAAAACCTACAGATTAAGAGATTCACTCTAAAACCAAAAGTAAATTTAAAACAGACCCACCTAACTGGTGTAAAGCCAACCTCTAATAAGTGCCAGGTTATTGGCCAATAATTCACAACCTGCTACAACAAAAACAGTCTTCACAAGAAGCCAATTGAACTTAAAGTCTAAACAACATAGCATCCATCATATCCAATAAATTGTAAAAATTAATAGACACATGAAGAAAAACAGGAAAATGTGGTTCCTAATCAAGAGAAAAAGTAGTGAATGGAAAATGACTCAAAGATGATCCAGATGTTGTAATTAGCAAAGACTGGAAAGTATTTATCATAAATATGCTAAAAAATGTGAAAAGATATGGTCATAATGCATGAACAAATAGTAAAATTTGGAAGAGAAATTAAACTATTAAAAATTGTGGTAATTCTGGAACTGAAAAATGCAGTATCTAAAATGAAAAGATTCACTGGATGAACCTAATAGCAGATTAGCGATGGCAGAAGAAAAAGTCTGTAAATTTGAAGACAAAGCAATAGAAATTTTCCAATCCATAAAACAGAGAAAAATATTGAAATAAAAATAGAACTTTAGTGACATTTAGGATAATTAAATCATCTAAACGAATGTTTAAGTGGAGTCTCAGAAAACTGTGAGAGAAAAAATGTGGCAGACAAAATATGTGAAAAAAAATGGCTGAACTTTTCTCAAGTTTGGTGAAATGACATCAACTTGATATCCAGAAAGCCCAGCAAACACCAAAGAAAATAAAGACAAAAAAAAAAAAATCAGACCTAAGTGTATCATAATTAAACTACTAAAAACCAAAGATAGAGAATCATGAAAGGAAAAAGTGGGGGAGGGGAGATAAATACTGCATACGAGGGAATTAAAAGAAACAAATGATCGCTGTATCAAAAAACAATAGAAACCAGAAAATAATAGAATATCACCTTTAAAGTTCTGGAAACAAATCTGTCAATCCTGAATTCCATATCCCGTGAAAATATTCTTCACATATAAAGACATTTTCAGATAAATAAGACTCGAAAGAACTTGGTGCTAGCACACCTGCGACAAGGAAAATGCTGAGGAGCATTATTCAAGCTGAAGGGAATGTAACCAGATGGAGACTCCAATATGGAAGAAGAAATGAAGAGCACCAGAAATGGTAAATACAGTAGTCTTCCCTTATCTGTGTTTTTCCTTCCACAGTTTCAGTTACCTGTGGTCAACCATGGCCCCAAAATAAGTAAGTAAAATGTACGATAAAACATTTTGAGAGCTTGGGAGGCCGAGGCGGGTGGATCACGAGGTCAAGAGATCGAGACCATCCTGGTCAACATGGTGAAACCCCGTCTCTACTAATACAAAAAAAAATTAGCTGGGCACGGTGGCGCGTGCCTGTAATCCCAGCTACTCAGGAGGCTGAGGCAGGAGAATTGCCTGAACCCAGGAGGCGGAGGTTGCGGTGAGCCGAGATCGCGCCATTGCACTCCAGCCTGGGTATCAAGAGCGAAAACTCCGTCTCAAAAAAAAAAAAAAAAAAAAAAAAAAAAAAAAAAAACATTTTGAGAGCAAGCGAGCCAGTGAGAGACAGAGAGAGAGTGACAGACTGACAGAAATCACATTCACATAATTTTTATTACAGTATATTATTATAATTATTCTATTTTATTATTATTGTTGTCAATACTGTGCCTAACGTAAATTAAATTTTATCATAGGTATGTATAGAAAAAAACAGTATATATAGGGTTTAATAGGGTTCGTACTATTGTGGTTTCAGGCATTCATTTGGAGTCTTAAAACACATACCCCTTGTGGAAAAGAGGGTAACTACTATAGGTGAATAAATATAAAATATACTATTTTTCTTTTCTTAATTTCTTTAAAAGACATAAGACTTATTAAAGCAAAAATAGTAACATGGAACTGTAAGATTTATAGTGAACAGAGTTATAAAATATATTATTGTTTTAGTACAAAGGCTGTGGGGATAAAATTATAATGTTGCAAAGTTCTTATATTTTATATGAGAAGTATAATTTATATCTAATTATAATATAATAAGTTAATGATATATATATTATAATCTTTAGGACAATAATAATATAAAAAGTTATAGTTTAAAATCAATAGAACAATTTAAATAAAAATGTTGTTATAGAAAAAAGAAGGCAGAAATGGATAAATAGGTGTATAAAATATAGATGGAACAAATAGAAAACAAATGATAAAATAGTAGTCCTAAATCCATCAGTGTCACAAATTATATTAAATGTAAATAAACAAAACACTTTAATAAAAGATACATATTTTCATACTGGATAAAAAATAAGAACTGTACATTAGCTATTAAAAATACACTTTAAATATAAAACCATTGATAGATCGGAAGTAGATGAACAAAACAATATACCGTGTGGCTAAATGAATATCAGACAAAATTAATTTCAATTCAAGAAGTCTTGCGAGAGATACGGAGGGACATTAAGTAACAATAAAATGGTTAATTCAACAGGAGATATGAGTACAAACTGTGTAATTAAATTTATATAAAATTTGATTACAGGCAAAATGAATTTATTACAAAGAAATAAAATGAAGGTCGCCTATTGAAAGTAGATATTACCTGAAAGGGGATCCAAAGGTCCTGTCTAGAATGTTGGATATATTCTGTATTTTGATTTATCAAACTTATCAAACTATATGCTTAACTATGAATTTCACTGTAATAAATATTACCTTGGTAAAAATGAAAATGAAAGTGACTCACTGAAACTCAGTCTGACTATTAGGAATAATAGTAGGAATAGGAAGGAATAGTAGGAATAAGAATAAGCACCTACTAACAAAACTCATTATAAAAAGTAATTATGTTTATATAGTGACACAGTAAAATAATTTTCCTTAAGATACTGCTATTTTTGGCTATATTTATTGTTAAAAGAAGTCCTTGCCACTTTTCATGCTAACTTTTGAAAATCAAGATTAGAAAACAGTCAACTTTTAATTTTCAGCTATACTTATATTTTTTAATCCTATTACTATAAAAATTTCAGTTTGTTTTAATAGAGTCCATTTCCTTTATTTTCAAAGTGAATATATAATTATACATTTTTATCTTAATTTTTATTATAAGCATTGCCATTACTTCAACAGCTGAATAATAATATACAATCTTCTAATACCTATTTAGAATACATTATGAGTATAACACATCATATAATTGCATTGTATACAAAGTTACTGGAATTTATTTAACTGTTCTATTGTTGGATATTTTAGATTCTTCTTTAAATCTGTGTGACAATGTTGAGATGAATATTGGCATGCATATAGCTTGCTTTACACTTTAGATTATTTCTTTAGGTTAGATTCTCAGACCTGGGATTAAAGAGAAAAATATATGTGTGTGTGTGTGGGGGGGTGTGGAGATTGTATATGTTGCATTGTGTATTTTTTAATGATACTAACAGTGCACAAAAATAATCATTCTAGTATATCTCTGTCAGCATTAGAAATTATTATGGGGAACTTTTTTACTATAGTATGTGAAAATAGTTATTATTTTAGTTTACAATTAAGGTTCAATTATTTAAAGGCTGAATGATTTCCCCTTTTATTTTAGTAGGTATACTTTTTTAGTGAATTGTTTATTCACCTTTTGTAGTTTTATTTATGGGGAAATAATTGCTTTTTTAAAAAGTTTTAGAAGCAAGGTCTTACTTTGTCACCCAAGCCGGAGGGCAGTGGCATGATCATGGCTGACTGCAGCCTTGAACGCCTAGGCTCAAGTGGGCCTTCTGAGCAGTTGGGATTATAGGTATGAGCCACTACACCCAGCAGTAAGTGCTTTTCTTATTAATGTTTATGTTTTTACTCTGACAAAGAAACCAAATCTGCTAAAGCTATTTTTCTAGTCTGTAGTTGTGACTCTTTTTTTTTTTTTTTTTTGCTAATTTTATGTATCTATAGAAGTAGTAATCTTTTCTTTTCTTTTCTTTTTTTTAAAGATGTGTCATTCATTTATTGTAAATCTTATATTGATAGATAATACCAGAAGATTTCAGCATAGCAGATAAAATACAGCAAATCCTAACCAGCACACGTTTTAGTGACAAATGGCCTGTTCCATGAACATAGATGACTATAATTACATTTTTGTTTTCCTAAATGTTTACATTTCTTGACTGTGTCACCTTCAGATTAGAGATTTTAAAGGTTTTTAAGCGGTATAAGGTGCTACTTGGGAGAGTTACTGCATAGCACTTCCATGGCATGGAATAGTATTTGGTGTAGAAGATGGAGACTAGTTAGCTGCAGCAGAATGAACATTTTCTTTAAGAACTAATCTTTTCTTTGAGGTATATTTTATTGCTGAAAAACGTAAAAAGTTATCTCCCTTCTAGAATTTTGATGTGTCATTATATTTCCTTCATTTTGATTCATTTTAATATTTAACACTTTTTCCATGTGAAATTTGTTTTGATATGTAACATAATAACTGTATGTTATTTCCCTCAAATTGTTATCCAGTCATTCCATTATTTGTGAATTAACGATTTTTTCCTCCATTGATTTGCAGTCTTTCTGATCATATATTAAAAGTTTTATTATAATATTGTTCATTTCTAAGTATTTTTTTTCATAGATTTACTCATCTATTCTAATGTTAGAACAGAGGTCCACTGGCACAACTTCAAGTTTGTAGCTTTTGGTAGATAAGGGCAAGATTTAAGAAGTGAGGTACTTGATCATTTTATAAAACTCTGATTTTTTTTCCATATCTCAATAATTGTAGCATTATATCTAGAGTCCCCCTAGGAGTTAAAGCAGCTCCCTGGTTTCTGATTTTCAGTTTCCTGCTCAGTGATTGTCTATTAAAGGAAAGGACTCCCTAATCCCTTCTTCCTCCTTATTTCTCAATTGGATACATCCCTCTTTGTTGTTTGAAGCTCAAAGTGTTCTAAGCAAAGGGTGCTTCTCTAGAAGATTTAGAAAAGGAGATCTTCTGAATTCATCTTTGATTCAAGAGTTTAACCTTTGAGTGGAGAAAGCTTTTTTTCTTTAACCTATGCAAATTAAATTTGAAGACACTTTTAAAAAGAGAAGAGAAAAATCTTACCCTCTTCTACCCAACTAACTCATAATTCTTAGATCTCATTTACTGAGGAGTTACTCCTCAGCCAACATTTACTGAGTGCTTACTATAATGTGTTGAGCATGGTATGAAACTTTTTGAGTGGATCATGTCACTTAATTCTTATAGTAAACCTCTCAAATAGACACTATCACAATTCTCAAGTAGGTACTATTATTTTTTCCATTTATAAGGAGAGCGAATTGAGCTACAGACAGATTAACAAATGTCCCCTGAAGTCATATAGTTAGTGAGGTTGACAGGCTTTGAATCCTGACAGCCTGATTCCAGAGACTACATTCTTGACCACTAGACTAGGTCTGTCCAAGAAAACATTTTGTGATGACAGAACTATGTTTTCGGTGTGTGTGATATAGCTTGGATATTTGTCTGCACCCAAATCTCTCCTTGAATTGTAATCCCTAATCCTAGAGGTGGGGTCTGGTGGGAGGTGTATAGATCAAAACTGCAGATTTCTCTTGAATGACTCAGCAGAATCCCCTAGGTGCTGTTCTCACCATAGTGAGTGAGTTCTCATGAGATGTGGTCATTTAAAAGGCCTTTGACAAAATTCAACAGCCCGTTATGCTAAAAACCCTCAATAAACTAGGTATCAATGGAACATATCACAAAATAATAAAAGCTATTTACAACAAACCCACAGCCCATATCATACTGAACAGGCAAAAACTGGAAGCACACCCTTTGAAATCTGGCACAAGACAAGGATGCCCTCTCACACCACTCCTATTCAATATAGTATTGGAAGTTCTAGCCAGAGCAATCAGGCAAGAAAAAGATAAAAAGCGTATTCAATTAGGAAAAGAGGAAGCCAAATTGTCTCTATTTGCAGATGACACAATTGTATATTTAGAAGACCCCATTATCTCAGCCCAAAATCTCCTGAAACTGATAAGCAACTTCAGCAAAGTCTCAGGATACAAAATCAATGTGCAGAAATCACAAGCATTTCTATACACCAATAACAGACAAACAGAGAGCCAAATCAAAAGTGAACTCCCATTCACAATTGCTACAAAGAGAATAAAATACCTAGGAATACAACTAACAAAGGATGTAAATGACCTCTTCAAGGAGCACTACAAACCACTGCTCAATGAAATAAGAGAGGACACAAACAGATGAAAAAACACATGCTCACGGTTGGGAAGAATCAATAATGTGAAAATGGCCATACTACCCAAAGTAATTTATAGATTCAATGCTATCCTCATTAAGCTACCTATGATCCTCTTCACAGAACTGGAAAAAAATACTTCAACCTGCATATGGAAACAAAAGAGAGACCAAATAGACAAAACGATCCTAAGCAAAAAGAACAAAGCTGGAGGCATCATGCTGCCTGA
Source organism: Aotus nancymaae (assembly GCF_030222135.1). NCBI lineage: Eukaryota > Metazoa > Chordata > Mammalia > Primates > Aotidae > Aotus > Aotus nancymaae. Next base: position 5,596,176 of record NW_026988507.1, on the reverse strand, counting down.
CTTCAAACTATACGACAAGGCTACAGTAATCAAAACAGCATGGTACTGGTACCAAAACAGAGACATAGACCAATGGAACAGAACAAAGGCCTCAGAAGCAACACCACACATGTACAATCATCTGATTTTTGACAAACCTGAGAAAAATAAGCAATGGGGAAAGGATTCCCTGTTCAATAAATGGTGTGGGGAAAACTGGCTAGCAGAGTGCAGAAAGCAGAAACTGGACCCCTTCCTGACACTTTAAACTAAAATTAACTCCAGATGGATTAAAGATCTAAACATAAGACCTGACACCATAAAAACCCCAGAAGAGAACCTAGGCAAAACCATTCAGGGCATAGGCATAGGCAAGGACTTCATCGCTAAAACACCAAAAGCATTGGCAACAAAAGCCAAAATAGACAAATGGGATCTAATTAAACTCCAGAGCTTCTGCACAGCAAAAGAAACAATTGTTAGAGTGAACCGGCAACCAATAGAATGGGAAAAAACTTTTGCAATCTTCCCATCTGGCAAAGGGCTAAATCCAGAATCCACAAAGAACTAAAACAGATTTACAAGAAAAACAAACAAGCCCATTCAAAAGTAGGTGAAGGATATAAACAGACACTTTACAAAAGAAGACATCTATGAGGCCAACAAACATATGAAAAATACTCATAATCACTGGTCATTAGAGAAATGCAAATCAAAACCACATTGAGATACCATCTCATGCCAGTTAGAATGGCGATCATTACAAAATCTGGAGACAACAGATGCTGGAGAAGATGTGGAGAAACAAACACTTTTACACTGTTGGTGGGAGTGTAAGCTAGTTCAACCATTGTGGAAGACAGTGTGGCGATTCCTCAAGGACCCAGAACAGAAATTCCATTTGACCCAGCAATCCCATTACTGGGTATATATCCAAAGGATTATAAATCATTCTATTATAAAGACACACGGACATGTATGTTCATTGCAGCACTATTTACAATAGCAAAGACCTGGAACCAACCCAAATGTCCATCAGTGTTAGACTGGATAAAGAAAATGTGGCACATATATACCATGGAATACTATGCAGCCATAAAAAATGATGATTTCGTGTCCTTCATAGGGACATGGATGAATCTGGAAACCATCATTCTCAGCAAACTGACACAAGAACAGAAAACCAAACACCGCATGTTCTCACTCATAGGCAGGTGTTGAACAATGAGAACATGCGGACACAGGGAGGGGAGCATCACACACTGTGGTCAGTTGCGGGGGCTAGGGGAGGGACAGCAGGGGGTGGGGAGATATACCAGATATAGGTGATGGGGGGATGAAGGCCGCAAACCACCTTGCCATGTATATACCTATGCAACAATCCTGCATGATCTGCGCATGTATCCCAGAACATGAAATTTGACATTGAAATTGACAATATCACTAAGATTAGCAGATATCAGCTCGGCCAATTCTTCAATATATTTACTCTCCTGCTGCCGTCTCCGCTTTTCACCACTGCAAATAAGACCTTGTCCTGGAGTATCGCATGGCAATTTTCGTTTTCGTGAATCAGTGGCCAGTGGATCCAAGTTTTCTCCTAATCCACTCATCTTGAATATACATCAGCAACTGGTTAACCAGTCAAAAGATGCTCAAGCAGTTAATTTTTATTCGTCTCTGAGTCTACCGTCCAGCAAGTATTTGATCCTCCCGCCGCCATTTTCCTCGCAGCTCAGCTTTAAATCGGAAACTCGCCGCTCAGCCTGCAGCCGCCGCCGCAGTATATATATATATATAATGTGTGGCACCTCTCCAGCAACTCTCTCTTGTTCCCAATCCTGCCATGTGAATTGCCTGTTCTTGCTTTGCCTTCCAAAAAGCTTCCTGAAGCCTCCCCCAAAACAGACAATGGCAGTGTTTCCTATACAGTCTACAGAACTGTGAGCCAATTAAACCCCTTTTCTTTGTAAATTACCTAGTCTCAAGTATTTCTTTATAGCAATGCAAGAATGGCCTAACACAGTGTGCTATGTAATGTGACAGCCAGTAACCACATGTGGCTACTGTGCAACTGAAATGTGGCTAGTATAACTAAGAAATTACATTTTTCAAATTATTTAATTTTAATTAATTAAAATTTAAATAGCCACATGTGGCTACTGACTAGCATATTGAAAAACAGAGCACCAGATAATAAGCTGATAGAGAATAATTTCCAGGGATGACTGTGTCTGGTTTTGCTTATCATTACACCCCTGGTACCAGCACAATGCCCCACACAGTGTGTATTTATCAATTAAAAACAAATAACTCAGAGGGGAGTAGAATGGAGAGGCAATAAATAAAACAGTGCTTTCAAAGCACTAAATTGTGAAGAATGCTTACCTCTAATGCAATGCCTGAAAGCTGTTTTGCCTAAACTTTATTTTTTAAATAACACAAAGTAAATGTGATAAAAATGAGTATTTGAGATAAATCTTACAAAACTCAGCATATTTTTATGACATATTTAATAATAAGAGATAAAGGAATTGGTATCTAATAATAACTTCTAAGAATCAGAACTTATCTGACAGGAAGAAATGACTTTAATATCATAATACACTCTCTAGAATATATTCCTACCAAGAGCTTAGAAATTATAGTAGCTGTTTATAAGGCAGCAAATGACAAGCTCATTCAAACTCTTTACCCCAGAAAACAGTTTGAGTTGTTTTCCTGCCCATTACGATATGCATTTTTCTTACTGGAAATATCTGTCTGTGCTATATTTCATTTTTATCCATCACTCAATATATATTTTTGTCACTATAGCTCAGAACAATAATCTCACAGAAAGATTAAGGGTATGTAAAAGGATTCAACTCTATTTGGTAATTAAATGTCAGAAAGTATTTCCCTGTTAGTCATTAGTGCTAACTTTTGAGATATGCACTATTAAGTATACACATGTAAAATGTAAATTAAAGGAACATTGCATATACATTATTAGTAACTTTTAGTAATAGTAACTTTTAAATTTGCTAATGCATTTCATAAAACAGCAGTAAATGTTCACTCAGAAAGCTTTGCTTGATTGACAAATTGCATTGATTGAAAGAACTAGAAATTTGAGCTTGAAATAGATAAAAATGGTGTCTCAAAGCTTAAAGCATTTTATATTTCTTTGTCCTGTTACTTCAAACCACTCTGGTTAGAATTTGTAGTAAGTGAATCTGAATTTAAAATTGCTCTGTAGGAAAAAAAATTACAAAATGGAAATGCTTACTTAAAAAAACAGAGCAGTTATAGATATCTGGCTATGTTATGCTAAGAAAAATCTGACACGTCTGCTATTTAGTTGTTATTGTTAAGCCTTCAGGTTAATCATTTATTTTTAGTGTTGATTCTAAAATTATGACTATGAAGCATAATGGCTACAAAATTAAATTTTTTTTAGAAATAATAATCAAATTAGAATGCTTCCAAAATTGTCACTAATCTACAAACTCTACATGCTCTGCTTACATTCATTGTTTTGTGCTCTTACTGAAGCAAAAGGCACAGGGCTCTATTTTCCTATGAGAATAAGGACAAAGGCTTTGTAATGGTTTTTCTCCAACTGTATGAACAAAATACGGTAAAAAAACAGATCTTAAAATTTTCCGACTCAATGTAACTGACCACAACAAACCAAGAAATATGCCCGTCTTTGCCACACCGATTTCCACTTTGGAAAATGTAATAAGTCTACTTTGCTTATGTATCTTACGGATCTCATAAAAGAACCAGATAAAATCAGTAAAACAATATTGTCTCCTTTCATGAAAGAACCATGTGGTTTGTTGTTTCAGCTTTTTTAAAAGATGTGTACAGTTAGACACTTAGGACAATTTAAGTAGCTTGCTTCTATTCTGATGACATAAATAACAGATCATTCTGGTTTCAGTCCATGCACTCTCCTTGAATATACATCAGAGGGAGGCACATGACAGCCTTGGAACTAATAGAGCTGAATGGCATTCCCCCAATCTATGTCTGAAAACTAAACAGAAAAAGAAAAAAACCTTCCCATTGTCCAGGCTGAGCACGTTAATATCTATGAGCCCTGGGTGCAGCTGGCAAAGTGCTCACTATTTAAATTTAATGGAGTTTACCTTGCACTGGCACAGAGTACACTCAGTGCCATGTTTGATCCAAGAGGACCCAGTGAAGCGAACCACATTCATCTCATCCAGGCAAGTCTTGGTGATGTCATTGCGGATGGTGTCAGCCTGGCAAGGGTCTGTGACACAGCGTGGGCAGCACTCATTCTCTGGGAGAATGCTGAATTCACATTCCACATCTGGGCAAGGCAGGGGCCAACAATCAACTTCCCCTTGCTATAAGGAAAACAGATGTGCAAGGGCAGAGGGAGAGGGAGGTGGAAATGGAGGGAGGCCGGGAAAAAGCAGATGAGCACAGTGTTTACTGGATACTCAATTTATTTGATTGATACTTAAACTTAGATCTACAAAGCCTATGTATCTTTCAGGGAATCTATTGATACAAAAGCCCTATTAGAATGATGAGGTCTGTATTGCAGCTTGATTTTGAAACAATCTTCAAGGTTTAAATAACACCAATAAAACAAAAGCAAAAATCACTTATCTTAAAACAATAAAATACGCATGCCCCTATCTTTCCCATGACAAAGGAGAGTTATCTAACACAAAGGAGGTTGTTATTTAACTTTTTGCTCATGTGATGCCTTTTTTATTCTTTTGATATTTTTTCTAACCTGTTATTTATTCCTTTATGAATAAAACATTTACAAGAAAATAAACTAAAATAAATATGAAGGGAATATGATGGTTTTTCTTTGTTCATTTATACATTTCAGTGTAGAGTCTTTGAAAAAAAACACCCTAGGAATTGATTTCAATCCTTTTTAATTCCACACAGGAGTATTGTGTGAATTGGATCTTTTTAAAATGTAGTTCCCACCTGTTTCCATTTTCTTCATAATTCTGAATCTCATGGTTTGGGAGATGAAAGCGGCCTTCAGGCACAGAAACTGACCTTGCTCTTTCCATTGATTTTTGGGTTGAAAGTACAAAAAGGAAGGAACAAAAAAGCTCTGCCTTAAAAATAACCTCACACAAATAGAAAGAAACTGGCCATAACTTTAAAAGTAGTATCTTCTGTGAAAGTTTCTGCTACAAAGACGCATAGACCAATTTTCCTTTTCATTTACATCACTAGAAAGAAGCAAGAAATTCGTTCAACTGAAAAAAGACTTCATCAAATCACTACTTTCTTCTTACTTATTGTTTCTAGTAAAAGTTTCATGAATATATAGAGAAATTCAATTCTAACATATATTTATTGCACATCCATATTATGTGCAAAACAAGGTGCCCACCAGAAGCATTGCAAATAACAATTGCTGAAGGAAATAAACGGTTTTGGTTGGAGGGGGGTTGCTTTGCTTTTTAAGTCTAAGCATAACTGACAGAAATAGGTTAACAAAAGTTCTACTTGGATAAATAATTTTTTTTTTCAAGAATGTCATTGTTCTATCAATAATTGTCTTTAAGTTAGCCTAAACTGGATAGGAATGGGGAAGCTAGGAGAGTTTTTTCTTCTTTTGAGCTATAGAGATACTCCTGAAAGAGACATTACTGTTAGTGAAAGACCATTCAACACCTTATACCACATCTACCTCAGAATATTCCTTCTTGGGTTGTGATTGTGTAACTATCACCTCATCATCCTAACCAGGCTCACTTTTTGTAACTGTCAATACTGTGGGCTGGTGCTAGGTATTGGCAGATGGGGAGGGCAAGGTCGCTTCCCTATTTAGATGCTGGCCCTAAATTTTCTTTCCACTTCATGTAGCTAAATTTACCAAGCAGCGGCACTGTTGACAATTCTGGACCCAGGTGTCACCACTGTTGTACAAGGTTTCCCCATTTTGATGGAGGCACTGACTACTAAGCCTTGGATCACATTCAGGGCAGCAAAAAAGATCAACTGTGGGATTCTCACAGTCACAGACCATCCGTCGACACATAACAAATCCATTCTGCGTGAAAAAGAAAAAAAGTAGTTACCGAAAACCTCCATTGCTCAAAACAATATCATATATATGTATTTCAGATAGTGATATGGAAGTTGAAATAATTCACACTGTTTATTCAATATGATAAATTTTCTTTAAAATTTCATTTTGTAGGTAATATAAAGAAATTATGTAAGCTAGAGGATTTTCAATTTCCTTTTCATATACTACTCTTCAAATGCCCAGAAAATATTTTCAGAAATGACCAGCATACAATGATAACCACTGTATATAAGTCTTCATTTATATATAAGTATATATTTGTATATTAGTATGATAACTTGCATACTAACTAAATTTTGTTTTGTTTGAGGGCATGTGTTTAATATTTCATAGTTAATAAATTATATATTTATTACTAAATTTCTGGAGTATTTAAAACGTATGTTTTTGTATAAACTGTTATCAATTTCTTTTATGATGGTTGAGTTCTTGGTATATAATATTATTCATTTGAAAATAATTTAAGCTTTTATTATTACTAGGTACATGTAAGAGAATACATATCTAAAACTGAAATATAGATCAAATAAATGTTTTTCAGCCTTGGAACATAGCATGTTCATTCTGACCTAATTTATGCATTCATTCAAACATTAAATTGTGACTAGGAAAAAATTAGCATGGCTAGTAATAAAACTTTATCAACATGTGAATAGATACATACATTGCGGTATATCCATATAATAAAATATTATTCAGCATTAAAAAGAAATGGGTTACAGATATATGTAACAATATGAATGAATCTCAAACACATAATGTTGAGAGAAAGAAGCCAGACACAATAGAGTATATACTGTATAATTCCATTTATATGAGGCTCTGGAAAATACAAATCAATAGGGACTGGATGCAGTTTTTGCCTGGATCTAGGGGTGTGGGACTAATTAGGAAAGAACGTAGGCAACATTTGGGTCAATTAAAATGTTTTTTATATTACTTGTGATGGTAGTTAAGCGGACGTATACATTGTCAAAACTTATCAAACCATATACACACTTAAAAGTTATGCAAATTACAACTGAATAAAACTGATTAAAGTTTTTTATTTATACCAACCTGACATGAGCACACAGAGCACCTGTCATTTTCCAACACCCAAATCTGACCATTGTGCTTAATTTTCCCATCGTGAATGCAGTCCCCTGTGCAATTCTTTCCATGAGGACATCGACAATCATATCCGCCATCCAAATTGAAGCAAATGGTATCATTGGCACAGCTGTGCCTCCCGGTCCCACACTCATCAATATCTATAGACAAGACAAAACAGCAAGCAATGTTCTTAGAATATGTGCAGGTTCAAATACCTGCAACCAGGACAGTTGTCTCCTGACATAAAGTATTCAACTGTAAATTAATTTTAATCTTACTGGCTTGCATTTGTGATTAAATGTTGACTAAAGCAATGTTAATGATCTGGGATTTCACAGGAAAATATTATCGGGTTTGATTTAAAAAAATTGTGTGACCTTCGCTAGAATTTCAACTTTTATTTCTCTGTAAATACCATTAGGCTTTATGAAACATTTATATTTTTAAGAGTAAGAATGTGACTCAATTTACCAAACAAAAACAGTTTAGTAGTGTGAATTCTAAAAGTGCCTGTGATGTTTTAATGGGGATATCATTCCCAGTATTAAACTGGTGATTATAGGAAAATCCCTTCTTAGTGGGAGACGAAATGTCACGAGATCCCTGCAGCATTTTATGCAATATCTAACCTCATTCTCACAGCTGCACTTTCCCCACTCCATGAAGTTCTTTCCATTGTTCTGCCTAGGTTATCTTCCCTTGCATTCCAGGTATTTTCATACTGTCCTTAGACCTTGCCTTTCAACCACAGAAGGGCAAATAATCATCAGCAATTACCATCTCTCTCACAAAGAATCCACTACTTCTTAACTTTTCCATTTCAGATTATCATTTTGTCCCCTGCCTGACTCAATTGGCAACTGCCCATATTTCACCTGGCCTCACCTATTTCATGACTGTCACAGCTTAAAGCATTTTCATACAGATGAAAAGCAAACATATCTTGACCCACAGATCAGGTCCATAAGAGGAGATGGGATTCATTTTTATTTACCCCCATAATTTAAAGGTCACAAGCCAAAATACATTTCAGAGATGGGGTATGAGTGGCAATAAGCAGTTATTTCCCATTTCATCAGTTTCCTCTGAGTAAAGGTCAAGAAAGAAAGAATTAAATCATGGCAGAAGTGGGTTAGAGACAAGACGGAACATATAGCTTTTAACTAGGGTGCTGCATACTGATTCTCTTAGAAGATTTTAAAAATAAAGCTTAGGAAATATCTTTATCAAATGATTTGACTTCCACATTAACTGAAGACTTGGACTAGTTAAGATAATATCTTGGCAATTTTAAACTTCTTATATACTTAAATTCTGCCACATATGTATTCCTGAAAATAAGCCACAGGACATATTTTCTCTCTATTTACTTTGATTTTTATTAGTTCCCAGTTTGACAAAACTAATGAATTAGGTCAATAGCTGAAAATGTAATTACAGAGCTTTATTAAGCTCGATTTGTCAAGGATAATACTACTTATTATTGCAGACTATGATCAGAAAGAAAACTATTAGCCAGCATGAGAATATATTTTTAAAAAATTAAGTACTATGGTCAATGTGTATTTTTTCAGATCAGAGAAAATTTTCTTTGTAATAAAAATTTAATTTTATTAGTTAGTTTTATATTTTGTCTATTCAGAATAACATGGTACATTTGATGAGCTGATCCTATTAAATATTTCTAGAATTAAGAATTATAATTAGCCAGAAAAACATAAAAAATCCATAGTTATTTGGTCTCTTTGACAACAAGCTCTACAGACACCCTTACTACGTAGCCTTTTTACTGTCTACTATGAGGACATTATTCCAAGAATGACAAGGGCTGAATTTCTGCAATCATTTTATATTGCTTGACACTTTAAAATAAAAGCTGTGCTATCAGATAATGCTTATTTTCCTTATAGGCAGAAAGATTCTATGGGGTTGCTGCAAGAGACACAGAAGAGATGTCCAGGCACAAGAAGAATATGTATACTTAAATAAAGCACGTCGATAATAAAGAAATAGAGTAAAAAGTTGCAGATAACAATGCTTGGCTTGTACTTGTTATACCTGGAAAAATGTGTAGGCAGATGCATCATAATGGACTAATTACGACCTCTTGATATCCAAGGAGTTTGAGTTAGTTTGAACTCAGTTTGCCCTTTCTGCTTATTATTTACACTGGCTCTGACAATGCAGAAACTTTTCCCAATTAATTGGTGGTACAGAATTTTGGAATCTACTCTTACACATGGTTTGGTTATAACAGGATTCCCAAATTAAATATCTAAACAAGGTGTGTATTCTGCTTTGAAAAATCTAGCATGGTATATACAAATTCCAACTTTAAAAATATTGATAACTCCTTTAGTGGGTGATTATCGAAGAAATAATGTGCTAAATCCATTGGTCAAGTGTCAATTCTCATGTAACTTGGTCAAACAGAGCATTTGACACAACTTACTCCCTCTCCTTGATAAATTTTCCCTACTTGCTTCCTATCACACTGGTATCTCTTTCTGAATCTTTCTTCTGTCTATACATTTTCTAAGTATGGAAATTATACTATTATTAATATTTAGCCATGCAAAGAGTAGCTAAAGAGTGGTCTAGAGTGTTTTTGAGGCAAGAATGTGCTTGAAGGCCCAACGTTTAGAGCTATCAAGATGTGTTGGGGAAACAGAAATGCTGGTATGACTGGAATGTCCAGTGAGACAGCAGAGTAGGCAGCATGTAGCTGAGGAGGTACTCAGGGCCTAGGTAAAGGTCATGTTAAGAAATTTGAACTTTTTCATAAAGGCAATAAAATGTCATTTTAGAGAAATGCGAAAAACAATCACAATCTGATTTTCACTCTAGACAGGTTCGTTTGGCTTCATTTTGGAAAAGAGATTTGAATGGATTAGAATTTGGAGCCAGGAGACCAGTCAATAGACTGTTTCCATAGTCCAGGCAAAAGATGATCATACAATAAAAGCAGGGTCTCGTAGTGGTTGGTATGCGCCAGACTCTGAGTACGTTCATATAATGATTTATTTAATCTTCTCAACAATCCTCGAAGATATAATTATTATTCTCATTTTATAAATCAGGAAATCAAGACATAATACTCTTACATAACTTGCCCAAGGTGACACAGTCACACAGCCAGTAGGCCCAGATGGGAACGGAAGCAGTCAGGCTCTAAGGCTATGCTCTTAAGTACCATCCTACACTGAGTTATAACAGTGGGGATGCATAGGAAGAGACAACAAAGAGAATCAACACAATATAGTGATTTGTTGGATTTGAAGACATGATTTGTTGGCTTTGAAGATTAGAAAAAAAGAGAAATCAAGAATAATGTTTAGATTTCTGGTTTGAAAAATATGGTTGATGCTATTTGTGGAAGGAAGAACAACATTTTGCTGGGGAGCAGAAAGGTGGCAGGGATGAAGGCAAACGTGTTCAGTTTAGGACTGGTTAAATTGCACTTCCTCTGGGCTTCTGAGCCAAGCTTTTCAGCAAGTAGTCGGATATGTGTGTCTGGGGCTCAGAAAATAGGCTTGGGCCAAAATGTGGATTTAATGTAGATAACTTTCATCATTCCCTTTCTTAAAAAAAGTCCTTCATACACAAGTTCAAGCTTCGTAGTAATGTATTTAGAGCCACTTCTTGTTTGCACTAATTTTCCATATCTCGACTTGGCAATAATCTCATTATAATTATGAAAGTCCTAAAGCAAATACTAGGTACTCTGAGAAGCTTTCGTTGATGCTAAAGAGAAAATAATTTCTCTTTGTTCCTTCACAGCATGGCATTTATATCTTTTTTCACAAAATCGAATGCTTTTCTCAATCACAGCATTAGGCTTGAACAGAATATTTAAAATACTATTATATAAATTTCATTTTTTGATATCAAAAGTTCAAAAAACTTTACCAAACTTAAAGATTGTCCAGAAATTAAAGCAATAATGGGAAACGTGGGCATAAAAATGAGATATTTATATGAAAAAAAGATACTGAACTATATCCTAAAGAGAGACAAAATTTTAGGCACAGTGGAAATGGGGCATGGATAAGGAAAATGGGACTCTGGCCTGTTACCTCAGGATGAGATGTCTAAACCTCTGAGATAAATGGATAAGCAAAACAGCAAACAGTTTGTATGAATGCAGCTTATAAACATATATGTTGTAGATCACACAACTGTAGCTTAAAAAGTAGTGACACAGTGATTTATTCCTGCCTTCAAGTATGAGTCTTACACTTCAGAGTAATTGTAAAGCTCCCACTGGGGATTTGTCTCTTTTTTTTCCCCAGCAACAGAAAAATAGTACCTTCTGGGATATAATCATATTCTTAAAATGGAATCCTTCTAAATACTAATATTACAATTCTACAAATCACGAAAATTACAGTAAATGGAGAGTTGTTTAGAAGTATTTTTTTTTTAAATCTTTTTTAAAACATATAACTTAGATGGGTTCTTTCAAAAGAACCCTTCAGAGCATGTTGTCCTCTGACACAGTAGCAGGTTTTTCTGATAATCTTTATAAATTTTATTGTTAGATAATGGTAGAATCATCTTTCCAGAATAGTGTTTTTTGTTTGTTTGTTTGTTTAAATAAGGTTTTTCACTGCTCTTACATTTGTGGGTTTCCTTGAAAAGCCTTTTCTATGCAGGTGAATACTCTGCTGTTTTCATTATTTATAATGTGTTATTTTGATGTTTAATTTAATTATCCTTGTTACGTTCTGGGCTGAATACTTGTTCAATGTATTAATTATATTTTATCCTGATCATTACTATATATCTACTTTTAACTATAATATATGTATGTATATATTCACTATATGTCATACTAATATCTACATTCTAACATAGATTATTTGCCTAATGCATTTCTAATTAAGAGATTAGCTATCCATTATTTATCTCAATCTTTTCACTGGACAAATAAATGTATCATCTACTATGTGCCAGATGCTGTTCTAGGCATTGGAGATACGGTAGCTGACAAGAAAACACAAACTATGACCTTTGAAGCTTACATTCTAAAGCAGATAATAAGCAAGCAAACACATAAATATATACTACAATTTCAGGTGAATTTATAATTTCTATCAAGAAACGTGAAGCAGGTTAAGTGAATAGAGTGTCAGAGGTAGGAGACTATTTTAAATTGGCAGTCCAAGAGAAACCATTTGAAAAGAAATTTGAATTAAATGAAAGAAGAACCATGCGAAGATCTAGGGGAAGGACATTCCACATAAAGGCACAGTACATGCAAAGAAATCTGTTTCATATATTTGAGAAATGGTAAGAAAGCCAAGCATGCATAGCATGTGAGCCCTTGTCAACCATAGTCAGCGTTTTCATATTGCTTTGGGAGAGGTGGAGAGGCTCCAGGAGTGTGAACAGAGGAGTAACACGATCTAACTTCAGTTTTAGAAGGATCGCTCTGAGTGATATAGAAAAAAGACTAGCGGTGTCGGGTGTGGAGGTAGGAAGACCAGTTTGGAGGCTGCTATAGTGGTTCAGGCAAAAGGCAGTAACAGCTTAGATGAAGATGTTAACAACAGAGGTGGTGAGAGAGTTCAAACTGGGAATATATTTTGAAAGTTGAAACTGTGAGATTTGTTAATGTATGGAATGTGAGGTATGAGGAAAAGAAGAAAAGAAACAATGACTCTGAGATGTAGCTCTGGGCACCTATGTTTAGGGACCTGTAGGACTTACAGAGTAAATTGATAGTTCTGTTTTCACCATATTAGATCTGAGTTGTCTATTAGAAGTCCAAGTTGAGCTACCTAGTAGGCCACTAGATGTAGAATCTGCAGCCAGGGCAGAGGTGTGAATTAGGGATATGCAGATGGCATTTTAAGCCATGAAACTGGTTGATTTAGGGTTTGAGAATGGACAGAAAATACAGACAAGGCCTGAGCCCTGGGGCATTTGAGAGAGTGAAAGAAAAGGCCTGTAGGAGAAAGGAGAAAAACCAGAAGAGAGTGGTATCCCTGAAGCAAGTGAAGAAAATTGTGTTTGCAGAGAAAGGAATGATCAACTGAATCAAATGCCTGAATGGTCGATCAAGCAGATAGTAATTGAGCAGTTAATTTGGAAAAATGGAAATTGTTAATAATCTTGAAAGAAAATTATCAGCTGGAGCAGTGGGACTAAAGTTTCACTGGAAGGAAGAAGACAGAGGTAACAAGTACTGAATATGTTTTCAAGGAATTTTGTTTTAAAGGGGGGCAGAAAACTGGGAGATATGTCTGTTGAGTCAGATGATGTTAAGGGAAGTCACTTTTTGTTTGTTTTCAAAGATGGCTGCTACTCCAGACTCTGAACACTGATGGGAATGATGCAGTAGAAAAAGACTTAGTGATACAGAAGAGAAAGTGAATATTAGGACACAGTCCTTCAATAGGTGAGAGAGGATGAGATGCAAGATACAATGATGGGTTTGACTTTTGATAGGAGCAGGGCCACTTCCTCCAACAAAAGAGGAGGGAGAAAAAGCAGCAGGTAGATAGAAATAAATGAGAAATAAACAAATAATAGAAATAGAAATAAGTAAATGAGCTAGTATGGGTCATGGTGGAAAATGAAGCAGATTTCTTTAGACTATTTCCATGTTCTCCATTAAACAGGCAGGACACTGACAGAGAATGAAGAGAAAAGCAGTATCCAAATTTCTAAAGAGTCTTAAGAAGTTGTGAAATGGCTGTCAATTGGAAAGTTGGAAGGGAACGTAACCAAAGAAATGAAGTATGAATGCTGGACGGTGCTGATGGCCCTTACTAGGTAGCTTCTGAGATGGCTCCAATGATCCCTACCACTGAGTATTCAAGCCCTTGTGTAATCCCCTTCCCTTGAATGTGGGATGGACTTATTGACTTGTTGCTAACAAATACAAACTCTGAAAAGTGATGGAATGTGACATCTGACATGAGGTTATAGAAAGACTATGGCTTCCATATTGGGCATCTGCTCTTGGATTGCTTGCTTTAGAGGAAGCAAGTTCCCACATCTTGAGGAGTGGCCCATGTATTAAGGAAATGAGATCTGCCAATAGCCAGGAGTGGCCCATGTATTAGGGAAATGAGATCTGCCAATAGCCAATGAATGACCCTGGAAACAGATTCCCATTCTCCCCACTACCACCACAGACAAGCCCTGGCCAACAGCTTGACTGTAGTGTTATGAGAGGCCTGAACCAGAGCCACCCGGATAAGCTGTGCACAAATCCCTGACCCACAGAAAGTGTGAGACAATGTTTGCTGTTTTTAGCTGTTAAATTTTGGGAATAATTTGTTAGGCATCAATAGATAACTAATACAACCCACTAGAGATCTGTGATCATAAATTTAAAAGATTGTAAGGTTAGTTACAAATTCAGTGTAAGATAGTCAACAGAGGTATGTGTATTTTTCTACTCACATCCAAATGCACAGAAAAAAGTGTGCAAGGACACTAACCCAAATTAAAAATAGGTAACCCCTAGAGGATGAGTGGAAAGGATGGAGAAAGGGGGGAGGTGAAATCAAGATGCATATTCAGCTTTAATCTGTATACATATTTTTGTATGATTTGCATTATTTATGATCAGCTTATATTCATTCTTTATGTGCATAATTTTTTAAAAATATGATCTCAATTAAATTATATAAAATACAAACAAAGTAGCTTATCAGGGAAGAACAAAATTCCACTGTCTGATCTGTCTTAAAACTACAATCTGTGGTTCCTGGCATTCTTTCCAGGGCTGGAAATGTTCACTCTGGAACACTCAGCAGTGCAAGATAAAGCCCCCAGACCATATTTAAGTGGTGACTGGCAAATGCCAGGTTTTAGCCCCTGGTAAGGCAACAGCATTCCCATTCCTAGGTGGAAAATCTGATGAATACTCTGCTCAAGCTCCAGAGCTTGTCTGCTGCTGGCCAAACAGGCGAGAAGCCTTGGCATCCGTCACCCAAGACTGTATCACTTGCCTGTTTGTGAAAATCCTTTGAGGTACAAGGATAAAAAACATCTTATCATTTAGGTGTCAAGTATCTTTAGGTTGGATTGTCAAAAGCTTTCATTGACTGTGTCATCTTAACCCCATTATCCTTTCAGGCTCTATGGAGGTGTAAATACAAAAGCAGAAAATCATGAGTTCAAGTTTTGTTTTGTTTTCCATTCCTATGCCAAGACTCTGATGGCAAATCCTTTCCGTGCGGGTAGCTTCCCTAGCAATTATTCACTGGGCTCAGTTTGCTCTGTCTACCTGGTTTCCAAAAATCATGCCCCTCCATAAAGCCTACAGAGGAGATTTATCACTATGTTGAAAATAATTCAAAATTAATGGTTTCTAACAGAATATAATCTGAATGAATTTTCTACTTCTCTTAGATTGATAACTTATTGGAAACAGGGACCATAACTCATGTATCCAACATTCAACACTCACTAAACATCTCTTACTTTTCCAGGCAAGTGATACGTTAGGAATAGCCCTGAGTAGCATGCATTGTGTATATTATCCCTGGCCACATCACCATGGTATTTCCTCTATCCCCATCTTCCCTTTGTCTTCCTTTTCTAATGTATTTTTTGCTACCTGTTTTTGGATCAGATGTTCGCATGCTTTCATTTAAAAAAATTTATGTGATATTATATTTTTTTTAATTCTAAAAACACCATTTAACAGTTGCAAGAATCCATGGAGAACTGGGTTAGTGTCACAAACTTTAATTATCTAAAAATAACATTAATTACCATAATTAGCAAGAAAAAGTTTGATTTTAACTTATTTCCAATCACCGTTGTAAACACATAGTAAAAACACTAATAACATTAGCGCAATGTCTTCTATTTATAGTTTATGACATAGTCCTCAAGTTTAAGAGAAGTTCTTAAATTCTAGGTGTTCTCCTTGTACTGACCTTCACATGATTCTCCACTTGGTGAAAACATCCCATTGTCATGGTAGCCATCTCTGCACTCACAGTGGTACCATCCAGGCAGGTTAATGCAGTTAGCACGACTGTCACATTGAACAAAGCCATCAGAGCATTCATCAATGTCTGGCAAAAAAAGAAAAAAGAGGGATTTTATAAAATTATTTCTTTTCTTTTAAAGAAACTGGAGTAATCTGCTACAAGCCTACTAAAATTTTTAATGCCAGCAAATCTTTGAAACAGGGAATATATAAAGTTAAGAAAGTCCACTTGTTTATTAAAAGCTATACAGAAATAATCCAGTGTTATTAGTAACAGCAGAAACATCTAGAAGGCTTCTTTGATGCAAAAGGCATTCAACTGTAGAAAATGAAAGGAATCCATATGTGATGGTCATTACTGCTGCTCACCAAATATTTTTAGTTCTTCTAGACACAAGCTAGAATTATGGTTCTCCAGGCCCTTCAAGTTAGGTGTGGCCATGTGATAGATAAAGTGTCAATTAAGCCAATTAGGGAGTGATAAGTGTCACTTCTATGCAGAGCCTTTAAGATTCAGTATGTGATTCACATATACCCTTCCCCTATCACAATCACTGGCCATTTCCAGAGGCTCTAAAGACCTACCTAAGTTCCTGTGGGAGATGACTTGGGGCACATTCCTTACCTAGCTGGGATGGTCTTACGGTATGAGAAAGAAATCAACCTTAGTTGATACACTACTTAATACACCACTTATCTCCAATATATATGACAACAGTATTCATGCATCAACATGCTTCACATTTTCAAGTACACATATTATTTATGTCACTTTCTACTGTGTTTCACATGTACTACTTCATTCAACCTTTAAAAAAATCTTGCCATGTGGATAATATATGAACATATGGGAAAAAAATGGAGGCAAAAATAAATTAGGGGATTTAACTAAAGTCACCTGAGAGTTCACAGTTGCCTGATGTTCAAGTGTGTGCTCCCTCATAGAAGTAGATCATCCTGGCCCTACTATACAAAGAGAGCTATTGACCTTGAGTCTCGGATATTTCCTCCAGGTGCTTATTACTATTTCCTAATGTTGAGAGCCCTTTATTGTCTTTGGGCTACTGAATCCTAAGAACATCCAACACCATCTAAGTACCTTCCTTTGCTCACAGGAGGAAAAGTAATCCCTGAAGTTGCCTTACAAAGTGTCTCCTTCTCATTAGCTCCTGGTTTTCTGGATCTTTTGGCTTAACTTAGACTCTGCTATATGATCCAGTGGTGCTGAACCACTGCGGCTGCCAAAAATATCCACGTCTCCCAGTCCCATCTTGATAGCCACATGCCATAGCTGAAGGTTCCAATCTGACAAGGCAGGATGGTTCTTTCTTATATGCTTCTGACACCTGAATAATGTTCCCTGCTTCTGTGACCAGGCACAATGACATCCTTCAAACTGAAGGTAAAGCAAGATGCTTTTTAGAGACCTTTCCCCTCCAGACAGTCTACTTAAGATGACAGAATTTACTTCTGTCCTATTTCAGTCTCATCTTCCTCCAAATTCCTGGAAGCATATATTCTTTTCATTTTATTTTAAAATGTCCTCTTTTCAGAACTTCATGTTGAAAGAGATAAATTAATGAATAAATGTATGCTTAAGTAAAAAAAAGATCAGAGAAAGTAGCCATCACTTATTAATTTCTTTTTTTTTAGAAAGAAAGAAAAAAAAGAATGAAGAAGAAGAAGAAAAAGGAAGAGAAAGAGAGAGAGAGAATGGGAGTATTGCTTTCTTGCCCAGGCTACAATGCAATTTAGTAATGGGTATTGAAAACCACTTTTATACCAATAATTATACTTAATGATGTAGACAGGAAGGAATAAGGGAAGAAAATAACAAACAAGCAGCTAACCAATATTTCATTTAAAACTATGAAATGCTATGCGATTACTGAGGAGTGATTTACTTCCAATTATGTAGTCACTTTTGGAATGGGTGTGAGGTGGTAATGTATGTTTTGTGTATTTGAAGTGGAGAGTTCTATAAATGTTTATTAAGTTTACTTGTTCCGGGTCTGAGTTCAAGTCCTGGATGTCCTTGTTAATTTTCTGTCTGGTTGATCTATAGAATCGTTAGTTCTTCTTGTTGCACTGATCCTTTTGCCATTATGCAATGTCCTTCTTTGCCTCTTTCGATCTTTGTTGCTTTAAAGTCTACTTTATCAGAGGCGAGAATTGCATCTCCTGCTTTTTGTTTATTTGTTTATTTTTACTCTCTGTTTGGATGGTAAATCTTCCTCCTTACTTATTTATTTCTTGATAGGTTAAGTGTCCCTTCAGTAAAACAGTATCCAAACCATTCTCTTAGAGTATTAGGTAATAGGCCAAAAAATTAACATTTTATATCACTGTAATATTTTAGCATCATTTCTGAACTATGAATTTTTCTGCCTCTGTGGTGCCTCTTCTTTAGAATCAGTTACTATTGGCAGTAATTCCTACTGTCAAAATAATTGTGAGTAACCAAATCAGCTAACCATTGACTTCCTGACACATAGCTGAGGTGGATTGCTTCCATTTACCAAGGCCTCATAGGTTTTGTGAAATAGTGTATTTGTACTTCAGGGGCTTCCCTAACTGATGAACCTCTGATTATAAATAGGTCCAGAATGCTATGCTCATTTCAGTTTTATATGCTCTTTTCTTCTAACCCAAATGATGCAGAAAATTGATTATGTCATTTCCTAAATGCATGGACAAAAGAAAACAGGTGGAATTTAAGCTTTAGAAGTGAGTTTTATTGGAAGAAAGCCATAAGGGGGTTGGTTAGAGTCATTTGTTTTAGAAGAATTTGGTCATTACGGCAGATGATTTGGAAGTAACTATTAACAGAACTAAGCTTTCTCCACTGAAGCAACCTTCTCATCTATATTTAGCCTTCAATTTAGTCCTTTCTTCCTACCTTGTCATAATTGTCAAGTTATCTCAATTTCTATGGTATAGATATTGTTACTCAACAGTTACTCCTCACTTCATTTCTCTCTTGTCACTCCGTTAGCAGGCCCACTTCTATGCTGCCTCATACCCATTTCTTCTTATTTACATTATGGTAAACTTCCTTGATCTATAAATATACTCCATAAAATGTAATCGAAATCCTATATGTTATATTACTTAGTGTTTTGAAGACTGGGAATACAAGCATGTGCCTGCCCATAATGTATTTTCATATACACTTTGGGCATTATCTTATTTAATTATTACTGTGAGGTAGTATTATAGAAGATGAATAGGTAAATATGGCTGCTCCTCCACTTTTGATGGGGTACCTTCCAATAAACCTACTGCAAGCCAAAAATATCATAAGTTGAAATTGCATTTAATACTCCGAGCAACCTATCACAATTTAAAAACTCATAAATTAAACTATTTTAGGTTAGGGACTATCTGTGTAAGTTTCATGCATTAATTTACATATTCAATATTTATTGAATGCATTTTATGTGCCAAGAACTAAGTGCTGGGAAACAATGATAAACAAGACAGATACAACTTCTGCCCTCAGATAGTTTATCATCTATTTAAATTGTGCTTTAATAAAATTAAATTTATGAAAATCGAAATTTACAATCATATAGAACAGTATTTTCAAGAATGTAATTTATCTGCCACCAGTGATATGGTATGTAGATGATAATGGGGAGGTATTTTATTTTAATGGCTACATATTTTTTTTTCAGAATTATTTCCAATTGTAGCAAGTGAGACTTAGAGTAATAAAACTATCTAAAATTTAATATTAGTATAAATGTAAATAAATATAACAAAAAACGATGAAGTTTTGAAAACAGCAATATATAGCATGAAGTAATTTTTCACATTCCAAAGAGATTTGCTGAGTAATTCATTATGAAATGCAATGCCTTAATTACTCTAAAATATGTCTGAATTTATAAAAGATACCTATGTCATAGATCAGGATTATATACTTTCTACCATTTAGAATAGGGAGAAAAACTAGCCAGATAATATATATAACTTCATTTTATGCTTTTATGTTCCTGCTGATTTTGATTTGTTTATGAAAATTTTTCTACTTTGGTTAGTCAGTAGACAATGAAAATGTGCTTGAATTGACAGAGTATACACTTCCTACCAGAAGACACGTTTTTTTGGCTCATGACTCTAATTAAAGCCAAAGATCTAATAAAACAAACAGTCTCATCTGTAGGCAACTTAATGGTATGCATATCCTTATTCACTCAGTAAATACTTAGTAAATAAAGAATTGAAATCTGATCCACAATTTATGAATTAAGTATATTTTATCTATATACAAATGAGGACACTAACATGAATTACAACATAAACGCACACATTTTCAAGTGTGCTCATATTGTGCTTCATATATTTTATAATAACACAAGGCAGTAAAACAAAGTTCAAATAATTTATTTATGGGGTACTTTAGCTTAGTTAAAATCTAACTTCACATTCTCTGAGTCAGATACACAGAAAACAGCAGACCTGCGAAATAATGTTATTATTTTATTCAGTATAAGAATTTCAAAGTTTGAACACATTATTTTTCAAACTAAATAAAAGTATTCAAAAAAATTACTACATGCTGTATAAATTTAAATGACTTAGTTTTAAACAAAAGGACCTTAATTTTTTACTCTGTAGGTATATTTTGTAGAAAACTAAGAGTAAATTTCATGAATTTTATAATTTAATTACATTTTCTGTCTTAGAAAGGAACTAGTTCCTTAGAACATTTTCAGTAATCACATTTAGAACAGTCAGCTAGCAATAGTATTAAAGTGCTGTCCAAAAGCATAGAGAATCTAAAATGCAAAAGCTGTTTAGCCATCCAAAAACAGTTATGAATAGCAGTCATACTCTGGGGATCAGAATTGACTTAGATAATAAAAATGAAAGGCACTGCTGAGGGTAGATTTCCTAGCACACATGTTTTGAGGCAATCATTAAAAAAAACCACCACCACCACCACCACCACCAACAACAACAACATGAAAGGAAAATGTATAAACAACAAAAACAAAAAAGCAAGCTCGTATATACCAGTGTCTTGTTTTCTTTGTCTTTGTCTCCCGCAGGTATGGTGGTGCAAGACTAACTGTTTTGTACAATGCCACAGACCACTGGCTTCAGAGGTAATCAACTGAAAATGGCTTTTGCCAGCAGCATTTAAAGGGTCATTTTAGAAAATGACAAATTATTTCCTTGTAAAATTGACTGCAGTTGTAGAATGAGACACTGAGTGATAAACACCCTCTTTCTCATGCATAGTAATAGTTATTTCTACAATAAAATAAGAAAAATAAAAAATGTGCAAATGTCTAGAACAATCCATACCTAAAATTGACTGTAATTACTTTAACACTCACAAGAAAACTGATTATTTTCTGCACTTATATTGTATGTAAAAGGAAAAGAAATTCAGCTCTTTTTCAAGACGAGCAAACTGTTTTTAATGACACTGTCATAGAGTACTCTCTTTCATACTATTTATCATTAATAAAAAATGACATCACTATATGATCATCTCATGCACTGGTAGTTAAATTATATTGATAAACAGTAGGCAATTAAAGATCCCCAAAACAATTAATGAACTCTTGATTACCCACATGTGGGTTATTTGCTTTCTAGATTATCTGAAACATTTTTTGTTCATCACAAGGTCATTTCCCGCTGTCTTTTGTTGAGCTTCTGGGAAGTCTGCTTTCAACATTTAGGCGTGAATGCTCAAAGAATGCAAACTCATTATATTACTTTAAGACTGTACAAGATTTGAGTATAAAATATTGTCTAAAATTTCATATAAGACTCATTTTCTCATGAATTTTTTGAGAATACAGTATGATAACATATGTAAATAAAAATGGAAAACCTAAAGTGAATGAACTGCAGCTCTTTGGCTTGTTAGCTATGTAACTTTGAATATGTTATTAATCTCTCTGAGTTTTCTGGTTTTGAACTAGGAATAATACTTTCTCTCTTAATAGTCTGCTGTTAACATTCAAGGACTCATGGGAGAAGCAGTATCTGACTCATAAGAGGTATTTAATATATGCAAATTCCATGCCCATCTCCAAAATAACCCTTCAGAGTTTATAAAGCATGATCGCATTCATCATTCAATTATTTGAAAAGAAACAGAGTAAAATATAGTTTCGTAAGATGGATTTAGGTGAAAGAATGTCTTTTCTTCTGTGAACAATCAAGAGCCACTGAACAGTTATTAACAGGAGAATGATGTGATCTAAGCTGTACTTTGGGAAGAACAGGGCAACAGCTATGTGTCAGGCTAGTGGGATTGGGTAAGACTAGAGGCCATCTCACAATATTATGAGGCTACGTTTCACAAAGAAAAAGGTTTACAACAGTTCAACTAGGGAAAAAGTGGAAACAGGGATAAAGAAGCACGTTTTCTCAAATGCTTTTCTTTGGTCAGTGTACAACTCCCTCTCATGTCCATTGTGTTGATGTCAGGTCGACCAAGTTCACATTCCATATGCCTGGTGGATATACCAGAAAAGGAAAGAAAATTGAGACAATCTGACTTTTCTTTTGTTTACTAGAGTCTTAATATTTTATTATTTCTTTCTTCTTTACAGAGTCCCTGCATATGCTTTCCCTATTGATTAAAATGTTCTTTTTCTTATCCTCTCACCTTAGTTAACTACTTCTCGTCTATCTGTCCCATACTAAAATTAGTTTCCTTGGGGAAGCTTTCCTTGACTCTAGACACTATATTAGATCTCCTATTACTTGATGATATATCTATTTCCTCCCATATTTTCCTTGTATTTTGTATCCTTGTAACAGCATCTATAACTATCCCTTTTTTGCCTAAACTTGCACATATATTACGCTGACTTAATTAATATTACTTCAATTCTGGAGAAAGTCCTACCTACGTTTTTCTCCCCTGTTCAAAAGCATTTTTAATTTGGGCTTTTTGTCTTTCCAAATAAATTTCAGATTTATTAGTTAGTGAACTTCTCACCAACAAAACAAAACAAACAAAAGAAATGGGGGAGGGGGAAGCCTGCATTAATTCTATATATTGACTTTGGGAGAGTTGAAGTCTTTATATTATTCTATCTCTTAACAATACATATGATATATTTCCTGTTTCTCTAATATTTTACAGATTTCTGAATGTCTGTATTGCGCATATTTTGCCTGAACTTATTCCATGTTTTATTACTTTACCTTTTTAAAATAAACTTTATTGAGGTAAAATTTATATAGGAAGAAAATTACTAACAATTTCATAAGTTTTGATATGTAGCTACTACCATAATCAAGATACAATGCATTTCCTTCACCCCCAAAATTCCCTTCATATCACCATAATTTGAAAATAATTTTTATAAATATTAATTTAACGTTTAGCTCTCAGAGTAAATTTCAAATGGCCAGAAATTATGTTATATTTTATACCATATCTTGAACACTCAGAAAAGAACTGGACATATGGTTAGAGATTCATAAACACATGTTGAATGTACAGATAACTGAATGGTCTGTTTGTAATTGCAAGGAACACTCACTCTGCCACACTTGAGTTCTGCTAGGGTCAGAGGGGAATGAAGGCAGGAATGTCAGCTTGGAATCATACACTAAGACAAAAATAACATGATAGTAAACTGATACTTCCTCATTATACTTCAAATGTTTTTGCCAGAAGACTGTAACATTAGATGGAGCACAATAGGTGAAGAGGATGGGTTAATTTTACACACTTTTATATACCTATTAAATTATATGTACTTTTAAACCAAAACAGTACAAGACCTCTGATTAAAGTGAAAGACTGAAAACATTTTAAAATCTCCTCATTTTTGCTTCCAACCCTGTAATCATTATGTTAGAGGAACAAAGAACAGTATAAAAAGCCAACAAAGACAAAAAGAAAAATGATAGCAGTATAGAAGGAAGTACAATACATTTTTGTCTTTTCTTGGAAAATAGAATACAAGTGAAGTGGTAGAGACAAAGCAAAAGAAGCCAAAGCCTAGGATCTTTATGTGATAATCAGGTAAAGCTGATTATTAAAGATATACTGAATACACTCCAAATATACTGAATAATGATATGATAGCCAATACCTGTTGTTAGCTATGCTCTGTATAATTTACCTATATTTGCTCCCTTAATGCTGACTACAGTCCCATGAGGTAGAAAATATTGCTGCTATCCCTATTGAGAGTTTAATTATTTTTTACAAAATTATTTAGGGGCCAAGTTGAGATCTAAACCCAGATATTTTAGATAACAGAGGTCATACCCTTGCCCATACACAATGCTGCCTCGCAAATAAATGGAACAGAGACCCACATCTAAATACACCATTGTCAAATTTCACAACAACGAGAATAACATAAATCTTACTATGTCCCAGAAGGAAAACAGTAGCTTATGCAGAAAGGGATGAGAATCAGTTTAGTATCACATTTCTTACTTGCAGCTCTATATGCCCAAAGACAGTGAAGCAATGATTTTAAATCTAGAAGTCTATACTCAGCATCATTGTCAAATACCTATGAATACAGAATAAAGATGCTCTAGGCATGTACTTCTTTAGGTTTTATGTTCCATGCACTATTTAAAAAAGATTTTACTGATAATATAGTGCAGTATATTAAAGGACTAAATTGACATAGAGAAAAAACTACCAGTAGTACATCAGTCCTTCCTTGTTACGATACTTTCTTCACTTTGCAAGGATATACCACTCTCTCTTAGTTCTCCTTGTACCTCACTGACCTCTATATATTAGTCTTTTTTTTTTTGCAGATCTTATTATCTTTTCAATCTCTAAAAGTTTTAATTCCCTGGGGATTTATCCTCAGACCTTTTCTTTTGTAGCTACCAAATTCTTGGTGATTTCATTTAGTACCAGTGCTTTAAAGGCTTTGAATATCCAAGTGCCACTAGTACATTAAAAACTATCTGTAGTAGGCAGAAGAATAGTATACCCTAAAAAATCATGTCCACTTGGAACCTCAGAATATGACTTTACTTAGAAAAAGGGTCTCTGAAGATATAATTAGGTAATAAATTCAAGATAAAATCATCCTGGACTTAAGATGGGCCCCAAATCCAGTGACTGGTGTTTTCATAAAAAAAAGAACATAAACAGAAACACTGCGAAATCCAGGTGAAGAATGTAAATCAACTCTCCACCATATCCTCTGCTCTCTAGACTTTTCACTTTCAGTCTGTGTTCAGTCAGGAAAATTGAGCCACTACAAGTATTATGGGAATAAGGAGTTTTATATAGAAATCAAGATTGCACAGATTGGGGAGGAGTTGAGGAAGTAAAGAATACTTCATTTTTCATGTGAAGTTACGTAGGCATGCACTGGAGTTATGTAGCCATAAGCTAAAGAATGCCTGGGGTCACCAAAAGCTGGAAGATGCAAGGAAGAATAATTTTCCTAGCGTCTGCAGTGGGAGCATGGCTCTGATGACACCTTGAGTTTGGACTTCTAGCCTCCAGAAGTGTCAGATAATACATTCCTATTGTTTTAAGCTGCCTAGATAGCGTTACTTTATTATAGCAGTCCTAGGGAAATAGCACAGTATCATATTTACATTTTCATTCTAGACTTTTCTCCTCTAGTTCCTATCTGTATATTCAATTTATCATCATCATTTCCACTTGGATACAAAATTTCTCTTTCTGAAGTCTCCCTGTTCTCAGAAAATGGTAATATCATCCAGTTACTCGGGCAAAAATCCTTAGATTCATTCTTAATTTCTTGCTTTTATCTCATGTCCTTTATCCAATCCATCAGCAAATCCTATTAGCAATGTCTTTCAAATATATCTAGAACCTAACAATCACTTCTACCTGGCTTCATAGTTCCCATTCCAGTCCATTCACTATCAATAGCTCCCTGATTCCATCTTTTCCCTCTAATAATACATTCTGAGTCATGGCAGTCAGATGATCCCTTAAAAATATGAAGTCAGATTGTGTCATACTTATGCTCAGGTCCTATTTCCCATTTATGGAGACTTTTAGGAGGGGAGCATCTTGCGGAAAAGCTGTAAGGGATATATGCTGTTATCAACAACTTTCTATTGCTAAGGCTGAAGACTACATTTCCCCAAAGCCCTTTCCCTGTGTATGGCTCTGTGTTAGAGTTCAACAATGAATGGAATGCCTAAATTTGCCAAAAAGAACTAAGGCAGAAGCCATTATTCTCGAGAATTCATAGCAATCAGTGCCAGTGATTCTAACAGCTCTGGTTTCTCCACCAATTTTAGTGCATCAGTCTGAAGTGATGAGTGAACATTTTGCAAATACTCTGGCTGCAATCTCAAGGATCTTCACTTTTCCAACTCCTCCCTCATTTGTGCAATCTCGATTTCTATATAAAACTCCTTATTCCTATAATACTTAACAGGGGCTCCATTTTCCTGACTGAACATAGACTGAAACAGAAGCGTCTACACAGCAGAGGATATAGTGGAGAGTTGATTTTAAATAATAAACATGTGATAAAGAGTAAAAGAAAAATGATTGTCAATTAAGAACTTCAAGATAATAAATCTAAGATAAGAAACACTATGTATATACTACTTGTCTCTCTGGTAAGCAGTATTTACCTGGTCACAATGATATAAACACTATGGATTTTCAAATTTTATATACAATCCATAGGGAAAGCATGAGATATTCATTGTGTTTATAGAACAGAACTTAAATATTAACCTTTATAATATAAAAAGAAGACAGAAGTTGGGAGATGAAGGTAAAGAGCAGAACCAATTTCTTTACATTTCATAGTAATGAATTAAAAAAAAAAAACCATTGTAGTTGATAAAATGAGAAATGAAGGTGGAAAAATATATTGCTGAAGTCCAAAAAGGTAACCAATAGAGGAACTGAAACTGGTGATATAACTATATTAGAATTAAATAAGTATGAATAGGTGATGGTATAAGAGAGGTAAATCTTCATTTATCATATCCAGCGTTCTACTGATGTCTACAATTGACCAATTAAACCAAGAATGGTATAAACATATTGAAATAATTAAGTTTTTATCCTAGCAGCTTGTCTAAACTAGGGTTTCAGAAGTGAATTAAACCCTAATACATCCTTGTAGGCATGAATGAACTTATCTCCTGTATATCCTGTATGGTGCTAGTTACATGCCATCTTTGGGACATATGAGAAAATAATCCCTCAGGTCATTGTCTGGTTTTGAGTCTAGATAAGGAACTCCTTTTAAGAAAGGGTGCTGGAAAGTGAGCAGGTAGTGAGTCAGGTGACTATTTCTTTTCATTCCAAATTCTTCTTTCTTGTTTGGTATCTTTTAATTATGTGTCTCTTTTCTTTGACACACATAAAATATATTTTTTGAAACATTTAGGAATCTCATTTTAGAAGTGTTGAGTACAGTAGTATGATTGGATAGCGATTCAGGTAGTAATAATATGAAGATATAAAGATGATATGAACATAAAGAAAATGAGACAGAAGCTCTGGACAAGATATCAGGGCTGGAGACATGAGGGTAACCTAATCAGAATTGATACTGCAAGACATTACTATAATTAGACCTAATTTGATGAAAGTACTGAAGTGGAGATTATAAAGAGACAAGAAAGAGGTAAGGACCATCCTTGGGGAAAATTGAGGATGCTGAAAAAGGAACTACAGGAGGGATTGTGAATTGGGAGGTGGGAATAAGATCCCAAGTCTAACCACAGAACTAAAGAAAAAAAGAGTGTCGAAAACAAAGGGCTACCAAAAAATGCTAAGCAGTATTTGCAATGGCTTCTTGATACATATTTTAAAATAAATATTTCTGGTTTAACATAGAATTGAAACTCTCTCTGATATATGAACAAGTTGAACAAAGCATTTAATAAAAGAATTCTGGAAACTTCTTTAAGACTTTTCAAAAATCTTTGCAGTTTCTATTCCTTTCACAACATAACCAATGTGTAAGATACAAGACTTAGTAGAGTTTTATTCATGTAAGTATTTGAAATGGTCCCTCAGGTCATTTTCTGGTTTTGAGTTCAGAGAAGGAAATCCTTTTAAGAAAGGGTATTTATTCATTCATGTACATATTTATTAAATGTCTATCACATAAAAACATGCACTAGACACTGTGGGAATATATTCAAGAGTTCATAGTCTTATAAAGAATATATACCATGAACATAAATAACTCAGATAACAAGGTAGATATCATGAGGTCTACAGATGAAGAAAGAGATGAATTCAGGAAAGAGACATTACTTCACTTTAAAGCTCTGATCAGTGAAAGTGCAATGAAAATTAGTCTACTGTAGTAAAACACAGCTGAACAGAAATTTCCAGCTTTACTCCTACAAATGCTAGAAAATAACTTAAAACATTTACTCATTTACTACACTGTGATCAACTATCTACTTTAAAAGCAGAGTTTTTAAAAAATCAGGTAATATGATAGGCCCCCAAGAGAAAATATGAATGTGAAGCATCTATTGGCTCTACAGTATTAAGTAGACTGCTCTTAATCAAAGTAAAACCAGGGAAGTCTTACTTTCTTTGCCCCTCAGAGCCACTTTCTAATAATAGCAAAGATTAGATTGTATACTTGATCTACTTAAAGATTATTTCCAGTAGAAAAAAGCCGATTTTCTTGAACTATCCAGTAAGAATAAGAGGGTTAGAGTGTCATTGTGTAATAATTTACTGTGAGCTTTCTAATTATTAATATAGTGAAACAAAAGACTTTATGCATTTTGATGAGCTCACTTACTGGCTATTTGGGAAAATGAGCTTTGAATGGTATGCCAGCAATGGTAAGATGACAGCAAAAATAGCTATTCTGTATTTATTTGCAAGCTAACTGACAAACCTACATCACAAGAAATACTGCTTTGAGTGAAATGGGCTCACTGATGCCAATAAACATAGAAATGCAATACTACCATTTTAATATATCTGAATAAAAAGTTGGTTGTTGGATACAGCTTTGTGTGGGTCTTAACCAGAAAATGCTTCTCTATCGGCTTTGAGCAAGTGTCATATGTCTGACAGACTATCTACTTTAAGTCCATTTTATTATAACAACCACTTCCATCTCTGCTGAAATACCTATCAGCTTGATACAGGTTTTTAGCCAGTGAGGAAATTATCACATCTCTCCCACATAGATAATTGAAGGGAAAAATATACCAATTGAGCAAGCCAGTAACTCCTTCCAATTAAAATTACTTGAAACAGGCTATATGTTTCCTAAAGACAGGTTTGCTATTTGATGGTGCTTTAAAACCTCTTAAACACACAGCTTGATGGCGCTGTCTGGTTCTGTCAATAGGAGGTCACTTAATCAAACTTTTTCCAGACTAATTAAATTTTGTGTTCACTTTAACAACCTATTTCTTCATGATCAATCAGATCAGGTGTACAATCTGATTTTATTGCTAAGGTAACCCCAAATGATATGCCAAAGGAAATCGTTTTCACTCCTAAGTGTTTGATCTTCCAGGCCCAGCTTAATTGTGTACTTGGGTCTTCAAAAAAACCTTTAGTTTGTATTTTTCTGATTATTTAATGTAATAAAGGAATAGGAAAAGGAAGGTAACAGACAGTTGTTTAGGCTGCTGCCAGGTATTTTGTCTATCTTTTGCATCTAATTTCCCTTACAATCACTGTTTGTACACATTCACACACAAATCTTTATTTTAAGATGTATATTGTGATAGGAGAAATGATACGGTGTATCCAGAAGAAAAACAATCTCTATATGAACAGAGCTGCCACAGCTATTTATAGTTTTCTGTGGCAGAACATTTTCATCCTGCTACTTCAGAGGCAGGTTCCAACATTATAAAAAGGCTTGGTAAGAAGCTTGTCCTTCAAGTAACTTCAGTGCTTTAGTCAACAACATGAATGTATTTTGAAGTCTAGTTTTATCTATATTGTTTCAGCATTAAGCTGCTAGAGCACAGGAAATGATCTAAACGTACAGTGATGAGATGGTGATTAAATAAATTATGGCACATGCATAAAATGGAATGCTATACAGCTTCTTAAAATGATCCTTTGGAAAATTCTGAATGTCATGCTTTGAAAAACGTTTGTGATAAATATCATGTAAAAAAGGTAAGATCAAAATTATGAATAAAATATTACTCCAGCATGTAAATATGTATCTTACTCATGAATAAGATGTGAGTGGTCAGGGTTTTAGAAAGTACGTGTGGTGCTTTCAGTCTCTTACTATTCTGCCGGTTGGCTAGAAATAACATGGTCACAGGGAAGAGGGGAAGGATGGGAGAGAGATTAGAAGGAGTTTGAGACTCTAAAATGTCTGACAATCAGAAACACTTACTTTGGGCAGCTACATGAAAAATAAACTATTGTATTTGTCATAATACATTTCGGCTCTATTTACTGGCATTGCTAATACTCCCCTATCTAAGAACTAATAAAGGATTTCAGTAATCAACATACAAAAATCAGTTGCTTTTCTATATACTAACAGTAAACTATTTGAAAAAGAAGTTAAGAAAAAAGTATAATTTACATTCGCATCAAAAACAATAAAATACTTAGGTAAAAACTTAACCAAGTAAGTAAAGGATCTATACACTAAAAACTATAAAACATGATGAAAGAAACTATAATAGACATAAATAAATGGAAAGATATCCTAAGTCCATGGATTGGAAGGCTTAACATTGTTATAATATCCACGCTACCCAAAACGGTCTACAGAGCCAATGTATTCCTATCAAAATTCCAATGACATTTTTCACAGAAATAATATTTAAAATTCTAAAATTCATATAGAACCACAAAAGACCCAGGATAGCCAAAGAAATTTCAAGCAAGAGGAACAAAGCTGAAAGTATCACACTTTCTTATTTCAAATTCTGTTACAAAAATAGCTACCAAAACAGCATGGTACTGGCACAGAAGCAGATACACAGACCAAGGGAACAGACTAGAGAGCCCAGAAATAAACCCACACATACATGGTCAACTAATTTTCAACAAGGGTGCCAAGAATACATAATGGGGAAAGGAAATTCTCCTCAAAAATGGCATGGAGATATTCCACCACAATGTGAACTGGATATTCACACAAAAGAATGAAACTGGGCTCTTATCTTACAGCATACACAACTCAACTCAACTTAAAATTTAAATGAACAACAACAAAAAAATACAATAACATATATGTCCAGAGAACTTGAAATCAGGATCTTGAAGAGACATCTGCAGTCTCATGTTCACTGCAGCATTATTAAACTAGCCAAACTGGGATTACAGGCACATGCCACCACACCAGTCTAATTTTTTGTATTTTTTGGAAGGCTGAGGCAGGAGAATCGCTTGAATCAGGAGGCAGAGGTTGCAATGAGCCAAGACCATGCCATTGCACTCCAGCATGGGTGACAGAGTGAGACTCCATCTCAAAAGAAATAAATAATAAAATAAAATAGCCAAGCTATGGAAACAACTTAAATGTCCATCAGTGAATGAACAGGTAAGGAAACTGTGGTATATACATATAATGAAATACTATACAGCATTAAAAAGGAAGGCAATTCTGTTATTTGTGATAACATGGATAAATCAGGAGGGCATAATATATGTTAGACATAGAAACATAGAAAAAAGTTAGACATAGAAAAATTAATGCTGTATAATCTCACTTATATGTGGAGTTTAAAATAGCCAAACTTACAGAAGCAAGGTAGAATGGTGTTTTCCAGGAACCATTAAGGGAGGTTAAGGGCAAAGTGGAAGGTGATGGTTAAAGTTTCAGTTGTGCAAGATAAGTAAGTTCTACTATACAGCGTAATATCTATAGCTAACAATACTCTCTTTTATATCTAAAATTGCTAAGAGAGTATATCTTATGTTAAAGGATTCTTACCAACAAACAAGAACAAAAAGCAATAAAACTTGTAAACAGTCAAAAGAAAACGTTGGAAGTTGATGAATATGTTGATGGTACTGACAGTTTCACAGATATATATATATGTATCCCCAAACTCATCAAGATGTATACATTCATTATGTACAGCTTTTTATCTATCAAGCATACCTCAATGAAGTGGTTTAAAAATATTCCCCTAACTAATCCAATATTATACCCTACACAAACTACCTAAAATCTACATCTTTCATGCATCCATGCATGGAAAATCCAGGTATCAATTGTTGTGTAACCTGTTTTCTGATTTATTCACCCTTAAATATGGATTTTTTTTTCCCAGATGCATATATATGTCATGTGCATCCACATTTACATTACTTAATTTATTCACTCATGAGAATCTGCTAATTATTAGGCCTTGAGGATACATGAGTGAAGAAAGTTCATTAGCAGTCAGAAGGACAGATCTACATAGCAGGAGTAAACCTGATGTATTAATATGTGTGTTTCCTTTTATTTCCCATTCTCTCTCCTCTCTTAATGGCCTTCTCCTCTCTCAAGTGCCTTCTTCCCCTCCTTAGTACCTACCCTCAGTCTACATAGAGAATAGCAATAAACTGGAAAATTCATGGAATTCTAAGTGAATATAGTGGTTAATGGTATTTGGAAAAATCAGGAAACGGTCCGATGAGGAGATGATGTGAGGCCCGTATAAATATATGGAAGACAATTCTAAGGTAGTATAGGTAGGGCCTAGTGCCCAACCTGGACTGAAAGAGGCCACAGTGGCCTTTTATTTTTATTCTTTTTGCTATTTATTTTAAATTTATTTATTATACTTTAAGTTCTGAAGCACATGTGCAGAACATGCAGGTTTGTTACATAGGTATACACATGCCATGGTGGTTTGGTGCATCCATCACCCTGTCATCTACATTAGGTATTTCTCCTAATGCTATCCCTCCCCAATCCCCCCATCACCTGCTATCCCTCCCTTAGCCCTCTGCCCCCCAGCAGGCCCCGGTGTGTGATATTTTTCTCCCCGTGTCCATGTGTTCTCATTGTTCAACACCCACTTATGAGTGAGAACATGTGGTGTTTGGTTTTCTGTTCTTGTGTCAGTTTGCTGAGAATGACAGTTTAAAACCACCAGGTAATAACTAAGCAAATGAAACCAAAAGCTTTTATTACTCATAAAATAAAGCACTCTCTTGTAACATTGCCTACTAGAATCCCCTCAGAGAATATGAAATTCTCTGGGACACACAAGCTGAAGGAGCCAGAGAAACACAGGTCATACATGTAGGCATTCCTAGGTATGCCTTGGGGACACTGGTCCCAGCAAAATGACTGGTTTGGCTGCTAAGCATGGGAAATTCCCATTGCAGATACCAGGCATATTACTGCTAATGTGGTATCTGTGATGTCTTGGATGTAAAATAAGGCAAATTTCAAAAAGATTACTTTTAGATCACTTACTTAGAATATTTGGGTACTTTGCTCATTGCGTGTACTTTAATAACATTTTCAGGTACAGAATATATGAATTTTTCTGAAAGATTAGTGTAAACAAAAGGTTAATTGGTAACTCTGGATTGCTTTCCCCCTTCACACTCCAATATTATGAAGGAGATAAACAATATCCTAGTACCCTACCATTTTTAAAGATGATACTAAAATTAATGATTTCTAAGGCTTAAAAGTGCTGAAAACCTCCTAATATTTTCTTCAAAATAATCATTTTTGTCTCACTGATAAGTTCAAACTTTCCACTCAGATAGACTGTATTTATTGAATTTCACAGAAAACTTCAGTTACAGGTCTCTTGCAATGAAGATAATTATACTAAAATTTTACATTTGATATTTCTTTTTCCAGGTTTTAGGGGGAAAAGAAAGATATACTAACATTTATTTTATTATTACTACCAGCTCTTACCATGTTATATAGAATTCTCCACAAAGAAAGCATGCACCAAATGATTTTTAGTATGTGATTTTAAGACTATAAGAACAAAAAGAAGCCAGTTACTTGTGTTTACATTTTGAGGAAACTATCCCCAAAGCCCCACATTAATAATAGTGCTCTCTCTTTCAATGTCTTAAAGTTATTGCTGTGACTTTCAAATTTTATTTTTCCATAGGCCAAGGATCCCAACTGTGCCATAAAATATGACCTATAATTTGGAACTCTCATCTCTGAGATTTTATTTGGTCAGCTTCTATTATCTACTCTATTTATCTCTCTTTTTCAATTGGACTCTGGAGAGCTGGTTAAAAGTGAACATTTCCTATAAATAAGTCTCTTCACCTCTATCTCCCAGGTTGATTCATGACCTAATATAACCTTTGACCCTAAGAAAGTAGATTTCTAAGAGAACAACTACTAGTTTTATACTGCTATTTGGCTTCGTATCTATAGCCAGGCAACCTTCTTAAATATACTCAAGAATTTCTACCTTAGCAAATATATAAACTACTCTTCTCCTAAATTTTTTTTAAAAAGAAGCACCAAAACAACCATTACTATAACTTAGTATAACGCAATAGATTTAAAAAATGGCAAACATATAGTGAACTATGAACCACAAATGTTTAAAATGAGTAGAATAATATATGTTTGAAGTGATGGACACTCCAATTACCGTGATTTGACCGGTATGCATTGTATACCAGTATCAAGAAATCACGTGTATCCCCAGATATGCACAAGTATTATATATCAATAAAACAAAGACACAAAATGTTGAAAGTAAATCATAAAGTAATACTATGGAGGGCAATGAATTGGCCATTATGAGAATATAGGATTTAAGTGTTCCAAACTAAAGAGCTGCTCATTTCTATCAACATATTATTCTACACACAGACACACACACACACACACACCTGTGCATTTAAGTGAATTTGCACACCTAGTTCTGCCCAAATATGATGTAGCAAAGTGCAAATATTTTAGGGCTTAATTAGCCTCTAAATTGGTAGGAGTACTAGCAAAACAGGACAGACTTCAGATTGCAGATACCACGTACCGTGTGTAGGGAACTACCTTATGCTGGTAGTGGCTACTGGTATATTACTATATTATCACAAGGAATCTGCAGAATGGACTCCAAACTTGAGCTATAAAATAACGTAGCCTTCTGATTATAGATATTTTAGAAAAATTGCACATTTTGAAACTTTGAATGAATGCCATCTTGTTCACAGGTGGCAGACCCACAAATGGAGCTATAGTGTGTTAAGATATCTATTTACACATGCAACTCTAACCAGCCTGGATAACTGTCAACTACCATTGGAGATCATGGTGAGAATAAATCAAATATAAAACAGAAAAGCAATACAGTACATACTGTATGGATTATGCTTACATAAATGCTATGAAATATAAAGTAACACATAGTGACAGAAAGCACATCGGGGTTGTCTAAGCTTAGGGGAGAAAGAGTTGGAATGAGGCCTTGCAAAGGGACACTAGAAAAATTTTGGTGATAATGAATATGTTCATCATTTTGATTGTGATGATAATTTCATAAATGTATAACATATATTAAAACTTATCAAACTTTACAGTTTAAATATGTGGGTTTACCATATGTCAGTTTTAATTTTAAAAAGCTATTAAAACATATGTAATAAAAATGTGTTCCCAATTTTATGCATATATTCAACACATTGGTCAGAAATTGGTCTCTAATCATTTACTGATGTATCTAATCATTTACTGTGAACAACTAAAGAACTTGCAGATACTTAATGTAACAAACTATCCTTCCCAAAGGAGCCACAATTAGCCTTCAGTTACAGGAAGCAAGGAGAACTGAGGAGGGAGAGTTGGTGTGAAGCAAGACTGTGTGTGTTTGGCAACTCAGGCATTAGAATGGGAGTTACGTAACAGTAACACAGTAGTTTAGTACACATTAATAAAAAGAAATTTCACAGACACAAGTTTAGAAAGACAGACTGGGTAGCCTCCTTTTAGAATGAGGAAGCCATGTGCCAGCAGAAGTCATACTCCAACTCTGAATAACAACTGAACTCAGCATGTCAGTCATGGAGCCATTCTTCTTAGATGATGCTGACAGCAAAGATAACTGAGTGGAAGGTCTGGGGCACCCAAGTCAGAACTGGTTGGGGTTCAGGTAGAGGGGTCTGTCACCAGCAGGCTACTCAACCTGTCTGGAAATCAATTAACCTAGTTGTGGAAAGTAGAGTCTTATGAAGGCCGGAAGGTCAGACTCAGTTTGAGAAGGAATCTGTTTTCCCTCTGAACACAGTGCTTACAGGTTCATTATGCATCTCCTAACAGAAGTCACTGGCTTTAAGCTATTTTCCTGTGGCTTATCATCTCCAGCTCTCTTTTTGAGGTCATGCTTCTAGAGTAGGGGGCATTTCTTATGAATCTTTGATCCTTCATATTGCTGACAATAAACATTGAATGGAGGAATAAAATTAGTGTTTGTAGGCTTTCCTAAAGCTTATTAGCCCTGTTCCCCAACTGACACCATCATCTACTTCAAAACCCACTGCTACCAACAGAATCAGCTGCCAAGTCCACTAAGTGAAGAATGGACACTAGAGTCTCAGAATTGAATCACAATAACATTTCAACCCATGATAAATTTCAGGACTACTGTATTAAAAGTTGCAGATACAAGCTTGACAGGAGACCAGGAAAAGTGAACTCAATCCCTCAATTCAGAAAACTCCTTGGGATTTCCTGCTGTGTGATTTGACATGACTGAGTTTCTGAACAGACCATCTAAGCAGGAGACAAATCCAGCAGCAAATCTGCCTGGGGATGGATAACATAATATTTCTCTTTCATTCCCTGCTTCCCTTATTTTATCAATGGGGGATTGACTAAAGAGATGATGTCTAGGCACCAGTCACCAGAGATCTGGGAAATTAAGCTGTGAAAACTCACAGGCTTTAGGTACACACATACCCAATGTGCATGCTGCCTTCAGGTCCATTCTGTCGAGCACAGCAGTTAGAAAGCAAGTACCAATCTACACTATTGATAACTTACCAAAGTAAGCTCTTGAGCTTCTTTCACCTGCATTATACATAAGAGAATAAAGGAGTACAGTCTCTTTAATTTGATAATGCTAATCCAGCACAGCTGGCATGATGCAAGGGAAAATAAGATCTGTGCAGTTTACTTCAGGGTTTTCAAAATCTAATCCAATCAGACAAATATTATTAGAGCCTAATAAGTTCCAAATACCATTTGGATGCCCCTACAAAAGAGCTAGTCTCTTTTTCAGGAAAGCAGGTGCTTATCCAGAGGGACCGGTTTGAAATCTTAAGTGGGACAGAAGGATAGGCAGACCTTGCCCTTGGGGTTGGGGGAGTGTGTAAGATCAAGATCTATGAGCAGCATGCAGGGATGAAACAAACAATTAAACTCGCACCCAATTGGCAATCTTAGCAGGTCATCAGTCCAATGTTACTAGAAATAGAGTGAGAAGCCAGATATAAGATACCTAAACTGAGAAATCAGAGGAAGTGGGCGGCAACCTGGAGCAATTCCTCTATCTAAAGAACAGACACTGGCACTTTAATAGCAAGCTGGGCCTCCTCCATGGATGTGAAGGGCTTCATTAAAGGTTCTAGCCCAGCTAAGATCCAGCTCTCCAGCAGCTAGTTCAGGGGTATAAACATGTTAACAAATTGCTAGAAATGAATTTTCAGAATTTATAACAGAGGTAGGTACACTGCAAGAAAGGCTATGCAAAGCAATTGCCTTCTAAAATGATTAGATAGACAAGCTGGTAAAGGAATTCCAAACAAAGGGAACAGCCTGTGCATGGACATGGGATGATGACAATGACGGAAGAAGAGTGAGTGATTCAGCGTAGCAGGTGCATACTTTTGTGAAGGGAAGTGGCAAGGGCAAGGTTGAATATATAGGCTGGGGCCAGATGGTGAAGGGACTTGTTTGCTGGACCTGAAATTTTAGATATTATCCTGAAAACAATGAGGAGATGAACAAGCTTTTGAGTATAGGGTGTTCAATCATGAGTTGTCCCCTGAAGCTCTCTCAGCATGTTGATGGCTGAAAGAAGCAGATAATGCATTCCCACAGATTCTTTCTCATTCTCCCATGAAATGTCCTGGTTCTAACCTTGAACCAGGGCTCCCAACCTCTGTTTTGGAAAGTTTATCTTTTGATCCCCCCATTTTGCCCAGCCCCTTTTGGGTAACAGATTACTTGCCAAATTCTGATGTTGTACTTCACCAAGGGACCACTGCTCCCACTATCTATGAAAACATTATGGCAAAATAGAAACAAAAGGCACCAATATTCTTTTTCTGGTCTTAGCCTCTGAAATGCTGTGTATTAGTCAAGAGTAGAGACAGGACAGTAACAGGGGTTGGAAGAGGAGATAGTAGAAAGAGAGCTAAATTAGAGAAAGGAAGAACACTGAAGAGGACAAACAAATATAGTGATGATCATTGCCGACAGGATCAGTGCAGAGGTACTGAAGAGATGGAATCTAAAAGTCTTGGTAACTAACTGACGTGTCACTTCAACTGCATGTTGAAGGTAGGGGAAAAACAGTCATGGGCGATCACTTTGGACCATGGTGAACTTTTACTGTTAGTGAGAAATCTGAGTAAATATGTCAAATTGGCTATTGAAAAGACAGGTATGGGGTTCAAGAGAGATTGGGCACCGAGTGCGAATTTGGTGTTATTTGATATATACTGTAAAAGTGAAGCCATGGAAAAAATGAGATGATGGAATTGCTAAAGAGGAGTGTTCAAGACAGAAAATAAGACTAAAAAACAGGAATCGAAGGAGGAAGAGATCTAAGAAAGGGTGCTCTGAGCAGTAAAAGAAGAAAAGGATTTCAGCAAAGAGAATTGTTTACCATGTCAAAATGGTTCAGACAAATGAAAATGGAAGAGAGGACACAGAATATAGCAATTCACATGGGACAAGGGGGAGTACAAATTGAAATAAGCTAAAAAGTGAATGGAACATCAAGAAAATAGAGACAGGAAATATAGATTTCACTTTTCAAAAGTTTGCCTACAAAGGTAAGGAGAGGGCTACATTTGGTATTTTGAGAAGAAAGCAAAAGCAAGGATTTAAGGAATTATTTAAGGTAAGGAAACTTGAATATGTTCACAGGTTGAGAAAATGGGACCAGTGAAAGGAGACTGGATGGTACAAAATACAAAATGGATACACGATTGAGCTCTAATCCAATTTCATTGTTTCTGGCTGCACAAAAATAGTCCATAAAACAAATTACTTTGTTTATCTCTGATATTAAAGACAAAACAAGATAGAAGGTAAAGAATGGAACATCAGGGGCTGGCAAGATGGCTGAATAGGAACAGCTCCGGTCTGCAGCTCCCATTGAGATCAATGCAGAAGGAGGGTGATTTCTGCATTTCTAAATGAGGTCCCTGGCTCATCTCACTGGGAGTGGTTAGACAGTGGGTACAGCCCACGGAGGGTGAGATGAAGCAGGGTGGGGTGTTGCCTTACCTGGGAAGTGCAAGGGGTCGGGGAACTCCCTTCCCTAGCCAAGGGAAACTGTGAGGCACCACGCTGTGAGGAATGGTACACTCCAGTCCAGATACTATGCTTTTCCCATAGTCTTTGCAACCCACAGACCAGGAGATTCCCTCAAATGCCTACACTACCAAGGCCCTTGGTTTCAAGCACAAAACTGGGCAGCCATGTGGGTGGACACTGAGCCAAGCTGCAGTTTTTTTTTCACACCCCAGTGGTGTCTGGAATGCCAATGAGACAGAAGCATTCACTCCCCTGAAAAGGAAGCTGAAACCAGGAAGCCAAGTGGTCTGGCTTAACAGATCCTACCGCCATGGAGCCCAGCAAGCTAAGATCTACTGGCTTGAAATTCTCACTGCCAGCAGAGCAGTCTGAAGTCAACCTGGGATGTTCAAGCTTGGTGCAGGGAGGGGCATTCACCATTACTGAGACTTGAGTAGGAGGTTTTCCCCTCACAGTGTAAACAAAGCCTGCGGGAAGTTCAAACTGGGCAGAGCCCACCACAGCTCAGCAAAGCCTCTGTAGCCAGACCGCCTCTCTTGATTCCTCCTCTCTGGGCAGGGCATCTCTAAGGGAAAGGCAGCAGCCCCAGTTAGGGTCTTATAGATAAAACTCCCATCTCCCTGGGAAAGAGCACTTGGGGGAAAAGGTGGCTGTGGGCACAACTTCAGCAGACTTAAACGTTCCTGCCTACCAGCTCTGAACAGAGCAGTGGATTTCCCAGCACAGTGCTTGAGCTCTGCTAAGGGACAGAATGCTTCCTCAAGTGGGTCCCTGACTGGGAGACACCTCCCAGCAGGGGTTGACAGACATCTCACACAGGAGAGCTCCTGCTGGCATCTGGTGGGTGCCCCTCTGGAACAGAGGAAGGAACAGGCATCAATCTTTGCTGTTCTGCAGCCTCTTATGGTGATGCCCCAGGCAAACAGGGTCTGGAATGGACCTCCATCAAAAGCCAGCAGACCTGCAGCAGAGGGGCCTGACTGTTAGAAGCAAAACAAACAAACAGAAAGGAATAGCATCAACATCAACAAAAAGGAGGTCCACACAGAAACCTCATCTGAAGGTCACCAACATCAAAACCCAAAGGTAGATAAATCCATGAAGATGAGGAAAAACCAGAGCAGAAAGGCTGAAAATTCCAAAAACCAGAATGCCTATTCTCCTCCAAAGGATCACAACTACTCACCAGCAAAGCAACAAAACTGGACTGAGAATGAGTTTGACAAACTGACAAAAGTAGGCTTCAGAAGGTGGGTAATAACAAACTTATCTGAGCTAAAATAGCAATGTTCTAACCCAGTGCAAGGAAGATAAGAACCTTGAAAAAAGGTTAGAAGAATTGCTAACTAAAATTACCAGTTTAGAGAAGAACACAAATGACCTGATGGACCTGAAAAACAGCACGAGAACTTCATGAAGCATACACTAGTATCAATAGCCAAATTGATCAAGCAGAAGAAAGGATATCAGAGACTCAAGATCAACTTAATGAAATAAAACGTGAAGACAAGATTAGAGAAAAAAGAATGAAAAGGAACAAACAAAGCCTCCAGGAAATATGGGACTACATGAAAAGACCAAACCTTCGTTTGATTGGTGTTCCTGAAAGTGGCAGAGAGAATGGAAAGTTGGAAAACACTCTTCAGGATATTATCCAGGAGAACTTCCCCAACATAGCAAGGCAGGGGAAATTCAGGATTCAGGAAATACAGAGAATACCACAAAGATACTCCTCGAGAAGAGCAATCCCAAGACACATAATCATCAGATTCACCGAGGTTGAAATGAAGGAAAAAATGTTAAGGGCAGCCAGAGAGAAAGGTTGATTTATCCACAAAGGGAAGCCCATCAGACGGAACAGTGGATCTTTCTGCAGAAACCCTACAAGCCAGAAGAGAGTGGGGCCAATATTCAACATTCTTAAAGAAAAGAATATTCAACCCAGAATTTCATATGCACCCAAATTAAGCTTCACACATGAAGGATAAATAAAATCCTTAAGAGACAAGCAAATGCTGAGAGATTTTCTCACCACCAGACTTGTTTTACAAGAACTCCTGAAGGAAGCACTAAACATGGAAAGGAAAAACCAGAACCAGCCACTGAAAAAACATACCAAATTGTAAAGACCATCCAAACTATGAAAAAACTGCATCAACTAATGGGCAAAATAACCAGCTGGGATCATAATAACAGGATCAAATTCACGTATAACAATATTAGCCTTAAATGTAAATGAGCTACTGCCCCAATTAAAAGAAACAGACAAGCAAATTGCACAGAGTGAAGACCCATTGATGTGCTGTATTCAGGAGACCCTTCTCATGTGCAAAGACTCACATAGACTCAACATAAAGAGATGGAGGAACATTTATCAAGCAAATGGAATGCAAAAAAAAAAAAAAAAAGTTGGGGTTGCAATCCTAGTCTCTGATAAAACAAGACTTTAAATCAACAAAGATCAAAAGAGACAAGGAAGGCCATTACATAATGGTAAATGGATCAATACAACAAGAAGAGCAACCTATCCTAAATATATATGCACCCAATGCAGGAGCACCCAGATTCATAAAGCAAGTTCTTAGAGACCTACAAAGAGACTTAGGCTCCCACAAAAGAGATCTAAAAAAAAGACCTAGACTCCCACACAATAATAGTATAGGACTTTAACACCCCACTGTCAATATTAGACAGATCAACAAGACAGAAAATTAACAAGGATATTCAGGACTTGAACTCAGCTCTGGACTAAGCGGACCTAATAGACATCTACAGAACTCGCCATCCAAAATCAACAAACTATACATTCTTCTCAGCACCACAGTACACATATTCTAAAATTGACCACATAATTGGAAGTAAAACTGTCCTCAGCAAATGCAAAATAATCAAATCATAACAAACAGTCTCTCAGACCACAGTGTAATCAAATTAAAACTCAGGATTAAGAAACTCACCTAAAACCACACAACTACATCAAAATTGGACAACCTGCTCTTGAATGGGTAAATAACAAAATTAAGACAGAAATAAATAAGTTCTTTGAAATCAATGATAACAAAGACACAATGTACCAGAACTTCTGGAACACCGTGAAAGCAATGAGGGAAATTTATAGTACTAAATGCCCAGAAAGAAAGCAGGAAAGATCTAAAATCAACACCCTAACATCACAATTAAAAGAACAAGAGAAGCAAGAGCAAACAAATTCAAAAGCTAGCAGAATATAAGAAATAACTAAGATCAGAGCAGAACTAAAGGAGATAGAGACACAAAAACTCTTCAAAAAATCAATGAATTTAGGATCTGGTTTTTTGAAAATTTCAGCAAAATAGACTGTTAGCCAGGTTAATAAAGTAGAAAAGAGAGAAGAATCAAATAGACAAAATAAAAAATGATAAAGGGGATGTCACCACTGATCCCACAGAAATACAAACTACCATAAAAGAATACTATAGACAACTCTATGCAAATAAACTAGAAAATCTAGAAGAAATGAATAAATTCCTGGACACATACACCCTCCCAAGACTAAACCAGGAAGAAGTCAAATCCCTGAATAGATCAATAACAAGTTCTAAAATTGAGGCAGTAATTAATAGCCTACCAACCAAAAGAAGCCCAGAACCAGACAGATTCACAGCTGAATTATACCAGAGGTACAAATAGGAGCTGGTACCATTCTTTCTGAAACTATCCCAAACAATAGAAAAAGAGGGACTCCTCCCTAGCTCATTTTATGAGGCCAGCATCATCCTGATACTAAATCCTGGCAGAGACACACAAAAATAGGAAATTTTAGGCCAATATCCCTGATGAGCATCAGCGAGAAAATCCTCAATAAAATACTGGCAAACTGAATCCAGCAGCACATCAAAAAGCTTATCCACCATGACCAAGTCAGCTTCATCCCTGGGATGCAAGGCTGGTTTAACACACACAAATCAATAAACATAATCCACACATAAACAGAAGCAATGGAAAAAAAACCCCACAGGATTATCTCAATAGATGCAGAAAATATCTTTGATAAAATCCAACAACCTTCATGCTAAAACTCTCAATAAACTAGGTATTGATGAAACATATCTCAAAATAGTAAGAGCTATTTATGACAAACCCATAGCCAATATCATACTGAATGGGCAAAAGCTGTAAGTATTCCCTTTGAGAACCAGCAATACACAAGGATGCCCTCTCTCATCACTATTATTCAACATAGTATTGGAAGTACTGGCCAGGGCAATCAGGCAAGAGAAATAAATAAAGGTATTTAAATAGCAAGATGGGAAGTCAGATTGTCTCTGTTGGCAGATGACATGATTGTATATTTAGAAAAACCCATAATCTCAGCCCAAAATCTCCTTAAGCTGATAAGCAACTTCAGCAAAGTCTTGGGATACAAAATCAATGTGCAAAAATCACAAGCATTGCCATACACCAATAATACACAGAGAGCCAAATCACGAGTGAACTCCCATTCACATTGCTACAAAGAGAATAAAATACCTAGGAATACAACTTACAATGGGATGTGAAGGACCTCTTCAAGAAGAATTACAAACTACTGCTCAAGGAAATAAGAGGACACAAACAAATGGAAAAACATTCCATGCTCATGGATAGGAAGAATCAGTATCATGAAAATGGTCATACTGCCCAAAGTAGTTTATAGATTCAATGCTATTCCCATCAAGCTACCATTGACTTTCTTCACAGAAATAGAAAAAACTAGATTTCACATGGAACCAAAAAAGAGACTGTACAGCCAAGATAATCCTACACAAAAAGAACTGAGCTGGAGGCATCATGCTACCTGACTTCAAACTATATTACAAGGCTACTATAAACAAAATAGCATGGTACTGGTACCAAAACAGATGTATAAACCAATGGAGCAGAACAGAGGCCTCAGAAATAATACCACACATCTACAACCATCTAATCTTTGACAAACCTGACAAAAACAAGCAATGGGGAAATAATTCCATATTTAATAAATGGTGTTGAAAAAACTGGCTAGCCATATGTGTAAAATTGAAACTGGACCCCTTCCTTACATCTTATACAAGAATTAACTCAGGATGAATTA
Source organism: Aotus nancymaae (assembly GCF_030222135.1). Taxonomy (NCBI): domain Eukaryota; kingdom Metazoa; phylum Chordata; class Mammalia; order Primates; family Aotidae; genus Aotus; species Aotus nancymaae. Next base: position 5,551,546 of record NW_026988507.1, on the reverse strand, counting down.
AAGACTTAAATGTAAGACCTAAAACCATAAAAACCCTGGAAGAAAACATGGCAATACCATTCAGGACATAGTCATGGCCAAAGACTTCATGACTAAAACACCAAAATCAATGGTGACAAAAGCCAAAATAGACAAATGGAATCTAATTAAACCAAAAAGCTTCTGCACAGCAAAAGAAACTATCATCAGAGTAAACAGGCAACCTACAGAATGGGAGAAAATTTTTGCAATCTATTTATCTGACAAAGGGCTAATATTCAGAATCTACAAAGAACTTAAATAAATTTACAAGAAAAAAACAAACAACCCCCTCAAAAACTGGTCAAAGGATATGAACAGACACTTCTCAAAAGAAGACATTTATTGGCTGGACACAGTAGTTCACACCTGTAATCCCAGCACTTTGGGAGGCCAAGGTGGGCAGATCATGAGGTCAAGAGAGTTAGACCATCCTGGACGATATGGTGAAACCCTGTCTCTACTAAAAATACAAAAAATTAGCAGGGTGCAGTGGCAAGCACCTGTAGCCCCAGTTACTCATGAGGCTGAGGCAGGAGAGTCACTTGAATCCAGGAGGCAGTTAGAATGGTGATCTTTATCATGTCAGGAAACAAGAGATGCTGGTGAGGAGGTGGAGAAATAGGAACGCTTTTACACTGTTGGTGGGAGTGTAAATTAGTTCAACCATTGTGAAAGACAGTGTGGTAATTCCTCAAGGATCTAGTACCAGAAATACCATTTGATCCAGCAATCCCATTACTGGGTATATACCCAAAGGATTATTAATCATTCTATTATAAAGACACATGCACATGTATGTTTATTGCAGCACTGTTCACAATAGCAAAGACTTGGAACCAACCCAAATGCTCATCAATGATAGACTGGATGAACAAAATGTGGCACATACACACCATGGAATATTATGCAGCCATAAAAAAGGACAAGTTCATGTCCTTTTCAGGGACATGGATGAAGCTGGAAACAATCATTCTCAGCAAACTAACACAAGAACAGACAACCAAACACCACATGTTCTCACTTATAAGAGGGAGTTGAACAATGAGAGCACAGAGACACAGAGAGGGGAACATCACCCACCAGGGCCTGTTGAGGGGTAGGGAGCTAGAGGAGGGATAGCATTAGGACAAATACCTAATGCAGATGATAGGTTGATGGGAGCAGAGAATCGCCATGGCATGTGTATACCTATGTAACAAATCTGCATATTCTGCACATGTATTCCAGAACTTAAAATGTAATAAAAAATAAAATTAAAAAAAAGAATGCAGCATCCAAAGAAATAAAGAATATTATAGCTGATTTTTTTTTCTTTTTCTGGTGCCTATGCCACTAGCAAAATTCTAAAACCTGAATTTGAAGCTCTGCTTTAAAGTGGTATATTATTTAAAAATGTAAGAGTATACTAATACTAATCCTAGTAAGTCATCATTCATCCATACTTTTTGGGGGAAGAGTGACACTGCTTAGCTAAAGAATGAGTCTAATTAAGTAGATCATCATATATACCAAGGACACATTTGTGAATATTACAAGATAAGAAACCCATTAGCTATTAAAACTATGTTGAACATAACTCAATCTTTCTTTGCTGATTTGAAAGAATCTTATAGTGCCCTGGGGCCATCATTATAAATATTAATTCACATTGAAAATAGAGAACTGTCAGTTCGTTAACACCTTCTAGTAGAAATAGCCTTTTCTAATTTTAGACTTGTTAAATTGACAGATAGGTTTGAAGAAATAAAAGGTTAATGCCATAGATAATACAAAATGTAGAGAATTACTAGTTTGCTTCTCGTTCCTAAAATTCTATGATTATTTCCAGCTGAAAATGTTCCACCATGGTTTTCAGAAATCTTATTTTAATAAATTTACTACAGGTCAAGAATATAGCATATATTGATGTAAACCTAAGACAACTATTTTGGAAAAGTACATAAATTGGATAGCATATGTCCTAGATTAAATGAATGACTTTGTGATAGTATATGATGGAATATTTCCCTTTTCATATTTATCCAGCTGTGTAATTTTGGTGATGGAAGGATATGATAGTTGGCTGACCAATTCAAACTAAAAACTGCACCTATAGTTTTTAGTGAGTTAAAGACAAATTCAGGTCAGTAGAGGGATGCTATTAATGTATTTGGGTGAATTGCACCTACAGAAGAAAGAACTAGAAAGTGAAATGTATGGTTTATTTTGTAATGGGGTAGCATTTGAGGAGATTCTTTATTGAGGATAAAAACACAGAATAGAAATATTGAATATGAGTTATAACTGAAATTATCAAAGGAAAAGCCAAATGGTATAAACACTATAATAGTCTTCAGGGCTATTTCAGTTCTTGTATTTGTCTAGTCTCCTCAAGAAAGTATAGCATTTGATGGTTTGACAATGAAATCACGCGTGTGAAAGCACTTGTGGGATATTTGTACTTTGCTAGGCAGTAGGCTATGCCCTGAGGGCATAAAGACACAGTTGAGCTCTATTAGATTCACGTCTAATAAAATAAGCTCACACATACATACACATACACACACACACACACACCAAATGCATATGTGTGTGTGTATAAATTGTCTGTGAGGACTGCCTGAAGGAAATACAGCTTGTTACTAATCTATTTATCTATTATTTTAGATACAAGGAGTACATTAGGCTATGTTATTTTGGTTTACCTAAAACCATGTTAAGATATATTTTCAGATTATGCTGTCACTTTTTCTTTCATTACATGCTACACAAAGACAGCCTGCAAATATAATTTCTGTGTATTTGCTACAAAATGAGGGCCTTATTGGTATTATTCTATCAATCTACACCCATTTTGAAGCTCCATTTGAGAGTTCAACATTTAAAAGAGCATTGTTTCCCTTATGGCAGTGGTTCTCACAGTATGGACCCCCTGAATCAGAATCCTCTGAGGATGCCTTATAAAAATGGAGATTTTTAATCTTTGCCCTAGACCTATGAAATCAGAGTCCCAGGTAATAAGAGTCTGATAATCTGCCTCTTCATATACTCCCCAGGTGATCTGTGTGTGCCTTAAAGTTTAAAAGCTGCTGCCCTAAGAAGCCAAGAATGTTCTCCCTTAGAACATTCTTCCTCAGATCTGTGAAGCATATTCTCCTCCTTTTAGTTTTGGCCTCAAGAGACTTAGCATCAAATCTCATGCTCAACTCTAACAACGATCATATTTTATCCAATATTACAAATTCACTAATGGTAAGTTGCATATAATAATGATTATGTGTATCACTAAAAATGCTCCAATTAAACAATGACATATCATCATTAGAGACTCTGATTTTTGGAATATTAAAATGTGAAATGTGTGCATCTTAGAATTGATGAAGAATGGTTTATAGACTGATATCTTTGTATTGTAACTCTTGTTTGATAGGCTTGCCAAAATAAAAAAAAAAGTTTCGAGAGATGAACACAAGTTTGCTAGGAAAATCTGTGTAGAAGGAGGGTACTTTTAGATTAAGGGAAGAGCAAGTGCAAACTCCCAGAGACATGAAATTCACGTGCTTAGTCGACAAAGAGTACTGAAGTCAGACTGCTCGAGTTCCAATGCCTGCCTTGCTGCTGACAAACTGAATGATATTTGGGCAATCTAATTTTAAATGTCACTGGGCTTCTGTTTTGTTTTGTTTTTCACTTGTAGAATAGAATTTTACAAATGCTTCATAGGGTTGTAAGACTTAAATATCATAATACAAATAGAATGCTGAATGCATTAGCATATAAAAATTCTCAATTACAGATTATAATGATTATTATTGTGAAAGGGAACAGTCTAGTGGGGAAGGAATGGGACGTGAGAGAAGATGAAGCTGGAGTGGCAGGTGGGAGTAGGATTTTGAGGATTGCACATTCCTAAGAAGCTTAGACATTATCTCCTAGGAAATAGGGAATCACTGGAAGCAGTGATTGGTCTAATCTGAATTTGAAACCAATTACTCTAGTGTCAGTTTGGACAATGAATTTGAAGGCAGAGATAATAAAGAAAGGGAAAGAAAATTTAGGCAATGGTTCAGATGAGGGATGTTAAGAATGGTTGCAGTCAAGATGAAGAGTGGGAAAGACTTCCTGGAAAGATTCAAAAGCTACTTTGGAAGCAAAATAACAAAACTCAATGGCAAATGTGATGTAGTGAGTGAGTAATCAGGAGAAGTCAAAGATATTTCCAAAATTTTTTAGTGTACTGAATAGTCTGTAGAGAGTAGATGCCTATTTTAGAGATTTACAGCAGCCTTTGCCCTTAAGAAAATTAAAAATGAAAATGGAAAACTTCAGAAGTCACCACATAATTAGCATTCACCTATACCACCAAATAAGAGAAGACAAACTCAGGGAGAAGAAATGACATAGATAGTAGGTTACTATCAGGAATGGATGAAGTTAATCAGGAAAATAAAACACGATATTAATCACAAAGTTTATATGTGCTTTTTTGCATCTGCACTAGTAGATATTACACATACTCTCTCTCACACACACAGTTTCATGAGTAGCAACAGGAGCTACGATAATTTGATCTATATTTACTTCAGGGGCTGTCCTGTAGCTGTAATCAGAAAATCTGAGTTCAAATCTCAGCATTAGCCATTTAATGACTGTGGTGTAAGGCAAATTTGCTAACTTGGCTGATAGAGTTTCACCATCTATACAAACAAGGACAATTATACCTACTATGTAGTACTTCTGTAAAAGCATTTTGAAAATTATTAAGTGCTCTACTTACCATATGCATTTTTTAATTTTTGAGATGGATTTTATTTTTGAAATGCATTTTTTAAATTTTCGCTCTGTCTCCCAGGCTGGAGTGCAATGGCGTGATCTTGGTTCACTGCAACCTCTGCCTCTTGGGTTCAAGTGATTCTCCTGCCTCAGCCTCCTGAGTAGCTGGGATTACAGGTACACATCACCATGCTGGCTAATTTTTGTATTTTGAATAGAGTATTTTCATTTTTTTGTTTTTAAAGATGGGGTTTCACCATTATGGCCACGCTGGTCTTGAACTCCTGACCTCAGGTGATCCACCCACCTCGGCGTCCCAAAGTGCTAGGATTACAGGCGTGAGCCATAGCACCCGGCCTAGAGTATTTTCAGGTGGTCAGGTTGGTCTCCAACTCCTGACCTCATGATCCACCCACTTTGGCCTCCCAAAGTCCTGGGATTACAGGCATGAACCACTGTGCCTGGCCTACTAATGCATTTTTATCTGATAGGAGTTTTATACCTTCAGTGAAACATGAAAACTCTATATGTTTTCATGAATCAGGATAAAAAGTACTTAAATCATTTTTAGTCTTGAAACGCAACTCCATCCTCATTTCTCAATACGATTTCCTTTTTAAAAGAAATTTTAGTATCTTTCTGTTGGTTTTTAGATAGCCAACGAGATGTAATACTAATGGAATTCTGTAAAAACTATGATCAAATAGAGAGGAGATACATACACTTAGCCTAGTTTAGGGTCAAACTCTGATTTGAAAAATCAAGACCTAAAAATACTATTCCTGAAATAGAAATCGGAGTTGAAATGACCTCGGTGCTACAGTAAATTTGGAATTATTCGAAGTAATCCTATGGTAATGAGAAAGTGAAAAACAGAGGACACGGTACTAAAAGAAAGACCAAAATAAGAGAACAAGGGAATGATGACTTAGGTATGTACTGGAATATAGCCTAGAAATATGGAGGAAAAAAATAAAGAGGATGCAGGTATTCTATTATATGACACTACTCATATTGCATTTATACTTAAGTTTTCTTTTTCTTAATTTGCTACCCTAAACCAGAACAGAGATCCTGGCATTCAACATATCATTACCTTAGGTATAGAAATGTATTTCCTGGCATAGCTAAGCTACATACCTTTGCCCTGATCAGACAATGATCTTACAATAATCTTGTAAGTATCCATTCCCTTTATAGATGAGGACTTTTTCACAATCTATACCCATTTGATAGGCAAAGTTGAGAATGTTGGTAAAATATATTTATATTTGGGAATTTTTAAGATTGAAAGGGGTATACAGGTAAACACAAATAGTATACATAGACATAACCTATAAAGTCACATTGATCGAAAAATAATTACTTGAAAATTGAATAGTAAATATTTATAAAAGTAAAGTGGAAAAGTATGTTAAGTGTAGTTGGTCTGATTGGCAAGCCTAAAATCATTAAAAGCTTTATGGATGAGACAAAGGTTGAAAAAAAGGGACTTGACATGATATAAGATTGTAAAAGAAATGACACTCAATATAGTTTGGTGGCAAAAAATATAGCTCAGTATGTGTAAAAGAAAAGTTCAAACCCAGAAGAGTATCACAATTTCATGAAAGAGAGTGCAGAATCACATAATCACATAGTGAGAACCAATCTTAAGTAATTTGTTTCCAAATTATGGCTATTTAATGACAAAAACTCTGTACTGGTTTTTCTATAATTGGGTTAGTCCCATATTGGAGACACATTCAGACAATTTTGATTTTAGATTTGATACCATGAAGATGAAGCACAACAGTGAGAATGTAGAAGCATAAAATCCTTTGAATTGACTCATCTAGAAATGGTATTACATTCTATATTTTTATAGTTTATCATATCATCACTATAATATTTAAAAGAGGATAACTTAGAAAAGTACACTGATAAAGGCTGGAATTTGAGGGATATCTATACAACAATAATAACATAATCAGAAATTAATGAAATTGTTGCGACATATGAATTCTGATAGAATTTACTTTTATGAGGTTAGACTGCCACAGGCTCATTTGTGATTCTGAAATACAGCATGTATATGTGCACACACATTATATATATGTACACACACATTATAAATATACATTATATATGCTTTGCACACACACACACACACACACACACACACATATATATAGCATGCTGTAATACAGTTAGCCTTTTAAATTAGAAAGCAATATGTGCAAAATCCCTATTATGATGAACTACTTTTTTTTTTAACTTTCATTTTTAATTCAGGGTTATATCTGCAGGTTTGTTATATAAGTAAACTTGCATCATGGGGTTTTCTTGTACAGATTATTTCATCACCTAGGTATTAAGCCTAGTACCCATTAGTTATTTTTCCTGATCTTCTCCCTCCTCCCATCTTCCACCTTCCAATAGGCCCCAGTGTCTATTATTCTCCTCTGTGTGTCCATGTCTTCTAATCATTTAGCTCCAACTTATAAGTGACAACATGTGGCACTGGTTTCCTGTTACTGCATTAGTTTGCTAAGGAAAATAGCCTCCAGCTCCATCAATGTTTCTGCTGAGGACATGATCTCATTCTTTTTTATGGTGGCATAGTATTACATAATATATATGTACCACATTTTCCTTATCCAGTCTACTATTAATGGATATTTAGATTGATTCTATGTTTTTGCTATTGTAAATAGTGCTTCAATGAACATATGCATGCAGGTGTCTTTACGATAAAACAATTTATACTCCTTTGGATATACACCCAGTGATGGGATTGCTGGGTCAAATGCCATTTCTGTTTTTAGGTCTTTGAGGAATTGCCACACTGCTTGCCACAATGATTGAACTAATTTACACTTTCACCAACAATGTATAAGCGATGAACTATTTCTTTTAGCTAAACTAATCATTATCAAATAAATAAAAATAATTTTAATTTTAGTTTATAAATGACTGTGTTTTAGACCTCTTTAAAGATTTTAAAAGTTAAGCATACATTCAATTTTATAAAGCATAGACACTATATCCAAATGCTGTTAGGCCTTGGGACCCAGAATTAATATGAAGCAACTGAAATACTTATTAAGCTATTAAAAGCATTTTGAATATTAACTACATTTTGATCTATGAAATTTTTCATGAGAAGGTATTCTATTCAGAAAGGTCTTTGATTATCATTATATTATATAACACTATTTAACTCAAAAACATTTCTTTCCTTAAAAAGAATAAGGACTAGGAAATTAGTTACAATTTCCAACCAGGGATTTAAAGGCTAATTTCAAGGCATTTCAACAGGTTGAGTTAACACAGCAGATAAGTTCTTCTCTATAAATTTTCTACTGACATGTTTCATGATAGAACAAGCCCCATCTGAAAAGCAGGTAACTTTTTCTTTTTTTATCTGAGCAAAAGCATGATTGCATTTTTAAAAAGTACCCTGTCTATGGAAAACCAATTTAGTTCCATTAATGAAAAGGAAGCACAATGTGATTGAGAATGTAATACGTAATTATAGTTCATTAATTCTTCAAGTATGTAATTTTCCAGGCTCCTGATCCCCCATTGATTTCTGCACACCCCCATAGGTCCCACTAAATGTGGGCAAAAGGAAATTTAATCGTGTTGCTATGTCATGTGTGGCGATGGTGGTGCTCCACAATTAGGTAGAAATGTCGTGAAAGGGATTTTTCCAGTGACTGCTCCACCATGTAGCCCTGTTAACATTTCTTTGTTGTCAAAAATTGATCAGTCACAGACCCACAGACAAATGGGACTGTGACAGTCTCCTATTACTTGGCCAATACCATCAAAGGAGATGACACTTCCAACAATTGAAGCTGATAATTCAGTACACTTAATTAAGCATGATAAATTGGATGTACACGTCAATCTTTTCTTTAAAAACTTGTATGTAATGTATTTTTCTATTAGCATCATTGCCATGGAATATGTCAATGCCCATTAAAATTTAAAACTAAAAATTTTACACTAATTAATAGAGTACAATTACAACTTTGAGTGTTGGTTCAAAGAGTTATATCCTGATTTTCTGCCTTTTATAAGGGCTATCTCTTTAAAAAACATACTGCTCTATTCATTTCTCTGCTAACTTGTCCTTGAAACTTAAATTGCTTTATTTGCCACATCTCAGACTTGGGCAAAATTGTTACCATGAATATGGTGTCGATTAGTGAGTGCCAGTATATGAGGTCTGAAAAATTGAACAGAAATGCTTTATGTCTAAACCAAATTTAGCAAAATGTTGTATGGTACTGCTTTCTTGTCTTGTAAAGAGAGCTAATATTTCAAGACAGCTATGGAAGCTGCACTGACAACCCTATTGGGGTTCTTCTATAAGGAATCAAGGTCAGAACAACCCTATTGTGCTTTATTAATAGACTCAAAGCACAGCACATACTTTATATATTAAGAGAAAAAAAAGGAGGTAGAATCTTATAAAGAAGTGTTCTGAAAACAGCTGTGTGAACAAAAGCCATTTTAGCAGTGAGAGGAAAATCTACCATGGAGGTCAGCCTTTAAATAGCCCTTATAACCGTTTCCTCTCTTTAGATGGTAGAGTGGTAAATGGGGCAATCTTTAAAGAGTTTCAGCTTTTCATTCTCCCTTCTTTATATATTTTTATGCATAGTAGTGCCTTCTTGGCTTAGCAGAGTGTGAATGGGTCTCTCACCCAGAGTACACAATTCAGGCAAGAGTCAGCAATTAGCCTGCACTAATATACTGTCTCAGATCTTAGGTCTGCAATGACTGGGTTGAAATGGTAAATGGTGAAAGTTGAAAATGTTTATTAAGAATTCAGTCAAGTAATTATTTTTTCACAGGTTTATTGTCCATCTACCTCATTCTCAAGTAAAGCTCTATCAGAGAGGTGATGTTATCTTGCTCATTAGGACATCTCCAGAACTCTTTAGAAGAGTTCTTGCCACATGGTAGGCATTCAGTATAATTTGATCAAATGAACGAATGAATGAATTTTATGCACAATGTTGATATTTCACATGTGGTTTATTGAAACACCAAAATGAGTTTTGAAGCATTTCAGCATCATATGTGCAATATGAGAAGCTGTTCCTCTTAGACATAGACATCTTTTCTTGGGGGTCCCATGATGGTAAGATAAATAAACTGCACAATAATTTGATTATAGAACTCCATTTCTCTTGACTCAGTTCTAAGTTTTCACTTTATTTAGTAGGAACTTCTGGATCAATATTAACCACAATAATATTATACTCAGGATATATAGCCAACCACATACACAATAAGCAAACAAACAAAAAATAAAATGAGGAGGGCAGAGAAATCATAGCAAAAATGTGCATAGCTCAAAAAAGCAAAAAAAAGGACACTTCTTACTTTCTTCCTCTTTTGAAAGAAATTCTATTATTCCATGGCCCATCATTACATTTTATTTATAAATAATATTTTTAAGACTAAATTATTCTAAATTAATTAATTAATGTATTTATTTATTTTTAGATAAGGTCTCACTCTGTCGCCCAGGCTGGACTGCAGTAGTATGATCACAGCTCATTACAGCCTTGACCTCCTGGGTCCAAGCGATTCTCCTGCCTCAGCCTCTTGAGTAGCTAGGACTACATGTGTGCACCACCATGCCCAGTTAATTAAAAAAAACAATTTTTTTTTTTTGTAGTTATGAGATCTCCCTATGTTGCTGAGACTGGTCTTGAACTCCTAGGCTCAAGCTTTCCTCCTGCCTTGGCCTCCCAAAGCACTGAGTTTACAGATGTGAGCTACTGTGCCTGGTCTGTTATTTTTTCTAATAAATTTGATCTTGATTTTCTTAAAAAACTGTGATGAGCAGAAAACTCAGCTAATTAGGCAAATTAGGAAACATACTAGGAATTCATTTTAGCTTTCATATTCATTCATTTTAACCTATTTTCTGGACAACAGTGTTTCAGTGTTGTTTGATTTTGAATCTGTTTGTATACAGGTAAATGGAAAAAGGTAAAGTATGTACGTATATAAGGATAATGAGAGATTTAGTTTAGATGGTAGAATGAATAACAGCACAGATTCTAGCAAAAACACCACCATCAACTAAATGAATATGATGCAATCAACGGCTTAAAGAAAGCAAGTAAGTTTCTTTCTCAGCAACTTGCAGATATGTGACATGGCTAAGAAGTCACACTGGAGAATAGACAGATTCTGGAATTTATCAATGATACTGCCAGGTTTGTCAAGAGAACTAACTGGGAATTCTCTTCTAATTAAGGAATGGTAGAAACAGCAGCAGGCAAAAAGCCAATGAAATAGAGGCATGCACAGCAGGGCTGATACTGGAAGAGAAGAGAACGTGCAGTCAGAAGGCTGACCCAAAGCCTGAGGTGAATTTCTGTAGAAATGGAACTATTCTCCAATAATATGGATTGAGCTCACACACCAAACATTTGATGAAATCCTAGAAATGGGAGCACAGCCCAAGTATCACAAGACACTCCATCAGCTGAGTTCTTCTCTCAGCCCCTTAAGCTCTCAAGCTGTAGGAAATTATAGATAGAACACAAAATGCCCCCATCTGCAAACCACAACTGTGGAGGGTACAACAAACAAACAGTTCTGAGATAGGGCAGAAAGAAGCCAAAGAGAAAATCTGGACCAAACTGCCCAAGTGTGAGTAAAATAGAAGGAAAAGGAATGGAATTGATGACTGAAAACAATAGAAAACAATCAAAATCATGGCACAGAAAGAAAATATACAGCCTAGGAGAAAGTGGAACTCCAAAGCAGAAAGAAATATACCACAAGCACTTACCAGGAAGATATCTATTAAATAATGAAGATTTAAGGAGGAGATAATTTTTAAAAAGCAACAAAACACCCACTAATAAACAGAAAATCACAGGCCTAAAGGCAATAAACTTGAAGACCAAAACATTTTCACTGAAGCAAAGTAGAACCAGCAAAGAACAGAATATACTCTTAAAATAAAGTTTCCAACTTAAAAGGAAGACTTGTGATAGTCACAGAATATATGGTTGGAAAGGAAAAGATTTAAGTAATTAGAATGAAGCTAATCGATATGGAAAAGTGGCAAAAATAATTCAGTTAAGGGTAACTGAGGTCCCTGAAATAGAATCCCTAATAAATGCAAGAAGAAATTAAAAATATATATTTAATATGAGAATTCCTCGCAACATAGAAAGATTTTAATTGTACACAGGGAGACTATACCAGTTTCTAGGAGATGGCTCAACATGGAGATGCTCTGCACTCAGAGTTTTGCATGGCTGGCATCTTGGGAGTATTCCTGTCTCAGATTAGGTGGTACCCACTAAGACAGTTCTTGAATCATGCAATTCAATAACCTCCCTAATTGTTTTCTTTCATATCATTAAGGGCTTTTGCTTGTCTGTTGTTTTATTTTTTATTATTTTTTTGTGATGGAGACTCGCTCTGTTGCCCAGGCTGGAGTGCAGTGGCACGATCTCTGCTCACTACAACCTCTGCCTCCCGGGTTCAAACAATGTCAGCTCACTGCAAATTCCAGCCTCCTGGGTTAAGTGATCCTCCTGCCTCAGCCTCCTGAGTAGCTAGGATTATAGGCACACACCACAATGTCAGGCTATGTTCTGTTTTATTTTTATGACATATGTTCACCATCTGAAAAATATGTGCAAATTATAATTACAAACAAATGAACAAAAATCTGATGGGGTAATATGTTCATCTTTGACAACAAGGACTTTTATCCTTTTATCAATATTGTCTTAAATTTTAAAATGCAGTTAAAATATCTATAATCTACTTAATATTTTTAACTATCTTTCCCTTTTTTTAACTTAGAGGAAATGTTTTAAAGTAATACAATTTGTGATTTAAAAAACATTAAACATCTTGTATGCCACATTAAATGGAGTTTGGAGTGATAAAGCCAGAAAGGAAGTCTTATTTTGTACCAATACAAGATGATATTTATAGTAATATTACAAATTCATAAATCAACATGAAACAAAAATACCACTTGAATTAAGAGTTGCTAGTGCTTCAGCGATTTGGCAATTAAGTTCCTTCTGCCATGGCTTGCTCTCTTATCTCTTTTAGGTATTTATGATATTACTGACTCAAGGCCTTCTTGAGATGTCTAAAATCATAACCTCAAATGCACCTATAGTTGACATTCCCTGTTTCTCTCCTTTACTTTTCTCCTTAAGACAAAACTATAGATGATAGGATTCATACTATATTCTAGTATTAATTCAGTATAAATTGTAGAATGCATCCTGTTTGCTATATGTGTCTCATCTAACATACACATGTATTTTACTTATGTATCTTGTGCATGGTTTGCCTTTCTTCCCTTACAGCATAGGGTCCATCCATATGGGCAGAAATTCTTATCTATTTTCTTCACTATTGTCCTCAGTGTCTAGGACAGTGCCTTTCACATAGTAGTCAGTAAAGCAAATATTTGTTTAATAAATGAATGACTCAGAACTAAATATAAATTCAGGAGCACAATGGAACACCATCCTATTAGCTACTATACTTAATTCCTTTTTAACTTACTTAAAACCTGAGAAATATAAGTAAATAGAGATAACATAATCATTGAAGTTTGAGGATTCATTTTTCAATCAGGTATGTGCAGGCAGATATTTCTACAAATTCCTGGCAGCTTTGGTTCTCAGAGGCTTGGAAGCATCTGCACTTCTTGATTTGCTGTATCTTTGCTGCAAAGCACTGACATCTGCCTATATATAGCATCAAAGAGATATGGAACACAAAATAATTTACAATAAAATATCATAAGATGAAGTCTCAGTTTCTGGTCTTGCCTTTTGGGTGTCCAGTTGACACTAAAACAACCACATTTTGCTTGATTAATGCAGTGCAAGTGTAGGGGAAGTGGAAATGTGAACAGCACCACTATTTTCCAGGCATGTTTTCAACAATCCACATAAAGCACTGAGCATAGGGTTTGCTATACAGCTACAGCTCAATACATTTTTGTGTATCTTCATTATTATCACAGTTTCAGTCATCTCTCACATCGAATAGACCTCCTGATTTTTCTTTTCACTCCCAGTTTGATTCTTCCAATATCTTCTACACATTCATACCAAAGTAATCGTTGAGTAACTCAAATCTTACCATATTCAAAATATTGAATAGCTCCTCTTTGGCTGGAGGGTGAAGACCCAAACGTCAATGACCTACAAGCCATGATAGTTTCACCCCTACCTCCTCTAAAACCTCATCATATACCAGGTTTGCCTGGCCTCTGTGCTTCAGGCACACTGGCCGTCTTTCGCTTCCTCAAATGTGCTGTGCTATCCCCATCATAGGCTCTTTGCACATTATTTTCTCTGAGAACACTCTTCTCCTCTACTTTACTAATAAGTCTTCCTCTTCCTTTAGATCTCAATTCAACCTTAGTAAAGCATTTTAGACATCCCTGAGTAGATCAAATCCCCCATCCCACTCCCGAGACACAATGTGGATGGCAGTTTTTATAATTGTGCAATGCAGCAGCTCTGACTTCTCTGTAGGATTTCAACGTCATACCTGCAAATTATCAATGAGATCGTTTGATTAGGTCTCTTTCCTCACTAAACCAAGAGCTCCTTGAGGGCAAGTAGTGAGTCTTTTCCATTATTAAATCACAGTGTCTTCCCAGAGCCTGGCTTAGAAGCAGGCTGGTGTTGCATAATTATCATCATGATCACAATCCCCATCAACATCATCATCATTACCATCTCATTCCTGGGTAGACATCTTTCTTATGATTTACCCATAGAGCCTGCCTTCTCTTAGCTTCAGCTGAAGTAGCAGACCTTAATCATGGCATTTACATAATAGTAATTGCCCTGACTCAACATATGACCTGATCAATTCTAACTTGCATTTTTGAATTCTGCCTAGATCATACCAAGTGGAGGTAATTTCTATTCTTTGAACCTTTTGAAGTCCCCACATGCTGTAGTAATTTGTGTATTTTTCAATTCCTTCTACTGAAATTTAAATTAATTAGAGGTAAGAGCTGGTCTGCACTTATCTTTGAATATCCTGTAGTACCAAAGATTATCCCTTAAATATAGCTCAGTAAGTATCTATTGAATTAAATGGTTGTTTTAACTCATAATTTCTCTCTGATTCTATTTGAGTCTGTTCTTAGTCCCTCTACTTCTGTGTTTTAACAATTTTTTTTTCTTTACTAACTATCTTCAAGGAGATACACCTTCCCCTTTTGTACACATTTTAAACATAAGATCTAGAAAATATAGCATATCTAAATATTAAATATATAGAAACAAAACATACATTTAAATACATAGAAACAAAAAACCCCTCATCCTATCACAGAGTATTTTAAGTATAAGTAAAACAATGAAAAACTTCAATTTTGAAAGGAAATTGAAAGTAAAGAAATTGATCAAGATAGAAAAAAAGGCCTAAGGCTATGAAAATAAGACTTAAGAGAAATAGGAAAATGCCTTGAAAGCAAAGAGAGTACCACAGTAAAATCGTATGAAGCCTCCTCCACAGTATTCCTTCTAGAGCTTGCTTAGAGATGTGTATCTTTAATTAAAATCTATACTTTGCATACTCCTCAAATCTAGACGTTGCAAATATAAACTTTTTTTTTTAAGGTAACAACAACAAACTCCAGGAGAGAGTAATGTACGCCGGGGGCTAGGCACGAGAGGCGCCCAGGAGAGAGTAATGTACGCCGGGGGCTGGGCACGAGAGGCGCCCAGGAGAGAGTAATGAACGCCGGGGGCTGGGCAAGAGAGGCATCCAGCCACAAAGTCAAAAAGTAAAACTTGAAGAGTTTTTGAAGTCCAACAAAATGGTGCATACAGGTTTTCTTGAAGAAACAGACTTATTCCGTGGTTTGAATTTTAAGAGTAGTATATGAGAAAAATGTCTTAAGGTGATGGTCAATATTTTATTACTGTTTTGCAAAGAAACAGAAAAAGCCTTCAAAAGACTACTTTCTGTGTCTTTCTTAGGTTCAATCACAACTTAGTTTTTTCTCAAAGGCATTTCTCAGAGGCATTTCTCAAACATTCTTTTGTTTGTTTGTTTATCTTGTATTACTTTATTCAATTCAGGTTTGGAGCTCCGAGAACCCAGAGGAATGGATTTTGATACGTCCTTTTTACTTTTACTCTCTAAAAACATCAGCTTTTAAACCAGCTTTTGGTAGGTGCTAGATCAAAGTTACTTCCAATTTTAATTTTCTTATTTGTCCCTGAATTGTTGTCATTTGGATTTGTGGCTTAGGAGAGCATGCATCACTGTAGATTCAAGCACATGGGCAACCAAGTAAACATGTTTCTGTAAAAAATTGGAAGTGTGGATCAGCTCACAGAAGTAACATACTCTTGCAGGTATACTGGGGGACTAATTATAGTTGAGATCAGATTGTTTTTCCCCAAAATCAGTTTTGAATCTGTTCAAAGGCATGGACAAATATTTATCTTAGACCCTAGCTTGCTGTGCCAAAAGACAAGATAACCATTTTGTTCTGAAACAAGTGTAACACTCAGCATCTTGGCCTTACATCTGGCCATCAAGAACCTTCGAGACAGCAGACACAGACTGATTTTGAATGGAACCATATTCTGATAGGTCCCATAAGATGTTGACTCTAAAATTTATATGCCCAGCTTTTTCTATGCCTTCTACATAAAACAGAATTATTTACTACTGTCCCCTTAAAATAGAAGAATGCCTTCTAAATATGACTTTAGTTTTAATACCAAGAAACACAGTTTAACTGTGCCAAATACAGTTAAACTATTTTCTCACTGTATTAAATCAATAGGGTTAGTTATTTTTAAAGACGCATTTGGCATCACAATATGAGACTTTAATTCTTTGTTCTGACACCTTCTGGTTGTGTGCGACCAGAAAAAAAAAAATCATTAATGCCTTTATTACCTTAATTACCTCACCTCTAAGATGTAGAGTATCAGTCGTACATATTTCAATGGCTTTCTGAGCGAGTGCATCAAATGACATAATGTATTCTATAGCTCTATGAAACTGTTAAACCATATTCATTCTTTTATGGGTTATTTATATACATTATTTAAACTATCCAGAAAGCTTTCTGAAAACAAAAAAATAAGTGTTTCAGAATTTTTCTTGGGATGGTTAAACTGTTTTTTTAAAATGTGCTGCAATGATATATGTTTAGAGAGAAACCTTTCCAAAAGTCAGCTTGATTGGACTTTGTACCCACTTCATTTTAAGATTAACTTGTAGTAGAGACTCCTACTCTGGTATAACCGTCTTAATTGTGTATTGTCATTTTTCTATTATGGGTTCATCAGAACAGGGAATAGTTATATGGAAGATTCACGTTGATTCAAGGGAAAAAATGGTGTCTGTTGAGATTAACTTGGGAGGAAGGAGTAGTCCGCTACCCTTACTGCCTCGCCTCACAGATCTGTGAGCTCTCACAGAAAAGCATCACAGAAGTGACATAAAGTAACGGCTCAGCGGTAGGACAGATGTTATTCTGGCCAGGCACAGTGGCTCACACCTGTACTTCCAGCACTTTGGGGGGCTGAGGCAGGTGGATTGCCTTACCTGCTGAGCTGACACCGAGCTTGGGAGTTCAAAACCAGCCCTGGGCAGCATGACAAAACCCCACCTATACTAAAAATACAAAAAAATTAGCCAGGCATGGTGGCGGGTGCCTGCAATCCCAGCTTCTCAGGAGGCTGAGTCAGGAGAATTGCTTGAACCCAGGAAGTGGAGGTTGCAGTGAGCCGAGATCATGCCACTGTACTCCAGCCTGGGTGACAGAGCAAGACTCTGTCTCAAAAAAACACAAATCTCATAAGGAATTAACTTGTTAAACTTCTGGAAATTGGCTTTAAGTTCCAAAAATCACTATGAGGAAGCCTCAGGGTATTTTACTATTTGTGAGCTGTATATTTCAGCTCATTTTATGTAACAAATGCCTACTTCTCCAATGCTGATAGAAGGATATAGAACTTGACTTTGAATTTAAATTATTGCAATACTTTAAAATCAGTATAGAAAATAATATGATTGCAAAATAGTCAATAAAGTAAAACATTTACATGTTAACCTCATTTTGAGACAAACTTTTTAAAAAGCTTAATATTTTAAATGTTCATGGGACAATGAACATTTCAACTTCCTAATAATTTAGGCACTTAAGAAAGTTATTCCATATCTATTTTAGGAGATTTCTACATGCGTATAATTTCAGGCCTCTCCGTGAATAAATAAAACTTTCTAGTCATTTTAGATTAAAGTCTGTACTTAAAAACTTAACAATGTGTCACTAATTGGACAGCTACTTTTGTGCATGCAAGTTTTAATTACAGGAAAAGTAGTCAGAGCTCTACATCTTAAAGATATTTAATTTAAAAGAAAAAAGATGTTTTAAACCTCTTACAATCCACACTGCCCACCTGACAAAGAGAAGGCAGAATAAACTAATGAAGGGTTATTACTCGATTCGTAACTGAGAAGTTATTATAAAACACCCTTCTAAATATCCAGAGTAGTTTCCTCATAGCTGCTTAAACAACAACAATCAACCTGAAAGGAATAATTTTTAGCTATAAAGTAACTTTTAATGCTTAAAAATATTATGTATAAAACCATTAGGTGGCTTATTTTAACTACTTGTCTTTGTATAGGTTGGTTAAAATAAAAAAAAATACAGTCTTGAAAAAATTCAGTTTGTTTTGAAGTGAAAAGTAGGATTCCTAAATGCCTTAAGGCCATTTTCCCCTTGAGGGATTATAATAAAGTAATAAAAATCAATTGAAAAACATGATTGATCTATGATCTTAACTTGAACATAGAGATCTTAGAATTATATTGCAAGTTTTGACGTGGGCAAAGGAAAAAGAAAGATCAAATTAGGGCCTAAAACACTGTAAATATTGAAACGAAAAAAGTATCGGATGATTGCTTTAATTTTAAAAATTAAAATTTTAAGCTCACAATAAATATACACAATGATATGCCAGGCATTCTTGAGCAGGGATGTAGAAAAAGAATTACAGAACAATTGTATCCTTTAATTTTTTCCACATCTTTTCAAGGCTAATTACTTGTTTTCATTTAAATCCCCAGAAGGTAGAGTCAAGGCCATCAATAGTAGGAGGAGGTGGGTAAAGACTGGGAAGGATGATTTGACAGAGAAAGCTGTTAAAACTTGAGACAGAAATGGGCATGAAGTAGTTGTTGTGAAGAGTGGGGTAAGAAAAACATTCTAAGGAATGTAGCTCTGCGTGCCCTTTTGAGATCTGTGCTCATGAATTTAAAGAAGTGGCCAGTCAGTGCAGTTGTATGTTTTTTTCTCCAGCTACAGTCAGCTGCTCAGGAGCAGAATGGAGGCCAAGGATTACTTTTGACCCAAGCCTGGGCTTTTGCTGGGCAATATGATATATGGAGAAAAAGCAAGAAAGTTAAGGGTATTCATAAAGGAATGCTTAGATTGATGAACCAATCAGAGTGGTATTATTGATGAACCTTGAAATCAAGCTGGGTATTAGAAAAGTGTTTAGATAAAATAATTAATATGTTCAAGAAAGTCAAACAATTAATGAAGTTAAGATATTATGGTATATGAGATGGAAGGATAGTAAGTGATGGCCAAAAAGTAGAATGCTTGAAAGTGAAATTTAGGGAGTGATGTAGTTATGGGTGAGGATAAGGTCAAGGTTATTACCATAGGAGTGAGTAACTAAGGTAGAATGAAGGAAGTGAGAAGATCAAAGAACTGAAAAGACAGAGTATTGGTTGGTGCTAAGGTTTGAATGTATCACCCAAAGTTCATGTGTTGGAAACTGAATTTCTAATGCAACTGTGTTGGGAGATAAGGCCTAATAAGAGGTGATTAGGTTATGAGGATCCTGCCTTCGTGAATGAATTGATGTCATTTTTCTCGGAGTAGGTGTGTTATCCTGAGGGTGCGCTTGTACAAAAGAAAGTTTGAGGCCAGGCAGGGTGGCTTACATCTATAATCCCAGCACTTTGGGAGGCAGAGGTCGGTGGATCATGAGGTTAGGAGATCGAGACCATCCTGGCTAACAAGGTGAAAACCCATCTCTACTAAAAATACAAAATATTAGCCAGGCATGGTGGCACACACCTATAGTCTCAGCTACTTGGGAGGCTGAGGCAGGAAAATTGTTTGAAACCAGGAGAGTGAGCTGAGGTCACACCACTGCATTCCAGCCTGGGTAACAGAGCAAGATTCTGTCTCAAAAAAAAATAATAATAAGTTTGGCCCCTTTTGCTCTTGTGCTCACTTGCCCTTCCATCTTCTGCCATGGGATGAAGCACATAGAAAGAAGGTCCTTACAAGATGTGGACCCCTTGACCTTGGACTTCCCAGATTCCAGAACTATAAGAAATAAATTTCTTTTCACTATAAATTACCCAGTATGTGGTATGCTATTATAGCAACACAAACAGACTGAAACATTCGGGTTATTCACATGCATACTGAATGAGCCAAGGAAGGTATGGTGGAAGAGTGTCATCAACCACATGTCAGAGTATTCAATGAATGAAAGTTAACAAGGAGGACTGAAGGGTATATTCTGATGGTATATGATTCAAAGCTCAAACTCCATTTATTTTAAAAAAGGCTTCCCTAACCACTAATGCTTACACTCTCTCACATTTAGCCTATTTTATTTTCTTTATAGTACTTCATGCTACATATTATTTGTTTCCATGTATGTTGACTGGATGCCACACCCCACCAACACCAGAAAGTAAAACTTATGACAGCAGGGACCTTTTCAACTGGGTCACTACTATTTCTTGGGACTTAGATAGTAGTGAGTACATCTTACACATTGATAAGTGAATAAACCAATGAATAAATAAAAGAAACTACTACTTAGACATTTACCATATGTCATGAACTGTGTAAATTATTAATAAAAAACAGATTTATAAAATTATATTTCTTTATGAAGCTGTCACTCTGGAGAGGAACTTAATTCTAGAAAAACCAACACCAGGAGACATACAAAGTATACACTAAGTGTGATACAAAGTGAAGAAAGTGTTTAAAGCTACAAGTGATACAGTTCCCCCATCATGGCTCAAATATCACATTATTTATTTATTGATTGATTTAAGACTAGGTCTGGCTCTATTGCCCAGGCTAGAGTGCAGTGGCACAATCTCAGCTCATTGTAATCTCTGCCTCCTGGTCTCAAGTCATCCTCCCACCCCAGCCTCCCGAGTAGGTGGTATACAGGTGTGCACCACCATGCCTGGCTAATTTTTGTATTTTTCACAGAGGTGGGTTTTCAGTCATGTTGCCCAGTCTGATCTCCAACTCCTAAGCTAAAGCAATCTGCCTACCTTGGACTCCCCAAGTGGTGGGATTATAGGTATGAGCAACTGCACCCAGCCTCAAATATCACTTCTTTAAGAATACCTTTCTGTGATGAACATTGACGCAAAAATTCTCAATAAAATACTGGCAAATAGAATCCAACAGCACATCAAAAAGCTTATCCATCATGATCAAGTCAGCTTCACCCCTGGGATGCAAGGCTGGTTTAACATATGCAAATCTATAGATGTAATCCATCATATAAACAGAACCAATGACAAAAACCACATGATTATCTCAATAGATGCAGAGAAGGCCTTCAACAAAATTCAAGAGCCCTTTATGCTAAAAACTCTCAATAAACTTGGTATGGATGGAAGGTATCTCAAAATAATAAGAGCTTTTTATGATAAACCTACAGCCAATGTCATACTGAATGGGCAAAAGCTGGAAGCATTCCCTTTGAAAACTGGCCAAAGACAAGGGTGCCCTCTCTCACCACTCCTATTCAACATAGCATTGGAAGTTCTGGCCAGAGAAGTTAGGCAAAAAAAAGAAATAAAGGGTATTCAATTAGGAAAAGAGGAAGTCAAATTGTCTCTATTTGCAAATGACATGATTGTATATTTAGAAGACCCCATCATCTCATCCCAAAATCTCCTTAAGCTGATAAACAACTTCAGAGAAGTCTCAGAATACAAAATCAATGTGCAATATACACCAATGACAGACAAACAGAGAGCCAAATCATGAGTGAACTCTCATTCACAATCGCTACAAAGAGAATAAAATACCTAGGAATACAACAAAGGTTGTAAAAGATCTCTTCAAGAACTACAAACCACTGCTCAAGGAAATAAGAGAGGACACGAACAGGTGGGAAACATTCCATACTCATGGTAAGAAAGAATTAATATTAATTAATAAAGTGGTCATACTGCCCAAAGTAATTTATAGATTCAATGCTATCCCCATCAAGCTGCCACTGACCTTCACAGAACTAGAAAAAATCACTTTAAACTTCATATGGAACCAAAAAAGAGCCCTCATAGCCAAGACAATCCTAAGCAAAAATTAAAAAAAAAAGCTAGAGGCATCATGCTACCTGACTTCAAACTATACTACAAGGCTACAGTAATCAAAACAGCATGGTACTGGTACCAAAAGGATATATACTTTGGGTATACACCCAGTAATGGGACTGCTCCATCAAATTGAATTTCTATTTCTAGATCCTTGAAGAATCACCACACTGTCTTCCACAATGGTTGAACTAATTTACACTCTCACCAACAGTGTACAAGTGTTCCTTTTTCTCTATATTCTCTCCTGCATCTGTTGTCTCCAGATTTTTTAATGATTGCCATTCTAACTGGCGTGAGACGGTATCTCAATGTGGTTTTGATTTGCATTTCTCTAATGACCAGTGATGATAAGCATTGTTTCATATGTTTGTTGGCTTCATGTATGTCTTCTTTTGAAAAGTGTCTGGTCATATCCTTTGCCCACTTTTGAAGGGGTTTGTTTGCTTTTTTCTTGTAAATCTGCTTTAGTTCTTTGTAGATTCTGGATATTAGCCCTTTGTCAGATGGGTAGATTGCAAATTTTTTTTTCCCATTCTGTTGATTGCCAGTTCACTCTAATGATTGTTTCTTTTGTTGTGCAGAAGCTCTTAAGTTTAATTAGATCCCATTTGTCTATTTTGGCTTTTGTTGCCAATGCTTTTGGTGTTTTAGTCATGAAGTCCTTGCCTATGCCTATGTCCTGAATGGTGTTGCCTAGGTTTTCTTCTAGGGTTTTTATGGAGTTAGGTCTTGTGTTTAAATCTTTAATCCATCTGGAGTTAATTTTTGTATAAGGTGTAAGGAAGGGGTCCAGTTTCAGCTTTCTACATATGGCTAGCCAGTTTTCCCAACACCATGTGTTAAACAGGGAATCCTTTCCTCATTGCTTTTGTCAGGTTTGTCAAAGATCAGATGGTTGTAGATGTGTGGCATTGCTTCTGAGGTCTCTGTTCTGTTCCACTGGTGTATATTTCTGTTTTGGTACCAGTACCATGCTGTTTTGATTACTGTAGCCTTGTAGTATAGTTTGAAGTCAGGTAGTGTGATGCCTCCAGCTTTGTTCTTTTTCCTTAGATTTGTCCTGGCTATGAGGGCTCTTTTTTGGTTCCATATGAAGTTTAAAGTGGTTTTTTCTAGTTCTGTGAAGAAGGTCAATGGTAGCTTGATGGAGATAGCATTGAATCTACAAATTACTTTGGGTAGTATGGCCATTTTCACAATATTGATTCTTCCTTACCATGAGCATGGAATGATTCTCCATCTGTTTGTGTCCTCTCTTATTTCCTTGAGCAATGGTTTGTAGTTCTCCTTGAAGAAATCTTTTACATCCTTTGTTAGTTGTATTCCTAGGTATTTTATTCTCTTTGTAGCAATTGTAAATGGGAGTTCACTCATGATTTGGCTCTCTCTCTCGTTGGTGTATAGGAATGCTTGTGATTTCTGCACATTGATTTTGTATCTTGAGACTTTGCCAAAGTTTCTTATCAGCTTAAGGAGATTTTGAGATGAGATGATGGGTTCTTGTAAATATATGATTATGTTGTCTGCAAATAGGGACAATTTGAATTCTTTTCCTAATTGAATGCCCTTTATTTCGTTTTCTTGCCCAAACTGAAGTTTTAACTCTTACGTATGTTGTCTCTTAAATCTTAAGTTAAATTGTAGTTCTAAATAAAGCCTGTTTGTTTTTTTAAAAAATGCCTTTCCCATCTACACCATAGACTAGATCAGGCACTCTGCTATATCTTTTTATTACCTTCAACTCTTATCGTTAAGGTAGTTAAATAATTACTTAGCTGATTTTAAATGTACACTTATCCTCCTAAGATGTAGAAAGAAGAGGAAGTCTCTACCTTTTTTAACACTGTAAACCCAGCAGCTATTCACAGATGGTCAGTCGTGCCTTTCTATGGAAGAAATAGCTTAGTGACAGATCAGTGTGCAAGAAATGTCACATAACTGATAGAGATTTTTTAAAGATTTGTTGACAAAACAATCTTGCAATTGTAGACCTCTTGTTACACGACACTTTTTGTTCCAACAAATCTATCATGGTTTACAACCAGCTCTTTCAGTTTCACATGAAAAGCAATGGGTTAAATGGCATTCCTGTATTATATATCTGGGCCTTATTTATGTAGTTTTTCTGTCTGGGAAGGTTAGGGGAAAGAGATTATTTAATTCATGTTTTACTGATTCCATTTCTAGCCCCCAAATATCTCATTCTTAGAATTCATTTATTCATGGTTTCTTTTCTAATGATCTCAGCAGGCAAGTTGTTTTCAGGTTTATTTTTCCTCTGCCTTACTGAAAATCCATGTTGCTATAAATTCTGTGGGACATTGCTGTTACTTCATTTATGAGGCAGTTAGATGAAGGCAGATGACAGACTGGATCATATTAACAAGGCAGCCAAAATCCATTAGCTCTCTGGTAAATTTCCCTAACAATATAGACAATGGATATATCTGCTATGGGAGTTAGTCATCTCAGTGTTATTGCTTGTGGAGCAAAATGAGTTTCATGATCATCACATTGTACTTTCTAATTATTATGTCCTTTGATCCAGCCTCATAGGCCTTTACGGCTTTGTCCAAATATTCTTGAAATCAAGCACAATTTTATTTGCTTTCATTAAATTCCTTTTTATTAAAACATACTTGGAAAATCAAAAATATTCCTATCATTCTCAAAGATGGTTGGTGGAAATATAACTTGCATACATCCTTTTTGAAGGGCTTGGCAGTACCCAGTGTTCACACGATTTAACTTTGCAATTTTACTTCTAGGAAATAGTCTTACAGAAATGCTTTCACATTTTCACAAAAAAATGTACACATGAGGATGTGCATTGAAACCATCTGAAACAGTAAAAGATTGAAAACAACTGAAATGTCTATTAATAAAACAAGAGTTAGGGCAGGCATGGTGGCTTGCTATTACTAGTAAGTAGCGATAGTAAGTCATGGGACAAATAGGTACAATTTTATTATTTCATTTGCACAGCATACGGGTGTGGATGTTGCATGGGTACATAAATATATTGAAAGAATCTGTAAGTTTATACACCAAACAGTTCACAGTAGTTGCTTCTAATGCAGTTTTTTTTCTTTTACCTGGAGTCTAATAATTCTTAGTTATGGGTCTGTGCATTGTGGAGTGATTATAGTATCCCTCACCTCCAGCCACCAGATCCCTCTCCCTCCCCCATTATGACCATCCTCCCTCCCCCATTAAGACCATCAAAAATGTCTCCAGACATTGTCATGTGTTACCTGGGGAGCAAAATCTCCCCAGTTGAAAACCACTCTTGTAGTGAGTGGAGTAGAAGCAATGAACTTTGCAAAGTGATTATATATATATATATCATCATATATATCCTGTGTCTCTCATACATGTGTCATAAATATATGATTTCTTAAAACTTAAAATTTAAATACATGATTCTTGAAATTTTCTTTAAAATTCTTAAAAAGAATAAAATTCCTTTTATTGTTATTACTTTTTTAACAATGAACTATCATTTTCATGGCCTCCACTCAGAATAATAGTATCTATCTACCTATATTACTCTCAAGTTTCTCCCACATTTCAGCTAAGATATCTAAAATAATTATATGGAATTTACCAAACAACAACTACAATGAGGCACTCCACATTATTAACTTGACCTGACAGTGTCTTAAGCAATTTCCTCTCTTATAAAACAGAGATACATTTTTTTCACAGAGTTGCTATGTCAAGTACAATAATAGACGCGTTGCAGTAGTTTATTCCCATTTAGTTCTATGGCATGTTAGCATTTAAATTATTAAGACATAAGAGCTATTTTTTGAGGGAGATTGAAATAGACTCTACAAGGGCAATAATGTTGCCCAATTTTCCTCATCAGATTTTCAGTGCCCTGCATACATATGTGTGAAATAACTAAAAACATAATGATCTCACATGCAATACAAATTAATAACTCTCAACTATTATCAGTAGTTGGGGAAGGTATTGACTTAAATATTTTAAGTATGAGGTTATATATGCATTTGTCGCTGTTCAGAATGAAATGAAACTAAAAATAATTAACATGATTATTACTAATGAACAATAACTATCAAGCTTAATAATTTAGATCCATTAAAAACTATTACATTACAAAATTGCTAAACATATTATTTTATATATATTTTCATAACTTGGCAAAGGGAATGATTTGTGGTGGTGCATCTTTTCTATTAATGTCTAATAATGCTGGGTAGGTGTGTACAATACATAGAATCACAGAATCCAAAAGAATTTCTGGAGTAAAATAGTACAACTGTATGTTTCAAGTATGGATAGATGGCAGATTGTATGATTAAATAATTCCAATGTTGTAAAGAGCCATGTTTATTTAAAAACCCAAGGTTTTCTAAAAGCCATCAAGTAGAAGAAATATCAGGGAAATAAGTCTTGCTTGGGCCTAGCATTCCTTAGCTTTTGTGTACCACATAATGAACCCCTTTGATGGTCACCGGTCTATTGCTAAATTAGCAAAACTTTTGAATTGAAAATTATGTTATAAAAGTTGGTTTCAATTTTGAATCTGTATGTTTGATTGTTTGATCTGAATGAAATGGAACATAACACATCTGGGCACATCTGGCAGTAACTGATAAGCACCATGGCTGAGTTTTCTTATAAAGCCGCAGCCTTGTGCCTCCTCTCTGGGGCAGCCTGTAAGCCATCAGGAACACCCTCTCAAGCCAAGCTTCATGGCCAAGGCTGTGGGGATCTGTTGAAGGGAACCACTCTCTCATGATCATGCACCCTAGAGGCCCCTCAGATTGCCAAAACGACTTCCACTGGCTTAGGAGAAATTGTGGAGGATACTCTGTCTCGGGGATCTTCCCTTGTATGCCAAAGTATGCTGGAGACGGCACTGAAAGTAGTCACTGTGTTAGATCCGAAAGTATGCTTATATATATTTCCTGGCATTAGGCAAAGCCAAATGAAAGAGAGTGGAACAAGTCTAAACTTGAGTGACAACCATCATTTACACGCTTGCTTTCTTTTTATTATGGTAAAATATTCCATATTTTAACCATAGTCAAAATTCTCCATTTTAACCATATTTAAGTGTATAATTCAGTAGCATTAACTACATTCAAAAACTACAATGTTTTATAACCATCATCATTATCTGTTTCTAAAATATTTAATCAACCCAAATAGGAACTCTGTACCCATTATGCAATAACTCCCCGTTCTCCCCATCCCTAGCCTTTAGTAACATCTAATCAACTTTCTGTCTATAATTTAGTTCAGCTATTTTTAATAATATTATTTCACATGTATTTAGCACTTAATATGTGCCAGGCACTGGCTACTAAGTGTTTTGCATTAATTAACTCATTTAATACTCATTACCACTGTAAGGGGTACCATTAACTCCTTTTCACAGAGGTAGAAACAGAGATTAAAAAAGATGGAGTTACTTGCTCAGTATGGCATAGGCTGTAAGTAGTGAAGCTTAGACTCCAGCATCCTAACTCCAAAGCTTTGACTATGAAGTTAGCCTGCCTACTGTTAAAAATTATTTCTGAATTCTAACTTTGTGTTTAAGCTTACATTCATTCCTCTCAGTCAGTCCACTGAAAAAAAAAAGAACACTAGGCACCAAAATACTCCTTCTATGGCATTAATATTAAAAGAAGGTGATGAAAAAAATTTGCTCCAGGCAATCTGTTCAAGCACAAAAAGACACTACTTTTAAACGATGCTTCCTAAAAGTGCATCCTTTAAGCTTGCTCTTAAGTAGTAATCTTGGGTTTGTTTGTAACAAAGGAAAACCAAAATTTATTCACCAAAATGCCTGTTTAAGTTCTCCTAACAGAAACTTTGCACAGTTCCATTCTTACACTGAATATGACCTACTTGTTCCAACCCACTAAATACCATACAGTTAAGTATCAAATGCTTATCACTGTTACTTAAATGACTGGTGTCCAGTTTCATTCTCACTTTGTTCATATGCCCATTCAATCTGAGAAAATATCCGTGTCTTCCTATTGTCACATTTTTTTCACTGAGTCACACTGATACCTACCCAACTCCTAACTCACAGTTTATATTACTGGATAATCACCCTAATGCAATCTATAGGTACTGATTTATTAATTTTTACATATGGCAAATTTCTCAGAATCAGGTGAGAGCTATTATTCTAAGTCATTAATCATAATGCTTATAGTGGCTTAATTATAATTGCATTTTATATCATTATTTTTGTATATATATTTTATGCATTAAGTATATATATTTATCATAGTTGCATTAATTATAATGCTTATAATTGCTTACCCTGTCAACTAAGAACATCTGTTTTCTTCCAATAGCCACTTCCTGGTTGTTAAAGCCAATATCACCCATTAGGAGAGATGACACATTGCATTTTGAAGTCTCTGTGAATGTCACCGGTATATAGATTTCAAAATGCAGCCCAGGTTCATCCTTATGAACAGGTTATATAGGTTATATCCTGCTGAAGATAATAAATTCTTACCTTTTCAACAGATTTTTTAAGGCAGTATACTTATGAATTTTATAATAGTTATTTTGTTTATCTAGATATAACCCAAATTGTGTTTAGGTATAAAAACCATTTCATAAAATACTGGATCGGTTCCCATTAAGCACTGTATGAAGCTTCATGAGTTTAAGATAGTGTTATTGTACTTTTGAGATTAATAACACAGAAGAAAACATAGGGGTAATGCTTCAGGACGTTGGTCTAAGCAAAGATTTTATGGGTAAGACCTCAAAAACACAGGAAACAAAAGCAAAAGTAGACAAATGGGATTGGATCAAACCGAAAAGCTTCTGCACAGCAAAGGAAACAATCAAGAGAGTGAAGAGACCACTTGCAGAATGAAAGAAAATATTTGAAATCTATATTCAACAAGGAATTAATATGCAGAATATACAAAAAAAAAAAAACTTAATTCAACAGAAAGAAAACAAATACTCCAATAAAAAAAAAAAGCAAAGGATCTGGATAAACATTTCTCAAAAGAGGATATGCAAATGGCCAATACATACATGAAGAAATGTTCAACATCAATAATCATCAGGGAAATGCAAACAAAAACCATGAGAAGATATCATCTCACCACAGAATTATCAAAAAGATAAAAAACTAACAAATGCTAGCAAGGATGTGGACAAAAAGGAATGCTTATACACTTCTGCTCGGAATGTAAATTAGTACTGCCATTATGGAGAACATTATGAAAGTTCCTCAAAGAACTGAAAATAGAATTACCATGTGATCCAAAAATCCCACTAATGGATATTTATCTGAAGGAAAAGAAATCAGAATATTGAAGAGATATCTGCACCCCCATGTTTACTGCAGCACTATTCACAATAGCCAAGATATAGAATATGCATAGGTGTCCAGTAACAGATGAAGAAAATGTGGTATATATACATGACTAAGTACTATTCAGCCATAAAAAGAAAGAAATCTTGTCAGTTGCAGCAACATGGATGATCCTGGAGGACATTAGATCAAGTGAAATCAGCCAGGTGCAGAAAGAGAAATACCACATGCTGTTCCATAGGTGGAACGTAAAAAAGTTTCTCACCAAAGTAGAGAGTAAAATAGTGGTTCCTAGAAGACAGAAAGGAGCGGAGATAGGAAGAGGTTGTTTAAAGGACACAAAATTACTAGAGAGGAGGAATAAGTTCTAGCATTTTATAGCATTGCAGAGTGATTTTAGTTAATAATAATTTACTATGTATTTTCAAATAACTAGAAGAAAGAATTTTGAACATTCCCAACATGAAGAAATTATCATTGTTTGAGGTGATGGATATGCTAATTAACTGATTTTATCGTTAAACATTGTTTACATGTATTGAAATATTACTCTGTATCTCATAAATATGTACTATTATTATGTGTTACTTAAAAATTGAAAAAATTTAAAGATTAACAATATAAGGTACTTTGAAGGAAGAGGAATAAAATTGATACAAACATGGGAGCTGAGAGGAAGGCAAGATACTTCTTCTTAGACAAACCAAGGAGAGTTTTTCAGAAGAGTGATATCTGGATGGTAAAGTGGGGAAGGGGTAAAAGCACATGTCTGAGACCAGGTTTAACTATTCCAAGTAAGAGTCTACCATATGCTTGCTGTATGACCTTGGATACATTATTTAACTTCACTAAGCATTGGTTTTAAAATGATCACAAAAATAATTATACCCGCCTCATAAAGTTGCCGTTATGATTTAAATGATTTAATAAATGTGAAGCAATTAACACAATGTTTGGCATATAGTAAGTTTTCAATAATGACCAGCTGATGTGTCAGGAAATTTAGAAAGGCAGTTCAAAATAATAAATGCATAATAGGACAGTGGCATATGCCATGATAAAGGAAAAGGTCTTGATTTAGGAAAATATCTTGATTACTTCTTTGGGTAGAGAAGGTGATGCTTTGTTTCCCTCTTCCCAGAGCATGGTGGAGAGGGAAAAGATTAGATATATAGGTAGACAAGCAGATACAGAAAGGGGCGGCGGTGGGGGGGAGAGAGAAGAGAGGAAGAGAGAGAGAGAGAGAGAGAGAGAGAGAGAGAGAGAGAGGAAAAAATTTAAAGATGTGAAATTGAGAGCCACAAGAGAGGATAAAAAGAGAAATAGTCCAGGGAAAATGGAGAGCTCTAAGGTGGGAGATACCAGCTGGTAAGAAAGAACTTTGTGCAGGGGTCAATCTCCAGGGACAGAAGCCTATATATTTTGAGGGCCCCTCAGAAAAAAAAAATATTACCAAAATATGTTGCTATTGCAGATTTTACAAAAATATATGGCCAAGTGAGCACACTGCAAGGGCTCTTTCCAAGGGCTGGACAGAAGCCTGTTTGCATTAAAAGAGCAGAAACTTAAACTTCATTAGCTTAATAGAAAATCTGCCTTTGTCTCTGTGAGAAGAAACAGCCAAAGCCTTTTAGAAAAACGGGATCTCTATTTCGTTTTGGCTTTTTGACATTTGCTTTGTTTCTCTTTGGTCATCCTCCATTTGACCCAAAATTTTGGATAATACTCTGCTGCATACCGTATGTATGGGTGTTGCTTTGAGGGCAATGAAGGAAATGGAGATGAGTGGTCTGTCAGGCATAGGTGATTCCAGTATAAAAAAAGAAAAGCATTCAGGGTCCACATAACCCAAGGGGAGCAAGCCACTGCACAGTGCAAAATGTCCAAGTGAAAACATAATGTAGCCCTTTGGGAGTGGGAGTTAAGCTTAGGAGAGGTGTCTGGATCGAATAACTCCTTTTGAAGAATTGAAAGTGACTGAGATCCAGAAACAAGATGATGATAAGAAAGAAAAGAGATGAACATGTGTATAATCTTGAAAAACTTCCAAACTTAGGAGATGAGAAAGAAAAAAAGCAAACAAAGGCAGTCAGGCAGGTGGGAGAGGAACAACAGTGAAAGCTCTTGGGTGTAGGAACCGCCATCTTGGAGCTATACTGCAGTGTTTTATTAGGACCTTCACCTTTACTTGGTCCTGTGTTTAACTTCAGGCTGGTCAATTTCATAGCTATGTCATCTTTGGCAATTCACTTACTCTTCCTTTTCTTTCAAAAAAGTGGGTGAAAACACCTATGTGAGCCAAATACCTACCACATAAGATTGTTGTGATACTATAGTCTGGAGAAAATATCATGTCAAGGAAACCAAAGAAAAAGGGAGTTGTCATAAAAATTTTGATTCATAATATCAAATGCTGCAGAAAGGTCAAGAAATGTGGACATTTTAGAAATAGTCATTAAGAAGTTATGTCTGATTTCCAAGAGTCATTCGAGTAGAAGAGTGGAATCTAAAGTAAATGGCTATAACAAGTATAGAATACTGTTTATAGACAAATTTCTTCCTCCTATTTGCCTGTCAAGAATGTAAAGTCCTTGAAGATAAAGATCTGGTCTCAGAAAATATAGTGTAAATATTTATTAATAAATCTAACAAATCTCCCCATTCTGCTTCTACATTAGTTAAAATTAGTTGGTTTATTCTAATCTATTTTAGACACTTACTAAATATTGCCTCTCACTTAGTGTAAGGTGCAAAGTTACCAGTGCCACAGAGATTCAGTACCTTTTGGTTTCTAATCAGGTTTTTTTGTTTTCGTTTTTATTTTTAAGACAGAGTCTCGCTCTGTCGACCAGGCTGGAGTGCAATGGCGTGATCTTGGCTCACTGCAGCTTTTGCCTCCCAGGTTCAGGTGATTCTCCTGCCTCAGCCTTCTAAGTAGCTGGGATTACAAGCGTGCGGCACCATGCCCAGCTAATTTTTGTATTTTTAGTAGAGATGGGGTTTCACCATGTTGGTCAGGCTGGTCTCGAACTCCTGACCTTGTGATCTGCCCGCCTCAGCCTCCTAAAGTGCTGGGATTACAGGCATGAGCCACCGTACCTGGCCTGTAATTAAGTTTTATGATTTATACAAAGAGTCCCCTTCCCATGATTCACTGAGTAAGAGTTTTGGCATCCTGTAATGTGTAACTTACTCTTGATTCTTGCCCACTCAGTAAATTTATAGGCATCTGTGTCTTACTTAATTTATTTTTGTTATAAAAGTCCAAAACTAAAAAGATCATAATGAATAATAAATTGTCATGCTTACACAATCCATTAGATTAATTGATTTTCAAGCAGAAAGAAACGCAAGCAACTGTAGTTAACTAAGTTTCTTTTCCTTGAATTAAACATTTTTAAAGAAAATGATAACAAGTAGTAAACATATTTGGCTTTATATTAAAAGGACAACGTCAAGGTTAATTTTAAGGCTGGAGTTGGCTCTTTTAAAATGTGAAGAAACAACACCTGTGAGTGAAAGAGTAATTTATATTTTGAAAGCTGCTAAGGCAAATGAAAACACACCTCATTTAAGAATAATAAGAAACTACGTATCTTAAAAAGCTAAGAATATCAGAGAGTTCCTTTAACTTGTTTTTTTTTTAAGGCTTTTGATTAACCTAAAGGTTCAAGGTCACTCTTATTCAGTCTTATAATTATCTTCAGACATGACTATTGAGAAAATCGGCAATGGAAACTCTAACACTTGAAAGTATACTTCTCACACATTTAATCAGCTGTTTGCTTGCCTCCTGGGTCCCACCAGTAGTTTATCATAAAGCCTTCCCCTGTAAATTACAACTATGGGATTATAGCTTCAGAATCCATTCTTCTCGAGAGCAATTTCTTCTGGGGTTATCATACCACACAAGATTTGTAGTTAGCAGTCACTTAAAAGGTATTAGTATTATTTTTGTACTCATCTGTTTCTCTGTCACTGAGATAAAATGCTCCCTGTGCATTTTGACAGTCAGAGGTATAAAGCCCCAAGAGAAAAGAATTGCATTTTACTTTCTGCATCTTCATGCATGTCATGTTGTGCTGTTCACGCACAGAAGCTTAAGAAATCTTTACTGTGGATAATTTGGCACCCATATTCCACAAAGGTTGCTCCTATTGCAAAGTCATTTTAGCATCCCAAATATCAGAACAGAAAGAGCGCGGAAAATTTTAATTTGACAGTCCTGGAAATAATTCTTTTTTATTCCATTTTACTGGCCGTACAGACTAGAGCAAATTACTTAATCTTTTTGAACCTCACTTTCCTCATCTAATAATAATAACCACTTTAGAGCTTTCTTGTAGGGATTGGGGTAAGGTCATGATACTAGCTAACATTTACTGAGCCACTGCCTGGTTTACCTGTATTAACTAATATAATTCGCTCAACAATGTAATACTTTTTTTTTTTTCATCTTTAAACTACTATTATTTTTTGGAGAAAGGGACTTGCTACATTGCCCAGGCTGGTCTTGAATTCCTGACCTCAAGTGATCCTCTGGCCTCCTGCCCCCAAGTGCTGGCATTACAGTCATAAGCCATAACACACCCTGCCTAAAATAGGTATTATTATTGTCAGTCCATTTTAAAACAAGGAAAATGAGCACATAAATATTAAATAATTCGCCCTAGTCTACACAGTGAAGTTATTTGCAGAGCCTAGATTTATAGCCAGAGAGCCATCCCCCAAGCCCACTTGTAACTTTTAACCATCATGCTACACTGCTTCTTTATTATTACACTGAATGCCTACAGACATGCAGTTTGAAGCAGCTACTGTGATGAACAACTATAGCAAGAGGAATTTTAGATAATCCCAATAAGCCAAAGCCACCTAGTTCCAGAGCATGGAAATCCTGTGTCCTTAGCATTTCGTTATCTAGACTCTGATTGAATATGCAGGCTGATCTATCCTTTTTTTCCTATGGTTCTTGTGATTAGTAAATTTCTTATTTGGCATCCAAACCTGTCTCCTGGTAAATTTACTAGTTTTGCTCTCCGGAGCAACAAAGAATAATCTAATCCCAAATCCACATACTAGTTTAGCTCTTCATGTATTTAAGGATAGCTTTCACAGCACCTTTCATTTTTCTTATTTTTCAAAAAAATATTCCTGATGAAGATTTATTCAACTATCCTCTTATATCTGCCAGGACTTTCATCTCCTAGAAAACTTGGCCCTGATCATGCTCCCATTTGCTGATAGCCTTTAAAACTATTGGCCCTAAGTAAATACAATATGCCATTATAACATAAGTAATGCAGAATTTCAGGAGATTATTGTTGTATAAACCCTGTTTCCGTTAATTGTAGGTTAAGTT
The DNA here is from genome assembly GCF_030222135.1 of Aotus nancymaae. Classification (NCBI taxonomy): domain Eukaryota; kingdom Metazoa; phylum Chordata; class Mammalia; order Primates; family Aotidae; genus Aotus; species Aotus nancymaae. Next base: position 5,516,639 of record NW_026988507.1, on the reverse strand, counting down.
TGCATTTTCTTTTAAAGCTAGCACATTATATTTTTGGCTCATACTTAACTTGGAATCAGTAGCCAACTACAGCATAAAAACTGTTAACGTTAGTTCCCTCTATGTTGCACAATTGGTTTTTATAACCTAAATGCAAGTGTGTATTTATATTTTATTAACATTCATAGACTGCCTACTATATTCAAAGCATGATGCCAAGGCCTATGAAAAACACAAAATCATAGACTCCACCTTTACTTTCCGTGGAACCCATACTCCAGTGGGAGGGAATGAGGAAAAGGGTAAGGGAGGAGAGACAGACGCCTACAGAAGAGAAAACCGAAGGACAGGGGCAAAGAACACAGTGAGTGTGGGCCAACAATGGAAGAGATCAGGATTAAGGATCTAGAAATGTGAAGAGCCGAAAGCAGGACAAATGCAGGAGGTGCTTTTAATTGTTTGTCAAGTGTCATAGTCTTATTTTATCCCATTGTTTCTATAATTTGAATAGCTTTTCTGAATCTTGATGCTGTCTTTTGTCATATAAGCTATCCTCTCAAAACTATGTCATTCACAAATTTGATTGTTCTTCTTTAACTTGGCCTAAAACCCATTATTTGCTATTTAATTTGCTCCTTGTGTACCACACTTTCTTGTAAATCCAAAAAAAATTAACCTGGAATATAATTTATTCTTTCAAAAAACAGTGAGTTTTTAAAGGAGAATTATCTATTAGATGGATAGAGCTGACTGCTATAAGATTTTTGTACCTAAGTCCTAGTGGCTTCTTCCAGAAGGTTTCCATGACAAGAAAGAAAGAGAAAGAAAGAGAAACTAATCATAGATGAGAACACTTTGGGAAGAAGTACAGACTCTGTTTGGGAGCATTAGAAATTTAGCAAAGAGAAAAACACAGCCATAACCCCCAGCTCCATTCCTAGTAAACCTCATGAAGTTCATATCATTATTGTTTTCTCCTATGTTCCTCCTCATTTCTATTCTCTTATCATAAGTTTCACCTCACAGTCTGCAGATTTATGAATGGCCAAAGTTCACTCTTAGGAGTCATTCAGTGAGCATCAGTGAAATCATACTTATGTTTAAAACGGGTAATTTTCTTTCTTATTCCAGCAATACTGAGAACTGCATATCTTTTTACATACACATGGATTAAAACTATAACATTAAATTCATAACTGACCTTATTGAAAAAATGAAAATTCCTATGTGGCATAAGAAGCCAAACACCAGATTTGGATTTATGAGCCATGTGGTTGACAGCAGAGTGAACCTAATTTTGTAGGAGGCTCAAGACTCCAGCATAAGCAGAATCCTTGGAAGGCCTGCCCCTCTGTTTAAGTGTCAGACAGAAATACATACACACTGGGGCAAGGTACGGTGGCTCACGCCTGTAATCCCAGCACTTTGGGAGACCAAGGCGGGTGGATCACCTGAGGTCAGGAGATCGAGACCAGCCTAACCCATGTGAGGAAAGCCCATCTCTACTAAAAATACAAAATTAGCTAGGCGTGGTGGAGCATGCCTATAATCCCAGCTACTCCAGAGGCTGAGGCAGGAGAATCACTTGAACCCGGGAGGCAGAAGTTGTGGTGAGCTGAGATAGTGCCATTGCACTCCAGCCTGGGCAACAAGAGCAAAACTCCGTCTCAAAAAAAAAAAAAAAATACACACACGCACTCACACAAAAACACAGATAAAACATTCACCAGCACAGGGGATTAGAAGGAGACACTATTTCTACCTATGCTTGGGTGGGGAGGAAAAAAAATGTTTGCTCTTACAGAATTTTGACGTTAAGAATTTATATCATCTGTGTGACATACCACTTGGCAAAAACATTAACGCAAATTATGCATTGTAATATTCCTAGTACACCTGTGGAAACAAATGCAAATTTTCCCTGGAGGGAAAAGACCTCAGACTTCACAGGTAAAGCTTCAATGAAGATAATAAGGTCAGACAACAAAAGTCCAAAACACATGAGGAAACACTCAATCATGGGGCAAAAGTCAGCAAACACAATAAAAGATATATTTAGATTCCCTCGAAATTCAGGTCAATAGAGTAATGCCATAAATTTTATAATATATTTAAAAATGTTAAATACATAAAAGAAGGAATCAAAACCACATGACAAAAATAATAACTAAGGAAAGAAGAACCAAAAGATATGAAAAAGAGAACTCCCAAAAATTAAAAAGTTATTAAAATTTAAAAGCTTCAACAAATAAAGTAAGTAATGGATTAGACAAAGCTGATAAATTTATCCATACACTGGCGGATAGATTTGAAGAAATCATCAAAAGCACAACACTGAGAGATAAAGAAATGAAAAGTATAAAAGAAAGTTAAGAAGTACAGAAGAGACAGGGCCAACACATATCCAGCAGGAAGTCCAAAAGGCGAGAATAAAGAGAATGGGAAAGAAGCAATATTCAAAATAATAAAGACTGAGTGGTTTCCAAAGTTGATGAAAGAGGTAACTCTTCAGATTGACTCATCTAAAGGAGTCATAGCAGGTAAATAAAAATATTAATAAATTTATACCCAGGCACAATACTTTAAAACCACAGATTCCAAAGAAAAGGGGACCTTAAAGCAATTAGAGAGAAAGAGACTATGTTTTAAAATGAATTATGATTGAATTGAAAGCAGACTTCTGAATAGAAACCTCAAAGAACCCCCAAAAAACAATGGAATAATGCCTTCACAGTGCTTACAGAAAACCTAGAATTCTATATCCAAGAGTTGGTCACTAATAGACTTGTTCTAAGTCTGAATATGTCCAAGAAGAAAGAAATGAAACAAAGAAGGGAGGAATACAATGCAAAAAGCAAAAATAATTTCAGTATAAATAAAATGTTGCATTCAATGTTTCTCCAGCATATTCAGTTTATACCTCCCCAATTAAACTCTTATCAATCGAAGTTCATCAGCTTATCTATATTTAAAAAATTAGAATTTATGAATGAGAAAACTGCAGAACATTCTCAGCCAACATATGGGGGTACTCCCCAAAAAGAGAAAGATCTTGGACCTAAGACATGTATTCCTATTGACACCAGACTTTTACAAATTAAAAGTCTACTATTTAAATGGCAGAAAGCCTCAGCTTTCCTATTTGAACTACTCTGTCTAAAAAGGACTTATCTACGGTATGGCAATGGTTGGGAAATGGCTATAAAGGAAATTTACTATTATATCCTCTTTGTACTTTAAAATTTTATACCATGTGCATATAATGTTTATTCAAAATATTAATATTCAAATAATTTTGAAACAAAATTGTAAACAACGATCTTAAAAGTGACTTCATTTGGCTAGCTTCAAATAAAAACAAGAGGGGATAGGGATCCTGGGAATTCAAAGGCACAATACAAGTTAATACACAAAAGGGATTTATTGAAAAAAATAATATTTAAAAAATAAAACTGAAGATCTTTTCTAAATTCCCAACTAATTCCACTTGGCTTTTTTTTTTCTTGGAGACCTGCTCTCTAACAGCTTGAAAGCTATTTTTTCCTCTTACATTTTCTCCATGATGTGTCCTCATTTCCAGTGTTAATTAGGTAGGCCTTACAACAAAAGAGTCTGAAAAATTTCCATCATAGTTGTTATCTATTATACATGACTGATATATAGAATGAGTTAGATATTTTCCAATTAACCTGACGGACTTGGAAGAATGACTTTGAGATTTAACACCAAGAACCTTTGACTACTTTTTGAATAACACAAAGATTTATATTTTCATAAAATATTAACTTTTAAAGATTTGCATTAGAACAAAAATAAAGCAATTTTAAACAAATGTACAAATGCAAATCACTAAATTAAACATTTTAAACCAGTGAAGTATAGTCAAACTGTACTTAAAACTGGTTTATGAATGAATCAAGAAAACTAGAATCCTTTATTGTTCTTAACCTTCGTTTCATAACATCTAAGGGCATCTCCAGCTAACTCAAGGATGTCAAAGAGTCTCAAACAGTTCTGTCTATGAAAGTTTATTTATGATTCAACTTAAAATTTATAAAATGATCCTAACAGGTATGATTTATTGAGTATTTACCAAGTCCTAAACATGGTACTATGTGCCTTACTTCATTTAATCTCCAGAACAAACCCATGAGATAGATATTAGTATCATCTTTATTTTCCACATGTGCAAATTAAGGCATAGAAAAAATGAAATAATATGAAAAGGGTCATACAGCTCATTGATAATAGAGCTAGTTCTCAGGCCAATGTTTCTCTGACTTCACTTTTTGTGTTCTTGACCACTATGTTAAGTTATTCAATGAGAACTGGGGTTTGGTATAACATTAAGCAATTAAAATCTTATTTAAAACAGATTTAGGATCACCAACATAAAGAGAAGTTATGTCTTAAGTATCTAAGTCAACTCATGTAGGGTATGGTCAAAAAGCCTTTGGTAAGAGTGCTTTTTGTTTTTTATTTGTTCATTTTATAATAGAAAAATAATCATTGGTATCTATACCCCTAATTCATATAAAGTTCATTAAAACACATCCATTTATCAAATGTAATTTCATCACTTTTATCACTGGGGACAGTTTCAGATGTGTCTAGTGAGTATGAGTGTAGATCCCTTAGGCAGATCAACAGAACCCTCCATGAGTATGTGCCCACTTTGTAAAAGCTACCCAATGAGCTACTTTGCACCTCTTCTCTTGTGAAATTAAGATTCAGAAAACTGAATTCAATAAGACAGTAGAGAACTAGAAGCACAGCTTCCTTTAATACAAATTGTCTTTATTACAATCAAGTATATTTAATGATTAGCGTACATAAAATTTGCATTTGTTCAGATAGAGCCCAAGAAATTCAAAATAAAACTAAAAAATTCTTATTGGTAAAGCAGGTGTATCTACAGTTTTTTTTTCTTTTTAAATTATTTTTATCAAATTGTCTCAGATTTTCTCCTCAATTTCTCCTCTTTTCTCACATAAAGATACATGTTTTGGTAATGTACTTCCAAATCCAAACTGTTTGAGAATTTTCTCTTGCTTCTCATTTTTTTCTAGGCTTCCTATGTAAAAATGATATAAATTTATACAAACTTCTGAAAAAATATGGCTTAAAAACTCAAATGTTAATGAAATTAACATATACCTTTTACAATGAAAAATGTGCTAATTCAGCCGTATTAGGAAATATAATAGTTTGACATTAATAATAAATGCCAACTGTGCATATGACTAGCAAGATAACCTTTTTGCTAACAGAAATAATCTCTATTACTTATGCTATAACAGTAATAAAATAAACTTAAAAGAAATCAACCAGCCTCAATCCATTTGAAGTTACTTTTGAAATAAAACAACACTCATGTAGGCCTCATGCTTCATTTTTGTCATTTTGAAACAACACATATTTAAAACTACAAAAACACTTAGGGATGCAACTTAAATTTATATTCATTTAACAAGTCACTAAAGTAATTAAAATCTCATCTCATGTTTTGATCTGTGGCTAAGAAATCCATTATTTTGCACACAGAAAAAAAAAAGTATTTATCATCAAAATGTCTGATCTCTTCTTTGATACTGCAGCATTTTTTTTCAGCTTTGCCATTTGTTACCAACTTTTTCCCAGTTATAAATATTTTAATTTGATTTAGTCAGCAATTGCTTGTAGGGGACTGTCAAATCTTTTAGAGTTATGCTTTAAATCATTATTGAAAGATTTGCTTTTAGTATGATAAGACAGCTTTGCATAGTAATTAGATCATCAGACACATGTTTGCTGAGGTTTAGCAATTGTGTAATAAATACAATATGGCAGTGATAAAGCTGTAAACCTTGGCACATAGCTTTAGTTTTCTAATACATTTTATTGAGTTTCCCAAGAAATAATCACCCTGCTAAATCCAAGTTAAACACCTGATGGAATATTAGGATATTTAATTAAAAATGAAGTTATGCTGTACATGTGAGTGATTTTACACAGTGGCTATAAAGAATTCCATGAAAAATTAATTTCACTCAGTAAAAAGCATACACATAGCCCTTTTGTGAAGTTGGTAAATGAACACAACCATTCCTACTAAGATACACATGATGCAGAAACAGAAATGAGGGCAGGGTGTTTCAGAAGAGACTTCAGCTAAAGGAATAAGGGTTGGTAAGTGCAAGGCACATTAAGATTGTCTTTCAAAAAGCAAGTAAATCCTATTATTTCATCCTCAGTGATTCCACTGTGATGGCTCAACAGATGGCCACTGGGGTTACACAACAATTTCCTTTCTAAGCTATCAGGCAGCATCCAACTCCAGCAGGCCAAACTTAGGCCATTCCTATACTTGGAAATCTTGTCAATCTGGATGCATCCTTTATCTTTGGAGAGAAAAACTGCCACAGTCTTTGCTGTTAAAGATAACAGGGTTACTTGGAGGTTGAAGGTGGCATAACAAAAGGCACAGACATGATGAAGGATGATGGTATGATGAAGTCCTGGGATGAAGCGTGGTATAAGAAGAAAAGGAAAGCAGGAAGAAAGGATGGAAGACAAGGAGGGAAGAAGGGAGGACAGGAAAGAGAGAGGAAGAGGGAGGGAAGCAAGAAAAGAGGAAGGAGTGAGAGAAGGAGGAAGGAAGGAAGGAAAAGAGAAACACTG